>NC_050577.1:234482788-235121538 GCF_011100635.1 Trichosurus vulpecula
TGTTCTACTATCCCTTTCATTCTCCTCTCTAAGATATAGACTGATCTGTACTTGGTACATAGTGATACATGATGGTAATAGAATCTTAAATCCCTATCTACAGTCAATTCACCTTTCCTCATCTACTTGCTTGAAGTAAGATCCTTTCTCTCCTTTGAGGAATCTCTCTCGGCTAACACTTGTGGTGACTGCTCCAACAAATAACCTTATTTGCCAGATGCATGATGTGAGAAAGGAAATCTTATGGGATTAGGCCACCTTATTTTACCTCGTCACATATTTCTAGAGACATCTGCAAATCTAGGGAATCCCCCTTCTAGGGGTGAAGCTAAAGGTATTTAGCAGACAAAGAAGCAGATGAAATGCATGCAAACAACACATAAAGACACAAGAAAATTTCAACTATTTATTGAAAGCAAACCTATTTTCTTTTCTTTTTAAAATATTTTATTTTTTAAATTATATGTAAAGAAAATTTAACATTCATTTTCTAAAATTTTGAGTTTTAAATTCTCTCCCTCCCTTCACTCCTCCCTTATTGAGAAGGCAAACTATTTGATATAGGTTGTATATGTGCAGTCACGCAAAATGTATTTCCATATTAGTGATGTTGTGAAAGGAAACAAAAAAAAACAAGAAAAATACAGTTTTTAAAAAGTATGCTTTGATCTGCATTTAGACTTTATCAGTTCTTTGGAGGTGGATAGCATTTTTTATCATATGTCCTTTGGAATTGTCTTGGATCATT
Organism: Trichosurus vulpecula; assembly: GCF_011100635.1. Classification (NCBI taxonomy): domain Eukaryota; kingdom Metazoa; phylum Chordata; class Mammalia; order Diprotodontia; family Phalangeridae; genus Trichosurus; species Trichosurus vulpecula. Next base: position 234,483,537 of record NC_050577.1, read on the forward strand.
GTATTGTTGAGGAAAGCTGAGTCATTCACAGTTGATCATAATACCATATTGCTGTTACTGTGTACAATGTTTGCCTGGTTCTGGTTGTGATCATTTCACTTTGTATCAGTTCATGTTAGTCTTTCCAGATTTTTCAGAGAGCATCTTGCTCATCATGTTTTTTGCAGTTTTTTTCAGCTTTTTAACAAATTAATTTATTTTTAGTTTTCAGCATTCACTTTCGTAAGTTTTAAATTTTATCCTCCTCCCTCCCCTCACTTCTCCCCAAGATGCCATGCAATCTGATATAGGCTCTACATATACACTCTTATTAAACATATTTTCATATTAGTCATGTTGTACAGAAGAATTAGAATGAATGGGAGGAGCCATGAGAAAGAAAAAACAAAACAAAACAAAACAAAGAGAGCAAATAGTATGGTTCTATCTGCATACAGACTCCCTAGTTTTTCTCTGGATATGAATGGCATTTTCCATCATGAGTCCTTTGGAATTGTTTTAGGTCCTTGCATTGCTGAGAAGAGCCAAGTCTATGAAAGTCAGTCATCGCCCAATGTGGCTTTTACTGTGTACAATGTTGTCCTGGTTCTGCTCACTTCACTCAGCATCAGTTCATATAAGTCTTTCCAGGTTTTTCTGAAATCCTCCTGTTCATCATTTCTTATAGCACAATGGTATTCCATCATAATCATATATAGCAACTTATTCAGCCACTTCCTAATTGATGGACATCCCCCTTAATTTCCAATTCTTTGCTACCATTAAAAAAGCTGCTATAAATATTTTTGTACATATAGGTCCTTTTCGTTTTTTAAAATCTCTTTGGGATACAGACATAGTAGTGGTATTACTTGGTCAAAGGGTATGCATGATTTTATAGCCCTTCGGGTAGAGTTCCTAATTGCTCTACAGGATGGTTGAATCAGTATACAACAGCAGTGCATTAGTGTCTCAATTTTTCTATATCCACTCCAACATTTGTTATTTGTGAAGTGGTAACTGAGAATCATTTTAATTTGCATTTCTCTCATCAATAGTGATTTAGAACATTTTTTCATATGACTGTAGATAGGTTTGATTCCTTTATTTGAAAACTTCCTGTTTGTGGCCTTTGATAATTTATCAATTGGAGAATGACTTGTATTCTCATAAATTTGACTCAGTCCTCTATATATTTGAGAAATGAGGCCTTTATCAGCAAAACTTGCTGTAACATTTTTCACAGTTATGATTACTATTTATTTCCATCTATCCTGTTTCCCTTGTTTATGCTTCTTTCTCCTTTTGCATTGTCCTTACTCAAAAATGTTTTGCTTTTGACCATCTCCTCCAATTTGCCCTCCCATCTATCAGCCTCTGCCGCATCCCCCCCGCCAATTCTCTTATCCTCTTCTCCTTCTACTTCCCTGTATGTTAAGATAGATTTCTATATTCAATTGAATGTGTATTTTATTCCTTCTTTGAGCTAATTCTGATGAGAATAAGATTCTGTCGTTGTCTGCCATTCCCCTATCTTCCCTTTCACTGTAAAAGTTCTTTTGTGCCTCTTTTACATAAAATAATTTATCTCATTCTACCTCTTCCTTCCTCCTTCTCCCAGTGTATCTCTATTTCCCACCTCTTCATTTATTTTTTAGATATAATCCCATCATAGTCATCTCTCTGTCTCACCCCCTAATTTTATTTTTTAGATATCATCCCATCATATTCAATGCATAGTCATGCTTTCTGTCTATGTATATTCCTTCTAACTGCCATAATAATGATAAAGTTCTTAGTAGTTACACATATCCTCTTCCCATGTAGAAATGTAAACAGTTTGGGCTCATTGAATCCCTTCTGACTTTTTTTTCCTCTTTGCCTTTTTATGCTTCCCTTGATTCTTGAAAGTCAGATTTTCTATTCCACTTGGGTCTTTTTATGAAGAATGCTTGAAAGTCCTGTATTTCATTAAATATCCATTTTCCCATCCTTGTCCCCTCCTGAAGCATTATACTCAGTTTTTCTGGGTAGGTTAATTCTTGGTTGCCATCCTAGATCCTTTTCCCTCTGTAATATCATATTCCAAGCTCTCCAATCTTTAATGTAGAAGGAGCTAAATCTTGTGTTATCCTGACTGTGACTCCACAATATTTGAATTGTTTGTTTCTGGTTCCTTGTAATATTTTCTCCTTATCTTGGGAGCCCTGGAATTTAGTTGTAATATTCCCAAGAGTTTTCATTTTGGTATACTTTTTGGGGAGTGATCAGTGCTTTCAATTTCTATTTTGCCCTCTGGTTCTAGGTTATCAGGGCAGTTTTCCATGATAATTTCTTGAAATATGTTTAAGTTCTTTTTTTGATCATGGATTTGAGGTAGTCCAATATTTCTCAAATTATCTGCCTTTGATCTTTTTTCCAGGTTGGGTGCTTTTCCAGAGAGAGATTTCATATTTTCTTCTATTTTTTCATTCTTTCAATTTTATTGTTTCTTGATATATCTTATGGAGTCATTAGCTTCCACTTATGCAATTCCAATTATTAAAGAATTATTGTCTTCATTAAGATTTCTACTTTTTAAGTTCTCTTCAGTGGATTTTTTGCCTCTTTTACCCTTTGGCCTATTGGCCAAAGTTGTTTTTTGATTCACTATTTTTGAAGGTGTTATTTTATTAACTTTTTTGTGCCCCCTTTATTGAGCTTTGGAATTTTTTCATTACTTTCTTGCATTACTCTCATTTCTATTTCCAATTTTTCCTTTACTTTTCTTACTTGATTTTAAAAATCCCTTTTGAGCTCTTCCAGGAGTTCTTTTAGGGCCTGAGACCAATTTACATTTTTCTTTGAGGTTTTGGTTATAGCACTTTTGCCTTTGTTGTCTTCTTCTCAGTTTGTGTTTTGATCTTCCCTGTCACCATAGAAACTTTCTATTGTCAGGTTCATTCTCTCTCTCTCTCTCTCTCTCTCTCTCTCTCTCTCTCTCTCTCTCTCTCTCTCTCTCTCTCTCTCTGTCTCTCTCTTGCCTTCTTTCTGTTATTGTTTTTTCATTTTTTCCAGCCTATTTCTTGACTTTTAACTTTATATTAAAGTTGTGGTCTCTTCCTGGGATTGTGAGAGCACTGTTCCAAGCTTTAGGTTTTTTTTCTGCTGTTTTTAAACCTAGAGTTGGGTGTTCTGTAAGTTTTTGGTTCTTCCAAAGTGATAGGATCTAAGGAGAGGTTTATTTTTTATACTGCTCTCCTGGCCTGTGCTCTGGTCTGTGAATGACCACAAGCACACTTTTCTGTCCTGCAACTTTGATCAGAGTCCCTGTTCCCCTGATCCTGCATGTTTTAATGAGCTAGTGCTCCTCCTCACCCTGGGACTCTGACTTGGAACCAAGTAGGGGCAATGTAACAAAGTCCTACATCCAGTGCCCCGGAAACAATCCCCTGTAATCTCCTTCTGACCAGTTGTCTGATCCCCTTACTATTGGTGAGCTCAGAGCTTCAGAAGTCACTACTGCTGATCCAGTCAACCCTCAAGGCCTTCTGCTGATTTGCTGGGGCACTGTCTATGCTTGGCTAAGCTCTACTTTTGCCCCAATGAGACATAACTCTCCTGCTGACCTTCTAAGTTGTCTTGGGCTGAAAAATTATTTCATCCTACCTTTTTTGTTTGTTTTGCCTCTCTAGAATTTGTTTTGAGACATTATTATGAAGCTGTTTACAAGGAATTTTGGAGGGTGTAGGGGAGCCCCTGCCATTACTCTGCCATCCTAGCTCAACTCAAGCTAACTTCTTTTCACCTAGTAGCTGTTTTCCACCAACTTAATTCTACTTCCCTGGATGCTGGCTCTCTGACAGAAAACATATAGATGTTTTTTACTCATTTTTCTCTTGCTCCAATACATAATGTCTTATTTTGAAGTTCTGTTACATTAATTTTTGCTTCAAATATTTTTTGGTGACTTGTGTCAGGAATCTTAGAGCCTTAAATCATAAATTTTATTATATAGCTATACATCATTTTGTGTATATTGCATCATAGGAAACACTGTCTCAGATGCTAAAATTCCTCTCCCTTTCCGTCCCCTCCTCTTCTTTGTGCTCTTCTCCTTTGTGCTCCTTTCCTCTCTTCTCTATTCCCCTTCCATCCCATTCTTTCCTTCTCAGACCTTTATATTGCATCTGTATGTAGAAAAACATCCAATATAAAAATTCTCCACTAGTGATGATCAACCATTCATTGTAAGTTCTTATTTTAGGTAGTTGCCTGCGGGTATTAAGAGGTTAGGTGACTTGCTTTTGGTCACATGGCCAGTATATGTCATAAGAAAGACTTAAACTCAGTCCCTTCTGTACCCAAGGCCCATGTTCCTTGCACTAAGACAAAGTTTTTTTCTTAGCAAATCACAAGTTTGACATTACCAGCTGCCTTTTTGGTCACACAAAAAAGAGGTGAAAACCAAGAATGTTTTATATTTCCAGAAATGTAATTCTATGACTATTTTCATTTTTAATTCCTTGTCATTTTTTAAAAGCTAACTTTCTTTAAAACATAATCGTTTGCTGTTTGGTATAGATGTTGAATGAGGTACTATTGCCTTATTGAAAGTGTCCTTCTCTAGTGATATGCTGAACTATAATGAGACATACAAAGATGCCCAGAAATGATTAACAATAAGCCATTTCTATTGTGTCTGCCAAATCTTTGCTGGAATGCTAGCAAGGTCAGTGAAAGGGATCATCAGGCAATCATTTTAGAATGTTTGAATAAATTAAAAGACTTTTATTTCTATATTTTAAAAGAGATGTTTTCTAAAGCTAGAAGCCATATAGATTTAAAAAAAGTAGTAATTGACTTTCCAAACTATGGATGAGTCGTTTTGTCAATTTGACATGCATGGTTTGCCACCATTCAATCACTGAACAGCACCCAGCACCAATGCTATAGCAGAAGTTCTGTTAGAATTTTCTTCTCATTATAATGGAAAGGCTTATCATTTAAGCAAGCTAATATTCTCCAGATAATTAGAATCTTCATTGTTTTTACAGTCTGGTATTATATACTATAAGAACTATACTATATACTACAACTATATACTGTAAGAACTATAATTTCTTCTTGCATCTGTATGAGTTCTACATTTGGAGCAAAAAGGTCTAGGTTTGAATCTTGGCTCTGTCACTTAGTACCTGTGTGTCCATGGCAATTCATTTAACCTTTCTGGGCCTCAGTTTCCTTATCTTCAAAATTAGGGGTTTTCACAACAGGACTTCCATGGTCCTGATCAGCTGTAAATTGATGATCATAATCAGAACTTTTCAATTATTTCCTCCTCCCACCCCAACTGGGTCTCTCTATCCCATGTAGGCTGGCAGCACAGTGATTACTCATTAGCTCAGTCCCACTGTTGACCAGTGCAGAAGTTTTGAATTGCTCTGTTTCTGACCTGGACTTCTTTGCTCTTTTTTTCACATTTTATTATTTAATATTTTGGTTTTCAACATTGATTTCCACAAGATTTTGAGTTACAAATTTTCTCCCCATTTCTACCCCTCCACTCCAAGCTGGCATATATTCTGATTGCCCCATTCCCCAGTCACCCCTCCCTTCTGTCACCCCACTCCCCCCCATCCACTTTCCCCTTACTTTCTTGTAGGGTAGGATAGATTTCTATGCCCCATTGCCTGTATATCTTATTTCCCAATTGCATGCAAAAACAATTTTTTTGAGCATCTGCTTGTAAAACTTTGAGTTCCAAATTCTCTCCCCTCTTCCCTTCCCACCCACCCTCCCTAAGAAGGCAAGCAATTCAACATAGGCCACACATGTACCATTGTGCAAATCACTTCCACAATAATCATGTTGTGAATGCCTAACTATATTTCCCTCCATCCTATCCTGTCCCCCTTTATTCCATTTTCTCCCTTGACCCTGTCCCTTTTCAAAAGTGTTGGCTTTTGATTACTTCCTCCCCCTATCTGCACTCCCTTCTATCATCCTCCTTTTTTATCTCCTTCCCCTTACTTTCCTGTGGGGTAAGATACCCAATTGAGTGTGTATGTTATTCTCTCCTCAGGTCAAATCTGATGAGAGCAAGATTCACACATTCCCCCTCATCTGCCCCTTCTTCCCTTCCAACAGAACTGCTTTTTCTTGCCACTTTTATGTGATATAACTCACCCCATTCTATCTCTCCCTTTCTCCTTGTCTCATCCCTTAATTTAATTTATTTTTTTAGATATCATCCCTTCATATTCAACTCACCCTGTACCCTCTGTCTATATTTTTGTATATTCCCTTCAACTACCCTAATACTGAGAAAGGTCTCATGAATTACACACACCATCTTTCCATGTAGTAATGTAAACAAAACAATTCAACTTTAGTAAGACCCTTATGATTTCTCTTTCTTGTTTACCTTTTCATGCTTCTGTTGATTCTTGTGTTTGAAAGTTAAATTTTCTATTCAGCTCTGGTTTTTTCATTGAGAAAGTTTGAAAGTCCTCTATTTTATTGAAAATCTATATTTTGCCTTGGAACATGATACTCAGTTTTTCTGGGTAGGTGATTCTTGGTTTTAATTCTAGCTCCTTTGACCTCCAGAATATCATATTCCAAGCCCTTTGATCCCTTAATGTAGAAGCTGCTAGATCTTGTGTTATCCTGATTGTGTTTTTACAATACTCAAATGGTTTCTTTCTGGCTGCTTGGAGTATTTTCTCCTTGACCTGGAAACTCTGGAATTTAGGGACAATATTCCTAGGAGTTTTCTTTTTGGGATCTTTTTCAAGAAGCGATCAGTGGATTCTTTCAATTTCTATTTTACCCTCTGGCTCTAGAATATCAGGGCAATTTTCGTTGATAATTTCTTGAAAAATGATGTCTAGGCTCTTTTTTTGATCATGGCTTTCAGGTAGTCTAATCATTTTTAAATTATCTCTTCTGGATCTATTCTCCAGGTCAGTGGTTTTTCCAATGAGATATTTCACATTGTCTTCCATTTTCTCATTCCTTTGGTTCTGTTTTATAATGTCGTGGTTTCTCATAAAGTCACTAGCTTCCACTTGCTCCAATCTAATTTTTAAGGTGGCATTTTCTTCAGTGGTCTTTTGGACCTCCTTTTCCATTTGGCTAATTCTGTCTTTCAAGGCATTCTTCTCCTCATGGGCTTTTTGGAGCTCTTTTGAAATTTGGGTTAGTCTATTTTTTAAGGTGTTGTTTTCTTCAGTATTTTTTTTGGGTCTCCTTTAGCAAGTCGTTGACTTGTTTTTCATGGTTTTCTTGCATCACTCTCATTTCTCTTCCCAATTTTTCCTCTACTTCTCTAACTTGCTTTTCCAAATCCTTTTTGAGCTCTTCCATGGCCTGAGACCAATTCATGTTTTTCTTGGAGGCTTTTGATGTAGGCTGTTTGATTTTGTCGACTTCTTCTGGCTGTATGTTTTGATCTTCTTTGTCACCAAATAATGATTCTAAAGTCTGAGTCTGAGTCTGCATCCTTTTTCATTGCCTGTTCATGTTCCCAGCCAGCTACTTGACCCTTAAGCTTCTTGTCGGGGTATGACTGCTTGTAGAGCATAGAGTACTTTGTCCCAATCTTTAGGGGCCAAGTGTTGCTGTTTCAGTGCTACTTCTACTCCACTGTCCCTCCAAGGTCTGCCACACCAGCCCTCCTCCTCCCCCAAGAACAGTCCACCAGGATCATGACCCAGATCCAAGCAGGGCAAAGCAAGAGAACCTGCCTCTATTGCCAGAGAAGTGCTCTTTGCACTCCTGCTCTGTTCTGCTGCTTGATTCCTCCTACGGTGTGAGCCTGTGACTCCGGAAGCAGCTGATGCTGCAGCTCTGGAAGCAGCCACAGGACCTTCCTGCTGCTTCCACCACCACCTCCGTGCCACCTCTGCCACCCCCAGGGCTAGGGCCAGACTGCTCTCACCCCATTCCAGCAGTTTTACCACTAATCTGCTCTATGGTTTTTGGAGTTTGTGGATTGAGAAGTCTGATAACTGCCACAGCTCAATGATTCATGGCCCTCAGGCCTGCTCTGCCTGACTCCTAGTCTGGTTGGTCCTTGCCCAGCCCATGCTGGGCTGCACTCTGCTCCCAGCACCATGCAATAAACCCTTACCAGTGACCATCCAGGCCATCCTGGGCTGGAGACCTGCTTCCCTCTGCCATTTCATGGGTTCTGCCACTCTAGTATTTGTTCAGAGCCATTTTTTACAGATGTTTGGTGGGATTTGGGGGAGACCTTAAGCAAGTCCCTGCTTCCCACCTGCCACCTTGGCTCCACCCCTCTTTGCTCCTTTTTAGTCAGCCTAGGGCTTTGCTTACTAAATTGCTGCTGTATTGAGTGTGGACACTCGGTTGACTCCCACTGACTGATACTTTGAACTCAAACTTTGAGCCATCCACTACCTTCCAACTCCCTGTGTAACAGGAATCACCTCTGTGTGCCACCACATTGGGCTCAAATGTTTCCTTTTTGAGGGAAATTGAATCTGAAAGAACTTTGGTTTCAATACAAATTATGTTCCATTCATTTGAGAAAGTTTCCATAACTTTCATAACATAAGATGAGTTAACTTTAGCCACCTGGCTTATAATAGGAACATGATATTCAAAACATAATTAAAGGCTCCTTTGTCAGGAGTGTTTGTTTTGTTTTGTTTTTCATTTTAAAAAGCTTGGATATTACCTTCCTGCTGAGGAACTGCACAATCCATTTATTTAGCTATGTTTGTATTTTGTTCATTTGTGAGGCTAGGGACCATGCCTTAGCTAAACCCTTAAAAAAATTTTCCTCCCCAAACCCAGAACAACTTAATATCTGTTGACTGAGTGAATTAATGAATTCTCTTTGCTATCTCCTCAACTACAGCCTTCCCACTCAGGAGATACTACATCAGAAGACCCCATTCTGAAGACTGGCAAGTTCCTAGTATGGACCACCATTTCCTGAGGGGTCCTGAGACATGCTTACTTCATTCTGTACTTGGCTCATTCTCTGGACTTCTTCCCTGTCCCCTCCCTTCCAACTTTGATTCATGTGCTGTATTTCTCTGTTAGAATATAAACTCTCCTAGCTAAGCTGGCATGGGTTTAATACTCTGTAGTATCATGTAAGTCCTCAGTCCTTACCCTTGTAACTTCACCCTTCACCCACATTAAAGAATAAACTTGCCTAAAGGGCAAGCTCTTATTTTGTAATTACCTCTACTCTTTACTCAAGTATCCTCTAGTCATTTGAATTTCAATTTTGTTATTTTACATTATATCTCCACCCCGGTATTGTCTACCTTTGTCACCTCATCTACTAACTGTTTAACTCAAATTCAAGTTGATTCAATCGAAGCCATGGCAGACTATACTTGTATCCTATTACCTGAGGATTACTCCCATCTTCCAAGGAGAAAGTAATGGGGAGGAGCTGAGATGACTCTAAACTTGCCTTCTCATTAAAATGTCTGTTAATCAGGATTGTTTTTCAGAAAGGGGTGGTCCAAAAGATGTACAGTTAGTACAATCAGAAGGAAAACATACCTAGGTTTAAAAGACCCTGTCAGCTCTCACTCAGGGTCTTTGGTCATTGAGAGAAGCCATTGACCCAATTTATTGATTACTACTAGCCTAACTAACAAATTGATCATTTTCAGATGCACCAATGTCTCTCAGTTTGCCTTAGTTTTAAATGTAAAAAAGGGCTCGGCCCTTTCCAGCCCTGAATCAGCAGTCCTATGATTCCTACTTTGTAGAACTCCAAAAACTCCAAGGTTTCTGGGCTCTCCAGTGGAGAGAGGAAGAAACAATAACTAGCAACCTTCCTCACCTAAAGGTGAGGGACCTCTGGTATATAGTCCTGACTTTACTTGGAGGATTTGTACCTGAAGGTAACTTGGTAACCAATGCTTTTGTTTTTGCTTGAGTTTGAATGCTGGTAAAACAGTGAGAGTTCATCTCCCAAGAGAGATGCCAAAGTTTTAGTGCAGATCTCAAGATATGATCTAGTCCATCTCCTAGCTTCAGGCCATTCTGTAAATAAAACCTGTAAAACAAAAGATGGCCTATTTTAAGTCTTAAAAAATAACCATCACCAGCTAGCCGTACGGGTCAAACATAAGTACACACCCTTCCTCAGTCATGATCCAGTTTCTGTTTCCTTCCCTGATGGGAACATCAATCCAGCTCATTTCTCTCTCTTTTCCCCTTTCTCTTCTACTGGAAGCTGAAGGAGGGAATATATAAGTATCAATGTCCGGGTGTCAGCGCAAACCATTTCACATTTTTCAGATTGGAAAAGAGAAGACTTAGGAGGGACGTACTGGGTGTCTTAAGGTATTTGTAGGTCTGCCATAGGGATATGAGATTATACTTGCTATGCTTGGACCCAGAGAGTAAAACTAGCACCATTGGGTGGAAGTTGCAGGGAGACAGGTTTTAGCTTGATACTATGAAAAACTAACAATTCAAGGTGTACAAAAGCAAAGCGGGTTCCTTCCCCTTTCCAGTTAGCTGCTGGAAGACAGCTTGTTCAGGATGTTGTAGAGATCTGATATGTCCTCAAACTGTGAAAACATATGCTCTTTGAGGACAGTGACAGTTTTACTATAACCCCAGCTCATATAAGAGTGTTTGGCCAATAGTAGGCACTTAACAAATGATTTTATTTTCAATCCTCATTCATTCATCATTGATTATTTCTATGACTACAATCTTTCCTCTTGGGATAATAGGATCTTACAGAATTCTTGTAAAACTAATAAGATAAAGCAATCTAAATTGATGTATTCTGGACCTTATTTCAATCATATTTCGAAACATCAAGGGTCATTATACCGTGTATTCTTTCAGTGACAGGAGAACCTGAAATACAGTGATATTATTTCACCCCTTTAAATCAGCATTGTTACTTTAAGGACTTGTGCTTGTACTCGCAATTCAGGGAACTGACACTAGGTGGGATGATGCAGTCAAACTATGTAACTGGCTCATCTAGTTTTCTTTCCAGATCTCTGTAATAGGGCTTATGATCACATGTGATTCAGTCATTTTCATGAGAGCAAACTTTCTAAATAAGGCTTTTTTCATCTACTGCATGCAAGGCACCATGCTAGGTTCTAAGGGAACATAGGTGTGTACCCTACCCTCAAAAGACATACAATTTAGTGAAATAGCTCAGACATAAATACACAGGAAATTAAATAACAAAAGAGTTAAATGAGATGTCAAAATAGCAGTAGAAGATATATATTAATGATATAATAGATGATATGATACATATTGTGTATAATATATATTACATGTAATTATGACTAATTATATATAATAATCTATACGATCAGGGTTTTTTCAATTTTGTGTGTGTGTGTGTGTATGTGTGTGTGTGTGTGTGTGTGTGTGTGTATCATGAACCCCTTAGAAAATCTGGTGATGTCCATGGACTGTATCTCAAAATAAATGTTTTTAAATATACAAAATAAAATAGATTAAAAAGGAAGCTATATTGAAATACACTGATCAAAATTTTAAAAATGAAGGTTATGCATAACAAGTTAACTCCTAGACCTAAAAGAAAGTTTCATGGGGGTGGGGAACCTGCAGCCTTAAGGCTACATGTGGCCCTCGAGGTTCTGAAGTGAGGCCCTTTAACTGAACCCAAACTTCACAGAATAAATCCCTTGTTCTGTAAAACTTAGACTCAGTCAAAAGGCCACACCCAAGGACCACATGTAGCCTCCAGGTCACAGGTTCCTAACCCCTGGAGAGGCTACCTAATTCAGGCCCTCACTTTACAGATAAGGAAATAGGGGTACCCCCAGAAAAGGAAGTGATTTGTCCATCAGATAGTAAGTAGCAGAAGTACGGGAAATGATGAATACAGTCACTCTTGTTCCCTACCCAGTACTCTTGCTTTCTTTTGGTCTCTGGACCAATTGATCTCTCAGGTCTCTTCCAGTAGTCAAGGCTATGAACATGATCTATGTCTTTAGGCTTGTGAAGACTGGGTAAAATTTGGACAGATGGCAAATATTATAGATAAATGGCTAAATATTATAGATAAATGGCAAAAGTGAAAACGAATAACTTATAATTTTACAGAGTTTCTTGTGGGCATTGAGAGACTATGAACCTTACTTGTGGTCACACAGTCTCTTTCAGAGATCATACTGTAACCAAGGTCTTTCTGACTCAAAAGTCTACCTTAGGGCTTCTGGTGCCAAGATGGTGGAGTAGGGAAGGAACCCACTAAAGCCCTCCCAAATTCCCCTCAAAACAACTAGAAAACTGACTCAGATTTTACCTAGGAGGAGGGGAGCAGCTTACTAGCCAGGCAGGAAAGTTCTATCTCACTGGGTTGGGAGGAGAAGGAGGTCCAAGAGCAGTAACACCAGCTGGCCTCATGGCAGGGAGCCTGCAGCAAGATTCCAAGCCTGGGGCAGTTGACAAGTAAGGCCCTGCCCTCCTGAAAGCCAGCAGTTTCCTAGGCAAGTGAACAGTCTGTGCAGCACAGCAAGACCCCACCCCAGAGACTCCACTCCCAGCACAAGCCACCATCTAGGCCTTGATGCCATTGCTGACTAGTACTGAAGGCCTACCCTGAGGCTGGCCAACAGGTAAACCCTATACCTGCCACTTATCAGCAAAGAGACTCTGTTTCCATAGCAACCCAGCAGCAGGGCCCTACCCCTGGAGCAGACCAACAACAAGATCTCTCCTTTAGGGCCAGCCACTAGAAAGACTCTGTTACCATAGTAACCCAGCGGCAAGACGCCATCCCTGGAGCAGGCCAGCAGCTAAACCCCACACCCAGGGGAAGCCAATAGGGAGGCCTCATCCCCCAGCATAAGCCAGAATGGAGGCCTACCCTCCACAGAAAGCAAGCATAAGCCCTGAAGCCCAGTGAAAACCAGCAGTAAGAGCACCAGCAGAAAAAGATTGGGACAATAAAGGACCAGAGCCCAATTCTCACATAAAAACACAAAGTCACAAAAAAGACAGAAAAAAATGAGCCAAAAAAAAAAGAAACAAAAAGAACTTTAGTATAGAAACTTACTGTGGTGATCAAGGCATAAACTTACAAGAAGACAATAGTGTCAACATGGCTACATGTGAAGCCTCAAAGAAAAATGTAATTTGGTCTCAGACCCAGAAAGAATTGCTGAAAAACTTAAAAAGGATTTTAGAAAGCAAATTAGAAAAGTAGAAGAAAAATTGGGGGAAAAAACTAATAATAATGCAAACGAATCATGAGAAAACAGTCAATAGCATGGGGAAAGATGCACAAAAATTTACCAAAGAAAATAACTCCCTAAAATGTAGAATTGGCCAAAATAGAAAAGGAAGTACAAAGGCTCACTGAAGAAAATAATTCCTTAAAAATTAGAATTGAATAAGTGGAATTGAATGGCTCTATAGATATCAAGACATGATAAAAAAACAAAATCAAAAAAGTAAAATGATAAAAGAAAATGTGAAATTTCTCATTGGAAAAACAACTGACCAGGGGAGATAACAGACTTATTGGGCTACCTGAATGCCATGGTTAAAAAAACAAGACTGGACAACATCTTTCAAGAAATTATCAAATTAAACTGCCCTGATATATTGAAACCAAGAGAGCAAAACAAAAATGGAAAGAGTACACTGATCACTGCCTGAAAGAGATCCCAAAATGAAAACTCCTGTAAACATCATAGCCAAATTCCAGAGCTCACAGATCAAGCAGAAAGTACTGCAAGTAGCCAAAGAGAAACATTTGAAATATCATGGTGCTACAGTCAGGATTACACAGGATTTGGCAGCTTCCACGTTAATGAACTGGAGGGCTTGGAATATGATATACCAGAAGGCAAAGGAGTTATGATTACAACTAAGAATCACTTACCCAGAAAAACTGAATATAATCTTGTAATAACAATGTTGTGGGCGTATAAGACCAATAAAACCAGCATACAGGAGGACTGCTAGCATGGGTTCTTTGATCTGCTTTTCTAAGGAAAGCAACTTTAAGAAGTTAACAATCTCACTTTAATTAAACATACATATATCATTCACTTAGTGCAGGCAGCAAAGTCAGCACCCTGAACTTCAGAAAAAACACAAACAGAAATTACAAGAAGAAATTATATAAACAGAGCAAATAAACACAAATCAACAGACAGGATTCTAGCTGTCTGGCTAAGACATTACATACATAGTTATCAGAGAGAAAAGCACCAACATCTGGTTTTTCAAAGCTGGGGGGCTCCTTAACAACTACCCAGATTTTCATCTGGTCAAATCACATGACTCTCTCCCAGTGAGTGAGTCCCCAAACAAAATGCTAACCTCAGAGCATATATACCCTGTTTAGGGCCCTGGGGCTTACAGCTTACTTAGCAAAAGGGTGTGAGAAAGATCTCTAATCATTAGCACCACATCATATATATATATATATATATACACATACATACATACATATATACACACACACATATATGTATATACATATACATACATACATATATACACATACATATATATACATATCTTTATATATACATACATACATATATACACATACATATACACACACATATATGTATAAACATATATACACACATACATACATATATACGTATATATGTATATACATACATATATACGTATATATGTATATACATGCATATATACGTATATACATACATGCACACATATATATACACATACATATATATATATATATACATATATACATGCATACATACATATATATATATGTATATGGTTTACAATCAATGACTCTTGATTCAAACAAAGGCCAGACTCAAAGGTTTGCCTTCGTGCTGAGAAGCACTCCCAAACAAAAGACAACAAAAAATCCCACCCTGCTTGCCATTTTGATGGGGGAGGGGGATAGATATTTAACAAAATGAAGGACTTTCAAGCATTTGTAATTAAAAGACCAGATTTGAAAAAATAAAATTGACCTCCAAATACCAGACTTAAGGGAAACATAAAAAGGTACAAAAAAAAACAAGAAGGAGAAAACATAAGAAATTCAATAAGGTTAAACTGTTTATATTTCTATATCACAAGGTAATACTTGTAACTCAACAGCCTTATCAACATAAGAGCAGTTAGAAGGAGTATATGTAGACAGAAGGTGTGGATATATGGTGACTTCCATGGGATGATACTCCCCAGAAAAAAACAAATAAAGGGGTGAGAAAGAAAATTGCACTGGAAGAAGATGGAGAGGGGAAATTGAATGTGATAAATTATCTGACATAAAAGAGGCACAGAAAAGCTATTAGAATGGGGGAAAGATGGGGGATTGGGGTGGTGGGCAAAGCTTAAACTTTACTCTCTTCAAAATTGGCTCAAAGAGGAAATAATATACACACTTAGTTAGATATAGAAATCTATCTTACCCTATAAGAAAGTAAAAAGGGATGAGAATAATAGAAGGGGAAAGTGAGACTGATAAAAGGGATGGTATATTGGGGAAGGTGGTTATCAGAAGTAAAACATTTGTGAGGAGGGAAAGGGTAAGGAGTAAGAGGGGAGGATAAACAAGTGAAAAAAACAGTCTGGAGGGAAATACACAGTTAGTTATCAAAATTATGAATGTGAATGGATGGAACCCTCCCTCCACCCCTTAAAATGGAAGCAGATAGCAGAAAGGATAAAAAACCAGAATCCTACAATATGTTGTTTATGAAAAATATATTTGGAGCAGAAAGATACACACAGGGCAAAGGTAAGGGGCTGGAACAGAATCTGTTATCATGCTTCAGCAGAAGCAAAGAAAACAGGGGTAGCGGTCATAATCTTGGATAATGCAAAAGCAAAAACAGAACTAATTAAAAGAGATAAAGAAACTATATCTGCTGAAATGTATCATAGACAATGAAGTAATATCATTACTAACCATATATGTACCAAATGGTATAACATCTAAATTTTAAAGAAGTTGAATGAGTTACAGTAGGAAATAGATAATAAAACTATACTTGTGGGGGACTTCAACTGTCCCCGCTCAGAACTTGATAAATCCAACCAAAAAATAAACAAGAAAGAAGTTAATGAGGTAAATAAAAGTCTGGAAAAGTTAGATATCATAGATCTCTGGAGAAAATCAAATGGGAATTAAAAGGAATATACCTTTTTTCCCAGTACTATATTGCACTTACACAAAATGGGACCATGTATTAGGACATAAAACCACACAACCAAATTCAGAAATGTAGAAATAGTAAAGACATCCTTTTCAGATCATAATGAAATAAAAATTACATTCAATAATGGATAATGACGTAGCAACATTTCGGCTAGCAGCTACTGTGGCCGTGTAAGACCAATAATACCAGCATACAGAAGGGCTGCTAACACAGGTTCTTTGACCTGCTTTTCTAAGGAAAGCAACTTTAAGGGATTAACAATCTCAGTTTATTCAAACATACATATATCATTCACTTAGTTCTTGGGGAAAAGATCATCCTCCTGAACTTCAGAGCAAATTCAAACAAATTACAAACATCAACAGACAGACTTTGTCTGATTCAAATCACAATTCATAGTTACCAGAGAATCACCAACATATATATGGGTTACAAACCTGGGGGTCAGTTACAGCTTGCCTAGAGTCTCAACACTCTTTCCATGAGTGTGCCCCAAAAGTCAAACACCAAACTCCCCTAAATTAAATCCTGTTTGCAGCCCTGAGGGCTCTGACCTCAACTAGGCTGGGTGTGTGAAAGTTCCCCATCCCCAGTATCACATCGTATACAAGGCAATGACTCCTGATTGCCTCAGAGTTGAGAAAGAGCTGAAAAATATTTCAAAACAAAGACAGCAAAAGGTTTCCCACCAATTCAAACAAAGGAGAGGCTTGATAGTCTTAGCATCCCAAAGGGGACAAACAGGAAAAAGTCTGATTACCTTAATATTTCCACCCCTTTTCAGGATCTTTGGCCTAACAATATATAAATTAAATGGCCATGGATCCTGGAATAAAATAGAAGCATTATACATTGCAATCACATTCAGGGAAATATAACAAAATATATCATTCAGTATTATCCCCAAAATACTTGTTTATAATGGACCATCTACCCCTAGGTTAAAGCAAATTAATCTCTTTAGTCATTACAGAGTGTCCAAGTCTTGAGGGTGTGTCCTTCTCCTCACAGGCTTCCTCCTGGCACCCTCAGGTAACAGCATGCTTTAATGAGCAAAATCCCAACACAAAGTCCAAGTATTGTTCTCTTGGGGATGTGTCCTTCTCCACATACTGCTCTAGCACCCCTCTTCCAAGCCCTGAGGGGCAACTGGGCAACAAAGCCAACAGAGTGGGGTCCTGGGGATCTATGGCACTTCCCCCTGCCCCACTATAGTCAACTCCACCCCTCCCTCCTGGGTCCCAAACAGTCCCATGGGAAGGCAGCAGAAAAGCACACTGAGTGCCTTGCTGCAAAGTTTCCATCTTGCCCCAGGGCTGAATTCCAAGCTCCTGGCCCCTCTTGGCTTCTGCTGGAATCCCAATACAGGCAATTCCTCACCTTTGCTCTCACCTCACCAAAGTCAGCTTGAAGGTAGCTCACGATGCTCACCTTTCCAAAGTTCTCATGCAAGCAGTCTTCTACTCTTTCTGGGTCAGCATTTCAGCAGCCACTGTCTGCTTCTTCTTTCTCCTCACCAGCCACTACTGTCAAATCTATGTGAAGGCCATTCTCTACTCCTCTTTCAAAACTCCACATACAATACAATCTTAAGACATTCACCCTTTCAGTACAATCTGGAGCTGGGTTTATCAACTCAAGCCCTGATTCTCACCATCCACACCTCCCACGAGCCTCTGCTAGTTCTCCTCCCGCAGCCTCTGCTCCAGCCTATCTCCTCCCGAGTGCTAGTGGGGTAGGGAGAGGGAAGCAGAGATTACCCCTGGGCTCCTGGGAAACCACTCCCATCACTGCTAATTGCCTGTTCTCCCTCAGGCCTCTGGGGCTCCACAGAACCATAGCCACCACAAGTACAAAGAGCAGCTCCAAAACTGGGCCACATCTGACCACTATCTCAGTAACCCAAAACTCCATACTTTCCTTTTAATCTGCAGATCCTGCATGACTACATCACTTATAGCAACAATGTGTCTAGCAGCTACTGTGGCTGTGTAAGACCCACAACAACCAGCACACAGAGGGCTGCAAACACAGGTTCTTTGATTTGCTTCACTAAGGAAAGTAACTTTAATGGGTTAACAATCTCAGTTTAATCAAACATACATATGTCATTCACTTAGTTCTGGGGGAAAAGATCAGCCCTCTGAACTTCAAGGCAAATACAAACAAATTACAAACATCAACAGACAGACCTTTGTCTGATCAAATCACAATACATAGTTACCAGAGAAGAACGAATGGGTCTGGGTTACAAAGCTGGAGGGTGCAGTTATGGCTTGCCCAAAGTCTCAACACTCCTTTTGTGAGTGTGCCCCAAAAGTCAAACAGGAAGCTCCCCCCAATTATATCCTGTTTGCAGCCCTGAGGGCTCTGACTTCACCCAGGCTGGGTGTATGAAAGTTCCCTATCCCCAGTGTCATATCATATACAAGTCAATGACTCCTGATTGCCTCAGTGCTGAGAAATAGCTCAAGAATATCGAGGGAATCAGTGGAAAAAATGTGAAAGGTCTAGCTATACCAGATTTCAAACTGTATTATAAAGTGGTAATTATCAAACTAATCTGGCACTGGCTAAGTAACAGTGGTGGATCAGTGAAATAGATTAGGTAAAAAATACATTATAATAGATGACCATGATAATGTAGTATATAATAAACCCAAAGATCCAAACTTTTCGATCAAAGACTCATTATTTGGCAAAAACTGCTGGAAAACAAAAACAGTGTGGCAGAAACTAGGTACAGATAACATCACATGCCATATACCAAGATAAGGTCAAAATGGGTACATCATTTACACAGAAAAGTAGATACCATAAGCAAATTAAGAGAGCATAGAATAGTTTATCTGTCAGATTTATGGATAAAGGAAGAATTTATGACCAAAGAAGATATAGAGAGCATTACATAACATAAAATAGATAATTTTGATTACATAAAATTAAATTTGCACAAACAAAACCCATGTAACCAAAATTAAAAGGAAAGCAGAATTCTGGGGAAAAGTTTTGCAGCAAGTCTCTCTCATAAAGGCTTCATTTCTCAAATATGTAGAGAACTGAGTTAAATTTGTAAATACACAGATCATTCTCTAGTTGATAAGTGTTCAAAGGATATGAATAGGCAGTTTTCAGACAAAGAAGGTTTCTATAGTCATATGAAAAAATTCTCTAAATTACTATTTATCCGAGAAACATGAATTCAAACAACTCTGAGGTACCACCTCACACCTATCAGAGTGGCTAATATGACAAAAACAGAAAATGCTGGATGTTGGAGGGGATGTCATAAAACTGGGACACTAATGCATTATTAGTGGAGTTGTGAACTGATCCAACCATTCAAGAGAGCAATTTGGAACTAGCCCAAGGAGCTATAAAACTGTACGTACCCTTTGATGCAGCAATATCACTGCTGGGTCTACATCCCAAAGACATCCCCAAAAAGAAAAAAAAGGATTTATTTGTACAAAAATATTTACAGCAGCTCTTTTTGTGGTGTCTAAGAATTGGAAATAAAAGGGGTGCCTATCGATTGGGAAATGGATAAACAAGTTGTAGTATATGATTATAATGGAATGTTATTGTGCTGTAAGAAATGATGAGTCGAATAGTTTCAGAAAAATCTGGAAAGACTCACATGAAGTGATGCATAGTGAAGTGAACAGTACCAAGAAAACATAGACCATTACAGCAATATTATTTGGTAAAGCACTGTGAATGACTTAGCTATCCCCAGTAATACAATGATCTGAGACGATCCCAAAGGACGAATGATGAGCATACTATCTGCCTCTATAAAAGGAACTGATCTTAACTGAATATAGACTGAAACATGCTATTTTTCACTTTATTTCATTTATTTTCTTTTATTTGATTCTTGTAGAAAATTACTAATTTGGAAGTGTTTTACATAATTGTATATTTATAACCTATATTTGATTGCTTACTGTCTCAGGAAGGGGGGAGGGAACAGGACAGAATTTGGAACACAAAACTTTAAATAAAAATGTTAACAATTTAAGAAAAGGAAAGTTTGCCCTATCTTCTTTAGGTCATACAATGCTGCCTCTGTCTTCACTACTTCTGTTTGTACAGAGTAGATATTTAATATTTATTTCCAATATTCCTATTCATTCAGGATATCAGTGTGACTGGGATGGAGTATTCATGTCAGGACATTCAGAATTTTATTTTTAGAGCTAGAATAGGCTTCAGAGGAAATCTAGTTCAATTTCCTAATTTAACACATCCTGAAACTGAGGCCCAATAAAGTTAAGTTAATTGATCAAGGTCTCATAGAGAATGATAGTAGCAGAGGTGAGATTCCAATCCAGGCCCCCAAACTCCTTATTCAGAATCATTTCCACTGTACTTTTTTTTATTTCTCAGTGGGGAATAAAGGTAGAAAAGTAGTGTAATGTAATCAGGGCAGGATTTTTTTGTTGTTCTTCGCTTTTGGGATGCTAAGGCTGTCAAGTGCCTTTGATGAGCCTGGCCTTTGTTTGAATGGGGCAGGTAAAATGGGATCTTTTATCTTAGTATGCTTCTCAGCACTGGGGAGAGTCATTGATTTGTGTATGATGTGGTGCTTTCCCACACCCTGGTGTTAGTGATTTCTCACACCCTAAATGGTAAGCTTTGAACTCTCAAGGTCCTGAACAGGGTATATGTACTGGAAGGTTAGTGTTTGACTTTTGGGGGTACACTCATTGAAGGGGTGACAAGACTCTGGGCAAGCCGTTGATACAACACCCCTCCGGCTTTGATAACCCAGACAGATAGATATTGGTGCTTCTCTGGTAACTGTATATTGTTATGAATAGCCTGGTTTGTGTTATTTGCTCTGTTCATAATGTATGCTTGTAATTTCTGTTTGTATTTGCCCTGAAGTTCAGGGGGCTGATCCTTTCCCCCTGAACTAAGTAAATGATATATATGTATGTTTAATTAAACTGAGATTGTTAACTCCTTAAAGTTGCTTTCCTTGGAAAAGCAGATCAAACAACCTGTGCTGGCAGCCCTCCCTGTGTGCTGTTGTTGTTGGCCTTACCCAGCCACAGTAGCTGCAAGTAACATTGTTGTTACAAGTAGACCGAGACTAGATTGGAAAAACTAAAGGCATATCCTTCAACTCTGAAATAATTTATATGAAAGTTATAGCAAGCTTAATGACTTTTTAGGATTGGTTCTCCTGGAGAGCTAGGGGTCCAAAGGAGGTTTAGTTCTGTCTGCTTTTCTTTTGAAGTTTTTCATATGTAAACAACACCAAATCTTGGTAAGTAAAAAGTAATATGCAAATGAGAAGATTAGCATGTGTATGTTGGGTCTATTTGCACTAAATGTTTCAATGTTCATTTCTATTCTGATTTTGTTGTGCTCACTCATGTCACAATGATTGACAACCTGTTTTCTTGATCTTGAACTGTTCAAGTAGAGTTAACGAATTTTGATTTTTAGACAAAAATATGTGTGTTTCTTGATGCATAGCAAGTGTAGACAAATTGCTTGCTTACCCCCTATTCCCTTTTTTGGTGTACATGCAGAGTTTGGCTAGATGCCATATTGACTATATGGTACATCTCAACTTTGATGTTTTCTCTCTAAAACAATTATAGGAGTGGTGGTGGTTTGGAGCTTTGCATAAACTGTTCTGAATTTCCAAGACTTAGCCAATTTCAGCATTACCTATATCCTTTAATCTCTCTAAAATTCTTACTTCTATTTACTGAGCCATGATAAATTCAAAGTCACACATATATCAGTTGCAGAATGAGATATTATGTAGTTCTTGCTGTCTATCCCTTCTTTGAGCTTAGAGTGAAAGGTTATCTTAAGCTGGGGTACCTAAAGCTTTATGAAAAAAATAAAGAAAAGAGAGAGAAAGTTATTTGCAATTACCAGAAAAGGTAATGTCATTATTTATTATCTTTTCTTTTAAGTGACTTTGGGAAAGACACTTAATCCCTTGGAGCTGTAATGTCATCATCTTCCTCCTTTTTCTTAACATTTCTGTGGTTGTAGTGTTCAGAGGATGAGTCTTTAAAAACAAACAATTCTTTATATAGAACCCTTCAAGTTTTCTTAAACCTATTCCATACACTCAACTAATGAGACATTTTGCAATGGGATGTCCACAGTACAACTGTAAGACAGCAATCACAGCAGAAGTTAATTCCACTATAATTGCCAAATATATGCCCAGAGAGTACCATTCAGAAAGAAATGAAGTTAAATATGTTCTGTAGATTGTAAGCTTAGGTAGTCAAAGCTTAATGCTGGAATGGGCCATGGAGATCATCTATTCATTTCCATATTGCTCTTTAAAGCACTATTGCACACTTGCATCACAATGGGACAGAAGGATAAAGATGTTATAGCCCAACTGAGACCATCTGCCCAGCTACCATCTGGTTGACCTTTCTGTGACTTAACAGGTGGAAGGTGCCCAAGTATAGAGAAAAACTTAATGAAGAGCTTAAATAACAATGAATTTACCCAAGAAATTACTTTGAGTTTTTAATAATGAGACTTTTATCGATTGTATTTCTTAAACTCAGTTTTGAAAATTCAATTTGAAATAACTTCATTTTTCAATTTTCCCTACAGTTAGCTCATTTCTAGCAAATAAGAAAGAAATGATAGATTAGATCTGAACAGATAAACTTTTTTCTTTCACATATAAAAACACACACTTACTGTATATGATGTTGACTCTAATTTTTCATTGCATCAAGGAAAATCCTCTTCAAGATTAACTACTCAGTGTAGAGTAGGACATTTCCTTTGCAATATAGGTAACTACTACTCAGTGTAGAGTAGGACATTTCCTTTGCAATATAGCTAACTGCATACATTTTTTGAATTTTTCAATATAATATGCATATGCAATCTGCTTTGGAATTTCCAAGATTAATGTGCTCAGCATAGGGGGGAATACACATCTTGAGCTCTGCCTTTGGATCCTACTCTCATAACAGACCAGTTAGGAAAGAGAAATTTAATAACAGTAGTTGACTGACATAAAATATTGAGGTAACTATTGAGGAAGAGACATGTGGCATAGAATTGTTGTTCATGCACCAAGTCCAAATAAATGTCATCTGTTTGGCAGCTAGGTGGCACAGTGGATGGAGCACTAGACCTTGATTCAGGAATACCTGAGATCAAATCTGGCCTCAAACACTTACAAGCTGTGTGACCCTGGCCAAGTCACTGAACATCATTTGCCTCAGTTTCCTCATCTTTAAGATGGGGATACTAAGAGTACCCACCTCCCAGGGCTTTTGTGAGTATTAATAAGGTGATAATTGTAAAGGGCTTACCACAGTGCCTGGCAGATAGTAAAAGCTATTTAAATGTTTTTTATTATTATTATTGTTATTATTATTATTATTAATATCATCTCCATATACTCATGAGTCAGTCCAGGGCCTACTTCTTGAACAAATCCACAGAAAATCCAAACTCTAAGGTGAGGGAAGGTCTAAGCCTGGGGTGGGGAACCTGAGGACCTGAGGCCACATGTGGCCTTGGCCACATGTGGCCTCAGGTCCTCAGGTTCCCCACCCCTCATAAGCTTTAGGGTTCTTTACAAATGGAAATGTTTTCTTCTCTCTTTGTGTTACCATACTCCAGAGAGTTGGTTGTGCCTCACTGTTTCATTAGATCTAGAAACTATCTTGCTCTTACCTCTCCACTTCTCATCTACTCCTGTCAAGACCTAGAAGCTCCTCACTTCTATATGTTACTTCAACATCTGACATCCCTGGAAGCTTTGTTCTACTCCTGTTGGGCTATTCAACACATTTTCAGCTTTGTTATAAGAAGTCTAGCTAGGTCCCAACCAGATCACTCAAACGCCTTTAGGCTTCCAGAATGACTTTCCTCAATGGTAGGTCCACAGACTTTATTCCTTTCTGAGTTTATAGAGTCAGAGATTTTACTGCTAGAAAAGATCACAGAAGAGCATCTTCTCCCAAATTCCCTAATTTGAGAAATGAAGACAATGCGTCTTGTGGCACTTAAGTGACTCTCCCAAGATTACACAAGTAGTAAATGATGGAGCTAGCATTTAAGCTCAGAATTTCTGACTCCAGGGCTTCATGTCACAGCACTTTCCTGGATTCCTTTCAACCCTTCCTTGCCTCAGAGGGGAAGACAATATATCCTATATATAGTCAGCACCTATTTATGCATATTTCTGCATCTGGAAGTAAACATTGTTCTGCTTTCCCCTTATTTTTTGACCTGACAAATGAGACCAGGCAAATCATCTTGAAGCTCTGATAGGCCTCAAGAAGGCATTTGAAACTTTGGAAGTCATTGAACAGGAGCTATAGGCAGCTAGCAGAAAAGTCATTACAGGAAAGTCCATGTTTCCTTGAAATCATCAGGAGTAAAAGTGATCATGACCCTGGAGACTATGTCACAATTTACTATCTTGAATAACTACTTTGATTTGTAGATATAGTTTAGTACTTAGGAATTCATAAGAGGACACAAATTTGAATCTCTCCTCTGATCCTTCCTAGCTCTGTGACCTTGGGCAAGTAACACAACCAATCGGGCATCCATTTCCTGATCTATAAGATGAGCTTTGGATCTTATCATCTCTAAGCTCCCCCTTAGTCTGTAAACCTTTCATCCTAAGAGCAGAATGTTAGTAGCCTGGACATGGAGTCAGGCCTGGGTTGGGCTGGACTCAGTCTTAGCCTCAGCCTCATTCTGGTCTCGAATGATACTTCATAGCAGAGCGATCCTCATTTCACATCTCTCAGCCTCGGTTTCTTCATCTGTACAATGAGGATGATTATAGTTAGATACCTGTCAGTCTAGTTGTTGTAGGGCTCAAATGAGTTAATGTAAGGAAAACACATGGCCGATCGTTGACTGGTACAGAAGTGCCAAGTTAGTTATTATTGCTGCTACCGCTGTGCTTACTTATCATTCTTATCAAGATTTCTATTATCGTTTACTTCTTTGTTTTTTCTTTTTCTTATTCTTACCATTTTGTTGAAAATCTTTATTGTTTTTGTTCTCATTTTGTTTTATTTTGTGGTAATTCTTCTAATTGTTCTGACTTATTTATGGTTCTTTTTGTCAATTTGCTTTGACTATTGTGGTTTTTCATTGTTTGATGTTATTATTTGTTGTCATTGTCTTTGTTGTTGTTTGCTATTATTGTGATTGTTGGTTCTTGGTGCCATTGTAATGGCAATTATTATTGATTGTTGTATTTGTGTGCCACAACCATATCATTATTTTTTATTTGTCAGGATTATTGTTGTTGTCAAAGCCTTTGTTATTGTTATAATTGTTGTCATTGTGCCAACACTGACTTGAGATGGTAAGGGGTCATTTGGGTTTAAATAATTTCCATACTGAGAGTTTCTCTTCATATCCACAAATGTTATATATATATATATACATATATATACATATATATATACATATATATACACACATGTATATATGTGTATACGTGTGTGTGTATATACATACATACACACACACACATATATATACATATATATATATACATATATATATATATATATATATATATATACATATAGTGGAAAGAAGAAAATTTTGTTATATTAGGAAATAGATACTAAGAGGATGAGAAGTCCATAAAGTAAGGAGCCAGGACTGGGAAAAGAGGCCACATATATAAAGTAGGCAGGTGGTGGGCACAGAGATATTAGATTAAAAAAAACCATGGTCTAAAGTTTAAAATGGCTGAAACAAGGAGGATTGCAAGACTGAAAGACAAAGAACAAGGTAGATCCACGAAAGGACCAAGAATCTATCCAGGAATCAGGAGATTCCCAGCAAAGCACAGGCAGCAGGAAAACAGGTTTCTTGCTCCTGAAACAGTTGCTGACCAAACCTTTAATGCATTTATTCACCTCTTATCCCAGTGAGAGACAGTCTTGAGTGAGCTTGGAATGGAATCTTTCAGGCAATGATAATAGGATGATATTCCTAATATTAATAACTTGTATCATGTTTTATGATTTTTGATGGACCAGATATATTATTCCTCCTATGTAAGGATCTCCCTGAGAGGAAACTCTACTAGGCAATGCCACCGGACATGTATTTAGCATCTTACAGTCTTGGAGAATGGATAGACACAAAGAGAGGTTAAGTAAGTTACCCAGAGTCAGGTAGCCACCATGTGTTAGAAGCAGGACCTGAAATGAACAGAAACCATAGCATCATGGGATGAAAGGATAACAAAGTTAGAGCTAGAAGAGTCCTTAAAGATCATCAAACTCAAATGCCTCATTTTATAGATGAGAAAACAGTCAAACTGATGCTATGTTGTTTTTTCAGACTCCCTTAGCTAGGGTAGAACCATTCTTGTCCAGTGCCCTTTTCTTTATACTGTTCTGAAAACAGCAGACTGAATGGTGAGTTGTAAGCTGGAGAGCAGTCATAGTACCCTGGCAGAGATTGTTTCCTGATATATTGCTTAGAGGAATATTCACATGCAATGTCCCTGAACCTGTCACACCCAATGCATGACACTTTTTCATAGAGTATTGGGTGTTCAGCGTTAGGAAGCAAAGGGAAGAATGAGAAGAGCAAAGGAGGAAGCTTCAAGAGCATGAAGATGATGCCCTATATATGAAGTGACAGAGACAGATACAGAGACAGAGGGACAGAAACTGAGACATTTGGGCAATAATTGTGGTAGCATGGTCCATAGTTGGCGCTGTCAATTCCACTCTGCTCTGTGCTGGTTTAGCTGATATTAGAAATGGACAGAGGTCCTGTTCAGTAAACAGAGAATCAAGACTGGGGAAATCATTATCACCTTATGTGTTCTATTTTACTCTTGATTATAGGTCCAGATAATAACTCCCAAATTTTATCTCCAACTGAGGACAAGCCCTCTTGGCCACATGAGTCATACCTCTTATGGAAACTGTATTGCACATTTTCCATTGCCCTCTTAAGGGAGGACTCAAACGATACCCTCTTTCTCTTTCGGAGAATCCCTGCCTTTCAACTTAGCCAATGTCTGATAGAACTTTCAGAGTATAGATAAGCAGTAGGTACAACCATTTTATTTTTACACAATGTTCACTGTCCTTGTTATTTTTTTTACTGCATAATATATCTAAGCCGGTTTTGCTTCTGAGTCATCTTTATTATAAGGCATACCTCATTTTATTGAATTTTGTTTTATTGTGCTTCTGAGATATTGTGGGTTTTTTTCTTACAAATTGAAGGTTTGGAGTAAGACTGCATCCGGAAAGTCTATTGGCTCTATTTTTTTCAATAACATTTGTTCACATTGTGTCTCTGTGTCATCTTTTGGTAATTGTCACAATATTTCAAAATTTCTCATTGTTATTATATCTGTTATGTTGATCTGTCACTAGTGATCTTTGATATTACTATTTTAATGGGTTTTGGGCTCCACAAACCTTGCCCATATAAATTGTTGATGTTTCGTTGTTTCAGTCATGTCCAACTCTTTGTGACCTCATTTGGGGTTTTCTTGGCAAAGGTACTGATGTACTTTCCCATTTCCTTCTCCAGCTCGTTTACAGATGAGAAAATGGAGGCAAACTGGGTAAAATGATTTGCCCAGGGTCACACAGCTACTAAGATCTGAGGCTGGGTTTGAACTCAGGTCTTCCTGACTCTAATCCTGGAACTCTAGCCATTGAGCCCCCTAGTTGCACTCCACCCATACAAGATGGCCAACTTAATTGATAAATGTTGTGTGTGTTCTGACCGCCCTACTGACCAGTTATTCTCTATCTTTCTCCCTCTCCTTGGGCCTCCCTATTCCCTGAGACAAAACAACTTTGATATTAGGCCAATTAACAACCCTACAATGACCTCTAAGTGTTCAAATGAAATGAATCAATGAGCAAACTTCTTTGGTATCTTTTTTTAAGAAATGTCCATAGATACCCCAACCTTTAGCAACCACCACCCTGGTAAGTCAGCAGCCACCAATATAAAGGCAAGACCCTCCACCAGCAAAACAGATCAAGATTTTGCTGAAGGCTCAGATGATGGTTACCATTTTTTTAGCAATAAAGTATTTTTTAAAATAAGGTATGTACATTGTTTCTTTAGACATAATACTATTTCCCACTTAATATAATACAGTATAATGCAAACATAACTTTTAGATGCATTGGGAAATCAAAAGTTTTGTGTGACTT
This sequence comes from Trichosurus vulpecula, assembly GCF_011100635.1. Taxonomy (NCBI): domain Eukaryota; kingdom Metazoa; phylum Chordata; class Mammalia; order Diprotodontia; family Phalangeridae; genus Trichosurus; species Trichosurus vulpecula. The sequence continues at coordinate 234,511,864 of NC_050577.1, forward strand.
ACCTTATTGCAGTGGTCTGGAACCAAACTCTCAACATCTCCAAAGCATGCCCATACTAAATTTATAGAACTATGGCTCAGTGAACTATAGAAAGTGCACCACAGTTATGAGTTAGAGTTTAGCCAAAGGATAGAAATTCAGAGTGCTCATAGTTGGGTCATATCTACCAACTCTCTAAGGATAAGTTATCCCTGCCCTACTGAAAGAGACAGAACTAATAGATAGAAGTTCATTCACTGTCTGAGAACCATAGATAGCTTGGGATCTCCTTAGAACACTCACTCAGCAGGGTACATTCATGAACGACCAGGATGATGGTGGGATTTCACAAAACACAGATTTTTTTTTACCAGACAGGGACAAATGAGCAGCTATCAATTACATTTAGTGGTTAAACATTCATTGGTTCAATAAGCATTTATTAAATACCTACTACGGGCAGGTGCTGTGTGAAGTACTGGGGATATGACTACAAAATCGCTCCTGCATTCAAAAATCCTAGATTTAGAGCAGGAAGAGAACCTGGGAGGCCATATAGTCCAATCCCTCATTTTCCATTTTAGGTGACTGAGGCCCAGAGGGGTGGGTGACTGCCCAGGGTTACACAGATACTAAGTGACAGAAGAACGATTTAATTCCAGGTCCTCAGACCTCAGACCAGTGTTTGCTTTTTCCTTATATTCTCTTGGATAGAAAGGATAGATGTAAATTAGAACTTGAGATTTTAAGTTCTTTGAAAACAGTGTCACTGTCTTTTCCATCTCTGTATCCCAACCGTGGTATCATACATAATAGAATTTAATATTAATTAATATTGATATTAATAGAAAAATATCTTCATACAGCACTTTGAGATTCGCTAACTTTACACTTTTATCTAAATTGATAATGTTAATAATTGATAATGTTAAATCTCATTTAAGGTTGAATTCAGTTGAAGACAGGTGCTAGGTACCAAGGAAGGGGTAGATAGAAGACCAGAGCAAAGAAGAGTGTCAAGGTTCACTCTTTTCTTGAAAGAAAACAAACAAACTCAACAACAATAACATGAATTTAGGATTCTTTTCTGTTCTCTAAAAGCATTTTTAGCAATAAAATCCAATTTAAATGAAACAGTAAGGCAATGATAACAATATAGATGATAATTGTCAAAATGCCTATGTGGTTTTGTATCACAAAGTATACAAGACTCTCCACGTAGAAGGTAGAAGAAGTAATCCAATTATTCAAACACCAGAGAACCATATCCCGTAACCAAATGCTCTGCTCCCACAGCCAGTCAGTCAACTTCATCATAACAGTAAGGAACCCAAAACATTCCATACAGAATATCACAATATGGAGCCTCACCATCCCAAAACCTCTCCAACCCCCTGCTGGGGTCTTCCCCAAAACCAACTCACAGTACAGCTAAGTCAGTTCTACCCTGCTCAGTTCTAACCATCATGAGGGCAGCCATTAGCAGCCACTAGTAGCCATAACATCTTTTTCTCTCTTTGTACAGGTAGGAAAACATTACTTAAGAAGAATATCTCTTCTTATTTTATATTAAAGTTTATAATGATTCTATTCTTTTCTTATTATATATTTAAGCTTTATTATTTGTCCAAAATGAAAATAGTTTTAAAAATCTCCTGTGATCATAAGATTTATGTAAATGAGGGTGCTTCATTAGGGAGAAAGTGAAATCGTGCTCATATTGGAGTCTCTCTTTTGATGAAGGACTTCCCATAAACACTGCCATTTTTTGAGGTTTCACTTCCACAGCACTAGGGGCACTAAAAGGTTCCCTACAAAGTTCAGAACAACTATCATCGTGATATCTCAGCACAGCCTTATTAGGGATGCACCTGGTTTGTCAGGAAGTCATCTTAGAGACCATCTGGGGCTCAGGTGCTTTCCCCTGTGCTGATATACAGGGAATCCCCAAAAGGAGATGGCCACCCTAGTTTCTCCATTAATAAAGCAAAGATGATACAGAGAGGAGTTTCAGTTCTGTGTTCAACTAGTTGAGAATTTGGTCCCAAATGACAGACCCACATATATTGATAGTGCAGTAAAGGCAAGAAAAATTAGGCTGTAGTTCATGGAAACTTCACATCTTTCATTTAGCCTCATTGTATTTTCTGGTCGTGGATGAAGGTAGGTAGAAAAGAGCAGCAGCCTTGACATCCAGGGGCTGCTCAAGTAATGAGTGGTTATTTTTAGAATCTTCCCTCTGTGATTTATGTTCTGTTTGTATGCCCTGTGAATTGAGCTGTGCGGGAGCTGGTTTGTGATACAGAAAGACACTAGAGTTGACTTAATGTAGACTGAATGTATTTCTGCTTCTAGAGCCATTCCACGAATACATTTGGCTATTTATAAAATGAACAGTAATTAGACATGTTAAACTCTCATCTTAAGAAAGTCTGGTTTTTTTCCCCCGCTAGTTCTTAAATGAAGTCATTCAGACCAGGAGATATGAGGTGGATTTGACAAAATGTTTTATGGTAGAACTAATCTGATAATGCTGTTATTGGGTACTGGTCCCACCTTTACAACTAGGTTGTCCTGTGGGTTTTCATAATGTAAACTTGCCATAATTTGGAGCATGTGGTTTTCCCTGATACGCAACTGCATCCAGGCAAACATGATCCATGTAATAGTAACTGACTACTTGACTAGTAACAAGTACTTATATACATAACAAACAGGTAAAATTAGTATGAGGTCAGTGGAATGTTTATCAGCATTGGGTATTGGGAGGTTACAGGAATGTTTCCTTTGACAAAGTGTGCTTCCTCCCTCAGTGACTTATCATCCATGCCCAATTTTTCACCAGTCCATTACAGTATGCACAGAGATTGACTTCCTAGGCTGCCATCACAATGATTCCGTGGCAACCCAACCCTAGAGTCTACCTCCCACCCACCCTTCCCAACTCTTACTGGGGCAAGATTGATGTTCCACTCAGTGTCCTATTGAGCCTGTACTTGGGCAAATTACTTAACCTCTCTGGGGCTCAATTTCCTCAACTATACACTGAAGAGGTTGGGCTAGATGGTCTCTAGAGTTCTATCCAACTATAAATTTCTTTTCCTATTGTCCTTCGGGCCACTCCTACCACTGTGTCCCCTAACACACACACACACACACACACGCACACAAATACATTATACCCTTATTTAAACTTTGTCACTCATCTCCCAAAATGAATTCCTCCTAAATATAATAATCTCTATTTATGTTAACAAAAGTCTCTAAAATTTAAATCACAATGAATATAAGCTAATTTCTCTAGGGTGGTATTTTTATGAGTAATGTAAAGGGTCAAAACCAATATCTGAGTTACTGAAGAAAAATAAATAACAACCTCATTTTTTCCCCTTAAACTATCTAGACCATTCATCTATCTTGGACCAAATAAAGATATGTTTGAATTAATCTAAATCCTATTTCATAAAAGTTCCACTCTGAATATAGTATAATTATAATGCCATGGGACTTAGAGGAAGGCCCTACCACCACTTGGTTGGAGGGTTTATGAGACCATAGACAAGAGTCAAAAAGATTGGGAAGGCAGGAATGGGCTATGACCTACATTGTTGGTGAGGGTACTCACCTTGATGATATCGTAGATCCACCGAAATGCTAAATAGTCACGTATATTTACTCATATACATATATTTCATTCATTCAGCCAACAAACTTTATTAAGCTCTATATTCCAGGCACATGTATTTTTACTGTTATTTATAAACCTTGAAAATAAACACTGTATTAAATGCTGATGATTGGAAGACAACCACGTATGGACCAAGAGAAGAGTTGTTTATGTGCTGATTTATTATTTTTTGAATGAATGATGTCTTAGGAATCCAGCCAGTCAATTAGCATTTATTAAGGTCCTATTATGTACTAGATGCTGTGATAAATACTAAAGATATAGTAAGTATATATTCCAATTTTCAGGGGACCATTTTTATTTATGTTGCAGTATTATGACTTATTAAAGGCAAAGCACACTCATTGGCATCTAAATATAAAAAATATTGTAATTTAACAAACATTTATTGAGCACCTACTATTTGAGAGGCACTATAATGACAAGTACCAATTTTATGCTATTTCTTATTTGGCATTAGGTGCAGTACTGCTCCCTTTCATTTGAATATACAATTGAAAGTTGATGGTCTTTGACTATTTTTTTTAATTTCCTCCTCACTATTGTTCCTTATCCAAAAAAATAAATTTCTTTTTCATTTAGACTGAATTTTTCTTTCTGCTATAACTCACAGCTTTCAAACATCCTCATTCTTTCTTTTTGCTTCTGGGGAAGAAGAGGCAGAAACATCCAATCTTCCACCCTTACTCACAAAGCCAGGGAGCTTGACTTTGATTCCTTGCCAAATTCTAGTATGCATTATTAAAGATATGGTTTGTTAACACTTGGTAAGAGTAGCAGAGAGCACCACAAGCCAGAGTTGTTTCATTATCCTGATGTGTGTAATAAGAGGGCAGTAAGGTATTGTGGAACATCTCCTAGACCTAGGGACAGAGATGTGGGGTTTCAATCTCTTTTCTCTTTCTGTATGACCTTGTGCAAGTGGCCTAATCCTCTGAGCTTGTTTATACATATATATATATATATATATATATGTGTGTGTGTGTGTGTGTGTGTGTGTGTGTATGTATATGTATATATATATGTATATGTATATAAAATAAATGATGTTGGATAAGATTATGCCTTAAAGTCCCTTTCCAATTTAAGTCCTATGATTTTTATAATGTCATGCCATACTAAATCCATTTCCCTTTCTTTTGATAGGTTAATGAAATGATAGATCAGACCAATGCTATAGATAATAAAGTATATATGTACTTGAATTAATGCAAGACTTTTGAAGTCCCAAAAGTCCTTGTGAATGAGATCAAGATATAGTGATGTTTAGCATCTCCCAATATAAAAATTGTCAGTTGACATGTCAAGAAATTCTAGTTTTTAGGAAGAAGGATCCTAATTGTACAATTCTTTTACCTCCTCAGCTCTAGACAAACAGACTTTGAAAAAAAAAGTGGGTAGCAAAAGGCTAGGATATAGTTTGTTAGGTAGATTTGGAACTGACTTTAAAAAATAGACCTAAGAAGTAACCAGAGGTATGTCTCTAGCAGATTGACCAAAGAATATATGTATAACCATGTTCCATTCAACATTTTGTCAATAACTTTAATGAAGGATTAATTAGATGACACTTTTACCATTTTTGTGGATGATATGAAACTAGAGGAAATAGCTACCATATTGGAAGACAGATTCTGAAAGCAAAAAAAATCTTCCAGACTAGAAACATAGACTAAATTTAATAAGATATATTTCAATAGAGGTCAATGTAAATTCTTATTCTTGGATTAAAAATATCAACTATATAAATATAGCTTGGGGAGAATTTGGCTAGAAAATAATTCATGTGACAAAAACCTGGAGAGATCTAGTAGACTGCAAATTTAATGTGAGTCAGTATTGAGATGGGTGGAACCGTCAAACCAATTGTGATATTAGACGGCATTATTTTTAAGGAGTTTATAAGCCCAGTGAACTCTCCCCTAATTTGACCACATCTCATATTTTGTCTTCAGTTATGTAAGTTACATCTTAGGAAGGAAAATTAGCAAATGAAGGGGATTCAGAAAAGAATAAATGAGGTGATTAGCTGATATTTGGCACTTCCCAATATCCTAATTATCAGTTGATGTTGCTAAATTTTAGATTTTAGGAAGACAGAGCCTAATGATACAATTCCTCCAACTCCTTGGCTGGAGAGAAACCCATAGGGTTTTTTGGGGAAAAAGTGGATAGTGACTACTGAGGAGGCAACTTTCCATAGTTAATCAGTAGTGGTCTCTTCGGTTATTCAACAGTTGCTTACAGAGGAACAATGGCTAAAACAGCAATAGTGGGTGACATGTAGTACTTTAAGCTTTACAAAGCATTTCACGTACGTTATTTCATTTGATAGTCACAAAAATCCTGTGATGCAAATGTTATCTCAGGTTATAGAGGAGGAAATTGAAGCTCGGACATGTCAAATGACTTGTCCAGGGTCAGATAGCTAGAATGTGTCTTGAAGTGGGATTGAAAATCAGGTCTTTCTGACTCTGAGTTTCAAATTCTATCTACTTATCAATAATGCTCTCTCTCTCTCTCTCTCTCTCTCTCTCTCTCTCTCTCTCTCTCTCACACACACACACACACACACACACACACACACACACTCTCCCACTCTCTTTTGTTCTTTGTCTCTCTCCCTGCCTCCCCCGTGTGTCTCTCTCTCTCTGTGTCTCTCTCTCTGACTCTCTCTCCTTCCCTCCCTTTTCCGCTCCTCCTCCCTTCTCATCTCTTCCTACCCTTTATTGTGGCCAGGTCAAAGGTTCTTCAATGCTTTTTGGACTTGGCTCCTCTTCTATTTTAAGCACCTCTATATGACATCTAGATTAAACTATCATTTCCTGACTCTAACCATTCTCAACTCTTTCTCTTTGTTCACATTGCTCCCTCTACCTAGAATATTCTTTATCCTCATCTCTGCCTATAGGAATCCTAATCATTCTTTAAGCCTCAGTTTAGGTGGCTCTTCTTCCAGGAAGTCCTCTTTGATCTCTCTAGGCTCCAGTGTCCTCTCCCTTCTCTTAGTTTCTTAATCATTTTGTACTTCTTTTACTCATTTTCACAATTTTCATTATATTATAATAATTTGTAAGTGTATTTATCTTCCCAACTAGAATATATGTACCATGAGATCAGGGTCCATGAATAAAATTCACCTTTACTTTTCTCCCTCCAAGTAACATCTAACAGTAAATCTACAGTCATTATTCAGTAAATATTTACTGAAGGAAGAAATAGAGAAAAAATAGGAAAATCAATCACTTTTCTCTCTTCATCCATTCTTCCTTTTTTTCATTATTCTGTTCTTCCTTCTTAACCAATGTACTAATCTCTGAACTATCACTTCTAACTAAATCATCTGCATGCTGAAGAGGCAGAGACTCCTCAATATACTTTCTTATTCTCCATAGACATTTATTTAGGCATAAGAAACAAATGGGAATTCAGGTCATGGAATAGTATAATCATCAATTTAGAGCTAGAAGGGACCTGGCCATAAGAAATTAGATGAGTAACCTAACACCACAATACAACTTTATCATCCCTTTACTAGTTCTAGATTCAGCATATTTATTTATGGGCAGAACTAAAGACCTGAGCCCTCACCTGATGTGGCAAATTTTAATCTAAGTTTGCAACTCTAAAATGAGCAGATTGAACTTAGTTACCTCTAAGTTTCCTTCCTTTTCCCAATATATCAGGTCTTACTATATGTTTATAAAAATGTTTTAATAATCTCTTCTAATATTTTAATAGCATATCAGTTAAGTACACTATAACTTTGAATGCATACTGTCATACTATTACTCATACAGTCACTTAACTGGGTAATTTTGTGTCTCAGATTCTTTTGAATCTTTCCTGGGAGTAACCTGGACAAGCTGCACAATGGTGCAAGTTCTAATTTTGATTTGGTCAGCATCCTTATCCAGATGGAACACCAGTTCAGGATGCCATGACTGCCATTCCATGAGATTATTTTCACTTTTTCTTCTCCCCAACCACATTTACATGTCCTGCCACTCTTGTTTGATCCTCATGTAGCTTTAGTGACTCTGCTGTTGAGTCTTCAACATTAAAGCACCAGAGTTCTTTGTTTTAAGCACCAGAGTTCTTGATCGATGATGACATAGGACTATGGGTCCAAATGCAGCCCCAGTCACTGGTGGAAAAAATCATCCCTAGTTATATACCTTACACAGGACACAAATAATAATAGAGCATGTTGGGATTCAGACACAGGTCTGAATCTTTTCACTATGACATATATCTCCATGTTGTCCATTAAATTCCATCTAATAAACATTTATCAAGGACCTAATATGGGCAAGTCACTAGGTATCCTGTATATCTTGAATAATAATAATATAATTCAAAATATATTAGAATCATTTGAAAAGTACTGCAGTAGGCCATCCTGGCCCAAGCTCACCTCAGGTTCAACAATAGGAGGAAATGAGACCCTAGTTGTCTATCTAATTCTTAAAAAAGGAATATTACTTAGTCAAAGCAAGGGAAAGACCTTGTAAAGGGGAAAAGGATAATCACTGAGTATATATACTTATTCAAATAAGCACCAATTCAAATGGGCAGCATCTCTTATGCTGGTGTTGGTCATGCTGTCCATCTACAGTCAGAAGCCAGAGGGACAAGCTGGAAACCCTTATACCATAGGAGTTTTTGAACTCAGGCAACCAGGGTGTCACATCAATGTCCTAAGGCTTATTCCCCTGAAACAGCTATGTCTTAAAAACAGTTTTAAGAACTTTTAAAGAAAAAATAACATAACTTCATAGAGTACTTCTCATGGAATGTAATAACACAAAAAGCAGAGATAGGTTTTCATCAATGAACAAGAAAAAAGGACAATTTGTGATGAAACTAGACAGCATTCCTTAACTGCAAATAGTGGCATAAACTCTTTAGTTGATAAGAATTAATCTTTATGGACTCATGTCCAAGATACATAAAGAACAGATTCAAACTTATAAGAATAAAAGTAATTCCTCATTTAATATATGGTTAAAGGATATGGACAGTTTTCAAAGGAAGAAGTACAAGCTACCAACGATAATGAGAAAAATTCTCTAAGTCATTAATAATTAGTGAAATGGGAGGCAGAGCCAAGATGGTGGCTGGAAAGCAGGAACTAGCATGAGCTCCCCGCCAAGTCCCTCCAAAAACCTATAAAATGGCTCTGAACCAATTCTAGAACTGCAGAACCCAAAAAATAGCAGAGGGAAGCAGGGCTCCAGCCCAGGACAGCCTGGATGGTCTCTGGGTGAGGTCTATCCCGCACGGAGCTGGGAGCGGAGGACAGCAGAGCCGAATGTAGGCTGCTCGGACCAACCAGACCAGGAACCAGGAGGAGCGGGCCCTAGCACCCTGAATCAGTGAGCTGCAGCAGTTACCAGACTTCTCAACCCACAAACACCAAAGACAACAGAGAAGGTTAGTGGGAAAAGCTGCTGGGGACAAAGCGAAAAAAGGAGTTCGCAGTTCGGCCACCACCCCAGGGGCAGCGGAGGTGGGACAGCTACAGAACTACAGCTGCAGTTGCTTCCGGCCCCAGGCCCACCCGGTGGGAGGAATTAAGTGGTGGATCAGAGGAGGAGTGAAGAGCCTGCTGAAGATCTAAGTCCAGTCCGGGTTGGGGGTTTTTGGGGAAGGAGGAGTGCTGGTGTGGCAGAGCTGGCACATCCCCCCAAGCTTGGAACATACTTCTCTTAACTCTACAAGTGGTCATACCCTGCTGAAAAACTCAAGGGTCAAGTTAGTTGGCTGGGAATATGGCCAGGCAGCAAAAACACACCCAGATTAAGTCTCAGACTTTGGAATCTTTCTTTGGTGACAAAGAAGACCAAAACATACAGCCAGAAGAAGTCAACAAAGTCAAAGAGCCTACAACAAAAGCCTCCAAGAAAAACATGAACTGATCTCAGGCCATGGAAGAGCTCAAAAAGGATTTGGAAAAGCAAGTTAGAGAAGTAGAGGAAAAGTTGGGAAGGGAAATGAGAAGGATGCAAGAAAACCATGAAAAACAAGTCAATGACTTGCTAAAGGAGAAACAAAAAAATACTGAAAAATATGCTGAAGAAAACACCTTAGAAAATAGACTAACTCAAATGGCAAAAGAGCTCCAAAAAGCCAGTAAGGAGAAGAATGCCTTGAAAGGCAGAATTAGCCAAATGGAAAAGGAAATCCAAAAGACCACTGAAGAAAATACTACCTTAAAAATTAGATTGGAGCAAGTGGAAGCTAGTGACTGTATGAGAAATCAAGATATTATAAAACAGAACCAAAGGAATGAAAAAATGGAAGACAATGTGAAATATCTCATTGGAAAAACCACTGACCTGGAAAATAGATCCAGGAGAGAGAATTTAAAAATGATTGGACTACCTGAAAGCCATGATCAAAAAAAGAGCCTAGATATCATCTTTCAAGAAATTATGAAGGAGAACTGCCCTGATATTCTAGAGCCACAGGGCAAAATAGAAATTGAAAGAATCCACCAATCACCTCCTCAAATAGATCCCAAAAAGAAATCTCCTAGGAATATTGTGGCCAAATTCCAGAGTTCCCACATCAAGGAGAAAATATTGCAAGCAGCCAGAAAGAAACAATTTGAGTATTGTGGAAACATAATCAGAATAATCCAAGATCTAGCAGCTTCTACATTAAGAGATTGAAGGGCTTGGAATACGATATTCTGGAAGTCAATGGAGCTAGGATTAAAACCAAGAACCACCTACCCAGCAAAACTGAGTATCATGCTCCAAGGCAAAATACGGATTTTCAATAAAATAGAGGACTTTCAAGCTTTCTCAGTGAAAAGACCAGAGCTGAATAGAAAATTTGACTTTCAAACACAAGAATCAAGAGAAGCATGAAAAGTGAAAGCAACAGGTCAGGGTAAATGTACCCTGGTGGTTGATTTACTCATTCAGCCATTTGCCAAATAATTTCCTGAATGCTTGGTGCAGCCTAAAATTCAGTGAAGAATGCCTTCAGTGAGCTTACAATCTAACTGGAGAGACAAGACAGAATGTAAACTCCTTAATAATAAGGATTGTTTCAGCCTTTGTATCTGTACCCTGTGTCTAGTCCAGTGTCTGGCACAAAGAAGATGCTTTGAAAATGTTTGTTGATGGACTGATGGATGGATCGATTAAAAGTCTAATAGTAGCACAAAAAAAATTAGTGAAATGGACATTAAAGCAACCCTGTGGTTCTACCTCACATCCATTAGATAGGTAAAGTTGACAAAAAAGAAAAATAAAAAATGTTGAAGGGACTGTGAGGGGGAAAAAGGCCATATTAATGAACTATTGTTGGATCTGACAATGGGTCACCCAATTCTAGAAAGCAATTTGGAGCTATGTCCCCAAAGCTACTAACTTTGTATATCCTTTGATTCAGTGATGCTGCTATCGGTCTACTAACCCCACAAAGATGAAAAGGATCCAGATGTACAAATATATACATACACACAACTACGTTTTTGGGGAAGGTAGAAACCAAATTGGAATCAGGAAGTAAAGAGGTGCATATCACTTGGGGGACAGCTGAGAAAAAATATGGTATATAGGTGTAACAATACAATTGTGACTTAAGAAATGATGAAATGAGTCACTTCAGAGAAATCTGATAAGACTTACACGTAAAGGGGAGTGGGCAGAAGCAGAGTAATTTAGACTATAATACTATGTAAGCAAACAACTTTGAAAGACTTAAGAAATCTGATCAACACGATAAACAACCATGATTCTAGAGAATCAATGATGAAGCACATTAACTACCTGCTGACAGAGAGGTGATGAACAAAATATGCCAAAAGAGATAATTGTTTTGCTTTCTGTTTTCTTTTTCTAGATATCACCAATGTGAGAATTTGTTTTGCTTGGCTACGCTTGTTTGTTTAGAAGGATTTGTTTCTTTTTTATTTCCAAGTATTTTTTTAGTGGAAATGGCTGAAAGGGAGAGAGAAAAAATTGTTCTTAATTTAAAAAAATATTAAATAATCGGTCTTTATTTTTCCCATCCAGTTTTGAGTTCTTTCAGTTACCACTCTAATAGATTCCACCTTGATTTACAGTAGGTCTGTGGTCTGCTCATTGTTCCATTAACCTTTTAGGGGCAGGCCACCTGGGATTCAGCTCCACCCAGACAGAGGATATTTTATTACATTTGTGAATCTACCTGAGAACCCTGTCAACCACACAATATTTAATATTCTTATCCTAGAGATTTAAGAGAATGATTTTATCTCTTAAATTGGAGTATTTTTCATGTTTTAAAATTTTCTACCAGTGCCAAGTACAAATTACTTCACACATTTTGTGGGGTCATTTTGTCCCATGAGATTAAAACGTTTTACCCATTTAAATTCTTGCTCTAATCCTACCTGTTAAAAGTTATTTGTTTTTGTCATTATGGTCATCTTTTCCTGCATGACCTCAGTTCCAGACCTTTAGAAGATTTTAATTAAAATAATGATCTAATTATAGCAGTGACTTTATATTAATGTTGGTGTTCTGTCCCCGTAGTCAAGTCTGAATTTCTTTTTTTTTTTTTTGAGGGGAGAAGGTAGGGCAATTAGGGCTAAGTAACTTGCTCAAGGTCACACAGCTATTAAGTGTCAAGTCTGAATTTCAATTCCCAGAACATTTTCCCTTTTGTAAACAGTAAGAATAATATCCTTATATCATTTTTTACTAGAGCCAATCACCTGCCGTGTTTGTAACAGAGACCATAATCAGATTGCCCTTAGCCCTAATAATCATGAAGTCCATATTTACAAGAAGAATGGGAACTAATGGGTGAAAGCCCATGAACTGAAGGAAAAACAATGGAGAAATCACAGGTGTTGACTGGGCTCCCAAGAGTGATTGAGTTGTAACTTGTGTTGCAGACCATAATGTCTGGAGTCAGAAAGATGGCATCTAGAAACCAACCCTGGTGATCCGGAGCATTAAACATGCATCTACCTTTCTAAAAATGGTCTCCCCTGGCAGATAAATTCACCGTAGGTAGTAGAGCTTGACTGATTTCCATGTGCTACTTTGAGTCTGAAAATGACTGGTGGGTGAGCAAACACATAAAAAAGCCAATTTGTTCTACCGTCCTTAGTTTGTACTGACACCCCAACAAAGTTTTGCTGGTTGCTGGTTCTTGTGACTTTAAATGCAGAGTTTTTTCTGCCTACATTAAAAAAGTTGATGAAAAGCCAGCCAGCACTCCATGGAGTACTAAGATGCCTTTTGGTCAACTGATGTCAGAGTTTGGTGGTACTGGAAGTAGTGGTTGGCTCAGTGGAGTTAGTTTTTCTGCCAATGGGAGCCACCTGGCTTGGACCAGCCATGACAGTACTGTATCAGTTGCCAATGCCTCTAAAAACATGATGGTTTCACAGCTGAAAACAGAGTTCCTCCCACTCTTGAGTGTGCCATTTGTCTCTGAGGATAGGATGGTGGCGGCTGGCCATGACTGCTGCCCAATGCTGTTTGATTATGGTGATCCTGGATCCTTGACCTTCATCTCCATATTAGATATTCCAAAACAGAGCATACAGGGCAACATCTCTGCCATGAAATGCTTCTGAAACATGGACAAGAGAGCCAGGACTGAGGATCACAACACTGCTCTAGATACGCTACACCAAAATAGTATCATCCAAGTGTCTTTTTATGAAGTGGTCAAGCAAGACTGCCACAAATTTTGCACCACTGACATTGATGGAGCAATGACAATTTGGGATTTCCAGATCTTAGAGTCCTCCGTCCAGGAGCTAGGAAACATGTGAAGCTGCATTTCCATTCTCTAGCATGATAGACACTTGACAGAATGCAGCTCCAGCATTTGCATGAAGATGGGAAAGACCCTACTGAAAATCAAAACTGAGAAAATATCCCTTGGAGATTTTTTAAAATAATTTGTGAATGTATTGGTTTTCTTTTTGATTAGCTATTTCATTCCATTCTTGACCAAAGATGCTCTTTAAGTAGTTTGTCATGGGGAGTTGTCACACTAAGTTAAAGGGGAATTTTATGTAAATTATCTGCTAGAAAACTTTTTTAAAAATACAGAAAAAAAAAGAAGTTTGACAGATAGCAGGAGTTGCATCATGCTCGGAAAACAAACACACTTTCACTAAAGATCAAGAGGAAAACCCATTAGCCAAATTTTATGCAAATGGCTCCTTTCTTAAATATCATTTCAATGACTCCATTTAAGGAGGAGTAATTTTTTTGTGTGTAGCATCACTGCAAATTTATCTGTTGTCTACACCATATAACCTCTGAGCATTTAACAGGATTATAGCTTTCTTTACATGATTATATTCTGAATCAAAATGACTTCTTATTAATGTACAAATTTAGTTTAATAATTTATGTTCACTTTAGTTGATATTAATTCCTCAACCTCTGCTTGAGCATAGCTCTTTATGAGTTCAATTTCCAGCCTTGGACAATTCATGTTAATTGATATCGAGTTTTCAAATATAATTTGTTCTTGACCTTCCCCTTGAAAGAAAGAGGAGCATGGCTTTTCTACAGTTTTCAGTATAACGATAGATAATAACTTTCTTTTTAAAGGTTTTAATATACATCTATATAGACATTTTATTTTCTGATGGGAATGTGGAACCTTGAGTCAATTCCTGCTACTCATTTGTATGCTGATAAATGATTTATACAGCAATGTTCTTGGAACAGTTTTCTACTTCAGTCCCCTTTTCTGCCCCAATTCAGTCTTGTTCAACCACCTCCCACACCCACCCTGAATCCTTTGGAATTTGATTATAACATCACTCTCTATCTTCTGAATTTTAGGATCTTTCTGCAGAGCACCAAATTTATCCTCCTCGTTTGTCTTTGCTTATGCTTTTCTTCTTCCATGGTTATCTGTTCCCAATGGCCCAGAGCATTTAGGAACTCAAAATTAATACTTGATATGATCCCATGAAACATTTCTCATAATTTTCTTTAAAAATTGGGTTGGTTTTTGATGTACACATTTAACTTCAAATTCAACTAATATTTATTACGCATTAAGCAAGGCAATGCATTATGTACTAAGAATGCCAAGTTTTTCTTTGAAGCAGTCCCTTTATAATAGAGTTTACATTTTATTGAGCAATACAATATATAAACAGATAAGCAAACAGGAGCTAATTTGAGGGAAGAGAGAGCACTAACAAGGAAAGATGTCTAAAAGCACTGAAAAAACTGTATTTTATCTAAGAGGCAAAAAGGAGACAAAAAGCTTCTGTAGCTTGGTAGTGAAATAGTCAGATTTCTGCTTTAGGCGGGTTAATTTGAAAGCTATGTGGTGAACAGACCAGAGAGGGGAGTGAAGGGAAGCAGGGAGACCAATTTAGATGGTATTTTGTCAGTTTAGCTGAGCACCGATTTGGGCCTGAATTAGGAGGGTAACCATGTGAGTGGAGAAAAGAGGATGGATTTGAGAGATGCTAAAAAGATAGAATTGATAAGCATTGGCAACTAATTAAATAAAGAAGTTGATAGGGAGCAAAGGGTCAAGGATAACTTCAAGGCTCTTAAACTGGGTCCCTGAAAAGGATGATGGGGCCCTTATGTAAAGCCAATCATGGCAGCACATCTGAGGACTGCTGCTGTGAATAATTTCAAGGGTCTAATCACATAGTATAATGAACTCTCTCTTTATTCAGCAATAAACTATTGTTCAATAAACCAAAGCATAACATTCATAGCAATGTCCCTAAGCAAAACATACATGTATATATATATATATATGTATATATTTCATATCACTCAGTTATGTCATATGACACATAGCACATATCATAGCATTCAGTAGCATTCCCCAAAATACTTGTTTACACAGCAGGGGAGCCCCTGGCTAAGGTCTTTCTTAGCACAACACATCCTTAAGGGGTAGCAGCAAATACCACACCATGTACCCCTAGGTCACAGGAAAAACAATCTCCTTAATACCAAGCATCCAAGTAAAGTCCTCTTTCATCTTGACTCGAGGTTGACTTCCAAGTCCCATGGCTCTTCCCCTGTGGGCTGACTGCTCCTGACTCTTGCCTAGATTCACAGGTAGGCAGCTCTCTGCTCCTGTACCAGGCCTTATCTCATGGGGATTGCTTCACTCCAAGCTCTTCTTGCTCCTGCCCGACAGCAGGCTTCAGGGGCTCCTGCCCGCAGGTTCTGCCTCTGGGAAAGCAAAGCTTAACAGGCAATATAAACTACCCACACCACCATCTCAATTCACCTCCAAAGGCCAGAGGTTCTGTGTTAACAGCTCAGTTCACTTTAACAGCTCTCAAAAGGGGCTTGAGCTAAGCATCCTTCCAATGGGCAGGTTTCTGCCCTATAGCTCTATTTGTTTTTATAACTCAGAAGCTCCCTCAGCAACTCTCTGCCATCAGAGATCTCCTCTGGCCTCTTAGAGGTCTCCACTGTGCTCTCAGAGTTCTCCTCCCAGCTCTCAGATGTTTCCTCTCAGCTTTTAAAGGTCTCTTCTCAGCTCTTTTATGTTTCCTCTCAGCTCAATGCTCAAAGCTCATTCTTCTTCTTTGTCTCTTCCCCTCATTCTCTTCTTCTCGATGCTGGCTTACCCCTCTCAATTCTGTCTCTCTCAATGTCTGCTTTCTCACAATCTGGGCTCTCTTTAAAGACAGTTCTAGTCGGCCTCTTATTGGTTAGAACTCATTGCCAGTCTCTGATCGGCTAAAACTCATGCATATCTTATTGGCTAGAACTCAATGCACATACAAGTCTCTGACTGGCTATAATTCAATCCAGCAAAAATTCTACTTTGCTTGCCATTACGCCTTTGCATAGGGACAACACCAAATAGAGAAGTTTGGAGAAAGTGTGTGGATGAGTGAGTGTGTATGTCTGTGTGTGTGTTATGTGTGTGTGTGTGTGTGTGTGTGTGTGTGTGTATGTTGGATAATGAGGTTTTTTTTGGACAAGTTGAGTCTGGTGTTACTATAAAATATCTGGTTGGAGTTATCTAGCAGGCTGCTGAAGATGCAGGACCAGACTTTGGGATAGAGATTAGGGCTTGATATATAGTTTTGGCAGCCATTGCATAGAAATGATAAATAAACCCATGGACGCTTATGAGCACATTGAGAATGTTGAGAGGATAGAGAATATGGTCAAGGACAGAACTATGGGGGATTGATAAGAAGTATATACAATGGCTTTTAGCGTGTTTATTAGGACCTTGCTACATGGCAGTCACTGTGCTAAGAGCTGAGAAAGCCAAAAAAAAAAAAAGAGTTCCTACCTTCAAGAAATTTACATTCTATAGGGGAAGGAGTGAAAGTGAACTGAATGTGAGAGAGGAATGATCAAAGAGAGGAGATGTAGATGGAAAAGTTCAGAGAGAAAGTAAGAGAGCCACAAAATGAGTGAGCATGGATGACCTGAGTATTTCCTGAAATAGTGGTCTGAGGAAGGGACTCATCAATCAGAGGAAGGAATGATAAGGGCATAGGTATCTCCAATATAAGAAACCTGATCTGTGGGTTAGCAATGGAAAAATTCAGAGTCAGGAGCAGATCCAGGAGAGAAGTGATTATGGATTCCTGTGATATAGAGGCTGCTATACTTGACTTTGTAAATCTTAAGATGCCATTAAAATCATAGATCTTTGTTCTGATAAGGATATCTAGAACTTTTGACTGTTATTTGGATTTTTATTTGTCTGTTTTCAAAGAGGACCAGTGACATCATGGAGTGATGCTTTGACCTCAGCATGAATTGGATGTAAGTGAAACAGAGATGCACAAAATCATCAGCCTCATTCTCTCTTCCAGAACTATCAAAGTCCAGTGGCAAAACATAATTCAAGATGAATGGAGATGGCCTCAGATGCAGTGGATAGATAACCTTGGCATCTTTGATGCCTGACAAAGCTCTACATGCTCTACTGCTTCAGCTGTCTCCACAGCCAAATTGTTCCCATCCCCCCATTCTGCTGGGGGATGTCTTCACATGCCTGGGGTAGACACTGCCCCTAACTCACCAATGGGTTTGAGGTCTGTCAGTTACCCTCAACTTGGTTTGGCCTCTCGGCTAAGATAATTTACCAAGGTGCGGCCCCTGAAGATGCTACAGCTTCTTGGAGGCATAGGTGAGAATATTATTTATTTGGATAGTAGGGAAAATCTTCAAATCTCTTTGGTCTTACCCTTTTCAACTGATTTTTGTTAGCCCTCAAAACTAAGCCAAAGCCAGATTATTTTGGGGACAGCTAGGTGGCACAGTGAAAAGAGTGCCAGGCCTGGAGTCGGGAAGATTCCTCTTCCTGAGTTCAAAGCTGACCTCAGAAACTTACTAGCTGTCTTACTAGCTGGACAAGTCATTTAGCCCTCTTTGCTTTAATTTCCTCATCTGTAAAATTATCTGGAGAAGGAAATGGAAAACTGCAGCAGTATCATTGCCAAGAAAACCCCCAATGGAGTCATGAAGAGTTGGACAGGGTTGAACATGACTGAACAAGACTAATTGTGGATTCAGAAGCTAATACTTCCTCTGTTCTAAATCATTAAGAATACTGAATCTTCCATCCATGTAGTTTTCATATTTTTAATACCATATAATTAAAATAGTGAGAAACAAATAAAAAAATCCAGAGGAGTTTAAATAAGAATAACAGCTCACATTACAGAGCACTTGAGGTAGTTAATGTAAGTACTATTATGCCCGTTTTATAGAGAAGGAAACTGATTCTCAGGAAAGTTCATTGATTTACCCACAGTCAAAAAGTTTAGTAAGTAGTAGACAGAATCTAAACTCAGGTTTTCTGGTTCATTCTCTTCCCCTCTGCTGCCTTTCTATGTAACCAGGAGGAAGTCAGCAAAATATTATATGCACAGGACACAATTCTGATTTACTATTGATTTGATGATTTACAAATAACTACATTGTGCCAATAGAGAAAATCTATTGAATGTTTAGATTGTGGGAGATTTTAAATTGTGTCATCTCTGTTCCAAATAGCATTCAGAAGCTTCTCACATTTTCCTGCACTTGGAGAGTGCATGAGGTTTGCAAATGCAAAACGTTGATGTGTTAGGGCTGAGAGTTTGACTATAAACATTTGGTGGGCTGTCAGTGCTGACAATTACATACAATTGGTGACCACTGATGTTACACATCTAAAATGACAGAATTACTAAATTTATCCAGATCTATGCATCATATGTATCTATGCTGGTGCCTTCCCTTGGTGGATTCTTTATAGGTGGTACTTCCGCAAATATGGTTCCAAGTTCCAGAAAGCCAAAGATTAAGAAATAACTTGATATTTGTTTGATTGATTGAAGCAAAGGAAAATTCCTAGTATAATGAAAAAATATTCTATGGGTAAGAGAATCCAAAGGTAAATCTCCCACCACCCCTAAAAAAGAGAGAGAGAACTATCAGTGATAATTTTAATTAAAAACACGATAAAGAGAATGGAATGATCACAAGAATTCTGAGGGTGACTGGAAAACCTAATAAAAGAACTCTGAAGGAAGAGAAAAAAATACCAGCCAAAGGAGAAAACTATAGCAAAGTAATGTAAATTCTGAATAATATAGGAAACAGACCTCAGAAATTCAATGACATAACAAGAAATTTTTAATATAAAAATTAAAAAGATAAGCCAAATTGGAATAATATATAAGATCACTAATATTTTTAATTATCTCAAAAACAGGCATGAAGAACTTAGATAAACATAATCAAGTTTCCCAAAAAGGTACAATTAAACAAATAGTTTTTATACCATACAAAATTAAATTGAACTAAATAAAATTGTCCAGAAATATTTGGAAAAAAGGCAAAGTAAAAATTGGTAAAAATACATAGGTGACAACCAGAGAGAAATCTCAGATGTAACAGACCTAAAGAAATGATTTCCAAAATTCAATACTCTCAGATGAAAGATAAAAGGCTGTATGCATATGAGAAGAGATAGATTCCAATGTACCAAGTCATGTTAAGACTCTACAAGTATCACAAAAGAGAAAAAGAAATCTAGAATGATCTAACAAAACCCAAAGACAGATACTAGTCAAAGGATAATGCAATCTAGAAGTAGAAGGGAAGCAGAATCCATTTAGTCCAACTATAATCTTCTCATTCAGAGGAGGATATTGAGCAAAATGCTAAAATAACATGCTCACACACAGGTATTAAGCATCAGAGGTAGAATTTGAACTCAGATTCTTTGCTTACAGAGCAACTGTTTTTTCCATTCTCCCACATGTCTCCTATAGACTACCCAATAATATATTTATCTTATCAAGTTAAATGTAATTCTATAAGATGGGGGAAATGAACTTCAACTTAATGACTTTTAATTAATTAATAATTTATAAACCTTTCTGTTGACAAAACCTGAAATGGAGTTTTCCAATGACCAATGTGGTGGAATTTAAGAAATGTAAGCAAATGTAAGGTCTCTTCTAGTTCTAAATGCTGACATCCTGTGAAACTGCAATTCGGGATGCACCATCTCCTTTCCCTTGGGTCTTCAGTTTGTGGTCTTAGCCTGTCCTCCTTCTGTCCCTTTCACAGCAAAAGAAGAAAACCTAATCCACACAAAGAGATACTGAGGCAGGTCTAGAATTACAGGTCTAGAATTCAATTCAACTCATTTTTAAAGGGTTTTGGCTTTTCCCTTACATCCTTGGCCTAATTTTTTTTTATCTTGTGAGATCATAGATCTTAGAATGGAAATATGGCTTCAGGACCATTTTGTCCAAACCTCTAATTTTATAGAATTGTTGTTTAGAGATTAAAGTGACTAAAATTATTTGCCCAAACTCACAGAGATACTCAATAGCAAAATGAGATGTGAACCAGATTTCTCTGACTCAAATCCAGGAGTCTTTCAGCTCTACCAAATACCTCAAGGCTTGATGAGACAAGAACCTTATTTAACATCTAATTGATGGCCAATTACCAGGAGTACTTTATGGCACATCTCCCCTAGAGATGTATAATGAAAGAAAAATGTTGCTAATATGTAACTGGTTTTTCTGTTGTTGATTCAGCTCTCCCCAGTTAATACGTTGGTATTCTGTCATTTAGACACAGCCTTTATGCTTTTAAACAGCTAATGACCAATTCAGTAACTAATGCCTGGGCTCATATGATATTCCTTTACTATAAAATAGTCCCTGAGCACTCCTAAAAAGAAGGCTGATCTACCTCCCTAGTCTCAGTTTTCCAGTAGCAAGGTATATTACAACTTCACACTCATAAAATAATTTGTGGCTTTAAAAACAAATCTGACTTACACTTTCATTTTTGAGAAAAAGAATTATGCCCTAAATCATACCTTGACATAAAAGCTTATATATGAAGTGTTACTTGCTGAGAAATCCTAAGTGGTTTGGAGACTAAAGCAAGGTCCTATGAGTGGACATTAGAATGCTCATGCTGCTTGAATGCATTAACATATTTAGGCCTCTAGGATGTATTTTTATATGGTTAGTGCTATTGTGAATTCTGGAGTAGGCAGAACTTAGACATCCACAAGCTTTCCCATAGGTGCTGGTAGAGTAATTGGCTGATAAAAGGAGACCTGAGGACTGGGGGAGGAGGAGAGTAAAAAGCAAACAAACCCAGGGTTTGAAACGATCTATAAATTTCAATTGCCCATTGAAACCTATGATTTAAAACAGGTTTAAGGGTAGCAGTTTCCATTACAACTAAGAAGACATATTCCTTGAGATCAAGGACTCTTCTTTCTTTCTCCCTCCCTATTTCCTTCCTTCCTTCCTTCCTTCCTTCCTTCCTTCCTTCCTTCCTTCCTTCCTTAATTCTTTCTTTCTTTCTTTCTTTCTTTCTTTCTTTCTTTCTTTCTTTCTTTCTTTCTTTCTTTCTTTCTTTCTTTCTTTCTTTCCTTCTTCCCTCCCTCTCTCCTTCTCTCCCTCCCTCTTGTCTTCCTTCCTGCCTTCTTTCCTGCCTTCCTTCCTACCTTCCTTCCTTCCTCTTTGTATACCCAACACGTATCACAGTCCCTCCCAGCTATTAAATAACTTTAAAATACTTTTTGAATTGGACTTTCTCTCTAATATTCATTTTAATTGGTCCATGTATACACATAGACACATTGCTTTGTTTTTTTTGTTGCTGGTTTTTAGTAAGGAAGGTTGTGGTGTAAAGGCAACTCAAGTACGTATTTGGAGTCAGAAGACTTGGATTCACACACACTGCTGCTTATGGAATCTTGCAAGAAATCATTTGATCTTTCTGAGGCTGGATTTTCTCTTCTGTCAAAGGAGACAGTTGGAACAACTGATCTCTAAGGTCCCATTAGGCTCTAAATCTATGATCCAATTGTCTTTTCCATTGTGCTGATATCCCCTGAAGTTCTCAGCACTAATAATTTCTTTGACTGGAGGGATTTTCCCCTATGTTTCTAATAAATTTGACATCTATTACCGAGAGGGAAGGGGTAAGGGAAACACATTAATCTCTTAATTCACTTTCTTGTATTGGGAAATTGGTGGGTGCCCTGCAGGTTAGATTTGGAGCTAGGGGACCTGACTTTGAACTCCAGCTGAGCACTACTGTCAGTGTGATGTGGGAACAATATATGACTTTTCTAGGATTCGAAACCCTTGTATCTAAGATTAAGTCTCTAACCCACCTACTTACTGTTAACCCAAGATCCTAGTTGAACTTGTCAGGCACAGAGTTTCAAAGTTCAGGGAGATTCATACTCAGTGGATCAATGTAGCAATTTATTGATAGTTTACAAACTGGATTGGTAAACAAAGGATACTAAGTATACATATGCTTGGCTTCTTGACGACCATTTTGCATTTCAACGTTAGCTGTGGTTCTAAGGAGTGAAGCAACCCACATAGCAATACCACGTAACCAGTTCTGGCCCAATTATTACATGCTACTTTTGAATGGTCTGGCAAGGTTAAGGTCTATTAGGTTTTCTAGAAGATCCTGTAGGATAAGGAACAAAGGGACCAAGGATTTTGCACAAGTATTCCCAGCTAAGTAGATCCCAGGTACTTCTGAATATATATGGTGCTAATGTGATCAAAGATCTATGCCATTTTGTAACAACAATGCTGCTTGCAGCTCCTGTGCAGCTGTAAGGCCAATAACACCAGCACACCGGAGGGCTGCTAGCACAGCTTCTTTGATCTGTTTTTCTAAGGAAAGCAACTTTAAGGGGCTAACAATCTCACTTTAATTAAACATATATATATATATATATATATATATATATATATTTATATATATATATTTATATATATATATATCATTCACTTAGTTTTGGGGGAAAAGTCAGCACTCTGAAATTCAGAGCAAATACAAACAGGTATTACAAAATGAGAAAATAACACAAATCAACAGACAGGCTTCTAATTGTCTGACCAAGACAATACATAAATAGTTACCAAAGACAGAAGCACCAACATCTGGGTTTTCAAAGCTGGGGGGCTCCTTAACAGCTACCCAGAGTCTCACCTGGCTACATCACATGAACACTCTTCCCATGAGTGAGCCCCCAAGCAAAATGCTGACCTCAGAGTATATATACTGTTTCCAATCAAGGACTCTTGGTTCAATCAAAGACTCTTGATTCAAAGAAAGGCAAGACTCACTCAAAGGCACTTGATTGCCTTAGGGCTGAGAAGCACTCCAAAAGAAAAAGCAGGAAAAATTCCACTTTGCTTGCTATACATCATCAGAATTTAGTAACAGAGAACCTGAGTTCATTGCCACTTATTAATTGTTACCCTGGCCAAATTACTCCCTGTTTCTGGATCTCAGTTTCCCTTTTTGCAAAATGAAGAAGTACTAAATGATCTCTCTATTTTCCTCCAGCTCTAAATTTATGATTTTTCGATCTCAAATGGGCCTGATTCAGATGAACATATGGACTAGTAGAATTTCTTTGGTGCCAGGGACTGCACTTAATAGATTCATCAAGCATTCTGTTTCTGCCTACATGTTCTCCCTCTTATCTCTGGGAGAAAAGAACTTATCTCTAGTTGATTAGATTGACTAGTTTTCATCTAGTAGAAGGCAAATGAATTTATTCACAGAGAAAATGTTTAGATCTGGTACGTATTTTGTTTCTAAGAAAAGCAAAACTTGTCTGGGATATTGTATTGGTCATCACAAGAGCACCACTGACATAATGAAAGCTTTAAGGGGTTTGATCTATAGGTAGGATCCCAAAGGAGTTAAGAAATGACAAAAATCACCTAGGTTATAATTTGACCTATCTCTTGTTGTATAGGCTCCCTTCAATATATTTCCCCAACTTTTACTTTTTACCCATTATATTATTTATACTTACCCATGAGATAGAAATAATAAAGAAATGATAAACTCAGACTCAGGGCTAGGTAAAATTTATGTCTAGAACATTGATCTGGAATTTGATAATTTTGGTGAAATTAAGGGATAAATCAATTGTTTGGGACTTTGATTATGCACAAAGGGATCTGTGTTGCCTAAGTACTTACAAACTCTCTCCATTGACTGATTGTCTCACACCTTCATCAATGATTGAGTAGGTATAAAGGATTTTGAGAGTATGAATGGTGTGGATGCACCATGTACCTTGGAGAGATGACTAAGTATATTTACTTTATGATAGTATCTTGGGACTGGGTACTTTCTGTGTTCACTCATGCATACCCTATCGAGGGTGAGAGAAACCAAGTCTCAGAAATAGAGATTGTATGATTCATTCAGCCTTTTATGGATTGGTGCTCCTTTGCACCTATAAAGTGGTTCAGATAGACATGCCAGAGTTGGTTCAGGAGAGTGAACTTTGGTCCTGGGCCAAGGGTGAAGTCCTCACATCAGCACAGGCCCCCAAAGACCACAGACACAAGTACCATTCCTAGCCCTGGAGATGACTGCTGTGGAGAAGCAGTGGTATTCTCTTTCAGCTTGACCAATGACAGCAGCTAAGGACATCGCTAGAATGGCAAGAGTTCCTGGACCCAGTTGTATAAAGGAAGAGAAAGAAGCTCTCAGATCATGAGAGGTTCTCTGGAGGGAGGAGAAGCACTTGACCAAGTAATTAGAATCTCTGGACCTATGAACTTCTAGAGGAGTGTTATGAGTTTATGGATGGATTAAGCATGTAGCCCTGGAATTAGAGGAGCGGCAAAGGACTGAGCCACAATGTGGAGGAACAAATCTTTGACTGGAATTTCCACTTCTGCTATGAGTTATTAAGACAGCATAGGTCCAATGGGAACGAGATTAGATTGCCTTTCTAACAGTCCCTAGTCTGGTTCTTTCTGGGAAGTCCTATAAGAGGTGAGAGCTGTATAGTCCCTTGGAGTAGAAAGCGAGACTCATTGAATCATAAGGGATTGGCCTTTCTAGTATGCCAGTTCTCTAGTACTAGTAATTTCCAGTACCACAGTAATTCCCTTTTAAGAGTGGTCAAGGTCCTTAAGGTAGCATTATAAAGCTAAAGGATTGGATAGTCCCCTAGGATGAAAGTGGAACTCACTAGAATATTGAAGTTGACAAGGGCTTATGTCATCCATTTATGTGATAATGGGCATTCTTGGCTGTCCTGCATGCAAAATTGTTACCCTGAATGCTAGCACAGGAGCTAGAGACCTTTTACCCACAGTTGTGGAAAATTATATGTAAACTATATTTTGAGGTTGCATGAAAATTGAGTGTGGTTGAATGAGCTAAAAAGATATTTTGAGTCAGCCTTGCCTCCTAAATCAAACTCAATCTTTGTGAACACACTGATTTCCTATATTTCTTGGCTCTTCAGATGCCCGCCACTCTAATACTGCCTTCTATTACTCTGTGTTCCTACTTCAGTGGCATATTTAGTCTTGTCCTTTTTCTTATTGATTTTTTGAAAACCATATTTTTGTTATTTATCATATAACAAACACAAAATAAGGGATTCCACACATGAAACAGAGTAGTAAAAGAGGATTATGTATGCAGCCATAAATTTATATGGAGTACAGCTTGATTCATCTCCAAGTACACAACAAATTCAACATGCTACTTTCAAAGCTGCCCTGTTGTGAATACTCCTATTGCCCTTCCTTCTGTTCACTTCTGAGCATTTTGCAGTGTTTCGTTACTTCTCTTTTCTTTATTTTTTTTTAAATTTTGGTAACACTATTATTGTGGTTGTTCACTGAACTCATCAGCTTTCTTTGTTGACTTTCTTTACAAAATTGTTATTGAATACATTGTCATCCTTATTTTGTTCATTTCCCTCCTAATCAATTCATACAAGTCTTACAAGGCTTGCCTTTCATCATATTTAATGGCATATTCATATTCCATTACATCCACATACTATAATTTGTTCAGCCATTCCCCAATCAATAGGCATCTACTTGGTTTCCACTTCTTTCCCATAATAAAAAAGAACTGCTATAAATATTTTCAGATGCATGGGACCTTTTCCATCTCTTTGATCTCTTTGGGGTATAAAACTAGCTGTGGTGTCAATAGGACAAATTTATACACAGTTTAGTTACTTTTAGGGTATTGTTTTCCAAAATGACTCAACCTGATAGATATGAGGTGGAACCTCCGGGTTGTTTAGATTTGCATTTCAATAATTTGATCTATAGCATTTTTCATGTATTCATTGATAGCATTTTGATAAATGCTTTTTCATCATTTTTCTATAAAGATATGGCCTCTGCTTTTATACATTCAGTATCATTCCTTATATATCTTAAATATCAGACTTAGTTCAGAAAAAAAATTCTATAAAGATTTTCTTTCTTCCAGATGACTGTTTTCTTTTTTTTCATTTTATATAACCAAAATTCCTCATTTTTAATCACCTGTGACCCTCTCTATCCTTTGCCCAGTATGGACTCCTTCTCTACTCACAATTGCAATAAACATTTCCTCTCCTAGTGCTATAATTGCTTTCTGAGATTAAATATAGTGTATCCAACTGGAACTTACCTTGGTATATGGTGCATGATATTTGTATAAATCTAATTTCTGCTAGATTACTTTCTGTTTTTCTCAGCAATTTTTGTTGACTAGTGAGTCCTCACCCCTGTAGTGGAAGTCCTTTGGGTTTATTAAACTCTAATCTACTATATCCATATAGTTCAGAATATTGTTTGCCTAATCTACTTTATTAATTAACCTCTCTTTTTTTAAACCAGTACTCCATTGTTTTGATGGCTATTGCTCTGTAGTGTGGTTTCAGATTTGATATTGCTAGGCCCCCTTCCATTTCACTTTTTTATCATTATTTTTCTTATAATTCTTGATACTTTGATCCTCCAGAACATAAAATTCTTCTTTTGAACATTTTTTCTGGTTCTTTAATGCTTACTTTCATAGTTTAATTGGAATGGCACTGAATATTAAGTTAGACACTATTATAATTGTCATCAAATTAGAATGGCCCTATGACAAATAATTGTCTTCAGTAATTCAGGTCTTTATTTCTGTAAGGAGTGCCTGGTAGTGGTATTCATCTCATTTTTGTATCTAGAAAGCAGAAAAATTCTGAAATACTTTATCAATCTATATTTATTTTAAGTCAAATTTCTCTTTCTATCTCTTCTTGCTGGATTTTTTATTCTTTTGGTAATATAAAGAAAAGTTGATGATTTATATGGGTGTATTTTATATCCTGCTACTTTGCTGCAGTTATTAATTGTTTCAATTAATTTTTAGTTGACTCTCCAGGATTCTCTAAGTAGACTAAAGCACACAGTTTCCTCTTTGCATAGGATTATTGCCTCATTTTTTCTAATTTTCTAATTCTAATTCTAGCATTTCTAGCTAGCTAGAAATCCCAACTAACAATATTGGTGAAAATGGACATCCTTCCTTTGTCCATAATGTAGACAAGCATTTAGTTTATCTCTATTATATATAGTGCTAGCTCTTAGTTTTAGATATATACTGTTTACCAAAAAAGGAAAAAGTCCACTTATATGTGTGGTTTTTTTCTGTTTTTAACCAAAATGATTGTTTTGTCAAAAGTTTTTGCTGTATCTCAATATAATCATGTGATTATTATTGTTTTATTTCTTGATATAGTCTATTAAGTTTATTTTTCCAATATTAAACCAGCCATTCCTGATATATATATTCATTCTGATTATGACATATTCTTTTAGACATTTTGCTGTAATATATTTTTAAAAATTGTTTTGTATCAATATTAATGATAATAGCATAATTTTTGTCTATTTTATCTCTGTGTGATTTAGATAGTAAGACCATATTTGTATCAGAAGAAATTTTGCAGGATTCCTTCCTAGACTTGTTTGTTTTCCAAAATGACCTGTCTTCTACTCAATCAAAACTCCATTTCTTTGTATAGCAAATCATACTGAGGTGTGGGTGTACACATGGACACACAGAAACATAATAAACTGAATATGTATATGTTTATGCATCCTCACACCACTGGATTTAGAACCCAGATCAATCTAGATATAGATAGTTATTTTTGTTGTTCAGTGGCTTCAGTCATGTACAACATTTTGTGACTCTGTTTAGGGTTTTCTTGGCAAAGATACTGGACTGATTTGCCATTTCCTTCTCCAGCTCATTTTACAGATGAGAAAACTGAGGCAAACAGGGGTAAGTGACTTGCCTAGGTCACACAGATAGTAAGTATTTGAAGCCAGATTTGAACTCAGGAAGATGAGTCTTCCTGACTCTAAGCCTAGCACACTATTCACTGCACCATCGAGCTGCCCTATAGATATAGATTCACACACACGTATATATGTATATATTCACATGATGGTGGTAGCCAGCAAAATAATGGCTTTTAATGTTTAACAAACATTAAACAATAGGCTCATTAATAAAACAGATTAACATATTTACATATGTGTGTGTGTGTGTGTGTGTGTGCCTGCCTCAATTTTCAGATCTGTGAAATGGAGATGATAATACCATCTACTTCTCAGAGGCACTGTGAGGATCAAAGAAGACAATATTTGTAAAAATCTGTTGTAAATCTTGAAACAATATATAAATGCTAGCTATTATCATGAAAAAAATCCAAAGGAATTTCTATAAACTACAGACTAGCATTTTGTTTGGTTCAATGAAGAATTTCAGGCAATGTAAGGAAAATATGTTTGAATGAGAAAACTTTTTGGAACCTAGTAAACCACACTAAATATCATGCTGCTTCTGCTGCATGCACAACCTACTCCTCAGATTTTCCCACAGCACTTTGCACTTTGCTTGGGTCTCTCCTTTGCCTCTATCATACTTATACTTTACTTACATGTGTACAAGACAAATTCCTCCTATTCATTATGTAAAACTGTCTCTTAAACAGAACACTATCATTAGATTTTTTTTTAAAAAAATAGACTGATTTTACCAGTGCCCACCTAATTCATAAAGTGATGAAACAGACTTTTGCATCAACCCTTTCCTCCAGTCCATAAAATCCTTGAGGGTATAAATGGTGTTATTTATCATTTTTGTTTTTACAATGATTAATACTATGTCTTAGACAAAGTAGATATTTAACAAATACCTAAGTAACATATTTTAACACATGTTATTTTAAAAATTTTAAATATTTTTCCAGTTACATGTGAAGACAATTTTTAACATTCTTCTAAAAAAAATTTGAGTTCCAAATTTTCTCCCTCCCTCTCTCATCTCTCCCCTCCCTGAGACCATGAGCACTTTGATATAGGTTATAAATGTGCAAACACGCAAAACACATTTCCGCATTAATCATATTGTGAAAGAAGACATGGACACAAAGGGGAAAAAACTGTGAAAAAAGAAAGCAAAAGATAGTATGTTTTGATCAGTATTCAGACTCCATCAGTTCTTTCTCTGAATGTGAATAGCAGTTTTCAACATACATCCTTTTGAGTTGTCTTGGATCATTGTATTGTCAAGAATATCTAAGTCGTTCACAGTTGATCATTGTACAATATTTCTATTATTGTGTATCATGTTCTCCTGGTTCTGCCGACTACATTTTGCATCAATTCATGTAAGTCTTTCTAGGTTTTTCTGAAATCAGACTGCTTGTTCTTTCTTAAAGTACAATAGCATTCCACTACAGTCATATGCCACAACTTGGTCAGCCATTCTTCAAATGATGGCCATCCCCTCAATTTCCAATTATTTGCCAACACAAAAACAGCTGCTATAAATATTTTTGTACAAATAGGTCCTCCCCTCTCCCCCCTACCCTTTTAAAATCTATTTGACATACAGATCTAGTAGTGGTATTGCTGGATCAAAGGGGAATGCATGGTTTTATAGCCCTTTGGGCAAAGTTCCAAATTGCTCTCCAGAATGGCCGGATCAGTTCACAACTCCACCAACAATCCATTAGTGTCCTGTATGTATATGAATATGTATATGTATATGTATATGTATGTGCATGTGTATGTGTATGTGTATATATAATACATATGTGTATACATGTGTATGTGTGTGTTATTTACAAAATGTGTGTATTGTATAATCAGTCATTTTTCAGTTGTGTTGCACTTTTCATGACCATGTTTTGGGTTTTCTGGATAAAGTTACTGGAGTTGTTTGCCATTTCCTTCTCCAGCTTACCCTAGGAATATTGTAGCCAAATTTCAGACTTCCCATGTCAAGGAGAAAATAATGCAAGTAGCTAGGAAGAAACAGTTCAAGTATTGTGGAAACGCAATCAGTATAACATACGATCTACCAACTTCTACATTAAGGGATCAGAGGGTTTGAATATGATATTCCGAAGGTCAAAGGAGCTAGGATTAAAACCAAGAATCACCTACCCAGCAAAACTGAGTATAATACTTCAGGGGGAAAAATAGACATTCAATGAAATAGAGTACTTTCAAGCATTCTTGATGAAAAGACTAGAGCTGAATAGAAAATTTCACTTTCAAATATAAGAATCAAGAGAGGTATGAAAAGGTAAACAGGAAAGAGAAAGAATAAGGGATATATATGTGTATGTGCATATACATATATATATATATATATATATATATACATACATATATACATATACATACACACACACATGCACAGGGCATAGAACGAGTTGAACATGAAGGGATGATATCCAAAAAATAAAATTAAAGGGTGAGAGAGAAATATATTGGGAGAAGGAGAAAGGGAAAGATAAAATGGGGTAAATTATCTCACATAAAAGAGGCAAAATAATCTGTTACAGTAGGGGGGAAGAGAGGGGAGGTGAAAGGGAATGAGTGAACCTTACTCTATTTGGATTTGGCTTAAGGAGGGAAAAACATACACACTCAATTGGGTATCTTACCCTACAGGAAAGTAGGGGGGAAAGTGATAAGGGGAGGGGAGGTGATAGAAGGGAGGGCAGACTCGGGTAGTCAGGAGCAAACACTTTTGCAAAGGGACAGGGTCAGAGGAGAAAATAGAATAAATGGGAGGCAGGATAGGATAGAAGGAAATACAGTTAGTCTTTTACAACATGACTATTATGGAAGTGTTTAGCATAACTGCACATGTACATCCTGTATTGAATTGCTTGCCTTCTCAATGAGGGTGGGTGGGGAGGGAATAAGGGAGAGAATTTGGAACTTAAAGTTTTAAAAACAAATGTTAAAAATTGTTTTTACATGCAACTGGGAAATAAGATATACAGGCAATGGGGTATAGAAATTTATCTTGCCCAGAAGAAAGTAAGGAGGAGGGTGAAAAGACCGGGGTAGGGTGGGGTGACAGAAGAGAGGGCAGACTGAGGGAGGGGGCAATCAGAATGCATGCCATCTTGGGGTGGGAGGGAGGGGAGAGATGGGGAGAAAATTTGGTACTCAAAATCTTCTGGAAATGAATGTTGAAAACTAAAGACAAATAAATTAAATTAAAAAAAGAAAAATGAAAGGCAAAAAAAAATAGACAGTAACAATGTTCTGCTTTAGTGTAGCATAATGGACAGAATGCCAGGATTGAAGTCAAGAAGTCCAAGGTTTCAAACTTGTCTCATATTCATTAGTTTTATGATCCTAAGTAAAATATTTAATCTCTGCATGACCAAAAGAACACTCTACAACTTAGCTACTAACTTTTAATAGAAGGTGGATATTCCCATACTGGGAGATCCCCACACAGATGAATGATTCTATACAAATACTTCTCTTATGGCTACTCTGGTTCAGGAAGAAAGGAAATTGAGACTAATAATAATAATATAGCATTTTAAGGTTTGCAAAACACTTAACGATATTATCTTATTTTATCCTAACAACAACCTTGGGAGGTGGGTGCTATCATTATCCCCATATTACAGAGAAGGAAACCAAGTTATAAGGAAATTAATTGACTTTCCCAGGGTCACACAGCTAGTTAGTATACGAGTCTGGATTGGAGGAAAATTATACTTCGCATTCTTATTTCTTAAATACAAAGTGAGAATTTATTTCACCTCTAAACACTTTCAAGGACTTACTTTCAGGCACATTTCTCTCTTAATGAAGTATCTTTTTCAAACTAAGTGCTCAAGAAATTACTGGACTGCTTTGACAGGGCTTCAGTATCTGAATGCAGTCATGGATTTTTACATTTTAAAAGAGATTTTGTGCTTGTGGTACACTTTTATTTAATGTAGCCACAGTGGGGATTGTAGCTTATGTTATGTTATGTACAAACTAGTTTTAGGTTTAAGTACTCAGTTTTTAATAGTTTAAAATACTTAAGATGCAAGAAACAGTTAAATTTATTTTAAAAAATTTTATTTTTCAACCTTTTCACTAGGTCAGTGTTTTCTATCAAGAACTAGTAAAGTTTAACTCTTTTTCTTTGTGCTGATTATGCTAGTACCAAGAGTGGGTTACATAATATATTTTAACACATCCATAATAATCTTTCAAGATGTCCCATAATCCCATATTTTGTCAGTATGAACTCTTCCTAGCAAAGGCAAACCAAACTCACATATCCCTCACTAGAAGGAAATATAGATACAGAGATTTCTAGAATTGGAAGGGATTTTAGTGATCATCTAATCCAACCCATTCTTTTTATAATTGTTCATTACAAGGTAAGGAGTGACAGCAGCAGACAGTATGCTTGACCTGGATTCAATTCCTTTCTCTGACACTTAGTAGCTGTGTGACCATAGGCAAGTGACTTAACCTCTCTTATCCTTGGGTTCCTCATATGTAATATGGATGTTGGACTTGATAGCTTCTATGTTGCCTTCTGATTTTATATCTGTGGTCCTACATACAGTTTATCAAGGTATAGAGTTTGTTTTTCTTTTCAATTAACAATCATTTATTTTCTGTCCTTCCCCAACCCCTCCCCATTTAAAAGGAAAACAAATCCCTTGTAAGAAACATATATATCTATGTGTATGTATGTATAAATACACACATATGTATGTGTATGTGTATGTATACACATTATATATGTGCACACATACACTCATATATGTATATACACACACACATGTATGTTCAGTTCAATAAACATTAAGTACCTACTATGTGCCAGGCATTGTACTAAGCACTGGGGATACAAAAGGGGCAAAATACAATCCCTGCCTTCAAGGAGATTACCATCCAATGTGGGAGACAACAAGCAAATATATAGGTATATTTATATACCTTGCTGGTGGGTCTGCCTGCCTCAAATCTCTCTCCATCCCAATCTATTCTCAATTCAGCCCCTACAGTGATTTTCCTAAAACACGTCTCTTACACCCCCCACCCACCACACACACTAAAATCCAGTGGCTGGCTAGCTATCTGTCGATAGATTGATCTATGACTAGCTATCTGTCGATAGATTGATCTATAGAGTTATATCATATGTGTGTATGTGCGCGCGCGCATGTGTGTGTGTGTGTATGAAGCTTAACACAAAAAAAATACAACTAAAATCTTGGCAACTGGTCCTATCACGTTCTGGCACCTAGAGGGAGAAGAAATGGAAGTAGTGTGGGATTTTACATTCTTGGGATCAAAGATAGGTGCAAACAGTGACTGCATCCATGAAATTAAAAGATGCTTGCTCCTTGGATGGAAAGCTATGGCACATCTGGACAGCATACTAAAAAGCAGAGATATCACCTCACTGACAAAGGTCTGTGTAATGAAAGCCCTGGTTTTCCCAATAGCAGTGTATGGCTTTGAGAGCTGAATTGTAAGGAAAGCTGACTGCCACAGAATCTAGGTCCTCGGGTGCAGCCTTTTGACTGAGTCCAAGTTTTACAGAACAAATCCTTTTAAGAGGATTTGTTCTGGAAGTTTGGATTCAGTCAAAGGGCCACACTTGAGGACCTAGAAGGCCACATGTGGCTGCAGGTTCCCCTCCTCCCCCAGGCTAGCCCTCAGTTTACTCCTCTCTAAAATGACATTGTTGAGTCCTGTGGCAGCTAGGTGGTCCAAAGTTCTAGTCCAGGACTGAGGAAGCAGAGAGTTCAAATTTGGCCTTAGGCACCTAGTATCTACAACACTGGGTAAGTCATTTAACCTCTGCTTTCCTCAGTTTCCTCATCCGTAAAATGGAGATAATCATAGTACTTACCCCACCAGAGTGGTTGGGAAAATCAAATGATATAATACTCAGCACAGTGCCTGGCACATAGTAGGTCCTTTAGCAATGCTTACTTGCTTCCTTTCTTCCTCCCTCCTTCTTTTCCTCCCTTTCTCTCTTCCTGCTCTCTCTTCCCTTTCTCCCTTCTTTCCTTTAAGGTCCCTTCTAGCTCTAAAGCTATGGTTTAGATTTCACTGGTATAGGGGGCTTCTGCTGAGCACCTTATATACAGTCTTAGAGAGAAAGGAAGGAGGGAGAAACAGTGTCCCCGTCTTCCCCATCCCCACGAAAAATTAAAGTCCTTTATATCCTCTATGCTTAAATAGCTTCCTGAGGGTGGGTCTCTATTTTCATCTTTAATAATCTCAGAACTTAGGAGAATACCTTGTACACAGTTTGCACTTAATAAATTTTTGTTGAGTTGATATAGAGCACTTATCATAAGGCTAATGTCAGATTAATTGATGGAAATGCTTACTAAGTTGTGATAAGATGAAATGTATGCTTAATGATATAATTCCGAGGTCCTCCCCTAGCATTGTATTGCACATCAGATTTTTTAAAATGCATTAAAATCTAACCTATTTCTGCTTGTTGCTCAAATTAACTCTGATTTCAGAATCTTTAATGACAGAATTTAACTGTCACTGATAATAGACTATAATTTTCTTCTGTGTTGGTAATTATCGAATATTAACAGATTTCAAAAATATGAGCCGAATGTCTTCGTTTGTTTACCTGAATTCTAAGGAGAGGGAGATGGAAAGTTGGGTAACAAGAGCAAGTCAGTAATGCTGTTGATGTTTTTATTTTCTTTTATGCTTGTTCAGTTATGACATGCTTATACTGGCCTGTAGTACCCCAGAGGCATTCAGGTTGAGGAAGAGAACTGGAGATGGTCAACATAGATATTCCCACTGAACCACTCACAGGACCATAGCAAACAACTATAAAGAATAAACCATTGGGTTGGTAGTGCATGGAGAGGCAGTCTCTGAGTTAGGAAAACCTGGGGTCTAATCTTGCCTCTGACAATATGGGTGACCTGGGGCCTGTCTTTGATGCTTACAAGCTGTGGGACCATGAGCAAGTCACATCAGCTCTCTGATCTTTCTTCAGGTTCCTTATATGGGAAATGTGGGGGGTTGGAACTCTGGATACGTCACTCAGTCTCACAAGGCCCACCTAGCTTGAAAGTGCAGCAGCCACTCATGGTCATATCCCAATATTGGTCGGCTCAGAAGCTTTAACTAGCTCCTTTTTTTGTGACCCTGACTGGTTTCCCCTCCTCAGGCAGCTTTATGGTCTTTCACAGTGGAGATAGAAGGAGGAGAGAGGAATTCATGAAGATACCAATCGGTAGAGTTCTGAGCCTGGAGTTCAGCTAGCCCTGAATACAATTTCTACCTCAGACACTTACTGTCTTTGTGACCCTGGGTAAGTCCCTTTTGTCCACATCAGTTCCCTCAACTGTAGGATGGAGAGCACTTACCTCTTAGGGTTGTGAAGATCAAATGACATAATATCTGGAAAGCACTTATCACAGAGTCTGGTATGTACTAATTGCTTAGCAGAGGCTTGTTCCCTTCCCCCTTTCCTCCACATCCCACTGCAGCTCAGAACTCCCAAGCTCAAGCAATCCCCCAGGCTCAGTCTCCTTAGTAGCATGGATGACAGACATGCATAACCACAGGAGCACTTTGACGTTAACACTTCCGCGTTGCTTAATTCAGTATGTGACAAACCCAGGGTCATTAACTGGCTATTCAGGATCAAATGACATAATACAAAGTCCTTTACAAACCTCACATCCCTGTATAAATGTTAGGGGCAAATGAGGTAATATTTGTAAATCACTTAACACAATGCCCAGCACATAATAGGTGCTTAATAAATATTTTCCCTCCCTCCCTGTTATTCACAAATATTTTGAGGACCCACTCCTGAGTGGTGGAAGCGTAAAAACAAATTGATGTAATATTAAATGTGAGAGCAGGACTTCCTCTCCTCAATAGAGAACATTATTTGTACGCAGATATGTTCTATTTGTTTTTAACAGTATTTCAAATACTATTCTAATACTAATAGGGCACTTGAAAAGTTCAGATTTTTCTATATAATGTTGAGAGAAGAAAAAAAAAACCGCAACAGACTGTTAGCATGATTCTGGCTGTCA
This sequence comes from Trichosurus vulpecula, assembly GCF_011100635.1. Lineage (NCBI taxonomy): Eukaryota > Metazoa > Chordata > Mammalia > Diprotodontia > Phalangeridae > Trichosurus > Trichosurus vulpecula. The sequence continues at coordinate 234,548,222 of NC_050577.1, forward strand.
CTGTTCAAAAACAGTTTAGTTGAAGATGAAATTGGCATGAACTTGTTAGTGCTTCCCATAAAGCTTATTAAAAAGTCTCATTTCCAATTAAAGTGGAGCAAAGTAATTTGAGATAGTTAGACATGACTTATAATTACTTGGACTGAAAACTATAGAACATGAGACACATGAAAGTACTTTAGATAGGACATCCATCAGCAGCTGGAGATAACATAAACAGATGTAAAAAAAGGCAGATTAGATTGAAGTCTCTTCCTTTCCTACATTTTTTCATTTTTTTCTCTCCCCTGATTTTTGAATTTCTATATCCAACACATGCTTTCCTTGGTTTATTCTAGACAAGCAAGATGTAGCCTATTTGAATCCTATATTTTCTACCTTCCCTCTAAGCATTCATTCAGCAGCTCCCCCAGCCTCCATATGTGGATCTGTCAAAATACTTGTTGGCCTTCAAGGCCCTGGTTGGTTGCTGCCATTCCCTTAAATTATCTTCCCAGCTGAACATGATCTTTGCCTATCCACATTTCTTGTAGTTTGTTGAACTGAGTTTGAGCTTCCTCTTCAAGAACCTTTTCTTTTGCCTTTTAATTTCCTCATTAGGAAGAATTTTTAAAAAAGACTTGATCATTTTGCTTTCTTTCAACTTCGTCAGTAACTTTAGAAAGTAGTCATGGACAAAGGTTAACATTGTACTGTAGTCATTTTTAGAATGGATTTTACCTTGCAGGTGAGGCACACAACTAGGCAAGAACAGCCTTCTAATTTCCCTAGCTTCTTCAGGACATAAGATTGTAGGCTTATTAAGAGCAGGTACTGTCTTTTTCTTATTTATTTCTCCTGTGCCTGGCACATAGTAGATGCTTAATAAATGTTATCGAATTAAATGGAAGACTCAGCTAAAACTCTATCTTCTTGGGGAACCTTTCCCAGTTTGCTCATGTTACTGAAATTACTTTCCATGACTTCTGTATATACCTTGTACATCCCTAGTTATGTTCATGTTGTCTCCTCCATTAGAATGTGAGGTCCTTGAGGGCAGGGACCATGTTCTTATGTCTCTTTGTATCTCCAATGCTAAGCACAGTGCCTGACTCACAGTAAGCACTCAATAAATGGCTTTTGATTGACTCACTGACAATCTGGATATTGTGTGCATTTGGTGGGATTTCAGAAAGATTCCATTCTCTCTCAAATACCTGACCTAGAGAGCTCATTTATGCATGACATGGTGAGAGATTCCCGTCTTTTGCCTAAGGCTTGGTTTGTTATTGGTTTGTTATTACACATATCCTTGGATAGGTAACTCAATATGCTCACACTTAAATAGAGGTAGTAGGAAGTAAGTTCAGAGATTTAGAGTTGAATAGCAATAGCCAACATTTACATGGAACTTTAAGGTTTGCAAAGACTTTTACAAGTTATCTCATATAATCCTTAGGATAACCCTAGGAGGTAGATGCTGTTTTAGCACACTTTATAAATAAGGAAACTAAGACCTAGAGAGCTTAAATGATTTGCCCAGGGACACACAGATAGTAAATGTCTAAGGCAGAATTTGAATTCAGTTCTTTCTGACTACAAGTCCAACAATTGCTTCCCCGATTTTTCACAGGAAGATGGTACCCAGAGAGATGAAGGCTCAAGGTCACACAGGTGACAGAAACAGGATTGAAGTGTAGAGTCTCTGACTTCAAATTCAGTGTTCTTTTCACTCTCTAAAGCCATGGATTCTAGAAGAGCTGAGATCCAGTCTTATCTGGGTGATTCTGTGTGACCCTTGCTGAATTATCTTGATTATGGCTCTTGGCTGCTCACTACCTCAGAAAACTCTCTCAGACTCAGGAAAGAGGAAGCTAATATTCCTGAAGGGAGTTTCTGTTAGAGGAAGCTCCCCATGAATAAAATCACAGGTCCAGACCAAGGGAAAAAAAGCAAACATTTATATATTTATATTTATATAGAGCTCACTATGTGTCAGGCAGTATGCTAAGTACTTTAAAATTATTATCTTGCTTTATGCTCACAACAAAAGATAGCTGTTATTATTATCCCTAACTGATAGATGAGGAAACTGAAGTAAACAGATTAAGCATATTAGCCAAGGTTACACAGCTAGTAAGTGTCTTGAGGTTGTTGTGAGATCAAATGAAATTTCCTCACCACATCAGACACTTCTCTCCTTATCGCAATTGCTTGCCTTTGTTTCTTCAGAATTTCATTCTTGAACATTTCCCATCCTTCTTAGATTGATTTCCCCTGAACATTTTCATTCATGGAATCCTACTTATCTTTTCTTTGTATCCTCTAAAATCAGCTTTCTCTAAGTTTAGGATACTTCTAATTCTCCCCATTTTTATCTTCTCCCAGATGCTTTCCATCTTCTCATTCTCCTCTATCATAAACTCAAGGATGGAGTGGTCATTTCCTAGCCTACTCCCAAAATTTCCATCATTTTGTTCACTTCTTTATTTTAAACTCAAGGATGAAGTAGTCATTTCCTAGCCCACCCCCAAGATTCCCATCATTTTGTTCACTACTTTATCATAAACTCAAGGATGGAGTAGTCATTTCCTAGCCCACCCCCAAGATTCCCATCATCTTTACCCCAGCAACCAATTCTCACCCATCAATAAGAATCAGATCCAAAACAATTTTATTCCTCATTGGTTCCTCCTTCTTTTGAAGAATGAATTATAGCTAAAGCAAGTCAAGGAATTATTAGTTGATAGGTTTTGGTAGAGAGAGATCTCATACAGATATCTGGATAATCAAAATGCCTTGATAAATGGTATATTATGTCTCTGTGCCAGGTTTGTCATAGGTTTCCTAAATGTTTCATCTTTTTCTTTTCCTGTTCATATGGTCTGTAGTACACTCTAATGACAAAAATCACTTCTAATTCTCCCCATTTTTATCTTCTCCCAGATGCTTTCCATCATCCTCTCTACTTCCTGGATTTCCTCACATATATGTCTTTTATCACATGTAAAAGCAGTCATGGATTATCTTCTATTTACACATCCAGGATACGTCCTAAGAAAGACACTGTCCTATCTACAATCCCTCCTGTAGTAATAAGTAGTAGTAATAAGGGACTGTGTTTTCCATGTTGATGAATCAATGAAAGGGCCAATAAGAACCATCAAGGTAGTGTGGACCATAGCCAAAACACAATGTCTATTTCCCAAAATCACTTGAGAACTGGTAAGACAGGCCAGATGTCAAAGCCAAAAATCCACCAATACCAAGTAGACAGTACTAGGCAGGAAAATATCAGCTGAATTTCAGACAACTGGTTCACATACCAGGGTGGTAAGGTTAGAGCAGGTTAGGAGAACAAAACAGAGAGAGGAGTTAGGTGATTTGGATAATAGGGATTTGCTTCATGCTAAGACTCAGCTTGAAGCATTATCATTTTATTGGAGTAGGCATGCTGGCTAACTCATTTTACCTTCATCCCAGTGAGTAGAAGTGCAGAGGTCAGCTCAGACTTGTAGCCCAGAGGAGAAGCTACAGAAAAATACAACCAGGTACTTTTATTTTACAGAGAGAGGTAGGGACTTCCAAGGGCCTCCAAAGTCCTACCTCAGGAATTAATTTCTCTTTAAAGGATTGTTTAATACTTTTGTACTTTATTTTTCTTGAGGTTTTTCTTGTTGTTGCTGTTGGTCTATGTTTTCTTTCATAACAAGACTAATATGGAAATGTTTTGCCTGACTATACATGTATAACCTATATGGATGGGGGATAGAGAGGAAGAAGAGAGAGAATTTGGAGCTCAGAATTTTTAAAACAAATGTTAAAAATTGTTTTTGCATGGAACTGGGAAAAATAAATTATATATATATATATATGTAAGGATGCTTTAGAATGACATCATTTACCAGATGTTTTGGCCTCTAATCAAGAAATATATACTTCCAGATAAGTTCCACATGATTATTTCAGGTTTATTATCAAACTTAAGGAGAGGAGGCAGGGCCAAGATGTCCCTCTGAAAAGAAGGAAATACTATAGCTTTCTCACAAATTCTGTCAGATACATCTAAAAAACGTGAATCTGAGCAGATTTGAGAGAGTTAGAAGCCACTAGTAGACTGAGAGGGGTAGGAGCTCCAAGCACGCGGCAGCAGACCAAACCAACTGGGAACAGCAGAGAAATCCAGCCAGTGTGAGGGTCTGGGAGAGTGCTGGGTGAGCCAAACGCTGGAGCAGGAACAGGTCCAAGGTGGAAGTACTGGCAACAGCCGCAATTGAGCCCCAGGCCTCTCAGCCCAGGATAGGAATCTGTCTAAATGTTTGAAACTCGCATTCTTGAACTTCTGGGAGCCATGATGTGCAGGTAAAACAGCTTTTATCCCTCCCTTGAATAAACCCAGAGAATAATACCTCAGGAGAGACAGAGGAGCCAGAAGCGGGGCTTCACTAGCAAGAGAAGTTGGGGAGAGAGCCCTTCCTGTGGTGGTAGAAGGAGACTAGTGCAGGAAGAGAGGTGTCCCAGCATCCCTCACCTCAGCAGAAAGAGCATAACTGAGCCCCAGGGGGTGGAGCTAACTAATGTTCAACACCAGGACCCAGATTTGGCTTTGCACAATCAGGGGAAGTGGCAGACACCAGCACAGACAAGAGCTGAGACCACCCATGCTGTAGAACAGTCCTGGGGAAGAGGAGACTCTCAGCAGCCAGACCACCCCTCCCCCACACCTCACAAAACCAGAGGCCATAGCACATAAAGCTAGACACCAACACATGAAACTTGGAACAGAGCCCCCTGAGTTCCAGAAGCAGAGATTCACTTCAGAAACCAGGAGGAAACAAAACACCATGAAAAAGAACAGTAAGAAGCTTTCAAAGACCATTGATTTGTATTATGGAGACAGAGAAGATCAAAATACCAATTCAGAAGAGGACAGCATGGACACTACACCCGCATCTGAAACCTCAAAAGGGAAAGTGAATGGGTCTGCAGACCAAAAAACATTCCTGGAAGAACTCAAGGAGAACTTTAAAAACCAAATTAGGGAGGTAAAAAAAAAATGGAAAAAAATTCAATGAGAAAAACAAATCTTTAAAAGGTATAATAATAAGGGAATTGGTTAAGGAAAAATAGAATATAAATGGAGAAAATGTCTCATTGAAAAGTAAAATCAATCAAATGGAAAAGGAGATAGAGAAGATAAAGGAAGAAAACAAAACATTAAAAATTAGAATTGGGCAAGTAAAAGCTAATGACTCTATGAGACATCAAGAATCAGTCAAACAAAATCTAAAGAATGAAAAAATAGAAGAAAACATGAAATATCTGATTGGAAAAGCAACTAACCTGGAAAATAGATCCAGGACAGACAATCTAAGAATTATTGGTCTACCTGAAAGCTATGATGAAAAAAAGAGCCTGGACAGTATCTTCCATGATATTCTTAAGGAAAATTGCCCAGAGGTCCTAGAACCAGAGGGTAAATTTGTCATCAAAAGAATCCATTGATCAAACCCAAGTTGAAAACTGCAAGAAATATCATAGCCAAATTCCAGAACTACCAGGTCAAGGAGAAAATACAGCAAGCAGCTAGAAAGAAACAATTCAAATATCATGGAACTACAGTCAGGATCATGCAGGATCTTTCAGCTTCTACATTAAGTGACAGGAAATTGGAATACGATATCCCAAAAGGCAAAGGAGCTTGGACTACAACAAATGATCAACTACTCAGCAAAATTGAGCATAATTTTCCAGGCAAGGAGAGGGACATTTAATGAAATAAGGGAATTCCAGACCTTCCTGATGAAAAGGCCAGAGCTCAATGGAAAATCTGATCTCCAAATACAAAACTCGAGAGAGACATAAAAAGGTAAACGGGGGTGGGGGGGGGGGTGCAGCGGGAACACCTAGTTAATCAATAAGGCTAGTTAGTTACATCCTGATATAAGATTATTTTGTTTTATATATGTTTTGTATATATGTCAATCTTGAGAATAGTATACTTGTTATGACAATTGAAAGGGATATTCATAGATTGTAGATATCAGTATAAAATAGCCAATATAATGATAAAAAATAATTAAGAGATGTAAAGGGATGGTTCTGGGAGAAGAGGTAAGGAAGTGGTAGAAAAGGGTAAATTACACCACATGAAGAGGCACAAAAACATACTGTAGTAGAGGGAAAAAAGGGAGGGAGAAGAGCAGTATTTGAGCTTTACTCTCACTGGATTTGGTTCAAGAAAGGACTAACATACTCTGATAAGTATAGAAATCTAAGTTGTCCTACAGGCAGTAGGAGGGGAAAGGGGGAAAGAAAGGGGAGGGGGGTGGTCAGAAGGGAGGGAAGAAGTAGCAAGGGGAAAACTGTAAGATAAGGGAGGGGAATCAAGAGGGAGGGCCAAGCTGAGGAAGGCGGTGGTCAAAAGCAACACTCCCTTGAGGCGTGGAAGGGGAAATGGAGAAATAAAAGCATGAATGGGGGGGGGGGGGATAGGATAGAGAAAAAGACACAGATAGTAATCATAACTGTGAATGTGAATGGGATGAACTCTCCCATAAAACAGAAGCAGATAGCAGAATGGATTAAAAACCATAATCCTACAATATGCTGTTTATAAGAAACACATTTGGAACATGGGGATACACACAGGGTAAAGGTAAAAGGCTGGAGTAGAATATATTGTGCTTCAGCTAAAGTAAAAAAAGCAGGGGTAGCAATCCTAATCTCAGACAAAGCAAAAGGCAAAAGCAAAGAGAGATCTAATCAACAGAGATAAGGAAGGACACTACATCCTGCTAAAAGGAATCATAAACAATGAAGCAATATCATTATTTAACATATCCCCCAAGTGGTATAGTATGCAAATTCTTAGAGGAGATGATAAGGGAGTTATAGGAAGAAATAGACAGCAAAACTATAATAATGGGAGACCTCAACCTGCCCCTCTCTGAACTTGTTAAATCTAACCTCAAAATAAACAAGAAAGAAGTTAAGGAGGTGAACAGCATTTTAGGAAAGGCAGATATGATAGACCTCTGGAGAAAACTGAATGATGATTACAAGGAACATACTATTTTCTCAGCAGTACATGGCACATACTCAAAAATTGACCATGTACTAGGGCATAAAAACCTCACAATCCAGTGCATAAAGGCAGATGTAGTCAAAGCATCCTTTCAAGATCATGATGCAATAAAAATTATTTGTAATAAAGAACCAGGGGAAAATAAGCTAAAAATTAATTGGAAACTAAATAATCTAATTCTAAAGAATGAGTGGGCCAAAGAACAAAGCAGAGAAACAATAAGTTCATTCAAGAGAATGACAATAATGAGACAACATACCAAAACTAATGGGATGCAGCCAAAGCAGTGCTTAGGGGAAGTTTTATGTCTCTAAATGCTTACATGAATAAAATAGAGAAAAAAGAGATCAATGAATTGGGCATGCAACTGAAATAGCTAGAAAAAGAACAAATTGAAAACCCCCAATTAGATAGCAAATTAGAAATACTGAAAATCAAAGGAGAGATTAATAAAATTGAAATCAAGAGAACTATTGGATTAATAAAACCAAGAACTGGTTTTATGAAAAAAAAACAATAAAATTGATAAACCTTTGGTCAATTTGATTAAAAAAAGAAAGAAGAAAATCAAATTACCAGTCTCAAAAATGAAAAGGGTGAATTCACCTCCAATGAAGAGGAAATTAAAACAATAATTAGGAATTATTTTGCCCAATTGTATGCCCATAAATTTGACAACCTTATGGATATGGATGATTATCTACAAAAATATAAATTGCCCAGGTTAACAGAAGAGGAAATAAAATTCCTATATAACCCCAACTCAGAAAAAGAAATTGAGAAAGTCATCAATGAACTCCTTAGGAAAAAATCTCCAGGGTCAGATGGTTTTACATGTGAATTTTATCAAACATTTAAAGAACAATTAATTCCTATACTTTGTCAACTATTTGGGAAAATAGGTGAAGAAGGAGTCCTACCAAATTCTTTTTATGACACAAATATGCTACTAATACCCAAACCAGAAAGAGTCAAAATAGAGATAGAAAATTATAGACCAATTTCCCAAATTAATATTGATGCAAAAATTTTAAATAAAATATTAGCAAAAAAAATTGCAGCAACTTATCATGAGAATAATACACTATGACCAGGTAGGATTTATTCCAGGAATGCAAGGCTGATTAGGAAAACTATCAGCATAATTGATCATATCAACAACAAAACTAGCAGAAACCATATGATCATCTCAATAGATGTAGAAAAAGCCTTTGACGAAATACAACACCCATTCCTATTAAAAACACTAGAAAGCATAGGAATAAATGGAACCTTCCTTAAAATTATAAATGGCATCTACCTAAAACCATCATCAAGCATTATTTGTAATGGGGATAAGCTAGATGCATTCCCAATAAGATCGGGGTGAAACAAGGATGTCCATTATCGCCCCTAACTATTCAATTTGGTACTAGAAATGTTAGCTGTAGCAATAAGAGAAGAAAAAGAAATTGAAGGAATTAGAATAGGCAAAGAAGGAACTAAATTATCACTTTTGCAGATGATATGATGATTTACTTAGAGAATCAAGTAAAAAACTACTTGAAATAATAAACAACTTTGGCAAAGCTGCAGGATAGAAAATAAACCCACATAAATCCTCAGCATTCTATTGCACTATAGAACAAGAGGTCTAGAATATCTAGGGAATTAATGAAAAGAAATGCTAGGCAAGGTGGCCTAGTCATACCAGATATTAAACTGTGCTATAAAGCAGCAGTCATCAAAACTACCTGGTACTGGCTAAGAAACATATGATGGATCTGTGGAATAGGTTAGGTACACAAGATGACTATAGCAATCTACTCTTTGATAAACCCAAAGAATCCAGCTTCTGGGCTAAGAATTCACTATTTCACAAAAACTGCTGGGAGAATTAGAAAATGGTAAGGCAGAAACTGGGCATAGACCAATATCTTACACCATATACCAAAATAAAATCAAAGTGGGTTCATGATTTAGGAATAAAGGCTCATACTATAAGCGATTTGGGAGAGCCAGGAATAGTTTACCTATCAGATTTATGGGAAAGCAAAGAATTCATGTCACAACAAGAGATAGAGAGCATTACAAAATGCAAAATGGATAATTTTGATTATGTTACATTGAAATGTTTTTGTATAAAAAAAAGCCAATGCAACAACAATTAGGAGGGAAGGAGAAAATTGGGAGAAAATCTTTACAACTAGTGTCTCTGATAAAGATCTCATCTCTAAAATATACAGGGAACTGAGCCAGATTTATAGGAATAGAAGTCATGCCCCAATTGAGAAGTGATCAATGGACATGAACAGGCAGTTTTCAGAGGAAGAAATTAAACATATCTATAGGCACATGAAAAAATGCTCTGGATCACTACTGATTAGAGAAATGCAAATCAAAGCAACTCTTAGGTACCACATCTCTCCTGTCAGATTGTCTGAAATGACAAAACAGGAAAATGATAAATTTTGGAGAGGATGTGGGAAAATTGGAACAGTGTTACATTGCTGGTGGAGTTGTGAAGTGATCCAGCCATTTTAGAGAGCAATTTGGCATTATGCCCAAAGGGCTATAAAAATGTTCATACCCTTTGACCCAGCAATACCACTTCTAGGGCTGTATCCCAAAGAGATCACACAAGCGGGAAAAGGACCCATACGTATAAAAATATTTATAGCGGCTCTTTTTGTAGTAGCAAAAAATTGGAAATCAAGGGTATGCCCATCAATTGGGGAATGGCTGAAGAATTATATGGTATGGTATATGAATGTAATGGAATATTATTGTGCTATAAGAAACGGGGAAGATACGGACTTCATAATAACCTGGAAAAACCTATATAATATAATGCTGAGTGAGCGGAACAGAACCAGGAGAACATTATATGGATTCTGTGGTGACTAACCCTGATAGACTTTGCTCTTCTCAGCAATACAAGGTCCAAAGACAACTCCAAAGGACCCATGATGGAGAGAGCTATCTACATCCAGAGAAAGAACTATGAAGTATGAATGCAGATTGAGGCACATTTTACGCTCACCTTTTTTTCCCCTTTTTTCTTCTCTCTTTTTTTTTCTTTTTGGGTTTTTTTTGGTTCTGTTTCTTCTTTCTCATTATTCATTCCATTGGTCATAATTCTTCTCCATAACTTGATCAGTGTGTAAATTAGTTCAATGTGAAGTTATATGTGGAAGATATATTGGATTCCATGCCATCTTGTAGAGGGAGGGGGTTGGGGGGAAAGAAAATCTGGAACTCAAAATCATGTGGAACTGAGTGTTGTAAACTAAAAATAAAAAAAATCTTAATTAAAAAAAAAACTTAAGGAGAGAATGGATTTTGTTAGCTATAAAATTCTACTCTTGCTTCAACGGTCTATGATAAAGAAAACTTTAAAATAGCACCCCATTCTTCAAGGTTAATGTCCCAGATCATTTTGTGTCTGATAGATATGCATATATACATATATGTAATTATATGTATAGAGATCAATAAATGCATGTGTATTTCAGTTTACTTATCTTTATGTTCTTTTGCTGCAAGTAGCCAGGTAGAAGGCAAGCTCTTTGAGCACAGGGGCTGTTTTACATTTTTTTTTATTCTTAGTGCCTAGCATAGTGCCTGATGCCTAGTAGGTCCTTAATAAACTCTTCCTCAGTTGAATGGAATATAGAAATATGATGAAATATAATTTGACAAAGCTTAATGCACAAAATGGTTTCCTTTATTGAAATAATATCAGTGCAGGTTAGTATTTGCAGGTATTTTATAATTATCCATTAGACATGTCCCCTAACGAGCTCAGGAATGGAAAACACAAGCCCCAAGGCTCTTGCCCTGATGATGTCTACTCTGTGGTTTGATATGAACCAATTAAGTTAAAAGACCCTCAGTATCAAATACAGAATAGATGAGAATTGAAATCAAATTTTGCCATTTAATACTTTGCCTCTCTATGTAAACATTTCTATCTGATTTGAGCTGGCCTTGATTTGAACCGGAATTACTCTCAAATTTTGTCGAATTATATGGAGGCAAGTCCACAGGATAAAAAACAGTCTTTAAAAAAAAGAAAGAAAAAAAAATTGATTCACCGTTTATGGACATGTTCAAAGTACATCAGGTGATGGAATTTTTTGCCCTAAATTTGCTAAGGAATATGGCTCTCACTAACAATATTCTGATTAAAATATGTGGGCATATAGATGGTGTCTGACAAGGTCAGCTTATGGAGTCATCAATCAATTGACAAGTATTTATTAAACCTGTGCTATGTGCCAGGGACTCTTCTAAGTTTTAGGATTATAAAGTCAAAAGTAAAGCTGTTGCCGACCTTAGTTGTTTATAATCTAATTAGTAGAGACAATGCACATACTCATGCACACACAAAAGGAAGAGGGATTGCATTTGTTATTTTATTGGTGGAGTGAATTCCCAAGGAAGGAAGCTTCTTCAGCCAAGGCAATTCAACACCTTCTTAGCAACAAATAATCTCAGAGCGCTGCCTAGGTCAACTTAGAGGTTGCATGACTGGAGCAGGGTAACACATTCAGTCTGAGTCAGACTCAGCATTTGAACTCACATCATCCTCATTCTAAGATGCCTTCTCTATCCACCACACCATACTATTTCTCTAAGTGTCAGCATAGGCATAGATATACATAAAGTAAACATGAAAGAAATACAAGGTAATTTTTGAGTAAAAATACTAGGAGTTAAGCAGAATTAGAAGAAGCTTCAGGTAGAAGGTGGTAAATGAACTGAGTTTTGCAGGAAACGGGGGATTCAAAGAGGCCGAAGTGAGTCAGAAGTCCATTTCAGTTCTGGGAGATAGATAGTATAAGAGCAGGGAACCAAGTTATGAATGTCACATGTGAGGGACATAATGAAGGTTGGTATTGTCTAACCATAGAGAGCATGGAAGGGAGCGATGTGTAATGAATTTGGGAAAGCAGGTTAGGGTTTTAAAGGCCACATGGAGGAGTTCATACTTGATTCTAGAGGAAGTGGCAAGCCAGTGAAATTTAGTGAGTAGGTAAGTGAGATGGTTAGAACCATGCTTTGGGGAAATCACTTTGGCATCTGTATGAAGGATGGATAAGAAAAGGGGCAAGACTTGAGGCAGGGAGATCAATGAGGAAGCTATTGCAATTGGTGAGGGCAGTGGTGTCAAACTCAATAGAAATTAGGGTGAGGAAGTTGGAAGGGGGCAGCATGAACCCAGATATAAGGATCTCTGCCAAGTGCATATTGACAATTTAAAAATGTAATGTTATCTATGCTTTATTTTATTTTTATTTATTTTGTTAGATATTTCCCAGTTATATTTTAATCTGGTTCAGGTGGCCCCCAGGATCACCCAAATGTGCCTCTAGTTTACAGGAGAGGTGGTGAGGGCCTGAATTAGGATGGAGAGAATCAGAGAATTTAGAAGTAGAAAAGACTTTAGACATCATACATTTTCCCTTTTCTGCTTTAGAGATGAGAAAACTCAGGTCCAAAGAAAAAAAGAAAAGAAAAGAAAACTCAGGTCCAGAAGAGTGAAATGACTTGGCCAATGTTACAGACAAAATAATCATCAAAACCAGGACTGAAAGTGAGGTCTTCTAAGTTCATTCAAAGCAGTGCTTTTATTTTCTTCTATTATATGAAGTTAACTTGACCTAAATCTTACTAAAATAGTATTTTGCTCTTCTGCTTTTCATTTGTTTAGTTGATAGGAGTACAACTGTATTTTTTATTTTCTTAAACGTTGTTTGATCTATTATGAATAGTGGTTTACTTAATACATCTTGAGTATTAACTATAGTTCACAGTGAAATGCACCATGGGATTTTAAGCTTCAGTAAAATAAAACTACTGGATAGGACAGAAAGATTTCACATTTTGTTTTTGCATCCCCATCATCTAACACAGTGTCTTGCACATAGTACATACTTAATAAATGCTTGTTGAACCAATGATTGTGAGCAGACTTTTGCATAATAAAAAAAAAAGATCTCCCTTTGGTATTCTTTGTTTCGCTAGGCCCTGTGTGGTATATGTGGTAGATAGGAAACCCTGCAGTACTTATGTCCTCAGACAGTGAGACTATGTCAGGGCTGCCACCAGATTTGTTTTTAGAAATGACCTTTAACAATTCCAGAAATGTCTACAGAATACAAAGAATTTGGATCCATCAAATTTTTCTCTGCTCCCTCTCCTTTCCAGACATTTATGGAGCACCTACTGTGTTAATAGTTTTCCTATTATCTCTACAGATAACTTTGTAAAGTGTTCTGAGAATAGCGCTAGTCTTTAAAACACCCCAGGGAGCAATGTAGAGATGATCCATTTGTGCATATAAAGAGGGCTCCTATTATACTTTTAGCCTATTGAAGGGACAGCAATAAACACTTTTGGAATTACAAGAGGTTTGGTCCTTAGGAAGATGGTTTCATAGACAGAATCTGACCAAGCAGGGGGCCTGACTGCAGCAAATAACAGAAACTTTCTTCTTTCCATCACTTACCTGATCCTTACTCATTGCATGACCTTACACAAATCACTTAACCTCACTGAGCCTCAGTTTCCTCACCTGTAAAATATACACATTGGATTCAATGGTCTCTGATACCCCTTCCAGTTTTAGATCTGTGGTCTTATGGTTCATGAACCTGAAGGAGGAAGAAGGAGAGGGACAGTGAAAAGCAGAAGAATAAGGAGAGGGAAGAAGGAGAAAAAGAGAGGTAAAAAGAGTTTGAATACACAATCACCATAAATTCTAGGGCCGGGTGGTTCAATGGACCTGGATTCAGGAAGACCTGAGTTCAAATCCTGCCTCAGATACTAGCTGTGTGACCCTGAGCAAGTTACTTTCTGCATGCCTCAGTTTCCTCAACTGTAAAATATGGATCATAATGGCACCTCCCTCCCCACCATGGTTGTGACTGTTAGAAACATACTTACATTGTCTAGGAATAAACAATAGTCGTTGGGAAGCCAAGAACATTTTAATTATATTTTACATTTATTTGGTCTGAATAAATGGGTACCCCTGAACAGAGTACAGGAGAGTACAAAGGACTCAGATGGATGCCAGTCCTTTTATTGGCCTCCCACTTCAAATCTCCCGCCAGGCTCTTCATTGGCAGATGCAACCCCCTGACTGCCTACATCATTCCCTCCTCAAATGGCTCCTTTAAGCATAGGTACAAGCCTCCAACCTTTCACCCAACCTACCAGAAGCCTGGTCTCTGCTAGATCAAAGCTCTGATTAGAACTAGTTCTAATCAGTCACCTGAGTTACATTCTGCTAAAGCTGGAGCAGAGGGTAGGGAAGAGGGATACTTTCAATTCTGTGGAAACAAAACTGCTCCCCCCATTTCTTACATGAGTATCAAATAACATAATATTTGTAAAGCATTTTGCAAGCCTTCAAGCACTACACTATACAAATATAAATCATTATTAGTTCAAAGGTTCCCCTTTGTTCTTCAGATTGTGTTATCAATATGTTTATAGTAAACACTCCTTCAGAATGTAACAAAAAACCAGCTCTTTATATGGAGACAAAAACTATTATAACACTACAGACAACAAATGAGCAAGATTTCAAGAGAACAGGAAACAACTGGGAGTAAGCAATAGTACTTTTGCAGGCATCAGTGAGGTAGAGGATAGGGAGATATGGGGGAGGGGAAAATTTACCAGGCAGACAATTTTTTGCAATTTGATCACTTCTTAGATGGTTCAATGCGCCAGACAAGGCTTCTGCTGCTAATTACTTCGTTCAGTTTTGGGGTAGAAGTATCCTTTTCTTACTTCACTCTGATCACTGGACTGGTGTGCACCCATGTCCCAGGGCACCGAAGTTTTAAACTTCTACCTCCTATGATCCTTCAGTCTTTCCTTCCAGCTTGGAAAACTACATTCCCATCAGCCCCTTTGATTTCTTCTCACTCTATGGTCTAGCCACTTCTGTAAAGTTAAGGACTGTATCCAAATGATCACTAGGATTGATGAGGGTACAGACTCTGGGAACCCCCTTGAATCTGGAGTACAATCTCTGGGACCTCCTTGAACTCTCCTTGAATCTTCCCATTAGATCTGGCCTTGCCTGAGGCCATAAGCCTTTCCTTATCACTAGGCCCAAATCTCTACCTGGTCTAGCCCAACTGCTTCCCACCCTTAATCCTATCAAAATCCCATTCTCTTGTTTCCAGAAGTCTTGACCTCTAGTCACCCCAGTCCCATCAAGATCCTCCTTAGACTCCTCCTCAAGACCCTCCCTAAACCCCTCCTCTAGTCACCCCAGACTACTTGACCGCCCCTCATTCCTCCCACCATCTTTCTTTATATAAGTCTTATCTTGCTGCCATGAAGGTGCTCAGATTCAGTCTAGCTCAGTGAAAACAAGCATCACAAAGGGTGGGATTTCTTAAGACAACCCATTATGGCAAATCCTTAATAAACTTTGTCATTTTCCTTGGCTGAGAAGGCTTGAGTCTAATTCATTCGGCAGGATCTGGCATGTTGGTGTTTGGGGTCTCGAGGACCCCTAAAAAACCCCACGGTTCCCTACCATCATCACTTTTCTTTAACCTCATCAGGATCACTTCCTGATGAGGGGTATAGAATAGTAGATACAGAAGAGAATTGTAAGATGTTTCCTCTTCTGTTATTATTTATCATCAGCTCATCCACTGAAAATAACTGTGCTGTTCAATGATTAGCACAGAGTCCAGCATGTAGTAGGCACTTCATAAATGTTTTTGGACTTATTATCCCCTCTTTGACCCTCCTCCTTCCATCACTATTACTAAATCAAAACAAAACCCTATTTGTAGTACTTAGTTTTCCCTGCTAGCCTCACCTCATTCTGATTTTTTCTCATCTATTTACTTTCCTTGTCCCCCTTTACAATTCCATGTAATTAAACAGATATTCATCAAGCACCCAATAACCTGATGTAGCAGGTAGAATATTCAACTCCAAGTCAGGAAGACTAGAATTCAAATCCTACCTCTGACCCATACAGGTTGTATGAAAATGGGTACATTTTTAATGTTTAACAATCAGATATCTTGTCATACACATACACGCACACATAAGTATATATAGATACACATATATATGTATATGCAACAGACTTTTAAATTTAATTTGAATTTTTAACATTTTCTCCATCACCTTCCTAAGTCTAGACTGGGGTGGGGAACCTTCAGTCTAGAGGCCACATGTGGCCTTCTAGGTCCTCAAGTGTGGCCCTTTGATTCAGTTAGCACTTGAAGACCTACAGGGGCATGTGTGGCCTCAAGGTGGCAGGTTCCCCATCCCTGGTCTAGACAATCAAAAAGCCCTCTTTGGAGCATTTGCTGATTTCTGAGGTGTAAATGCTCATACTGTTGTAAATGCTCACATTGTAAATTTAACAGTGGGCTATGGCAAGCCTCCAGTGAGGCTTAAGCTGCCTCCAGTATATCTCTGCCCCTATGAGGCCCATTTTCCAATCTGTAAAATAAGGATCTGTAATGTTAATCAGGGCAGGGCTTTTTGTTGTTCTTCTCTTAAGTACCTTTAATGAGTCTGGCCTTTGTTTGAATGGGGCAGGTAAAGTGGGATCTTTTTTGTCTTGGAATATCTCTCAGCACTAAGACAATGGAGAGTCACTGAATTGTATATAAGGTGGTGCTGGTGGTTGGAGCCTTCCCACACTGGTTTCTCATACTCTAGATGGTGAGCCTGGAGTCCTCTGGACCCTGAACATTGTGTATGTACTGGAATGTTAGCGTTTCACTTTTGGGGGTCCACTTGTTGAAAAAATGTGGGTGACAAGACTCTGGGCAAGTCACTGAACCCCCCACCCCCCCACCCTAGCTTTTTAACCCAGACAGATAGATGTTGGTACTTCTCTGGTAACTATGTACTGCTGTGGATAGACTGGTTTGTGTTAGCTGATCTGTTTATAATGTACGCTTGTAATTTCTGTTTGTATTTGCCCTGAAGTTCAGGGGGCTGATCTTTCCCCCTGAAATAAGTGAATGATATATGTATGTTTGATTAAACTGAGATTATTAACCCCTTGAAGTTGCTTTCCTTAGAATAGCAGATCAAAGAACCTGTGTTGGCAGCCCTTCCTGTGTGCTGTTGTTGTTGGTCTTGCACGCCCACGACAGCTGCCAGCCACAGGGTTGTTACAGGATCATACCTAGAGTGCCTGCTGCATGAGGTTGTTGTAGGGTACAAAGGTGATAATGTATTTAAAGTACTTTGCAAAACTTTCAAGTCCTGTATAAATAAGAAATGGGGACTATGATTTCATTAATATAGAGAACTCCCCAGCGAAAAAGCTCCCTTTGCCAATGTTGGCCAGATCCTTTTCTGAAAGTCACAGTCATAGACTACCTAGAACCTAGATTACCTAGAACACTGAAAGGTTAAGTAACTTGTCCAGAGTAACATAGCCAGTGTATGCCGGAACTAGTAATGGAACCCACATTTGCTTGGCCCTGAGGCTAACCCTCTAACCATTATATCACACTATTAGCTATTACTGTTGTTTGTTATTATTGGCTAGGCATATGCTTAGCACTGGGTTCAACCATGGAGTATCAAACAAGAAATTGGTGAAGAGTGCTGTCTCTAGTCACCGGTGACAAAATTAAAAATGCACTGAGTTATGAGACACAAGGGAACCATTAACCTAATATTCAATCTACCATTCAATGGAGGAGGCGGGGTAAGAGGAACTTTTTTTTTTTTACTGTTAGTTCTTGTTGCCTCTAACATTTGTCATGACTATGAAATTAGATATTCAATTCAATGAAAGCCTTGGTACTTTTTAATGAATATACATTCCAAGAAAATAAGAAATAATATTTTAAAAACAGGGTTTCAAGTTGCCATAGGAACTAATAAAGCTGTTGTTACTTATTCTTAATAACATAAAAGCCGCACTAAAGAGAGAGGTAAACCATCACCCACAATATCTTAGCTATTAGTTACAGATTTTAAATTTAATCCCATTGACTATGATTTCAATTTTTTTATGTGAAAAAGCCAAGAAAATATCCAGAATGGAAAAATAGAGATACAAAATGGAGATATCTTTCAATAGCCTGATGAGATAAGACAGAGACAAATGTTCGATACACCTTCTTCAAAGGCAAAGCTATCTCTCAGCACTGCACAATTCATTTATTAAATTCAAATCATCTTGGAAAAGTGTCCTTTTTTTCCCCCAGGGGAGCCAATGTAGGAATCAATGAAGTGAAAAGAATGCTTGAATGCAGGAGGCAGGAGGCGGGGATGAAAGACGTGGAGGAATATGTCTTGGATATGGCTAATGCCCTATTAGGATGGGGCTGTTTCTGGGCTGCAGATCTCAGGATATTAGCAAGAAGGTAGTCAGTTGGAGTGGAGTTTAAAAATAGAAAGTGTTTGATAAACTATGCCCAATATGACATTTCTGAAATTTTACTTTGAATCTATGATACTTCAATGATAATTGTAGAAAATTGGCCACATAAATAAGGTCCAGCAGCCCACAAGATCTTTTCTCTACTGTCTCTATAAACCAGTGACATCATGGGTCATTAGGAAGCCTAAGTGAAGACTAGAGGATTGGATTTAAGGGCAACAATTTGGAAGTGGCTGCTAAAGATGTCCAAATAAAGTCCCAGATCTGTAAGTTGACTCCATCACTGGTTGCAAAGGCACACCAATCTATTAATTTTTATTTACGCTGTCCTGTGGGGCTAAAAGTGGGTGTGTGTGGAGGGGAGGGGAGTTGGTATAGAATTATCATTATTCCCATTTTACCAATTAAGATTCCAAGGCTTAGTGAGGTTAAGGGATCTGTCCTAGGTCATATGTCTAATAAGAAGTAGAGCTGAGACTGAAATCCAAACATCTTGACCAGGGCCATAACTAAGGTGAAACAATCAGGGTTTTGCCCCAGAGATCAAAATCTAGAAAGTGTCAACACCACATAGAGATATGCTTTCACTTTCCACTTGTGAAAACCATACACTCCGTCCTGCAAAACCCCAACTGTTTTCCACACCCACAAAAATGGTCCAGTTGTGGGATCATAAAATCATGGACTTGGAGTTGTAAAGGAACTACAAGGCCAACCCACATTTTATTTCATACCCGCATTTTATATGTGAGGAAATAGAGGCCCAGGAAAGTGAAGAGCCTTTCCTAATGATATGCATGTAGGTATCAAAGGTAGATTTTAATCTTAGTTCCTGAGATTCCAGAATCAGTAACTCTTGTATTGTATCACACTATCTCCCTAGTATAGAACCCACATGGCATTAAACTGAGTTTCTTCTTCTTGGTTTGGCACTATACAATAAGATGAACCCTTCGCCTTTCCCTGCAGTTGTTCCAGGCACAAATATTTTTAGTTGCTGGTCCTGATTGATGAGGCCTCACGATCTTTTTGCGGCATTGCCATCTGCGTGCATAGTGTCAGCTATAGAACTTGACTATGACTTTAGCCTTTCAGTAGATCTCTCCTTCAAAGGAAAATGGCCAAAGACCAACCTTCTCCCTAGTCTCAATATGTGTGTGGAGGTAGGGGACAGAATTCTCCCCTCTGAAGTCATAATACCACAACAATGCTATTTATTCAACATCAGAAACCTTATCTACTAAGATAGTTGGTAGAATGTCTCCAAAATTGACTTTTTCTAGGTCTTTAAAGTTTTCAATATACCTTATATCAAAATAACTATACGATATAGTCAGTAGAATATATGTATACCCAGTTTACAGATAAGGAAACTGAGGCACATAGAGGTTAAGTGATTTCTGTTGAGACTCATGGCATTAAATGTGGTATCATAATCTGTGAACTCTTGGATCCAAGTCCTGTACTCTCTTCCTTATACTAGGATGTGTCTACAAATTTAATATTAAATAATAAAAAAACCACCTCATGTCTACAGCCATTAAAAAGAAACCTGTCTTTCCATGGTTGCCCTGATTTCTCCAGACTTTGTTAGTAATGTTTTATTTTCTCATCAGTAAAAAGATGAGGTTGGACTGCATGACTCAACTTCAATTCCTGCTCTCAACGTATGAGCCTAAGATCATATATTTTCTCCTATTTAATCTTCACTGTCCCTATTCACTAGTTTCTTCACTCTTGCCTTCAAACATGTCCCATTTTTTAAACAATCCTTCACCATCCTCCATTATCCCCCTTAATCTACTAACGTATACCTCTTCTCTTTTTTGTCAAAACTCCTAGAAGTTCTCTACATTCATTACCTCACTTCCTCTCTTACCACTTACTTTAAATGATCACTCCTTCATCACTAAACTCAAATCACTCTCTCCAGTGTCACCAGTGATCTCTTAACTACAATTGGAAATAATTTCTTCTCAATGCTCATCATTCTTGATCTTGTATTGGCATTTGCTACTCTCTTCTCTCTGGGTGTTCCTAACACTATTCTCCCTTGTTTCTTCTCCTCCCTATCTAATTGCTCCTCAATTTCCTCTGATAGATCATCATCTATGTCCCCCAACCCTTTGGATATGCCCTAAGGCTCTGTCCTGGACTTACTTTCTTTTCTCTCTAATCTCATACCCTCTATTCTCATCAACTCCATAATGGAATAATATCTGTAATATTAACTAATTATAACCTCAGATACTTCCTAGGTGTGTGACTCTGGGCAGGTCAATTAACCTCTGTTTGCCTCAATTTCACAACTGTAAAATAGGGATAAAAATAGCATGCACTTAGGAAGACCGTTGTAAGAAGCAAATGAGATAGTATTTGTAAAGCATTTAGTACAGTGCCTAGCACATAGTAATCATTATATATGCTTATTCCTTTCCCCTTCCCCTTCTCCACTATCCAGCCCCCTTCCAACTTTTATAGATGACATAAGAGAAGTTGAGAAAGGGCAGGATATCTGCTGATGGTCATGTAGCTAGAATGGTGTTTGAGGTAGGCTATGAAACCAGGTGTTCCTTGTGATTGTACATTGGAAGAAATTATTTACATCAAGATTTTCAAGCATTGACTATTTCATAGACTCATAAAATTATTGAGTTGGAAAGTGCCTTGCCGATGATCCCCTCTGCCTGCTTCAGACAGTATTTTGGTAACCTTTTTCTTCCTCTTTTGCATAGACCCATAGAGCTAAAGGGAATCATCAGAAATGGGACTTCTCTAGTCATACCAGAAAAATTCCATTGAAAGCCTGTGACTGATAATGACCAAGCCTGAAAAACTCTGAGTATTTCCAATGTAGACCTGCAAGGGAAAAGAAAGAAAATGGAAGGATGCTATCTAGCCAGACATGACTTCATGTTCAGTGGGAACAACAAGGAAGAAACAATTGTTTTATTAATTATCAAATGGCCAGTGTTTGATATAATACCCATGGAAGAAAAGAAAAGTCACTTGTGCAAGCCTGAAATCAGTTCTCTGCACATAGTAGACATTTAATAATGTTAAACAACATTCAATATTTTCCTATCAAAATGAATTTATATACTTATACTTTACATGGCCATTAAGACATTTCTGTAGTTTCTTTCTCTTTATTGTCTATACTCAATGTTCCACTTAAAAATGTTAATTGAATGATCCCCATCAATCAATCTGCAAGCATGGAAGGCATGTTCCAAGGACTGTGCTAAAACAATGGGATTAGAAAACAATAAATGAGACAGTTTCTGCTCTCAAGAAACTTATGTTCTCTTGGGGAAATATAATGTTTCCATATCTGTAGGTACAGGATAAATATTTATAAAGTAAATACAAAATAAATACAAAGCAATTAAATACATGTCAGGGAGGGAGGCCATTTGAATCTAGGAAAATCAGGAAATCATCATGAGAATGGTCATGCTTCAGTTGAGTCACGAAGGAAATACATGGGAATAGTACCAGACTAAGCAATGAGACTCTCTGTGAATTTATCAATGCTACTTGAGGCCAATGAACCTGGTAGTATTGGGTGTAACAGTAAGGCAAAGATGATTAAGAGAGGACTGAACAGGCACTGAAGCACCTTGAGAAGGGAATAGTAGATACCCAAGGCATGGGAGACAATAGGTCAGATTCCAAGGCAGTAAACAGAACTTAGAAGAGCATGTGCATTCTAAATGTGGATCAGACAGGTAAGATGTTGAGATCAAGACAACCAGCTGAAATTTATGAGAAAAGGGAGGCACCATCCCAGAGCTATAACTGGCAATTTTGGTACCGCATGCAAGCAAAAGGAAACACATATGGGGCAAGCAGCAGGAAATGTGCCCTCAAATCCACTTTGTAATTCATGATGTAAAATAACACAAGAAGTAATTAAGACAAATTCAGTTGAGTGAGAGAAGCCAATTAGCTCCCAGCTGCTAAAGGAGCTTGTATATTCAGATTTTCACCTTCAAAATTTTAGTGCCCTGGGACAAAGTCTGGATCACTCTACCCTCCTTACTGCTTTGTACAGTTTATACAGTAACATCTGACAGGCAGGACTCCAAGGTTGGGAGGTCAGAGATTTGGTAAGAGCTTCACTGATGGGCAAGAAGTAACTCATAAAACATTCTAATGATGAAGCTCTCTCTCCCTCTCCCTCTCCCTCTATCTCCCTCTCTACTTCTCGCTTTCCCTTTCTCTTCCTCCCTCCCCCTCTCTCTCCCTCCCCCCATAAACAATAAACAAAGAAAAAGGGAGATAACTGTATGTACAGATTTAGGCATAGTTTTGTATATAAACACATATATTTATTATTTAATAAATAAATATATTTAATACATTATTTAATAAACTATATATGCTGATAAACAAGAGATAACTATATGCAGAAAGGAAGAAACACATACACATTTACATATACAAAAAGATACAATGGTAATAACTTGGATGTTGGGGAGAGAGATCAGGAAAGATATCATTCTATCTGGGCTTTATAGGAACTAAGGATTTTCTGAGGGGAAGGGAGAAGGGAGTATTTTCCAAACACAAAGAGATACTTGTGCATAGGCTATCACTGTTTTCAGAATGAGAATCTTGGAAGTGGTGACATCAACTAGTGACATTGTCACCAATTCTAAATTCTGTTTCTGCTGGCCAATGCAGTGGGGTGGGGGTGGGGGCACTGATTGCATTTTGCCTGGATTGATGATGTCATTTCCTCCCAAAGGCTGCTCTCTGCAGCAGTCTTAACTCTGTCTCCTTGATGCATTTTTAGTCTGAATATTGTGTTTCTATTCCCTATCATTTTTTACTTCAAAATACCTTTACTAGAAACAACAAAAAATTCTGATCTTCCTTTTTTTTAAGGTAATCTCAGTTTATTAAAGCACATACTTTAATAATATTAGTAAATTGCCAATCTGTTAAATGAGCTGTCAATCTCAGTGCTGCTTTCTGGGCTTCTGTGGGTGGTTTGCATAGCTTTGCATTGTTTGTTCTGGTGTTTAGGAAAATGCATTTTCCACTGCAGTAACTACATAGGTAACCCCTTTGCCACAGGGGAGAGAGGCATCCTTTCTTTTATCTCCCAAAGAATATTGAAGGCTAAACAATGTTCCTCCACCTAGAGACTGAGGAGAATGTGAGCACATTGAAAGCTTCACTAAGGGGGAAAAACTGCAACGTAGAAAGGAAATAAAGGAAAAATGATCCCGTTCCTGGGAATGAAATGGAACATCAGCTACTAGTTTCAATTGCTAACCACTGCTTCCCCCTCCCCTTTCCCCTTCCTCCAGTTCCTAGGGGATGTAAGCAAGCTTTCATCTTTAAACGGTACACTGGACATGAACAGAGTTTAGCAGCTACTGAAAATGCCAAGACAAAATGGGAGGTTTCATTGAACTTTCAGAAATCATTTTTGTATCCTACAAAATAAAAGTTGGTTGCTTTCCAAATGATTCTAAGGAAGTGCTGTCTAAAATCCCTTTGAGAATTAGACTTTAGTTGGATAACTGACATGTTCAGCTCTTGCTAAATTTGAGATATGGGGTCATTTGGGGCCGGACTCTACAGTATACTATTATGTGCATTTATGTTCTGGTTAGTTGAATATTTAGGTTAACTGAGAGCTATTGTGTAGCAAAAAGGGAGGGGGAGAGGTAGAGAGAAAAAGGGAGAGTGGGGAAAAGACATAAAAGGAGAGGGAGAAGGGGGACGGAGACAGGCAGGGAGGGAGGGAGACAGAGAGACAGGGGAGAAAGAGACAGAGAGAGGAGAGAGAAAGAGAGAGAGAGAGAGAGAGAGAGAGAGAGAGAGAGAGAGAGAGAGAGGGATTATCAGCTGTCTAGCTTCTTAGGCTGGACTTCAAGCGTGTCCCAATATCTTAATGGGGTTATTCATGATCAAGTGTCTGGTCCCCAGCATTACAGACTCAAAACTTCCATCTTATCACTCTACTGAAAAGTGACTGAAGTCTCAAGAGACTGATTTGTAACCCAGAGTGTCAATATATTAATGTATAAGGAACTAGATATCAGATGAGATAACCAGTCCTTGTCATTTACAAAGGGCATGTCTTGCTGGTGGGGTGAGTCCACTCAGGAAACCAAATTGTAGATGCAAAGGTTTAATGAAAGCAAATAAAGGTGCATGTCCTGGAAGAATATTTCCAACAATCTGCGGCAGCTTGATAAATGGCCTCTTTCTATTTTGAGATAATTCTCTCAAGGTAACAAGTGCTGATCATTTCAAGTTGAGCTCCCTGTCCCCTGGACAGTTCAAGAGGCATACTAAAAATTCTTGTTCTTTAGCTCTCCTTATAAAAAAATAATAGTCACTCACAAATATGCATATATCCCAATAAATGCCAAATAGTGAAGGAAAGGACTGTGACTTGGGAGTCACATGACTTGGACTCAGATTCTCTCTGTCATTTATTACCTGGATGATCTTAGGGAAGTCACTTAATGCCTTTGCATTGGGTTTTTTGTTTGTTTGTTTGTAAAATGAGGAGGTTGGACTAGACCACCTCCAAGAAAGTTCCACATCTAAATTTATAATCCTATAATAATCTTTTGTCTCTTCCTCACACAAGTAGAGCCAAGGAGGAGAAAGGAATAAGCATTTATATAGTGCCTACTATGTGCTAGGTATTGTGCTAAATGTTTCATAAATATTATCTCATTTGATCTTCACAAGAACTTTGCAAGTTAAGTGCTTTTAGTATCTCCATTTTGCTTCCCAGGAGACTGAGGCAGATAAGATAAGTAACTTACTCAGGGTGAACTAACTAGTTAGTAACTGTGGTTTCATTGGAACTCAAGGCTTCCTCATTCTCAGCCAAGCACTGCAACCACTGTGCCACCTAGCTGCCTTAGGGAAGGGGGAAATCCATCCAATTTGATTCACTTCAATTCAAACATATTTCTTTAGTGCCTACTATATGAAAAGCACCAAAAGATTATTTGCCCTCAATTCCAATGGGTAATCATTATATGTAGACAGCTGAGTAAATACCAAGTACAATTCCACATTGCGACTTTCCCCATTGTGGTTTCGATATAGTCAGCATAAGAAATTAAATGGGAATTTTGGGGGACTTTTGCCAACCCACAAAGGCCCGCAGATGACATAGACTGTATGAACAATAATTAACACAAATTTTACAGTTAGGTACTGTGAACACTCCATAAAAGAAAAAGAAAAAAAAAAAACTTCGGATTTCTTCTCTGTTATGAAGGGAAGGCCAAATATTTTTTTGTATGTTTTCCAGATCTCAGGGGTACTGTGCCCTTAATCCCCATGATGTAGAAGGGTTAACTGTATTAAAAAATTAAGTCATAATTTCCTTGGAACAGAGATTTCCCAGTGAGGAAACTCTCCAACAACATAGATTTACAACAGCTCTTTCATTTCTAATCTTAGGGAGATATCTGGACTACTGAGAAGTCAAGTTTCTTGTCCATGGTCCCACAGACAATACATGTCAGAAGCAGTACTTGAACTCAGGTCTTTCTGATTCCAAGACTAGCTTTCAGCCATCTATGTTATGAGTGCCTCTCAAAGCTGTTCAAAGCATGCACAAAGTAAATATCAGAAGAACCTTGAAAGAAGGTAGAGTCTTATTCATGGGACCCAAAGTCACAGAGGGAGGGGATAGAATACCATGCACAAGTAACAGCTTATAGGCTAGTTTAGATGGAAGAAGAGAGGATGTGAAATAAGTCACAGAGAATACAACGGGGAAAGTATATGGGAACCAGAGTATTAACAGCTTTAGGATCTTAGAATTGTTAGGAGCCTTTGAGCTCATCAGGTGAAATGCTCTCATTTTATATATGATAAATCTAAAATTCTGAGAGGTGACTTGCCAAGGTCACACAGTTAGTGACCAAGGTAGGGTTTTTAATCCATTCACTCTAACTCCAAATCCACTGTAACATAACTGCGGAGTGTGTACTTTTTTTCTGGAAAGAATAGAGTCACTGAAGATTTTGAGTAAGAGAATATGATCAGATCTATGTTTTGGAACTATCCTGTTGGCAATTCTTTGAAGGTTTTATTGAAGACAGGGAGAGACTAGAAGAGAAGACAACCATTAGGAAGCTACTGAGATAGGTGGGAGCTAGCTAGTGTAACTGATAGAGTGCTGGGCCTAGAGTCAGGAAGACTCATCTCCCTGAGTACAAATCTGGCCTTGGACTCTTGTTAGCTGTGTGATCCCGGGTAAGTCACTTATCTCAGTTTGCCACAGTTTCCTCATCTGTAAAAAATGACCCGGAGAAGGAAATGGCAAACCACTCCAGTATCTTTGCCAAGAAAACCTCAAATGGGGTCATGAAGAGTCAGACATAACTAAAACAACTGAACAACAAAAATATATGTGCACATACATATACATATATCATACATAACTATACATGTTAGATATTATTATATATATATATACTGTTGTATTTCGAACAATCAGAGTAAAAAACTTGACATTGGATCGTGACAGTGTGATTAGAGAGGATGGAATGGATGCCAACCCCATCACGGAGGCAAAATGAATAATCCTTGGCAATAGCTTGCATGCATAGGGGATAAGAGAGAGAAGAGTCATAAGCAACTGAGATTTTAAATCCTGGTAACTGGAAGATGAGAAGTTTGATGAGGGTTTTTGGGGGCAGGGGATGGGTAGAACAGGGAATAAGCAGTTCTGTTTGGGGCATACTGACTTTGAGATATTTATAGAGCGTGCCAGTTGAGGGGCCCATCAGTGAGTTAGTAATACTAGATACAAAATTTCTGGCTTGTGGGGTTCAGCTAAGCAGAAATCTTCTCAGTCTGTCACCCAAATAGCTTAGCTTTCCATGAATAATCCACAATACATTGAGTAGCCATGATACTTTCATGTTTTGAAATATGCTGCTTCTATTACCTTCCTAAGAGAATTGCCAAGAGCCATAGTCATGTTATAGAGCACAGCCCTCCATGACTCATGGCAATGTACTTAGTAATGTTTCTATTATTCAGGAAAATGAGAAAAAATAAGGCAGTTTCAGCACACGATTCCTTCCACTTCCAACTGAATGGTTGCTATTAGTATATACTTCAGCCAATTTTTAATTATTCATGCTAATGGAGGACAGGCTTAGCATGGATAATTGACATCGACAGATAATCCCCCAACTGCCATTTTAGTCAATAGTCTCTAACCTTCTCCCCAGCAAACCTTTAACCAGAGCTGCTTCCAAGGGAGGACATTGATGAGTTTCAGTTCAGCTGTTCTCTTCTTTTCCCTCCCTCACAGCTAATGAGGAGTAAAATGGCCAAAAGGCAAAGGAAGGAGGAAAAGATAAATGTTTGGATAATCTACTCTCTAGATAATTAGCCCCTGAATTATGAGAATCCTTGGTCTATCATTAATGCGGTGATGCTTCCTAGTTCTACCTTATTAACTTAAAGATTACGTGGGGTTACTCTCCCCTCATAGGAGAGCCTACATTGGAAAGTTTTACCTTTGGGGGCTATAATAATAGTAATTAAAGGTAGGTTGGTCTAGTCTATAGAAGGCAAGCCTTAGAACAAAACCCTGTGTTCAAAACCTGCCTACAGCACATGCTAGGTATGTGAACCTGGTCAAGTCACTTAAACATTTACTGCCCTAGACATCTCTCTAAGACCATCAAGTTAGAGATCGGTTGCCAATTTGGAATTGATGGGTAGAATTTCCACACTTGGACCTATTCCACAGAGATGAAATCACAAAATCAGGGAGAGGAAAAGAGAGAGAGAGAGAAACAGAGAGAGAGAGAGAGAGAGAGAGAGAGAGAGAGAGAGAGAGAGAGAGATTCACCATTAGAATATTTTATGACTGTGAAGCTTTTTCTCACAGACTATGTTTCTCAACAAACCCTGTTAGGTATATGCTGCTGGTATTTTACAGATGAGGAAACTGAGGTTCAGAGTGACTATCTGCTATCTTATACATACAACTTATAGCACTAAAAGGGATCCTAAGGGTGACCTTATCAATTTGCAGATGAGGGTACTGAGTGACACACCCAAAATTGCAAAACTGGTCCCTGGGGGAAATGAGATATGAACTTCAGACTTTTAACAATAAATCCTATACCCCTTCTAGTATACCATATTCCTTTTATGCATCATCACTTAGTACATACTTTTAAGTGTCTACTATGTGCTTGGTGCCAGGGATACCAGTACAAAGAATAAAACAATCCCTACACACAATGAATTTAAATTTCCAAATAATTCTCCAAGCCAATATTGACAAATAATTCCATAATAATTTATATATAATATATAATTATATATGTACATACATACACACAATATACACACATGCACACATACACACATACACACACACATATATATGTATATATATATTGTGAGTGAATGTATGTGGGGGGGGGCATCCTAACCTCATTTTTGCCTATAGTTTCAAATTCCTGACCCACAGTCTCTTTGATCATAGATCAGAGTGGATGGAGGAGAATAAATCTATTTCATTTCAGAACAGGTTATATTCCCCAGATAGAGAACATAACACTTACTCTGAGCACAAAGGGGAAAATAATGGTTTTATCTTACTGCGGAACAGATAAATGTAGTCCCATCCATCAGTTTCTTTATTCTTATTGACATATGGAAGTGATAGCTCATAAATGTTTTTTGAAGACATAAATATCTTACTCCTCCTCCATTTTTCCTGATTGATTTCTTAAATTTTATCCATTCTTAGAATTTACGGTTGGAAGGGAACTTGGGGGCCATCAAGCTCACTTCCTTCAATTTATAAATGAAGAAACTGAGGCACAGAGACACTAAGTGATTTGCCCAGTCAAACAACCACTATGTGTCAAAGTCAGGACTTGAATCCGGGTCTTCCTGAATCCAAAGCCAATTCTCTGAGTGTTATATCATGCTGCCCCTTATCTATGATAGGTGATTATATGTATTTATAAGAAATAGTACAATAGCTTAATTCTACATATAGCCATGAACAGCATAACAACCAATTTTTGAAGCTTGATAATAAGATGTTATTTCTATCAGTGAAGACAATAGTTACACTAGCAAAATCATGGATCCATTCACATATCAAAACATTAAACATATTTGAATCAAATTATGAAAATATTTTTCAGGGCTTTCCAATTTATAATCAAATGCTGATATTAAGTTATACCTTTCATAATCCTTTTCCCTGTTTTAATATGATTGCAGTATTTTATTTTCTTCACTCATGAAATTTAAATGTATCAGACTTTAATTCTAAATGCAACATATACCTTTGTGACATTGCCTAACCTCTAAAATGAAAGGATTGGGTGAAATTGTTGTATGTGTGTGTGTGTGTGCGCGCGCGAGTGCACATGTGGGCATCTTTCACTTATTTATTCATTCATTTTGCAGAAAATGAATGAAAAGTCATTTATTAAGTGCTTACTATATACTAGGCAGCTTCTGGTTTGTCCTTTGGCCTCTGTGGGAGAGGGGAGAGGGATGGATTGTCCAAAAAGTTTGGCTATGAACCAGAAAGAACTGCCTTCTTTCAAGGCTTTAAACAGAGAGGGAAATCTCTACTTCTCATTCTCTTCCTCTTTTGAACATGGAAACTGGTATTCTGCCAGCCTTTCTCTAGATTTCTTGAACATGGGGAGTGTTCCCTCTCGCCAGAGGCATCTATTATTTTTATGAGCTTGTAGCTACTTGAGCAAGAGACCAGAACAAATGCGGTCTGCCTGCAGTGAACAGGGTGCTGACACACCTTTTCATATGTTCCAAGGAATGGCTATGAGTATATGTGAATGTATTTGTGCATGTGTATGTATATGCATTGCTTGTATTCATATGTATATGTACACATGGAAGCAGCCAAGTGGCATAGCAGATAGAGCACTGGGCATGGAATCAGGAACTCATCTTTCTGAGTTCAAATCCAGTCTAAGACACTTACCAGCTGTGTGACCTTGGGCAAGTCACTTTACCCTGCTTACTTTAGTTCCTCACTTGTAAAATGAGCCAGTGAAGGAAATGGCAAACCAATCCAGTATCTTGACCAAGAAAACTCCAAAAGGGGTCACAAATGACACAACTAAACAATAACAACAGCAATGAAATATATACACGTGTGCATGCACACATATACTACACATGTATGTAATATATACCCGCATATTATATCCATATATACATATGCGATAGCAAGCACCCTAGCATACCCAGGGTGGCCAGCTAGCACAGGTTCTTTGATCTGCTTTTCCAGGAAAGACTGCTCAAAAAGGAGTTAACAATCCTACTTTCAATTACATTCACTAGTTCAGCCTGAACATCAGAGAAAATATAAGCAGAGAAATTAGCATAAAGACCACCAGACAGGGCTCTAACTGCCTGATCAAAGCAATATTGCTATATACTTTACATACACCACTGGATCAAGAGAGCCTTCACATCTGAGCAGTCAGTGAGCTCGGAACATACGGCTACTCAGAGTCTCAACGAGGAAATCAAAAGATCCTTCTCATAAGTGAACCCCCCAATGCAAAATACCAACTCAGAATATATATATATATATATATATACTTCTCAGAGCCAGAAGGCATCACAATTCTCATGACTCAGTGTGTAATCAACTTAGTACCAAAAGGTGTGAAAGCCTTCTTACAAGCAACCCTCCCCTAAGCAAGCTTCCTTCCCCAATTGGGCTCTATGTCTCTCAGGATATATCACAGCTGTGAACTGCACCAGAGCTCAAAGCAGGTCACAAAGGCCTGTTAATGGACAGGGAAGATCTTCCTATTCCATTAACATTGCAACATACTATATATTATATACATATACATGCATATTTATAGGTAATATAAAGATATGTCCCTATATGTCTATGTAAAATATTGTGCATAATAAATGATATGATATATAAAATGTAGATACAGACTGTGGAAGACCCAGCTGAAAAATGATTATGAGATCAGGATGCTTTTTTTCAATAGTCAACCACTAAATTGACATGATGCAGGAAAATGCTGTTGGGGAGGGAAAGGGTGAATTCAGAGGGAAAAAAAAATCAGGAGGCCTAGAACTAGGGCAAATGAGGAAAGGACCCAATATTCTTATACTATACGAAAGGGCAAGGACACTTACATTTGGTCCTTTTGTTTAGATTCCCTTCAATCAGGCAAAATATTGTCATAAAAATCATAGAAAGACTCCTAGAAATGAGAACAAGGAGAGATGGGTCAAAGATCTGCTTCTGCCATCTGCCAACTTTAGGACCTTGAGGAAGGTATCCCACTACCTAGGACTCAGTTGCCTAATCTATGAGATACGATGATAACTCTTTCTCCCACCTTGTGTAGCTCACAGGCTGTAATGAGATGGTGATGATGATGATGATGATGATGATGATGATGATGGTGATGATGAAGGATTGCTGATATTTACATGATGTTTAAGGTTTCTAAAGCACTCTCCACCCTCTAACCTTCACAGCAACCCTGAGAAACATGTCCAGGATTTTTCTGATGAAGAAGCTGATTCGTAGATGTTACGTGACTTATTCTGAGTCGTAGTGCTAGCAAGCTCCTCAGCAGCATTAGAACCCAAGATCTTGACTCTAATCCCAGAGTTCTATCCACTAACCTTGCTGATTCCCTGGCATATGGAAAATTCAACTATGACACATCATATCACATATTATCAGGTGATCCTAGTGCCAAGTCATATATCTCATTGCATCCTGAGAACCTGGCACACATCTGCATATAGTGAATGCCATTATGAACATTTCTTTATGGGGATACCATTGATTATTAGGGAGACATCAACAAGCATTTGTGATATACAGTATCTGGGAGGTTGGATTGTTGTTGTTCGGTCATGTCTGACTGTCCATGACATCATTCAGGGGTTTTCTTGGCAAAGATATTGGAGTGGTTTGTCATTTCCTTGTCCAGCTTATTTATATATGAGGAAACTGAGGCAAACAGGGTTAAGTGACTTGCCCAAGGTCACATAGCAATAAGTATCTGAGGCCAGATTTGAACTCAGGAAATTGAGTCTTCTGACTTCAGGCCAGGAGCTCTATAGACTGTGCCACTTAGCTGTGAATTACAAAGGATTAAGTTCAATGATGAAGACAGGCAGTGTGGCCTAGTGGATAGAGAGTTGACCTTGGAGCCAGGAAGGTCTGGGATCAAGCGTGACCTATGATATATACAGATTGGGTGACCATGGGCAAGTAACAAACTCTTAATACTAGGGGTAACTCGTTAGGACTATAAATTTCAGAATAGCTGACAGCCTGAACTGGTGAAGAGAGTTCACTCATTGGGATGACAGCATCAGAGATTCACGGCTAGAAGTCACATTGAAGCCCATTGTATCTAACTCCCTCATTATACAGAAGAGAAAACTGAAGCCAAGACAGGTTAAGCTACTTATCCATGGTCCCAGAACTAGTACAAGGATTTGTGACCCCAAACCTAGTCCTCTATTTAGTATGCCACCAGCTGCCTCTAGGAGTTACCCACTGCAATGAAATCACAGATCCACCTCCTACCCCATGTATAATGTTAAGGGTTTGGGAAATGGGGAAGCTATAATGTATTTATTATATTTATTGAAAGCATACTTAATTAAGTAAAATGTAATTAATAGTGTAAGTATAAAACGGTTAAATTCCCAGTAAAGCATTCCACTTTAAGATATAACTGTTCAAAGGGATTTGCTATTAATAGGATCAGCAATCATCTCTAACTTTGAAGATCTGGGGGTATCCTGTAGTGTTAAGTTCCCCAGCAAACCACCTTTCAGGCCAGCTAGAGTGCCTGTCTCACACTTCTTGCTCTATTTACCAGTGTTCTGCTGTGGCAAATTAAATATTTTCAAATGTGACCCAGAAAGAAAAAGGTCAAAAACACCGCCCTAATTCATGCAGTTTCCAAAAATGGCTAATTTATTCTTAGCATGTAGATCTCCCTGTGGAGGGTGGGGGTGGGGTAGGAGAATCTGGCTTAGTAATTAGTCATTTGAAAATGTTGCCGAGTGCAAAAGTAGCTTAGTGTCGAGAATACCAGTGAGTTGTGTTCCTGAAATGATTAAGACAAGATAGAAAAAAATGAATGGTTCCACAGAGGAAGGAAATGCGATAAAAATAAAGAAGGCATGATTTGAACTCAATGTTCTGAAAAACTAAAATTATTTGGCTTGCCATGTGAATGCCTTAAACATTCTAAGTATTATTTCTGTCTTCTGCATCACGGCATGTCAGCAATGGAAAAGACAACTGCAAGGGTCATCTAATTCAGTTCATACCTGCCCAAGAATCTCCTCCCTATCACACCCACCACATGGTTGTGCAACTTCGTCGTAAAGACTACAAGGCAAAAGACAGCCAGAGCCTTCTGAGGCAGCTCATTCCATTTTCAGGTATCCCTAGTATTTAGGATGCATTTCTTTACATCAAGATTTAATCTAGCTCTTTGCAACTTTCAACTTATTCTGACCCCTGTGGCCAAGCAGAGTAACGGTGACACAACATCATTCAGGCAATTTAAGGTAATTCCTGTGACTCCCTGAAATCTCATGTTCTTTTTTGCTAAGAATTCTCAGTTCCTCTAACCAGTCCTTCTGTGATATGATCTTTACATCTCTCATTATTTTGGTAGCCCTATTCTGGCATATTTGATTTATTTATTTATTTTGAGGAGCAGGGGTTGGGGTAGTTTGGACTTGTAATTTCATAGGTGCATATGGTATCAAAACTCTGGAGTGAATATTCTCTCTGTTGATGAATATCTCTAGTATCTTGTAGGTTTAGAGAGTTGCTTGGGAACACTGAAAAGTTAAGGGTCTTATCCATGGCCACTGAGGTAGTATGTGCCAGGATCAAGACTTGAACTCAAGTCTTTCTGATATATATATATATATATATATATATATATATAGCCTATAAGCAAGCCCACTATGTCGTATTCTATACCAATTCTCTAGTTTGAGAATTTGTAATTTGGTCTAGACCTACGGTTTCATTGGCATTGAAGAACTCCTGCCAAGGAATAC
The DNA here is from genome assembly GCF_011100635.1 of Trichosurus vulpecula. NCBI lineage: Eukaryota > Metazoa > Chordata > Mammalia > Diprotodontia > Phalangeridae > Trichosurus > Trichosurus vulpecula. Next base: position 234,582,772 of record NC_050577.1, read on the forward strand.
TCCATCTATCAATTCTGAGTAATAAGTCAATCAGCAAGCATTTATTAAGCTAGTCAGTGAAACAAAGAAAAAGCCAAAACTACCTCCTGCCCTCTAGGAAGTTACATTTTAATGGGGAATAAATAAAACATAATATACGAGAAAAATAGACAACATGTGGAAGGTCACATTAGAGGGGATGATTCCAGCAGCTAGGAATACCAGAAAAACCCTCCCAAAAGTATTTGGAAGGGGTGGTCCTTAAGCTAAGACTTAAAGGAAGCCAGATAGTGTAAGAGCTAGAGGTTGGGAGTGAGAGAACTCTAGGCATGGAAACTAACCAGCTCAAGGGCACAGAGACATTAGATGCTTATATGCAAGTATGAAAGGAATTATGATTTCCATATTAGTTGATATGATATGTGTAATAAATATACTAATAATTTAGATTTTTTCAGAATTGCCTCTTCAGGCTTGTGAGTCAGAAGATCACAATGCAGCTTGAAATGATCAGTCACATGCATTCATGTGCCCATATACCTTAAATTAAGTGAATCAAACATCGTAGAACCTGTTCCCATCACCGAAGTCTGGTCTTGCACCCCACTAAGTAACAACCCTCAAAGACTTGAATCCAGAATTGTATTGTCCTCCTTTTGTGAGCTTGCTGTGGAAAATCACTCAGGACCCGGGAAATGATTGTAATCCACCTTCCCCCCTCCCTTCCCACTTGTGATATATGTATATAATATCTGCCTTCACTACAGCAAGGTGGAATTCTGATCAAGAGAATTCCCAATTTGCAAATCTGTTCCTCATAATGAAACTAATTAATTAACCCGCTACTTGACAACTGGCACTTTGTCTCTGGCCTGCTGTTTCGTCATTCTCAGGTTAGAGACTGGCTCAGTAAAATCTTGTTAACATTAATTGGTGTCAGAAGTATCTAAGTTGATAGTATATTCATTGCACATATCATATTGATTAATATGAAAATCATATTTCCCTTCGTATAAGGAAGAACAAGTTTAGTATAGCCAGAAACTGAAATAGAGTAGATTCTATTAGAAAAGTTCGGAGGGTCCAGCTGGTGAAGGGTTTTAAATGCCAGAGGGTTTTGCTTTTGGCCTTGGAGATGATACGGAGAGATTGATGTTTATTGAGGGTGGAATATGGGATAAGGAGACATGACATGGTCAGACTTTGACATTAGAAAAATCACTTTGGTAACTGAGTGGAGGATGGATGAAGTAGAGAGAAACTTGAGGTGGGGAGACCAATTTGAAGGCTACTATAACAGTCCCACATAGAAGGCCTAACTGGGCTGGTGGTGGTCAGTGTATAGAAGAAAAGGTATGGTGCGATGTTGTAGAGAAAGAAATTGCAAGATTGGGCAACTGATTGGATGTGTGGGGTGAATGGATGAGTAGTTGAGGATGATACTAAAAACTTGATTAAAAACTTTAGTAACTGGAAAGATGATGGTGACCTTGACAGTAACAGAGAAGTTCAGAAGAGTGGAGATTGGGGAGGAGATAGATAATTTTAAAAAAATATGTTGAGTTTGAGTTGCCTACTGGATATCCAATTTAAAATGACCAGAAAGTAGTTTGTGGTGTAGGACTGGAGTTCAGGATAGAGACTAGGGCTAGGAAAATAGATCTGGAAATCATTTGCATATACATGTTTGTAAGTGAGTATTGAAAGAAAGAGAAAAAAGAGGGCCCAGGAAAGAGCCTTAGGAGATACCCACAATTTGTGGTTAAATTTCCAGCAAAAAAGAGACTGCCGAGTGATCAGGCACATAGGAGGTAAACCAAGAGAGAACTGAGTTGCAAAAACTTCGAGAAGAGGGAGTATCCAGGAGGAGAGAGTGGGCACCAGGATTCAGTTTTACAGAAAGGTCAAAAAGGATTAGGATCAAGAAGACATTTCATCAAAGAGATTGGAGAAGCAATTTCAGTTGTATGATTAAACTGGCAGCCATATTCAGAGAGGAAGGAAAGAAGGAGGAAGAAAGGAAGGAAAGAAGGAAAGAACGAAGAAAGGAAAGAAAGCAAGCAAGAAAGCAAGCAAGAAAGAAAAAGAAAGAAAGAAAGAAAGAAAGAAAGAAAGAAAAGAAAGAAAGAAAATGAGAAAGAAAGAAGGAAAAAAGAAAGAAAGAAAGAGAGAAAAAAAGAAAGAAAGAAAGAGAGCAAGAAAGCAAGAAAGATGATGGTGGGGGAAAATCTCCCAGAGAAGATAAGAGTATCAAAGGTAAGTGTCGAGAGGTTCATCTTGGCAAGCTGGAGGGTTACCTCATAAGAGAGTGGAGAAAGGGTGGACATAATGTGAGATCTTTTCAGAGGAATGAGAGATGAGGAGGAGGAGGAGAGAAGTAGGAGTCCACACAATGATGGCCTCTTTTTCAGTAAAATGTAAGGCAAGTCCTCAGTAGAGAGGATAAGGGGAGGAAATGACAAAGGAGGCTTGAAAGGTAAAGATTCAGAAGTTGCTGTGACAAAGGAAATTGTTCACTATCTTATAGAATCAGTTTGGGAGGAGTAGGTAAGATTGCCTTGCTAGTCTCAGTTGAGGTTAGCTAGGAAAAAAACAACTTATTGTGGATGCAATCACCATGGTTTTATGGGCTTTGCCACTTCTTTTCGAGAACATATGTGTTGGAGTGGAGGATAAATGTATAAATGTAATCCACGATTGGGATTTGACAAGACCTGATTGGCCTGGGACAAGGTAGTGATATATTCAAGGACAGAAGATAATGTCCAATTGAATTCTACACTACAAGTCAGCATGTGCTATGGAATTTTTAGTCTGAGGGAGTTGCCTGGGGCACTGGGAAGATAATACCACCATTCCCTTTAGTAATAACAGTCATTTTTTTAAAAAGAGTTTTGTAGGGACGATATCATTTAATCCTCAGAATAGCCCTATGTAACAGATGGTAATTGATTCTATTTTACAGATGAGGGAATTGAAACTCAGGATAAATGACTTTCTCAGTGTCATACAGGCCACTACGAGTCATGGGCCAGGCTTGAACCCAGGTCTTTCGGAATTCAAGGTCAGTCCTATCCACTATGTCACATTGCCTCTCCAGCTATCTCCTCTCTAGAATGTAAAGCCCAAATTGAACGTGCTGCTTCAGCCAGGGTGTAATCAGGATAGAGTGGGGTGCTACTCCGAAGCTTCGATCAGCTCCTGAGTACAGTCTTTTGTGGCGTCTGTTAGATAAAGTGAAGCACAATTATGTGGTTTGTTTGCTGTTCAATAATTTCATTTAGCACATATTCAGCATGCTCCTACTATAAGCAGAAGTCTCAAAATACGAAATGCTAAAACCTGGAAGCTTCCCCATTCCTCATTTCCCTTTCCCATTTCTCTTACTCTCTTCTCTTCTTTCCATTTCTCTCCTTTTCACCAGCTCCCCTGTTCCCTGCTACCTTCCTTTTCTTTTGTCTCTTCTCCTCTCCCTACTTTCCATTTCTTGCCATGCCTTGTGTTGCTTTGCCTTACCTTGTCAAGATTTGGCCTCTATTTCTTTTAAAATTTTTTTTTAAATTTAATTTATTTTTAATTTGTGGAATAAAACAAGCATTTCCATAACAAAGTATATTTTTTTAAAAAAAAGATGATTGCACATGAAACTGCAAATCTATTATGTACAACTTGCTATTCCTTTTAAATGTATAATTAAGTCATCATGTAAATTTCTTTTTTCCCTCCCCCCTCCCCTACCCTAGAGATGGCTACCATTAGACACAGATAGGTATATATGTGTAAAATTATTCTATACATAATTCTATTGATCAGGTCTTTCTCTGCATACAGATAGTGTCTTTCTTCATATGTCCTTTATAGTTAACTTGGATTTTTTTAACAGTCAATAGTTATTTATTAAGCACCTATTATGTGTCAGACACTCTGCTAAGCACCGGGGATACAAAGAAAGGAAAAACTAAACAGCCCCTGATCTCAAGAAGCTCAAAGCACAATAGGGGAAACTATACATGGAAATACCTATGTAAGAAAAATCTATATGCTCTCTCTTTTTTGATATGAGCTCCTCTTTTGACATTGCCCCCCTCCCTGGGCTCTCTAGTAAGCTCCTCCTATTCCCAGGGGAGTACCACGTTTAGACCTGGCTTAGTGCAGACACACATTCGCTGAGCCCACTGTGACTCAGAATTTCTCAGCTCAGAAGATCTACCAGCCTCAGCCTCCCCGGTAGCAGATGTATAGCATCTTGTCTTGTGAAGAATGGCATTTTAATGAAGCACGTTGCTATTGAGAAAACAGCAGTAGACAAATCAAGCTCTTGTGACTGCCATAGCCTGGATCCCCTGTCAAGTTTGGCTCTTGTTTTATTTACATGTGTGTCTATATTTTACTGGAATAGCCTCATGAAATATACATCCAACATTCACAAGAATCCCAAGGGAAGAGTAGTAATACTGTTTTATACTGCCCTAGTTAACAATGCATGAACAATATGATGCTGTATATTTAATTTGAGATACATGCCTGGAGTATTCACAATTATTCCCTTGTAATGGTGAGGATGAGTGATAAGAAGGAAAAAGCAGAGATTTATTTAACCAGTCAGCATTAATTCCTTCCCTAAGAGAACAAGGAGTTTCCTCTATGCCTTTGTAGGTGCCCTCTTCAATACAAACAGAAAATAGGAGGGGCTCTTCACTATATCTACTGTGTAAAGCTATGTAAATGTCACAGTTAAGGTGTGGGTAATATCTATAGTGATAAAAGGAACTGAACAAAGTCACAATTGCATTTATGTTTATGATTCTCTTCCCAAAGTGAAACACAGGAGTTTCTGTCTTGAATATATGCCCTTAGTAAGTGAAAACAGTTTTGCTTTTGTGGTGTTCTTTTTTCTGGCCTTCATATCATTGGGACAGTTATATTTTTCCAATAGAATATAAGCTTCTTGAGGGTAGTAACTTCTGAATTTATATCCCTAGTGTCTGGCCCATAGAAATCACTTAATAAATGATTATTGGTTAACTTATTGACCTAGAATCAGGGCTTATATGGTTTCTAAGGCAATTATCCTTTTCTATTTCAATCTTCCTATCAAATCAGTTATCACTTCCTGCACTGTAATGGTTTGCATCCCCCTCTTCTCCATCTAATTCCCATGGTCCTGATGGCAATTCAGATTCTCATTATATTTCATCTGAACCACTGCAGTAGAACCACTTAAATAGACCTCTTCTAGTAGATCCTGTAGAATAAGTCTTCTCATACAGGGTGCTGATTCATGTATCTCCTCCCCTCAAAAATATTTCATGGATTCCCATTATATAACCAATAAAGTCCAAGCTCTTTAATGTGATACTCAAGGCCTTCCATAATTAGACTCCACCATATCTCTCCAATCTTATCTCACATTTCTTTTCAAGTTCCTTATGCTATAAGCAAAGCAGGCCATTTAGTGTTCCTTAGATATGTTCCATGTTTTCTTGCCTTTTTCCTTGGATCACTGTGTCTAAAATGACTTTATTTCTATTTGTTCAGTTCCTGCCCTACTCAAATGTCACCTCCTTCATGAAGTCTACCTTCATTCATCCTTTTGGAAGTAGGTACTCTTTTCTCTGAGCTTTCACAATGTTTTTGTGTCTCTCTTTTTCTTTGGCTCTGTTTTGTCATTGTTGTGTTTTTGCCTTTTATCCTTCACTAGATTATAAGCTTCTTGTGGGCAAAAACCCTATACTTTTAATCTTCCTATCCCACATACTTCTTAGAGTGTTCAAATAATAGGCATTTGATAAATGCCTTATTAAATGAATTTGTCCATTTTTTTTTCCTTTTTGTGCACGTTAGACAATGACGATCTTGAGACATATGTTTACACGATAGTATTAAACCAGAAAAATATCTTTCATCAGAAATTATCAAATTAATTAACCAATTATGTCAGTTACAAAAAATGAAGTTTATGAGTTTTACTTGAATATGGGAACCTATACAGATCCCCAGTACCATCCTTGCTGGTCTGGCTTGCAGCTTAGCTCCCACAACCTTCACCATTTGGGGAGGTAGATCCTATGGAGAAAGGTCCAGCCATCCCCACTGATTGTCACTCACAGGGCAGCCAGCCTAGCTGAAGCAACTAACACACAGTGAGGAAGAGACTGTATGCACCAGGCATATCAACCAACCATCACCACCTTAACCAATATCTTCCCTCAGACCCTGTTGGAGACAGCTCAAGATGCTGAACCCCAAAGCTTTTTTTATAGTAATGATTCCAGCCTAGTATCTGCAGCCATCATTTTGAGATGCACCGCCTATGTAGACATGACCTGAGAAGTGCTCTTTCAGGTGTTACAGATATATCAATTGAAGATCCAGAAAGGAAAGTTCTTGTCAGCAGAGTCTGTGGCACTGTCAAATGGTCCAATGTCATAATTTGTCATGGTGCTATCCAAGGAAATGACATAAAAGAAAAGGCATTCTCATCTGTTTTGCCACTGTAATCTAAGAAGTATGGCATCTTTCCATCTGATGTACTGCTGAAACTGTCCATATACATTATCTCCCTAAGTATAATGTGAGCTTTTGGGGAGCAAGGACTATCTTCCTATTATATTCATATTCTCAAAAGTTAGCACAGCGCTTTGTGCATAGTCAGTGTTTAATAAGAGCTAAGTCCAAGAGTATGTCCCTTGTGTATGAACTTACTATGAATTTGTCAGTTATCTTCAGTGTGAAGGCGAGCATCCTAGGGCCAAGCAAACTCATTCCTAATCAAATTAATTTGACACCTCATTAAGGAAAAGATGAAGTTAACAGAATCTTAAAAATCTCATTCTGGACATACCTTCCTCATTTATATAATTATTATGCATGCCTTTGGTTCTTATTATTTTTCTTTGTATCACTTCATAGGCTTTATGTATTTACTTGTACTTATCATATTTGTCATTTTAATTGTGTCATAATGTTCCATTAATGTGCTATTCTTTAAATATTGGTTGTATAACATTTTATGCTATCAAATTGGTTATTAATGTTATTGTATAACAGTTCCCCTTTTCCCCCTTTTCTTATATTTAGGGTAAAGTCTTAGCAATGCAGTCTCTATGTCAAAATCATGTACCCTTAACTTGTTAGAAACTTTCCCTATACAGCCCTACCATCTATCAACTCTCTCTTCTGCCTGGCCCATTATTAATCCTGTTGGGTATAAAGCAGATTCTAATGCAAGAAAGGTCATTGAGAGAGAGGAAAAGATAGAAAAGTCTTGAGAAATAGGTAGATATCAAGTCAGAGTCAGTCTTGGGGTACTGGACAGACAGGTCAGACCAGTTCAAGATAGACATACAGAAAGAGCATATTAAGGATCAGCCATAGATCAGAACCAAATGGCCAGTATAGGAAGAAGCTTAGAGGTCAGTAGAATCTTGAAGCCGGGGGAAAAACTGAAGAAGCAGGAAATCTTTAAAAAAGGTATTTTATGAAGTCTTGAACAACAGTGGCATAAAAAAGTCAAGAAAGCCAAAGATGAGAAACTGCATAAGAGAGGCCTGAAAGATATCATATCCAGCTAGCACAGGTTCATAGTTAGGTCATTAGATAAGAATGTCTTAAGACTGTTGTGTAAGCAGGATCTAGATTTGGGAAGAAGGGGCAATGGATAATAGGTGAATAAACAGCTAGGGGGATAATTTTGTTGGAGCTGTGCATTAGAAAACTATCAGAAACATAGAATTTAACAGTTTTTAATAAATAAAAGGCCAAATAATACGTGTTCTTAAGCATTATTTTTGGTCATGGACCCCTCTGACCGTATGTTAAAGCCTATGGACCCCTTCTGAAAATAATGTTTAAGACACATAAAATTAAATGGAATTACAAAGAAAATCAAATATTTGAATTGAACTGAATTGAAATGCAGTTGTCCAGATATGAAGAAAGTAAATTCAAAAATCCTCCTATATCTGTCCAGCAGCCCTTAAAGGGACCACAGATGCTCAGTTTAAGAATCCCTGGCCAAATGCACAGACAAATAGAAATCCCTTTCTTAACACCGCTGTCAAGAGTTCAGTTATTCTATACTTGAAGAGTGTAGTGGCAGAGAAATTAGGACTTTTTAAGAAAGGACATTTCACTTTTGGAAAGCTCTAATTGTGTTGAAATGTTTTATTATATGAAAGAACCACTACTATTACTCTGTTTGATATGATGTAATTTTCTTGAGGGCAGAGAATATACCTCTAGCTCCTAGAACAGTGACTGGTGTATAGTTGGCACTTGATAAAGACTATTGACTGATTGATGTATTGAATAATTATTGTTGATAGTAAACAAGTCATAAAACAGAGGGCATAAGACAGGAAGAAGTGCCCACCAAAGATGTTCGGCATTGTTATAGAGGAAGTTTTAAGTCCAAATGGAAGAGAGATTCTGTCTAGATAGCTAAGTTCTCTAGACTCCTCCATATTACGTACTGAATAAGTTATTGTAACTCTTAGTCCAGTTTATTTCAAGTCTACTACATAATCTGACTTTTTATGTAAGTGATTTTTTGATATTTGGTCATTCCAGTCATGTCTGACTCTTCGTGACTCCATTTGGGGCTTTCGTGGAGAGATACTGATGTGGTTTGCCGTGTCCTGCTCCAGTTCATTTTTTAGATGAGGAAACTGAGGCAAACAGGGTTAAGTGACTTGCCCAGGGTCACTATGAAATGATAGTTGCTTTAAATTCACTTGTATTAATTGATTTTACCAAATCATCCAAATGCCTTAAAAGTTATCATGTTTTAGAGTTATAGAGGCAGTGTGGTATATAGTACATAGAGTGCTAGGGGTGGTGTCAGGAAGAACTAGGTTCAAATAACACTTTTAGCACTTGTTAGCTAAATGGCAAATCATTGAACCTCTGTGTTTCAGGTAATTGTCAAGGATTTACATGATAAGCCATTCATAAGTTAGAGGAAATTCCTTACACTGATGAAATCACAGAATATTTTGTATAGATTAGCTTTCTTTGTACTCTGTTGATTGTTTTTCTTGAACTACACAGAATCTCATTTGGAGACTATTCTGATAAAATACAATTCACGTATTCCAAAAGTCCAGGAAGAAGAGAATACAAAAGGAAGTGGGTTAACATTAACATGATCCAAGACGTTTTTAGTGCCTGTTCTTTAAAATCGATGAAGTCATCACTTTCAGGAATCTGAGTGACAGGATGAAAAACAATATTTTTAGTTCACCTGAAAACAGAGAAGACCAAGATTCATCCTCCCAATTAAGATGACCTGGCATTTACTTATAATTGGGTCAAAGATACATTCTCTAGTGGTATAGTAATTTATTGTCATACATGCCAGAAAGGAAGCCACACTGAGATGGAAGGTCATTAACACAGAAGTTGAGAGATAGAACTCTAAATGTTTATATTTTTATAGTGGCCAAATGTCATTTACAGAAATGGCTTTCTACGAATTCAAGGAATCTCTAGCTGTTTTATGACATCTCTACTAGAATCATCCCTGAACTTATGAACTTATTGAAATAAATAATAACAACGGATCCTTTCTATGCCTGTAGAAAGGCTATTAGGAGAAAAACATGCTCCTTTCCTTTACCCAACTAATTAGAGAACATAGGTTCTTAAGATCATAGAATCTTAAAAATATAAGGTGCTTCAAGGGACATCTAATTAAAACCTTACCCAAATCAAGAATTCTGCCTGCAATATCCTTAAGAGCCTTTGATGGCCAGTGACAAGTACACTTGTTATCCTTCCTTTAGGCTCTCTAGGTTAAATATTTTGAGTTCCTTCAATCTCTCCTTACATACCATAGTTTCAATTCCTTTCGTAATTTCTGGTCATTCTCTTATAGTAATGTTCCAATTTTCTAATATCCTCTCTCAAAAGTCATGCCAAGAATTAGACACGATATCAAAAATTTGTTCTGATCAGGACAGAGGACAGTGGAACTTTATATGGATCCCTATTAATTTTCATCTTGTAAGTTTCATTCCACTTCTAAGTTTCATTCCACTCATTCCATTCATTCCATTCATTCATAACTTGTCAAATATCTTCAACATTACAATGTGTCACCCAATGTATAACCTACCCCTCCCATCTTAATGTCATTCTCAAATTTGAAAAGCATGGCATCTACTTATTTAGAGAAATCACTGATAAAATTATTGAGTGAAATAAAACCAAGGACAGTATCTTGGGGGTACTCCATTACAGAGCTCTCTCCACATTGACAACAATCCATTAACAAACTCTTTGTTTATGGTCAATAAATCCATCCAAAAACCAAATAACTGTTTTTTTTTTTTTAATCTGGGTCATATCTCTTTTAATAGTAGCTGACATTTACTTAGAAATTAGAAGCTTGCAAGCATTTTACTCTACAGATGTTATCTCATTCTATTCTTCCAACCCCATGCATTCCATTGTGCTATAAGTCTTATTATATTCATTTTAATATAAGGAAAATGGGAATTAAAAGGTTTGTGATTATCTCATGGTCACATAGCTAATAAAGGTTGCAGAAAGGATTAGAACAAAGGTCACTTTTGAGCCTATGACCAATACTCAGAGGTAGCCAGGTGATGCATTGAATAGAGTTCTGAGCTTGGAGTAAAAAAAAAAAAACTGAGTTAAAATTCAATCTTTGACACTTACTAACAGTGTGACCCTGGGCAGTTGATTTAATCTCTATTTGCCTCAGTTTCATTCACCGTAAAAATGGGGATAATAACAGCACCTACCTCACAGGGTTGCTACGAAGATGAAATTGCATATTTGTAAAAAAGAAGTTCTTAACACAGTGCCTGACACATAGTAGGTGCTATAAAAAATGCTTATTCCATCTTCTCCCCTGTGTCTTCTTTCAGGTATATCATACTGATTATGATCTTGTCTGCAAACTTAGTGTCATCCAGTGAATTAGATTTCCCCCACCACAGTGTTGTGCTGTGGAAATTAACAAGCATGCAGTAAACTCTTATTTGTACTAAGTACTATGCTAGACACCAGGGATTTTTTTAAGCAAGAAAAAAATATTCCTTGTCCTCATGGATCTTATACTCTTAGAGGGAGACAACATATCCATAAATAGGCATATCCAAGATGCAAACAGAGCAGCTTGTAAGTGACCTTAGAAGGGAAAATATTAGCAGCTGAGAGAACCAGGAAAGGGCTTTTACAGAAGGTGGTATTTGAACTAAATATTAAAGGAATCCATAGATTCTAAGAAGTGTTGGTGACAATAGGGAGTACCAGGCCTGGGGTATATCCAGTACAAAGATACAGAGATAGGAGGAAAGTCATGTGTGAGGTACAGCAAATTGTCGGTAAATTTGATAAACATACCATATATGCCTTGATCTAAATCATTGACTAAACTATTGAATATCCCAAGGTAAACAAGGTCACATGGAGTATTTTACTGAAAATTTTCCTCAAAATTAACTTGGATCAATCAACACTTATCCAGTCCAGCTACTCACACACCTTCAAATCCATTTAGCCCTGTGTTATCCTCTCTCTCTGACTTTAGAGTGAGACAATATCATTGGAGCTTTTGCCAAAAATAATCCACCCATCTAGCTATTCTGTCAAAAATGTATAGATAAAATCAGCTTGGTATGAACAGTTGTTAGTGAATTATCTTGGTTGGTGGTTATTTCTTTCTTTTTTGTTCCTAATTCTTTCATGCCAAAATCATAGTTCTTTGATATTAGGTTTCCATCTTATTCCTCTTTTCCAAAAATGGGATAACAATTACCTGAATTATCTTTCCTATTAGCAGTGATAGCATACTGGATAAAACACTGGACTTGAAGTTAGGAAGTTAGGAAGACCTGGGTTCAAACCCATATCAGATATATATTAGCTGTGTGATCTTGGGCAAGTCATGTTACTTCACTGTACTTCATTTTTTTCATTTGTTAAATGAAGGTGTGGGATTCAGTGGTCTCTGAGGTCCCTTCTATGTCTCTGATCCTTCAAGATAGCCAGTTTTGGGTGCTCTATTCCTGACCTTAAATCTCCTTCAGAGTTACTGACTGTTCTTGATGAGGCCTCAATCTAGGTTCCATGGCATCCAGTAAGTTGCTCATGGTAAGAAGTATATTATATTACCTGTTCTTAATGATCGATATGAAAGTAAATTGATATCAGCTGCCTTTTAGAGAGATTTTACTTACATGATTGTAAATTGAATACATTGTTTTCTTGGTTCTACTGATTTTGCTCTGCATAACTTCATAGATATCTTGTTTCCTGCAATTCTTCATATTTGTGATTTATGACACAATAGTACTTCATTGTGTTCATATATCACAATTTTTGTCAGCCATTCCGCAATCAATCGGCACCAATTTAATTTCCCATGTTTTCCACCACAAAAAGAACTTTTATGACCATTTTGCCATAAATGAGACATTTCTTTACATCACTGACTTCCTTGGAGTTTATGCTTAGTAGGGAGATTGGTGAATCAAAGGGTATATCACTTTTCTTGGCTATCAGAGAGATGCCTCCAACAGAAATCAAAGTACCTTATTGCAAATGCATCTTGTTTCTGTGCTAACCATGTAACTTGTGCTAGAAAAGGAGCACAACACTAAGTGAGATAGATCTGCCAATGAATCCTGTCTCAGACACTTACTACCTGAAACTGAGGAAGTCACTTAATGTCTCAGCCTCAATTTCTTCATCTGCAACACTGAGATAATAATGGTGCTGATTTTGCCAGATTATGAATTAATGCATTCATCAAGTGTTTACTATATGCACTGCATTGTACTGAGTTTTGGGGTTACAAATAGAAAAGCAAGAAAGTGGTACCTGCTCTCAAGCTGACAACCTAATTGGGAAAGACAACTTAGATAGGAGGTTTCATTTGCAAGTCAGATGGAAAGGGTCCTCAGTCCTTAGGGGACATTGCCAACACAGCTGGTAATGCATGTCTTTTTTTCCCTGCCCTTTTTCACATCATTATTTGCTACAGGTTATTGAGTGCCTCTTCTGCCAATCTTCTCCCTATGTCATACCTGATACTTTCTATTGTATCTGGTTTCTGACTTATATCTGTGAATTTTTTTTCCTTTCTGTCTCTTCATTTCAAAGCCTCTGAATCAGATGATCCCATCTCTGGGAAAGTACATTCTTCTTTGCTTTCATTATAAGTATTCCTGTTAGATATGCCAGTTAGATATGGCCAGTTTCTTTTATAATAATGCTATTGGGAGGTGAGGAGCACTCCAGCTGAAATGTATGTAGGTGAAGCTAGGAGAGAGGGCTGATCTCTCATGCCCAGGCCTAAAAATAGGTGTATGCCTACAAAAATGTATTTGCTACACATTTTCTTGAATACCGTAAACCTTGACCCCTCCCTACTTCCCATGTCTGAATATCCTACTTGACTCTAAATAATTTTCTTGGTTTATTCCTCTAATTTTGTGATTTCTGTACAGTTTCTGATGCAGACTTCAATCGCTACCTCTAGTAGGACCTTTTTAAACTGGTCTCTGTGTACTCATTTAAAAATATATTTTGCTTATTGTATTTCAGTATAATTGGTTTCTTTTGAAATCCTATTAATTTTAATTTATGAATCTGAGAGCATCATTTTGAGGAATACATAGGTTTTACCAACTTAACAAAGAGGTCCAGGACACAAAATCGATTGTTTAACAACCAATATTCTTGATTACTGACCCATGACTTTGTCTAATTCAATATTTTTGTCCCCTCTTTAATTGGCCATTGTCTAGTTGCAACTTCTCCCAGAGAAAAATCTTAGCTAGCCTCAAGGGAGGGCAAAGACTGTAGTTGTAGATCCTATTCTTAGCCCTATTCCTCATTGCATCTAGGGAAAACATTAAAATATGAACTCCCATCAGGTCAAGAGCTAGCCATTACCGTATCGTAGCTCAGAAAGCTAAATCCCATTCTAGGAAACATATTCTCCTGAGAACCCTACATTTAGTTAAATCAGAAATGAAAATATTACCCACATTGCAAAATGCAATCCTTTGTTCCCCTCTTGGCTTCCTTCTGGCAGTATCATTTGGTCACACATGAATCACCAGAAGTAGATAGCAGCTCTTGGGTCTGACCACTTTCAAGAGATTTTCTATTACATCTTGAACATGGGTCCTGAGGTGGAGTGGGGAGGATTTCATGATTCAGGTTAGGCTAAAAAATGACAGGCTCTATAATTCTAAAAAGCAAATCTCCTACCACTGTGACACTTCCTCCTAGAAACTCCCTTATGAAGGTTTGGGGTGTTTCAAAGGCTTGATTGAGTGAGGTCTATGACTTCGATTGAGCAAATTCTCTTGGAGAGATATGGATCATTAGTGTTGTAGGAAAGGGGGTAAGGGAAAGGTGCTGATGAAAAATTCCCATGTCTATGTGGGTCAAAAATCACAGTGTAAATGAGCAAAGCTCAAGAATGAAGTAGAAGAGCTGAAACGGCCTGATGCATGAGCCAGTGTCTAAAATGGAAGCTGGGTCAAATCCAGAAATCACAACCAGGTCAGTAAGGGGTCAAATGAGAGGCAGAGTAAGGATTCAGGCATTACTAATTAAGGACTGAACAAGCAAACAGGGTGTTAAAGAAGACAAAGAGCCATCTCAATTTGCCATGCTCCCTTGGCTTGTGGATTGTGAATACAATTTTTTATATCTGGTCATACGCACCCAAACACCCTCCATTTTCTTCTGAGGTCTCTTCAGCTAGAGAGTGCCTTCACCTTAATTATGTCAGGTAGGTGGTATGGGGAACAGAGTGCCACAGTCGCAGTTAGAAAGACCGAAGTTCAAATTCTACCTAAAAAAATGACTAGCTTTGTCTGTAAAATTGGTATAATAATATTATCTTCCTCCCAGGATTGTTGTGAGCATCAAATGAGATAACATACATGAAGTTCTTTGAAAACTTTAAAGTGTTGTATAAATGGTATTTTGATTTTTGTTGTTATCTATAGTAATGACTGAGTTTAGACACAATTTTTCTTACTAAGGACAAGTGTCTTACTATTAGTAGTATCTTACTCTTCTTTTGGGCATGAGAAGTGACCTCAGGAAATTCAGGTCCATCTTTTATGGGAAGAAGCTAGTATTGATTAGTCCTCTCCAAATTTAGATGCCCTCATCTTCCCTCTCTCCTTTACAATCATGCAGCTGGTCTGAATCACCCTACATTTCCTCAGAGTCTATCCTTCTTTGTTTCCCCCCCTGACTCTCATTCCAACCTGCTGTTATTCTAGGGAATAAATGGCCATTCTTTCATAGATTTATCTTTTGCCCCAGCAGGGAGGCCAATTCACCCTCAGTGAACACTTACTAGCCAATGGACTAGGACAGAAATACGAGGATATCACAGTCTCTGTAGGTTGCTAAAATAATTGACTCCTCGCCTTTACTTGCCAAAATTGAGATCCTACTTTTTGTAGCTCCCTTGGCTACTCCTACTATTAGCTGCAGTTTGCTGTGCCTATTCACTGTCACTTCAGGGTCAGTAGTCTGGAATTTTATAGGCCTCCAAAGATCCATTCTCCTACATTTTCCCTCCCAATCTCAAATTCTCCCAGAGGCAAATAACTAATTAGCAGATCCCCAGAGTTGTCCTGATGGCCTTGCCAGAAAAAGTTCCAAATGGCCAGAAAAACATTCCAAGCTCACTCACCTCTTCCTTATAGGTTCTGGTAACTCTACTGGGTTCTTAGCTTATCCCTTATCTATCTCTCATCATCTGGGTAAACTCGGAAAATTTTTATCTCTCAGAAACTCATTGTCGTCATCTGTAAAAGAGTAAGAATTCCATGTTATTCTTAAGAGTAGTGTGAATATCAGATGATAAAATGATTATGATAATGTTTTGGAAATTAAAAGATATCCTTAGTATTATTGGTGTAAATAATATTTTCCTGTGAAATTGGAAAACCAGTGTCAGAGGAGTTATGGGAAGCCAGGTTGGCTAGAACTGTGTTGGAGAGACTGGGCCATCCATTTTCAAAAGTACTTTTGAATTATTAAAAAGAATTTTAAAAATCTCCATTCCCTTTGCCTTTTGATCTGATTAGTGGGTATATAAACCCCCATGTAGTTAAAGATAGAAGGAAAGGTCCCATACTCTCTCTATATCTATCATCTATTTCTTTCTACCATTTAATGCTTCCTATCTCCTCTCTATCCACCAATCATTTATCTATCTGGGATGTCTATGCTGTCAAACACAATCGATGTGTTGCAGATACAGATACCAAAATACTGATTGATTAAAGCGATTAAAGTGATTGATCACTACCAGAGAAAAACTTTATACTCAAAACTGAAAGGCATATTGAGGTGAAGTTTCAGAATTGCAATGCTAAAACAATTGCAAGCTGGCAAAAAAATGGCCTTAATCTATGAAAGAAATTTAACTCAGTTCAGTATTATTCTGTGTCTTCAAAAAATCAGAGATTGGAATAGCTTATTTTCAAAATCAAAGGAGCTTGAAATATACCCTAAATATGATATCTGCAAAGTGGAGCCTAATATTTTTAAAAATATGAAGGTTCAATAACAGTCATTCATGCAAAAATAAAATATCAGAAGTGAGTAAAATATTTTAATTTCAAATAATCCAAAGAAGATAAGCACAAACATTTAACTAAGTACAATTATCAAGAAAAGACTAAATGATGGAAATCATTCTTTCATGATGAATTCACTATTAGAATTGATTGTGTTGGCTTATTTTCACTTGACTTTTTTTTTCTTTCATTTTAAGAGAAAGTTCACTATGGTCAGAGGGTTCTACTCTCTAGTAGTGAATGAGTATATCTGGAAATGACTTCAATAAAACATCTAAAACCAACAATGAAACTTCAAAAAATAAAAAAAAAGATAGGTTTATCATCTATCATGGAAAAAAATGTTGATGAAATACAAAGGTTGCCTAATCACAAAATGCCATTGAATGAGCAGCCCATTTTGTTACTGCATCAGTATAAAAAATCTAGACAAGTACTCCTGATGGACAGTATTCAGTGCCCATAATTGAATAAGGCAGAGTGAGTTGGACCATATTTGAAAAATCGTGCAATACTTTTAATGATGGAAATTCCCATATTTCTAAATGTCAACATTCTCTCGATATTGCTCTGTGGCAGAGAACACAAATTCAGAAGAATTGCAGTTTCCAGTAATACAAAAGACAATGGAAAAATGCATGATGGGTGCAGGCAGTGAATTACCAATGACGACTTTCAAGCGAGAAATAATGTAAGGTCCAGATGGTCAGAAAAAAAGGTGAGCAGATCAAGGTATGAAACTAAATGATAACAGTCATAAAGTCCAATTGCTCTACCCCAAATCTGGTAAGAGCCATAGGAAAATGTTCCACGCATGGATTATTAACTGAAAAATGTAGATGATAATTGCATGGAATGAGAAGGAATAGATAGGTTGTGATCTGCACAGTGGAAAGAATACCCACAATTATGAAATCACAGTTTCATTGCAGGATTTATCAATTAAGTAAGAATTTAAATCCCTAGATGCATGTAAAATCCCCATTATCCCAAAGCTATCAGAAACATCCAATTAGACCAATGCTATCCACCCATTTGGAATCAGGACTAAGAAACTTGATATCTGACTAACACAGCAATACTGAGAAAAACACTAATAGAATACTACTTATGTAGTTCTACACACATAACCTGTGAATTTTTAATGTGGCAACTCATAATGAATTCACTGCTGAATTGGGAGAAAAAAAAATCCTTCCATAAGCATAATGCAAACAGGAATGAACCTAGAATTATGCAGTTTTGTGTCTAGTCAGAAGCTCAAGTTTAAAAAAAAAAAAGGAGAAACCTAAAACTAAGGTACAAACATTTCCACTCACAAGAATGCCAAACCCCAATAGGAGCAGTGCATCATGGGTATCAGGAAGAGCTGAGTTCAAAATCTTAGCTCTGACACTTACAAGTGGTGTGACCATTGGCCGATCACTTAGTTTTTATGAGCCTTGTTATTCTATCTATAAAATGGGGGTGATAATACCCACTACATTGCAAAGTTATTGTGAGGATCAAATGAAGTAATGTTTGCAAAGCCATTTGTAAAGTTTAAAAGATTATATAAATGTAAGCTACCAAAACAGCAAATCAAGCTTAAAAACATCAGTCTACTTCCTGCCAATGAAGTTTCAAGATATACATCCAATTTTTTCGGTCGACCTTTTTTTTAGTTAAGCCAATGACCAAAATACATTGGTCACCCTCTAACTTCAGTTTCTTCATCTGTAAAACGAGGATATAAAGATACCTGATCTCTAAGGTACCTTCCAGTGCTAACATTTTTCCGAGTTTGATAATCGATACTTTGAATCCATTTCCGAGGCTGAGTGAAAGAGCATGTTGATAAAGGCTAGTCCTTGGAGTCAGGAAGCTCTAGGTTCAAATGCCGCTCTAATATATACTAGCCTTATGATTACAGACAATTTAGTTTATCTTCATCGCTCCCACAACTATGAACAATGAAAAGATACAAATGAGTTGCTAATCTGCTTGGGCAGAGGTTGTTTCCACACTGGGACTTCTATGCTGATGAAATCATGAGTGGATTAACAGTAACAAGAATAAAAGCAACCAACTTTCCTAGGAAGAGACAGAATCATAACTGTATATAGTATTAAAATACTTTTTTTCAAGTCAGATACATAATCAACAACATGAAAAAACAAATATGAAATAATAATTGCCTAATGACTATATGCTACATGGAGTGTGGCTGCTAATTTAGGCCATGAAGAAAGGTAGAAACCAGTGGTACAGAGTAAATGGTATTGGATTTGAAATCAGAACACCTGGATTCAAATTTAAGTTGTGCCATTTGCTAGATGTGTAGCCTTGGGCCTCTGTTTCCTCATCTGTAAAATGAGGGAGTTGGATTATATGAGCTGAATCTATAGTAGTATCCCATGACCCTCCATAGATTCAGAATAACTCTCAGTTTGCAAGAAATAGATGAGAAGAAAACCAGAAATAACTTGTTAGCCACGAGGTTTTTTTCGTAGCCTAATTGATTAATGAAGCTGGATGGGCTCTTAGCATTCATCCATTCAAATTCTCTCTATTTGAAGAGAGGGAAACTGAGTCCCAGAGAGGTAAAGCAGCAGGCCTAATTTTAAACAAGTATTAAGAAACAGAACCAGAATTTGAACTCATCTTCCCATTTTCATAAGACTGTCTTTCCACTGCATTCTGCTGCCTATTTTTGTCTCTCTACCATGTTGCCTCCCTAACTATATCTGAATTTTTATATCTTGTCCGTTCTCAGAGAAATCCTCAATTAACATTTAGTCCTCAGCCAGCCTGTCCATGGCATTAAATAACAGTAATACACTTACTGAAATGAATAAGTAGGTGACAGTACAAAGATCATTACAGACATTAAATAGAGTTAGGTTTTTTCCACGAAATGACTAGTTTTGAAAATTGACAAGATTCTAGTTAAAAGGTTCACTCCCCAAGGACATCTTGCAACCTTTCACTATTTAAGTACGTGCAATTATTTGACAAGGAAAAAAGACATTCCTTGTGACCCATATTTGCCAAAGACATGGACAATCACTATGGAATACATATCTTACTTAAATATTTCAAAGAACCATGTTTTGGCTAAACATGGATAATTCCTTCTCAGAGGCACATCATAGCTACAGTTCCTCCATGAATGAGTGAGTTATTTTTAAAAGCATTTGTTAAGAATTTATTGTATGCAAAGCAGTCTGCTTAGCACTGGTGATACAAATTGAGAAGCAAAACCATGCCCATTCTCAAGGAGCTCAAAATCTGATAGGAAGAGACAACACATAAGAGGTTTCAGTAGCAAGTCAGATGGAACAGTTCAGTGGTTCTTAGGGTGTAGTGGCAAATCACATTGTAATGTGTCTTTTTGAATATTTTTTTTCTCCCGCTGATAAATCCTATTAGAGAATATCAAAGACTTCGGTGGTTTGAATTTTCTTCTCTGGTCTTCAGTAACTGTGGGTAATGATAAGGAGCAGGTTATATTACCTGAAAGTAAGTTGCATTTCCCCAAGGGATGATTCCTAGATGATGGCTTGCTGGAGCTAGAAGCAGGGCCTATAGTCCTGTTCCCAGAACTCTTCAGCTCAATGTCCTGGAATATCTCCATCAGGGTCTGATGGGAGGTGGCAGTCTGGGTAATGATGGTGGTTTGACTTGCCTGACAAATGCCACCCCTTGTTGCTCTCTACAGGGCCTTGCTACTTAAATTAAACTTCTATAATGACAATTAGTAGACAGATGATAGGTAAGGTTGGCCCCTTCTTGTAGGGGCCATTTGCTTCTTTGAACGATGGTTGCATGGGGCAATTGCTTGAGGGGTTGTTCTATTCTCATAGCTTTTTTTGTTTGTTTATTGGCCCTTTGATGGAAGTAGATTGGGATGGTAGTGGCAGTGATGTTGGATATGTTCTCAATGGGGAAGTTCTTCTTGATGATGGCTAGGTATACCAAGCTGGAAGCAGGACTGGTGAGTGATATGATCTGTACTACTCTGCACAGAGCTTTTCAGCTCAGGATCTTGGGCTGTCTCCATAAAGGTACTGGTCAAGGTGGTAGCTGTCTTTTGACTTGCCTAGCATATACTGCCTCCTGCCTCTTTCCTGGGGGGTAAGGGAGGGGGCTTGCTGCTTCTGCAAGGCTGGTTGGAATGACTTATGTAGACAGTCTTTAAGAGTCTCATGGCTGAGAAATTCATCCCTCTGAAACTAACCTTATGATGAGCCTCTGAACTTGGCCAAGACATCTTTAATTCATCACTAGGATTGTACTTGAAGTTTTCGAGGTTGGAAGGGCATGCTAGAATTTGTAAACCCCTTGCCTAGATTTTTGATAATCCACCATCCTTTCTAATACCACAAGCAAGCATCAAAGGAGAGCTTAAGTGAATAAAGGTAATGATGGCTTATACTAATAATAACTGACAGAAAGACAGAATGGCCTAGTGCTTAAGGTAGTCAAAGTCAAAGACTTGTTTGTTCAAGCTCTGCATCTGATGTTTACTGGCTATGTGACTCTGGGCAGGTCAACCTCTCAATAGCTCAGGCAACTCTTTTAGGCTATAAATTGACAGGCTGATGCTAAACTGCCCTAGTAGAGGGAATTTTATCCTGCAGAGTTTTCTGTACCAATGAAATCATATGATCAGTACTCTTTCCTCCTCATTGTTTAAAAAAAAATAAATGGCTGTAAGGTTGATAAAATGCCTTCCTAATGACAACTCTTTCATAATAACATTGAGTATTTATTTGAGCCCTGGAGCCATTCACAATGATACTTATCTTCCCTGGATAATTTCGAGTCACCTATTAAATATGTATGTGTTAATACACAAAATCCTGGCTACCAGTATTATAGGTCTCCAGTGTATTTCTTCTCCAAACCTTCAGTCCCGTGAAAGTGATCTCTTGTATTATTCTCATAGCAATTCACATATGCTACTTTATATTATAGGTTTATTGAATACTCATGCATTTTATATCATATAGTTTATCACACAATGCCTTACACATAGTAGGTGCTCATGAAATTAATTTTGAGATTCTTTGTTGATATTTCTCAACTATGTTATGCACTTAATGAAAGAGAGATTAATTCAGTGGCAGTACTCTTATTTCATTTTTCCAGTTGCCCTTTAAAGACAGATGAATTGAATGTCTTTGCTTTAAGGTCAATGGATTCTCAAAGCCAAAAATTATCTCCCTTGTTGCTGTCATGTTACTACCCTGCTATGTCTGCTTCCTCCTGTCTCTGTCATTTCAACCTTACACCTCATTTGGAAAAGAATGTTATTGACATTAAAGTTGAAAATCTAAGGAGTAATTTAGATAGGTAATGTTAAGCAGTAGAAAGAAAGCTAGTTTGGAAGTCAGAAAGGCCTGTCTCTGACATATACTGGCTGTGTACCTCTGGGCAAGTCAATCCCTCAATGCCCTGGGCAGTGATGGAAAACAAGAGAATGAGCTTCATGAAAGTTGCTGATCTCCATTAACCAGGCTTTTCCTATACCAATGAAATCACAGTTATGGTAAAACACACACATACGTATATGTAATAGTATGTATGTGTGTTATCTGTAATGTGTGTTACGTAACCTATAGTTATATGGATGTATGTGTGCATATACGTACATGTACGGATAGATAGGTACGTAGATAGATAGGTAGGTAGATAGATAGATAGATAGATAGATAGACACACACACACAGACAAATGAATTGACCAACAGATGGGTAGGTAGTAGGCTAGATAAATGGATGGATGAGTGGATGGATGTATAGCTTTACTTTGGAAAATAATAGGAAACCATCAAGTTGTCCAAGTCCTATGCATATAACAAATGCCCTCCTTATGAGACATAAGCCTGTAGTTGAACTCTTCCTTGGAGAAGTTCTGTTAGACAAATCTGATAGTTCAGCTTTTCATCATTATATCCTGTTATATTTTGTTTGTCTAGTAAGAAGTCATGGGTATATTGTATAACTAGTATGGACTGCCATACTCATCTTTTGTATGCTAAGTGTTCCCAGCCTCTTTAAATCTCTAAGTGCCATCTCGATATTACAAATGAAATCAGGATGCTGGAGACAGAGCCTGCTGCGTCTGAGATCACCCCAGTGTTCTTCTCTCCTTGACCTTGGGCAGTTGGTCCTGATCCTATGATTTGTGAGACACATGTTGACTGAGAACTTAGTGTCTCCCATCATAACACATTATTGGCATCCAGGAGGAGAGGTGTGGCAGCGTCTATGACAAGCAAGACAAACAGAGAGGAGTAGCCATGTGATCCTCAGGGTTAGACCACAGGCCTGGGGCTGAATATGTAGGAAATGGACAGACAGTATGAGATGCTGAAATCTCCCTAAACAAAAGTAGTTCCTTCATTTTTCTCTTCTCCCCTTTTCCTCCCTTTCTCATGAGAATTGCTGTGCCTCCCTCTCCCAATAACTTTGTTTCTTAAAATTGTATTTATATTTTTCCTCACTTTGTCTTTCAAATATGGTGAATGTGGTTAACCACCACATTGCTAACCTATGTGTATCTTTGCTCAAATGCAATGAAAAGGACCATAAGAAACCATTCAAGAGGGAAGAGACGTAGATTTACAACTGTGGTATCTTGCTAGATCAGTTATCTGGACAGAGCCTCAGAGTGAAAAGAGCAAGAATTATTGATTCTTTTTTGTTGTTTTGTTTTGTTCTGTTTCATAACATCTTGGAACACAGAGAGAATATTTATATACCAAATCTCTAAAGGCAAAGAATGAGTCAAGTCTCCCTGAAGAATTGGCAGGGGCCTAAGCTAGGAATATCTGGGCTGTGGCTTTGGAGCTATGGCCATCGCTATTTTTCTTTCTATTTATTGATTTGCCATTAAAAGGAAATTCCAAACCCTCAAGAAGGGTGGACCTCTGTGAGTGATTAAAGGGAAGGGTCAAGGGAGCAGCTAAAAGAAGTAATCTTACTCAGACAAGGATGGGAGGCAAGCTCCATGACAACTCTGTTCATAAGGATAGCATTACTCCATACCCCCAATGTCCTACTAGGTTTGTGCAATCTCACTTTGACCTGTCAGCTCCCTCTCAACATCGAGTCAAGTCTTCAGCTCTCAGCTTCCATACTCACTCCCCTGATGATCTCTCAGGTCATTCCCCAAATATATCACCTCAGATTGAAGCTTCCTACTCATCCACTGTCTTTTATTCTCAGTCTGCTCTAGAACCACACAAGGACTCTCAATTGTCAGTTAACATCCAAGATATACAGATTCTACCTGGTCCTCAGCTTCTCTCAATCAAAACACACACTCACTACTTCCAGGGCTTCTCCTTCTAATGTACCTTATTCACTGCCTCCAACCTGACTTTCAGCCCATTCAAACACCACATACCGCCTCTCCTGCTACCTTCTGACACCCTTCAACTTCCTTCTCAGAATTGCAATAATTTCTCGTCCTCTTGCAAACATTCTGCTCTGGAGAGGAAAACCTTCTGAGGAGGAGCAATCACTGTTTATTTGGGCCCCAGTCTCCTAGTTCCACAGACTCCCAATTCCCTGAGAGTCGAACAGTTTTTATTTTGCGATGAAAAAAAAATCATCAAGATTTCACATTTCTCCTGTTATTTTCAAAACTGGGATTTTTTTTTTAAATTATAAAAGTTTGAACTTAGGGGAACAACTTTAAGGAATTTAGTAGCCATCCAGTCTTGCTAAATAAAGAAGCTAGAGAAACCCAAATCCCCTAAGTGGCTACTGAGTGGTAATAGCTAAAGCTCCTTTTCCTGCTGGCTGGGAGTCTGATTGTCAACTCTCCTGACAATTTCCCAGGAGTTCTCCTCAGCAAGAATCAACACTAATCCCCAACCACAACCTGCACACTAAAGTCAGGCTTCCCACTACCTTTCCTCCCCACCCCCCACAGCTGCCTGATCCTGTTTGACCCAAATAAGAACCCTATAAAAACTCAAAGGGCATTACTGTTTTTTGTGTCCTACTCCACTGGGTGTCCCAATGGATCTGAATGAGTTCAATCCTCCATGACTGCCTTTTCGTATTGTATTTCCCCTTACCAACACTTACTTTTTTCTCCTTTCTGCTGGCTCCCCCTCCTTGTACTATCCTAGGATCCCAAATCTCATTCAAAATACAATAAGTCAACAATAAATAGCATTTAATTGCATCATAAAATCAATGATTAAAATATGATGAAAGTATGCATAATTTGCCAGGAATAAGATATAATAAGTATATATTTGTGTATATATATATATATAGTTAGTTATATACATATATATAGTTACAGACACATATGTATGTATATATATGTGTGTGTGTATGTGTATGCATGTGTGCATGTGTGTGTTTCTATACCTTTCTATATCTATGTCTATCTATAGAGATATCTATAGCATGGCTTTTCCTCTCACCCACCACTATTTAGACCAGAATTACAATTCAATTCAACAAAGATTAATGAAACCACTCCTTTGTGATGGACACCATGCTAGCAAATGGGGATAAAAAGACAAAAAAGAAACTGTTTCTATCCTCAAAGAACTTTAGTTTTATTGGGAAATAAACATAGGATCATGAGATACATGTGGAACTTCTTAGAAGGAACCTCTAACGGCAACTCAGCCAGCCTCTTCATTTTATAATTGAGTCTCTGAGAGGCTGAGCAAACCATGGATGCAAAGGAAGTGAGCTTCATGGGCACAGACAAGTAAATATGAGGAAGGAAAAGGTACAAACAGCCGAAGTTATTAGAGAAGGATAAATGGAGCATATAAATCCTTTGTTGAATCTCAAAAAAATAATGCCATTTTAGTTTAATTCTATTTATTTCATTAGATTTCCTCATTATGTTTTAATCTGATTCAGGTGAACATTAGAGCATGTTAAGGGCAGCAAAGCTGGACTACATGTTTGAAACCTCTGGCTTACACTATAGGAAAGAATGTCTAGACAGCCAACAGAAAACTGCCAGTGGTGTAGGACTAGAGTTGGAATTTGAAGACTTGGTGTTATGGTAATTAGGGTGGGACGTTTTTACTGTTTTCTCTTTTGAAATGCTAAGGTAATCAAGTACCTTGGATGAGTCTTGCCTTTCAAATGTAATGGCAAACAAAGTGGACTTTTTGTTGTCTTTGTTTTGGAGTGCTTCTCAGCACTAAGGAATCTTTGATTGAATTGAGGATCTTTGATGACCTCCTTACCTCAAGGGAAGGCCTAGTTCCTCCCTCTGACCCTGAGCAAGTGTTTAAGTCATAAGAAGGCCTAAGTCACATGGGTTCGAGTCACATGGTTGTGATGCCTTTTGACCCTGAAGAAGTGTATATAAACTCAGAGGTTAGCATTTTGCCTTTGGGGGCTCTCACTCACTGGAAGAGTGTCGTAGGAGTTGACTAGACAAGACTCTGGGTAGCCATTGTTAAGAGCCCCCCTGGCTTTGCAAACCCAGACGTTGGTGCTTCTCTTTTTGGTAACTATGTATGTGATGTCTTGATCAGACAAAGCCTGTCTGTTGATCTTTTTGTAGTTTCTGTTTGTATACTCTCAGGGTTCAGGGTGCTGGCTTTTCCCACTGAACTAAGTGAATGATATATGTATGTTTAAATAAAGTAAGATTCTTAACCCCTTAAAGTTGCTTTCCTTAAAAAAGTAGATCAATCAACTGATGCTAGCAGCTCTTCTGTGTGCTCTTGTTGTTTCTCTTTTTTTGGTCCAACTATTCTATTTTTGTTTAATATTTTTAGTTTTCAGCATTGATTTCCACAAGATTTTGAATTACAAATTTTCTCCTCATTTCTACCATCCCACCCGTTCCAAGATGACATCTATTCTGATTGCCCCATTCCCCAGTCAGCCTTCCCTTCTGTCACCCCATTCCCCCCATTCCCTTTTTCCTTACTTTCTTGTAGGGCAAGACAGATTTCTATGCCCCATTGCCTGTGTATCTCATTTCCCAGTTGCATGCAAAACAACTTTTTTTGAACATCTTCTTTTAAAACTTTGAGTTCCAAATTCTCTCCCCTTTTCCCTCCCCACCCACCCTCCCTAAAAAGGCAAGCAATTCCACATAGGCCACACATTTATCATTATGCAAAACCCTTCCACAATACTCATGTTGTGAAAGACTAACTATATTTCCCTCCATCCTATCCTGTCCTGCTTTATTCAGTTTTCTCCCTTGACCCTGTCCCTTTTTGAAAGTGTTTGCTTTTGATTACCTCCTCCCCCTATCTGCGCTCCCTTCTATCATCCCTCCTTTTTTATCCCCTTCCTCCTTCTTTCCTGTGGGGTAATATACCCAATTTGAGTGTGTATGTTATTTCCTGCTCAAGTCAAATATGATGAGAGCAAGATTCACTCATTCCCCCTCACCTGCCATGTCTTCCCTTCCAATGGACTGCTTTTTCTTGCCACTTTCATGCAAGATAATTTACCACATTCTATCTCTCCCTTTTTCCCTTTCTCAATATATTCCTCTCTCATCGCTTAATTTGATTTTATTTTTTTAGATATCATCCCTTCATATTCAACTCACCCTGTGCCCTCTGTCTATCTATCTATCTATCTATCTATCTATCTATACACATATGTATGTATATTCCCTTCAGCTACCCTAATACTGAGGTCTCATGAATTACACACATCATCTTTCCATGTAGGAATGTAAACAAAACAGTTCACCTTTAGTAAGACCCTTATGATTTCTTTTTCTTGTTTACCTTTTCATGTTTCTCTTGATTCTTGTGTTTGAAAGTCAAATTTTCTATTCAGCTCTGGTCTTTTCACTGAGAAACCTTGAAAGTCCTCTGTTTTATTGAAAATCCATATTTTGCCTTGGAGCATGATACTCAGTTTTGCTGGGTAGGTGATTCTTGGTTTTAATCCTAGCTCCGTTGACCTCTGGAATATCATATTCCAAGGCCTTCAGTCCTTAATGTAGAAGCTGCTGATCTTGTATTACCTTGACTGTGTTTCTACAATACTCAAATTGTTTCTTTCTGGCTGCTTGCAGTATTTTGTCCTTGATCTGGGAGCTCTGGAATTTGGCAACAATATTCCTAGGAGATTTCTTTTTGGGATCTTTTTCAGGAGGTGATTGGTGGATTCTTTTGATTTCTATTTTACCCTCTAGCTCTAGAATATCGGGGCAGTTTTCCTTGATAATTTCTTGAAAGATGATATCTAGGCTCTTTTTTTGATCATGGCTTTCAGGTAGTCCAATAATTTTTAAATTCTCTCTCCTGGATCTATTTTCCAGGTCAGTGGTTTTTCCAATGAGATATTTCACATTGTCCTCCATTTTTTTTTCATTCCTTTGGTTATGTTTTATAATGTCTTGATTTCTCATAAAGGCACTAGCTTCCACTTGCTCTGGTCTAATGTTTAAGGTAGTATTTCCTTCAGTGGTCTTTTGGACCTCCTTTTCCATTTGGTTGATTCTGCCTTTCAAGACATTCTTCTCCTCATTGACTTTTTGGAGGTCTTTTGCCATTTGAGTTAGTCTATTTTTTAAGGTGTTATTTTCTTCAGGATTTTTGGGGTCTCCTTTAGCTGGTCATTGACTTGTTTTTCATGGTTTTCTTGCATCCTTCTCATTTCTCTTCCCAATTTTTCCTCTACTTCTCTAACTTGCTTTTCCAAATCCCTTTTGAGCTCTTCCATGGCCTGAGATCAATTCATGTTTTTCTTGGAAGCTTTTGATGTAGGCTCTTTGACTTTGTTGACTTCTTCTGGCTGTATGTTTTGGTCTTCTTTGTCACCAAAGAAAGATTCCAAAGTCTAAGTCTGAATCTGAGACCATTTTCGCTGCCTGTTCATGTTCCCAGCCAACTACCTGACCCTTGAGCTTGTAGACTAGAGAGTGCTTTGTCCCAAGCTATTTCTACACAGCAAGCTCTGTCACACCAGTGCTCTTCCTCCCCCAAGAACCGCCAACCTGGACTGCAACTCAGATCCAAGCAGGCTCTGCGTTCCCACTGTGATCTGCCGTTTAATTCCTCCCACCGGGTGGGCCTGAGCCTGGAAGCAACTGCAGCTGTAACTCTGTAAGCAGTCTCAGAGCTGTACCACCTCCGCCCCCAGGGCCATGGCTGACCACAAATTCCTTCCACTCTGCCCCAGCAGCTTTTGGTGTTTGTGGGTTAGAAGTCTGGTAACTGCCGCAGCTCACTGATTCGGGGCACTATGGCCTGTTTCGCCCGGTTCCTGGTCTGGTTGGTCTGGGGGCAGCCCATGCTGTGCTCTGCTCCGCTCCGCTCCCAGCTCCGTGCAATAGACCTTACCCAGTGACCATCCATGCTGTCCTGGGATGGAACCCTGCTTCCCTCTGCTATTTTGTGGGTTCTGCAGCTCTAGAATTTGTTCAGAGCTACTTTTTATAGGTGTTTGGAGGTCCCTGGGGGAGAGCTTTAGGCAAGTCCCCGCTTTCCAGCCACCATCTTGGCTCTGCCTCCTGTTGTTGGTCTTTTACCCCCACAACAGGTGCTAGCAACATTGTTGTTACACCCGGTCTTAGTCCAAACTATGATACTTACTAGCTTTATGACTGTTGTGATTGTTGTTTAATAATTTCAGCCTTGTCTCTCTCTTTGTGACCCCATTTTTGGTTTTCCTGGCCAAAATACTGGGGTGATTTGCTATTTCTTCTCCAACTTATTTTACAGATGAGGAAACTGAAGCAAAGAGGGTATAGTGACTTGCCCAGGGTTACATAACTAGTAAGTGTCTGAGGCTGGATTTGAACTTAGGTCTTCCTGACACCAGGCCCAACACTCTATCCATGGAGCCACCTAGCTGCCATTTTTGACTATGGGCAAGTCAACTAACTTCTCTCAATCTCAGTGTCCTCGTCTGGAAACAACACCTACTAATTGTTATACTGTCTACCTCATACAGTTATTATGGGGGAAAGCATTTAGCAAACCCTTCAAACACTACATACATGTGGAGTATTATTATGATTTGTAGTCTGGAATAATCTACCTCTGAAACACAATGGTACAGTCCTATATTCCCACCATGTGTTTTTTCCCCTTATTCCATTTCTGTCAGGTATGTTTTTTATTTAGACAAGAGCTATATTCATTAACTTAGAACCTGTTAACTCTTTTATCTGGCTGAAAGCAGGAGTTCACTTCACAGAAGGTCCCTTAAGACATCTCCCAGGATGATCTTCACCTTACAAACTCTCGCCAGATATTGTATTTGCCTTCTTGTCTCTTCTGGGGACTGGGTGTTTTTTAAAAATGGTGAAATCAAGTACACAGTTTTGAAGAAAAAGGCCTATTTGCCTCCTTTTTTGTCCCTTGTGTTTCTTCAGTACGGACAATACCCCAGCATGGATGTTCCATTCACTGGGGCTGCTTAACACATCTCTAATTTCTAGTCCTATAGTGTTGCCTGGGGAACAGAACAACAACTTTGACTTGCCTGGGCTAATACCTTCAGCATATGTCAAAATTAGGACTTAAACTCTGGTCTTTCTGAGTCTGAGTCGAATCCTCTATCCACAACACTACCTAAAACCCCTGCTTTATTAAAAAAAATCAAATGAGACAAATTTTTTTTTATATATTGAAAGCAACTAGTAATCTTTTTTTTTTCTGGTTTAACCTTGGACATTGAGAAGTTAGGTGACTTACCCAGGGTCATACTTCCAGGACATGTCACAGGTGGGATTTGACCTACTCTTATTGACTCCAAGGCCAGTTCCCTTTCCACTATGCTACAATGCCTCTCTGGAGAATTTAAATAATTCCTTATTGATCTTCAATAGAGAGGAATAGAGAATAAACTGAATGTTTGGATCCACCTCTGAAATCTCTTCTTTCCTGGATACCAGTCTTTTTAAAAAAGGATCTTTAAGGGATAATTTTTGATGATCTTATCTTTCTTATAATAAGAAAGATTATAT
Source organism: Trichosurus vulpecula (assembly GCF_011100635.1). Classification (NCBI taxonomy): domain Eukaryota; kingdom Metazoa; phylum Chordata; class Mammalia; order Diprotodontia; family Phalangeridae; genus Trichosurus; species Trichosurus vulpecula. The sequence continues at coordinate 234,613,272 of NC_050577.1, forward strand.
GAGACCCACCTGTTCTTATAGTTACTAATAGCATGTTCCTGACCATGTTCCTAAAACTAAGTGTATAATGATGTGTGAAACCCACATATATCAATCTTGTGCTTCTACCAACTAGAAATAATGTCTTTAAATTAACCTTGTCTCAGGTAGCTTATTTTCTTTCTTTCTTTCTTTCTTTTTTTTGCAAGACAATCAGGTTTAAGTGACTTGCCCAGAGTCACACAGCTAGTAAGTATCAACAGTCTAAGGCTGGATTTGAACTCAGTTCCTCCTGACTTCAGGGCCAACGCTCTCTCTACCATGTCAGGTGACTTATTTTCATGCTGATAGAGTAAGTTTGAATGGATTAGTCTATCCCTAATTAAACCAATCAGCCAGGATATATCCAAGCATAACTTGGTTCCCATGGTTTTATCATTAGCCTGGGCTGAAGCATCGGTTGCTGGAAGGTTTCAACTGTAGTTCTCTCTCATCCTCCTGACTCTGCTCCTTTAGGATCTTCTAGCAAACCAAGGGGTGAGAGAAACCTTTCTTCTCCCACTCCTCTTGAACTAAAAAAAATTTCCTAGACTTACTTCCAGTGCAGGAGATTGATTTTTCTTTCATGCCCTGAGTGTCTCTGCTCTTTTCTTTTTTCTCTTTGAATTTCTCTTAAATCCTTCTAGCAAGAGGGCATACTGATTTCTGACTCAAAGCCCTCTCTTAAAGGATACTCTTACATGGTAAGTGCAACCCTACTGCCTATGATGGATACATTTTGGCCTTTTGTTATCATTTATAATATATATTATATAATATATTATATATAATATATTAATATATATTAATTATATAGTATATTAATATATATTAATATAATATATTATAAGGTCAGCACCCAGGCTTTTCTCATGCCAAAGGGTAGAGGCCACTTTTGGGTAAACTGTCACCAAGTGTCACATGTTGTTATGACTGTGGTGTCCAGTAAGAGGCACAATTGTTCCTAGTACTCCACCCAATGACATGCTGCCTTTTTACTAGATGTTCCTTATGCACGGAATGCTCTCTCAGCTCATTTCATTCTTCTGGCTTCTCTGGTTTCCTTCAAGACAGGTCATATGCCACTTCTGCAGGAGGCTTTCCCCAGTCTTCCTCAACTGCTAATGCGTTACCTTTTTAGATGATTTTCATCTATTCTCTCTTCATTTTAATGTACCTAATTATTTACATGTTGTTCCCCCTGCCCCCATTAGAATGTGGGTTCCTTTCAGGTAAGGACCATGGTTTTTGCCTTTCTTTTTGTCCCCAGTGCTTAGTACAGGGCCTGACACATAGTAAACATTTAAAATGCATATTAATTGCTGATTTATTGACCTGAACTATATAAAAGTAAATGTTCCTTCTTGTGTGACAAAAATAGGAATCCTTAATGAAATAGATGAGTTTTTAAAATGATTGCTTAATACATTTTAAAAGATATCTTTAGTATCTAAGTATTAGTCTTTAGATATAGACTTTAGTAACTTTTAGTCACGAGGTAAAATTCGGTACTTTAAAAGATTAATCATTAACTATTATTAAATTGTACCAATTGTGACATTCAAAAAGTTCAGGAGACATAATTCCTGGGTAACTAATCATTTTATTAATAATGCTAGCATATTACCAATAAACTGGGTCAGTGACACTCTCGAATGCCAAAGTCATGCCATGGTCATTGTCTCATGGTTTATATGTTCTTGGAAGAGGGGGCGTTCACAAACTTGATTAAACAGTTTCACTGGAATTCACCTAGTTTCTCATTGCTTAACATTTTAAAAAAATAAACAAACCAACTCCAACATCAATAACACTAGAACACCTTAGTGTCAAAAACTTTTGGAGAAGACTTTCATCATCTCTCAGCAGTTTTCCTACTCTCATGGTGAAGAGGTCAGGGAACCATATGATTTTAGGGGTGCTCAAGACCCCAAAATACCAACATGCAGGGTCCTGTTCAAAAGAATTCAACTCAAGCCTTCTCACAGCCAAAGAAAAACAAAGTTTATTACAGAAATGCCATAATGTGTTGTCTTAAGAAATCTCCCCCTTTGTGATGCTTGTTTTCACAAGCAGGCCACATTCCATCTCAGGTAGATGGAATCTGAGTCCCTTCATGGAGGCAAGATAAAGCTTATGTACAGGAAGATTGTGGGAGGGATCTAGGGTGGTCCTAGGGTGATGGCAGGAGGGGTTTAGGGAGGGTCTTGAGGAGGAGTCTAGGGAGGAGCTTGATGGGATTGGGATGAGGTCAGACTCCAGGAACCAAGAGAATGGATTAAGGGTGGGAAGTAACTGAATGCTACCTGGAGATAACAGACCATGTAGGACTAGGCCAGTTTAAGGGTAACAGATTTGGGCATAGATACTTTGACAAGATCAAGTGTGGGAACTAGCCAGACAATGGAGGGCTAGGCTAGGTTAAGAGTAACCTAGCCAAGAGATTTGGGCCTAGCAATAATGAAAGGCTTATGGCCTCAGGGAAATGCCTCATCCAGTGGGAAGATTCAAGGAGAGTTCAAGGGGTCCTCCACAATCTAAACCTCATCAATGAGAATATCTTTCTTTGAGTACTCCTAATGTGTATTATGTGTGATATTGGGTAAGTTAATCAACCTCCCTTAGACTCAGTTTCTTCATTTGTAAAATGAAGGTTTCTAAAATCTCTTCCAGCTGTAGGTCTACAATCAACTTGTCCAACTTTTCTCTTGATTCCTTTTCCCCCGTAGAATAGGTATTATGAAAATATGTAATGGATGCCGTTGGTACTGTGGTGAAACCTATGGAGCTCTTCTCAGAATAATGATTTCAAATGTATTATATGGAGATGTGTTACATATACACACACAGATATGATTACAACTGAAGTCAATATTGCACTACAGTTAACCTGTTTATCCATATCTTTTTTCAAAGAAAATAACGGACCCAAGTTCAAAGCCTCTGCCATAAAAGATGAAAAAAAAATACATTTAAGTTGGACATCTCTATTTTACTGATTATAAAACACTGCAACTTTAGATTTCTCATCATAAAGAAGAAATTGTCTACTTTCCTCTTAAATGTAGAGGTCATCTCCTTCCCAGTAGGCATCACTAGCTTATAAGTGGTACTTGAAATTAATATACAATAGTTGAATTTTCCCTTTGAAACCAGCTTTCATACAGGATCAAACCCAAATGACTTTAGAAAGATAATTCCTTATGACTAATTTTTAGAAGGCTTGTACCAGAACAAATCATTTAAAAGCAACATCTATGCCTAAAACTTAACAAGATTTTAAATTGATTTTGTGACAGGCCCAATCAAAAGCTTATAGCACTTTCGCTTGATGAGGAGCATAGGGAAAGATTGCTGAGGAGATTTCATGAACGTACAAGTACTTAGGGTTAAATTGATTTAAAATAAAGTGTATTAGTTCAGGACACCTTATCTGTGTAGCTTGCAGGCTTGTCAGTCCTGAGCCAACCATTTATAATAAGCATCATCTTTGTGATTTTCAGTAGAAAAGATGGAGGGTAGAAAGAAAAGATGAATAAAAATAATTGAGAGTATCCTTCAAGTTGTACAGTTATTCCTTCCACATTGTGACTTTCTCTATCATACTTTTGCCATATTGCAGGTCTGTATAAGAAATTAAACGGGAATTTTGGGGGAGTTTTGTGGAAATCACATATGACACAGAGCCTATGATTAAATACTTAATCCAAATTTTACAATAAGGTAGTGTAAACACCTCATAAAAGAAAAAAAGGAAAAAAAATCAGAATTTTCTTACACAAAGAGAGGGCCAAAAAGTTTTACATGGATTTTTCAGATTGTGGGGGTGCTGTTCCCCTAGCCCCTGGAATGTGGAAGACAGCTGTACTTATTGGCACATATAAGTATGACAAATTTCTTATGGAAGTTTTCTGAAAGTCCTGGTTGCAAATAGAGGAATACTGAGATCCAAGGGAACCTTAAGAGGCAAAAGTGGTCTAGCTTCAATAGGCCACAAAACTGGGCATCTAAACAGGCTAAAGGTCATACAAAGTGGTCCATTTCCATTTTAACTCTCGTGTGCTTTCTTGGAAGTTGGCAGACTAGTGATCAGGTGATGTCATCATGAGAGAGGTCTCATCATTATGAATATACTCGTGGAGCCAAAGATCAGTTTGATCTTTCTAATCTATTGAATTAGATTGATAAACATAGTTGTTTCTAAGTCCTGCTTACCTAATGTATTCCACTGAAGATTTCTGTTTCTACTGAGTGCCTGATATTTTTGATAATTAATAAAAATGATAATTGCATTTATATGATGCCTACCATAGGACAGGTACCATACTAGGTGCTTTATAAATATTATCTCATTTGATCTTTACTATATTCCTGGGATGTAGATGTTATTTTTACCCTCATTTTATGGATGAAACTGAGGCAGATAAATGCTAAATGACTTGCTAGAGTCACATAGTGAGTAAGTCCCAAAGGTCAGACTTGACCTCAGGTCTTTCTGACTCCAGACTCAGTTCTCTATCCATTGTGTCTTCCTGATTCCTCATCTAATTATTGCTTTGTAACATCATTTGAGATTTGGTAGAATTCAGAATCCCATTCTTTTCTACTTTTCTCATTATATCCCTTGATATTCCCAAACTTTTATTCCTCCAGAGGAATTTTTATATTAGTTTGTCAAATTCTATAGCCATCTCTCCTTTTTGATAAAGATATACTATACTGGTAGGTTGGGAGGGTACCACAGATAAAATTTCCCTAGGTTTTAGAAAAATATTTACTAATGTATCTCATGCTATTCTTCATGGAAAGATGGGGGGATATGAACCAGAAGACAGTTCTGTTAGCTGGCTTTAGATCCAGTTAGATGGCCTCGATGTATGAGTATAGATTTTGATGTTTGTCCCTGGTACAGCCCCAAGTGAACGCCTCTACTCTTGTACTTGTTGCTCACACCAACATGCTAATTTCCAGTACCAGGTTTAAATAATAATAATAAAGATGATGGTGGTGGTGGTAGTGATGATGGTAGCTAGCATTTATGTAGTATCTACTACGTGCCAGGTATCGGACTAAGTGTTTTACAGATATTATCTCATTTTTTCTTCGCAACACCTCTGGGAAATAGGTGCCATCATCATCCTCATTTTACAGCTGAGGAAATTGAGGTTAAATTACTTGCTCATGGTCACATAACTAGTAAGTGTCCAAATCTGAATTTGAACTCATTTCTTCATAATTTATGCCTTGTACTCAATGCACTAGGCTACCTTGCTGCCTTGGTTGCTTATCTGGGTTCATCCAACTACATGAAGGTTACTAAAAGGAAAGAAAACTAGACTTAATCAACCTCCATTATAGTCTTATAATAATTAGCTAAGTAATCATGAACGAATGAATTAAGCTCTTCATATAAACTCCAAGGTTCTTCTTGGCTCTCAATGTAGTTGATATTTCAAGAAATAAAATTACTTTGCTTGGACCCATCATAATTTGGAGCCAAACATTTCTATCATTTTATTTTTTGCCTTGTAATACAAATAGATTAACATAAAGATCAGCAACTATTCTCCAAATTCTAGTCTTTGAGAGTTGTCAGTGACACTTAGAGATTAAATATTGACCAAGATCTCATAGCCAGTATGTTCCAGAGGCAGGGCTTAATTCCAAGTCAACCTCACTCCAACTCCAATGGCTGCTATCCTTTTATTACGTCATGAAAGAGCTACACTTTTAATACCCATTCAGAAACTTCAAGTCAGTAGAAAAGCTTAGAGTTTTGAAACGGCAGAGGTTATCTAGTTAAATTAAAAATAATTTCCTTTACAATGTCACCAACATGTCACCATCTAGCCTTCACTTGGTGTCTTCCAATGATAGGAAACTTTCTATCTGAAGGATCCTATTCCAGTTTTGGTAAGTCTAACTATTAGGAAGATTTTTCAATTTTCTTACACAAAACCTGGAGTCTGTTCTGTGTGACTTCCACCCATTGATGCTTCTTCTGCCCTCTACAGTCAAGCAACTCAGGTCTAATATCTCTTTCCTATAATCAGGCTTCAAACACTTGAAGACAGCTCTTGTGTCCCCCTAAGTGTTCTCTCTATTTTGCACAACCTCAGCTCTTTTTACAAAATTTCTTTTAAAGATTTCCAGTTCTCTCTTCATCATGACTGACCTCCTCTTGACTTTCTTCAATTTGTCACTATCCTTCCGAAAATATGGCACAGCACCAATGAACACATCCTCCTAGATAATGTCTGAAAACAGCAGAGTGCTGCAGGCCTATTCCCTGCCTCAGTCTGTTCACAATGCCTCTCAGTCCAGCCCAAGTTGACGATACTCTAATATGAAGCTCCACCAGCAATCAAAAAGGAAATGACTTCATTTTGAGCTTTCTAAATGTTTTCTTCTTTAAATTGTATTCTGGGTCTGTGAGAATCCCTTGTCGACTTCAAAACTCAGCTCAGTCACCTTCTTCTAGCTGAATGTTTTTCTTGATCTCCTCAATTATTAAGATACTCTCTCCCTCACAATATTGCTTATACTTATTTCCCTATATTTTATATACTCACGCATATTTCTGTTGTCTTCTCTGATAGACTGTAAACCTCTTAGGGTCAAGGGTTTTTCGAATTTTATCTTTGTATCACCAAAGTGACTAGCACATTAAAAAAATTCTGGCACATAGTAGGTGGTTAATAAATGCTTGTTGTTTGATTAATTGATAAGAGTTAATCAGTTTGCAAACACATGCTTTGAATATCTAACAAAAATCCCAACAGGTTGAAAAATATTATTTTAATTAATATTTTATGAATATTTATAATAATAATTCATAATATAAATCAATAATATTAATAATTTCTAGGGAAGCATGGCAATAATCATGGTCAGAGAAACATCACATTTTGCCCCTGGCTTAGATTCAGAGCAATAGATACATTAACTGAAGTGATCTTTATAATAGTTAAGGGAATAATAGACATGACCCAGCTTTTATTAAATCTCTAGCTTCTTTACATTAACAATATATTTTATTTTAATACCATCTCTACCTTTCTACTGGGAATACTTGTAGTGGGAAAGAAATAAGCTTCGATATGAGTTTTTGCTCATAAACATTACAATAGAAACAATGTAAGAAGGAAATGAGGATTGATGAAATGTGTAAAATAAAACAGCAAAGACCTGTCCAAGTGGAGAGAACAGCTAAGCCATTGGGGGCTTACTGGGGATTCAGGCACCATCTTCATCATCAGATGTGTCCATTAGTTTCATGGCAGTTGGATAGACTATTAGCCTGGTGTTTTCATGCTGTTCCAGTTTGCCAAAATAGCTTAGCTGACTGGTTTTGTTTTTTTTTTTTTTTGGTCTAACAGCAATCACTATCCTGGTGTGTACCATTTTCTGGGATTTGACTCCAGTAGGGACAGTGCATGTTGAAGTCAAGATGATAGAGCTGTGATCTCAAAATTATTTGGATAAGAATTCAATTTAATTTTTCTGTTACAATGAAATTATACTTTTGAAATCTGAGCAGACTGGAAGATTTTGAGTTTATCTGTTGGATTAAAGTTCTCTTGCTATGAATGAGTTCATAACCATCTACTAAATACCAATAACCATCTACTAAAATGAGGGAACTGGGACTAATTGTGCTTTTAGGTCCTTCTTAGTTCTACATCTTAGTATTCTAAGAAAAGAGAAAATACTTGACTTGGAGAAGTCAATGTCAGATTATAATATGCCAGTTATGGAACTGAAGTAGGTAGCTTGCCCAAATCCAACCCTAAAGCACTAGAATACTGAATTTTTTTGAAAATTGAATAATGTTTTTTTATGTTGAGGTCTGGTAGTAAGATTCCAGGAGCCAACATCTTCAAGAAATTGAAAAAAATTTAAATCAAGAAGTTTATTTAATATTATCATTAACTATAGTTGTACACCTTTGTAATCCATGTAGAGAATTCAGTCACATGAAGAGAATTACTATTTGTTCAATATAGCTTAATAGAAAGGGATTAATGTTTGTTTAATTTTCTTTTTAGTATAAAATTTAAAATCATTAAGTGCCAGCTGGGTGGCACAATGAATAGAATGCTGGGCCTGAAGTCAGGAAGACTCATTTTCCTGGGTTCAAATCTGGCTTCTGACACTTACTAGTTGTTGGACTCCAGGCAAGTCACTTAACCCTATTTGCTTCAGTTCGTCACCTGCAAAATGAGATAGTGGAGGAAATGGCAAACAACTCCAGTATCCTTGCCAAGAAAACCCCGAATCAGGTCATGAAGCATCAGACAAGACTAAAATGACTGAACAACAACAGAAGAATGTGAAACAGAATATTGTTTAATTTAGATGGAGTATTCTGAAAACTTCTTTAAAAAGAAAACAAATTTAACTATTTCCTATGTTTCTGGAGGATATTTTATTGATTGTGTCAGGCCCAAAAATATTGCACAACCTTATAAATGAGAAATATAATAAAAAGAATTAAGTTTGACTATCAATGTATCAAAATTTAAATGGATAAAGAATACCTCTTGTCTAGCTCTTTGATAAACATTGTATAGAGTTCAACCATTCACATATATGAATACGTGCACACATTTGTCATATATTTATGTACACACATGCATACATGTATGTATGCAGATGTATACACATATGACAAACATTGCAAATGGGCAATGAATTGGACCAGGGATTCAATAAGAAAAAGAGAACAGAACCAGAATAATTTTGGAAAATTGCAAAATTCTTTTAATGATACAACTTTCTCCCTAGAACAAAGGTACATCATTTTAATATCAATATTTTTGATGCTAGAGAGGCAGCATGTGGAGAGGGAGGAATTAGGATGAGACCAGTATCTTACACCATAAGCCACGGCAAATTCGAAACAGACACATGACCTTAATATTAAAGATCACATCATAAAATCATTGGAAAAGAAGTAGGTCATAAATGTTTTACAGCTTTTGGGTAAGAGTTCTGTTCTTAAGCAAATAAGGGATAAAGGCAATTGTAAAAGATAACACGTACAATTTCAGTAACACAAAATTGAAGAGCATTTTGCAAAAACCAAGTAAGGCATAAGAAGACAAGGAAAGAAGCAGTTAAATGGAGAAAATTGCATCAAATTGCGCAAATAAGCTTTTGACATTCAAGATGTAGATAATATAAATATGTCACACCAAAAATCATTCCCTGATAGTTAATTGGTCAAAGGATTTGAATAACTAGTCCTTAAAAGAATTACAAACTACTGTTGTTTGTCCTTCATTCTTGATGAAGACCATGACATCAGGAAGGTAGATCCCATGACTAGCAAGTGAATTGGATTTAATAAGGACCATACCTTAAACAAACTATTAACAATCAAATGAGAGAGTACATTAAATCACGAATAAGAAGAGAAATGTAAATCAAAACAATTTTGAGGTTTACTTCACATTTGGCAAATTGAGAGATGAAAAAAGATGGGAATCATTGTTGAAGAAGTTGTAGAAATATCAGCTTATTAATTTATTGTTGTGGAGCTGTGAATTAGGACAATAATTTTTGGGAAGAAATGCGCAATTATGCTAGTAAAATGATTAAAGTTTTCATGTCCCATGACACACATTTTTAAATACTAGATACATAACTCAAACATATTTATAAATAGAAAAAAAATGGCAAAATTTTACACCAAAACACTTATTGAAACTTTTTTTTGAAAACAAAGAAATGGAAATAAAGTACATGCCCATTAACTGGTGACCAACCAAACAAATAATATATTACTGTAATGCAACATTACTGTGCTACAAGAAATGGTAAGTATTATGAATACAAGAGAAGTATGTAAAGGCTTATGTGAATTGATACAAAGTTAAGCAAGCCAGGCCAAGAATACAGTATACACAAAACCACTGAGCAATCCCCCACATATGAATAAAAATTAATGTTATAGAATTATAAAGGGACATCTTGACCCCAAGGAAAAGACATGGGCCCCACCCCCTTAGCAAAAGTTCGGGAATCCTTCATAGGTGTATGTCACTACATAGATTTCTTTCTTTTTTTTTTTTTTTGCTGTATTCGTTGTTCTTATTTTTTCTCTTCTTCCTTCTTTAAAAAATTAAATCTTTATTATATACACTGGTTTGGGACATGAGGAAGAATATAGGAGAGAAATTAAAATGATACATAATTCCTCAGTACTCCACTTTTGGTAGCATCTTATTGTGGACAAGTAGGACTTGTTATTTACGTGCAAAGCAAAGAATAAGATCTTTAAAAAATGATCTTTTCACTATTCTACTTTCAAGAAGGCTACAGTATACTAAGACTTAGTAAGAGCCTCACTAGCTGTCATATCCCTCTAAAAGTCTCCATTTGTTTTCTGTGGCTTAATTAGGTTATTTTGAAACAATATTTTATTATTTTTTAAACATTTTTCATTTTAACTGTTCTTTGTACTTCCTTACAATTGATTTTGTTTCATTATAGACTTAAATGATTATTGAAATGCTTGACTTCCCCACACTGCAATACTCTGAAGAGTCAGTGAAGTTCTTTTAGAGCTACATTGTGCGTATTTCATTATAGTAATGTCAGTCCTCAAAAAATATAGCAATGAAACACATGCATGACATAAAATCTCATATTCAACTGAAATAAATCTAATTAAATATAGCAAAACCAGATCAATCCAGTGTCAATAGAAGCATGCACATGTACACCATCATTGCTGACACAAAATAACAGTGACAAAATTGTTGTTTGTCTCAATTAATTTGAATACCACTGTCCGTGATCAGTATAAGCAGGCTATAACACATTACAAAAATTAAATTATAAAGTAGGATAGATAATATTATTAAAGAAATATAGAATCAAAAGGGTAGATGGGTTTCCAACACAGCATGAATGAGGAATAACAATAGACATCCCATATTCTCTATTGGTATATACTCACTGTGTGTGGAAAACTCAAGGAAGGCATCTACTATGCCACTCGTGGCAAACATGGGAGAATATGCACAAGACCATCATTGACTTGGCAAGTATGGGTAGGTTACATTTTGCACTATTGGAGAAAACAACCACATCAATGAGTCCAAAAATTCATTTGAGTATTTGAAAGCAAAAGATAGAGACCTTGGAAGATAATTAGGAATCAAAAGAGATGGTACATTAGGTTGCTATAGCTAGGGGAAGAAAAGAGACAGATGAGAGATTCGAACACATGAATGAGAAAATTATCAAAATTTTGAACAGAGCTCTAATCTATATCATGAAACAGCATCATCAGATTAAGAATGGATGCACCAGAATTATTAGTTTGCAGGATAATTACTGAATAAATAGATCACATCACTGAGTGAATGATCCAATTCAATCATGAACAAAACAAAACTAATCTGATTTTGTTTTAATGGCTATATTGGATCTGCCATACCACTGATGGATGTTTTCATCTACATCCATTCAGATTGATGAGAATTCTATAGACGGTAATACACCAAGGCACCATGGAGTTGCATCTTATCCATTGGCTTATGTTCACCATTATGAAGTATATGAACAGCTAATTAAAAGCCAAGCAATCATCACAGTTTATTGAATAATTATGGCTTGGAATCAAATATGCAGAGGTCACATTAGCTTGATTTGAGGGACTGTTCCATTTGGGCAAACTGGATTGGATATGTCCATCAGGTAGATAAGTATTCATTTACAAAACTCCAGAGGCTCCAGTTGAGCAGAATTGATTTGGTTTGTTCAGCAATTGTAAGAGACTTTGAGGATCAAAGGATATTTGTTAACACCGACAGGAGTCACACCTACTGTGTAAATTCCTCTTAGGTGACAGTTGATTGACATTTCTACTCACTGCCTTACATAGAGAAGTGAATGTTAAAGGAAATATGGCAACAAACAGCATTCCAAGGTCAAATCATTACTTGTTATTAATAGAATAAGCTTGCATTTTCACTCTTCTAGTGTTAAAGAGATATTTGTGTTATATGTATGTGTTCGTATGTAAGTTGCTTTATTTTTTTTAATGATTCTCCAACCAGGCTACCAAATTCTTGAACATAGAGACATCCTGTACTATTTTTATTGCCTTTTACTCAACTTAGCCAATAATAACAATAATAACTCATTAATATAGCAGGTAACAATAATAATAATAGCTAACATTTATATATCACCTATTATGTGCCAGGCATTATGCTAAACGCTTTACAGTTATTATCTAATTTATCCTCACAGCAACCTTGGGAGGTAGGTGCTATTATTATCTTCATTTTATAGATAAGATAACTGAGGCAAAGAGAAGTTGGGACACGCAGGACCACATGGCTAATAAGTTCTGAGGCTGATCTTAAACTCAGGTGTTCCTGACTCCAGGACCAGCACTCCAAGCTGCGTATAGGTAGCATGGCATAAAGGATAGAGTACGATATTTGTTGTCAGAAAGATCTGAGATCAAATCCCTCTTCTGGCATGGATGAGCTGTTTGCCCCTAACCATATAACTTAACTTCTGTTTCTCATAGAATTCCCTAGGGGTTTTCTAGAGTTGGATTTTAATCTGCATTGATGGAAGAAGATTCCATGCCAGAAGTTCCCCATACTGTCCAAATAATGTTTTCTTAATTGTATCATGATATGTTTTATACACTTATTTTGTTTGATCCATGCAGCAATTTTGTAAAGTAGATACTCATTATCATCCCCATTTTACAGATGACATTGTTCCTCTTGTTCACCCAAACAGGTTTTTCTGATTTTTCTCACCCATGACTTTCCACCACACATTTTTGTGCCTTTGCCCATGCTGTCTGCCATTCCTGAAGTATACTCCTTTCTTCTTACCACTGCCTATAAGAAACCCTTCATTTCTTTTAAAGATTAATTCAAGACAACTTCTGCAACATACCTTTCCTACATCTCTGAAGCTGCTAGTCCCTCTCTCTCTCTCTCTCTCTCTCTCTCTGTCTCTGTCTCTCTCTCTCTGTCTCTCTCTCTCTCACATAATCTTGTATTTTTTGGCATATATTTGGATTCATAGTTCTTGTCTCCCCAGAAAGAATGTCAGCACCTCAAAAGTTGAAAGTGATTTATTTTTGTCCTTGAATCCTTAAAGGATTCTTGGGCAGCTAGGCTATGCAGTGGATAGAGATCTGTACCTAGAATCAAGAAGATCTGAGTTCAAAACCAACTTCAGACACTAGTTAGGTGATCCTGGACAAGTCTCTTAACTTCTGTCTACCTCAGTTTCTCCAACTATAAACTAGGGATGATAATAGCACCTTTTTCACATAGTAGTTGTAAAGATCAAATGAGTTAATATTTACAAAACTCTTAGTACAGTGCCTATAACATACTAAGCATATAGTAAATGATTATTTCCTCTACTCCCACTTAACTTAGAGTCAATGAAATTTTAAAAAATATATATTTTGATAGTTATGTTTAAATATACTTGATTTCCCTTTAATCGTATGGGTTTTATTTTATCTTATGTAAAAACATTATTCTTAGAAGCCATAGACTTCACCAGCCTGCCAGAAGAGTTCACTACACACACACACACACACACACACACACACCCCACACACATGCACACACACACGCACCTGCACACACGCATGCACACACACTGTCCTAAAGTCTCTCATAGTACCTGGCACATAGTAGGTGCTAACTAAATGTTTATTGAGCTATTGCTTAGGGAGCTGAAGCTAAATTAGCTTACATAGCATGTTCACGATATAAAAGCTATTAAGAGTAAGAGACTAGATTACATCTTGAGTCTCTAATCTCTTTCTTCTCTCTTCATTCTAATAAACTGTCACCATGCCTAAGAATGTAGAAACTAGCAATCATATAGACAGATAAATGCACTATATAGTTTCAAGCCTTAACACACATGCCTTAACTTTTATGAGGACAGTGATGAACTGTTACAGTGATACTTTTTTGGCAGGTGATGACTCAACTCAATACCATTTTGTACACCTTACTTATCCTCTCCTAAAGCTTTGGTCCTATTCCTCACTGAGGCGTGGGAAGTGCCACTGAGATTACAATGGCCTTTGCAGTGGAATGGAAGTTCTGGAAAGTTCTACAAAATTGGAAAGGAAGAGTGATAAATACCATATCTATAGCTGCTTTAGAAGTGATATCACTAGAAGCAGAATTAGAAGGAATCATTGGATTAAATTGAAATCATTCATTCATGTATTTTTTTAACAACCACAATGATTATCTGCCAAAGAACAGAAAAGAGGTCATGAGCATCGGTGAACAAGAACACATTATGTGAAATCATATATCCTTTAGGTATGGAAATAAATATACAGAAGTAAGTTCCATAAAGAAAGGAGCTTAATTGTTGACAAGATTATCAACAACCAAAAATACTATTTTTTCTGTTTCAGCACCACAGATGATTCATCTCATATTTCCCAAAGATTGTGTAGAAAAAAAAAATCTCATGTGGTGAAAATGACTTGACATCCTCTTAAAGGTGGCATTTGAAGGAGTCCTTCAAATATGATAAGGCATTCTGTTAAATATATATCTGTAATGTGCAAGTTAAAGAGCCCAGTAAACTGGGGGATGGAAGCTAAAGAATGCTTAAGAATGTCTGTAAGTTCATCAAGACCTAAGGTAAAGTAATAAGAGCTAAGCTTTTATGTCAGTAGTAGTTAAAATGAAAATTTCATTTCAATATAATCCTCAGCAGGAAAGAATTTTGCATCCTGAAGGAATCTAATTTCAGATTTAAATTAATAAAAGCATCAAAGTAACAAGTTGGTTTCAAGATACTGATAACCAGCCAGGGGTCAGTAATAAATCCCTATACATTTTGTAAGAATTTGTGTTGTTTAATATTTTTACTTCACATTTCCCAGAAAAACTTCTGCAGAAAACTTGGGATTAAATTTACTTAGAAATAAGTCCCCTATACCTCTAGGATTTATGTGTTTGATTGATCCAGTACTTAAGTAGATCTGTGATCCCATCTTTGTTGGTATTCTCATCAACAATGTAGATCACCATGGAATCCTGGTTTTGCAACTTATGGGGCTCCAATCTATTTCTTCCCATAAATCCACCAAAGTTATGCATTGTTTTATAGATCTCTTGACCTTGTATCGTAGATTCAGTCTAATCACATATTTTTTTACTTTGTGACTGGCTCCCCTCCTTTTCCAGTCATACATCTCACTGATTTTATTTTTCACATTGCTTTTCTTTTGCCATTATTTATTGGAAATACATTGCAGAGTATTTAAACTTCCTATGTATTTTTCCCTTGCCTTTCAGATGATCTACAAATTTTATATTCTATGACAGAGTGAAATAACATCACCATAGACATTAAACATAGACACCATAGACAGACTATTTGAGCGTAAAGCTTGATTTAATTGAGTGGATTAATGAATGAATAAAAATCATTTATTAAGCTCTTATTATGTTCGAGGCACCATTCTAAGTACAAGGGTTACATATTCAAAAGAAAGACAGTCACTGAACTCAAGGAACCTACATTTAATAGGACAGGGGTGGGGAATCTGCATCATCGAGGCCATGTGTCCCTCTAGGTCCTCAAATGTGGCTCTTTGACTGAATCCAAACTTCACAGAACAAATCCCCTTAAGGATACCCTTTAAGGAAGTTTGAATTCAGTAAAGAAAAAAGACATACTTGAGGACCTAGAAGGCCATATGTGTCCTTGAAGCTGCAGGTTCCCCTCCCCACGACTAGATAATACATTGAGTTAAATAGTGATTAAAGAAGAGTGTTTTCATCTGCTGAGTAATAGGGATAGTGAGGAGAGCCATAGGACAGTCAGGTAGCATGCTCTATTCAAAAATTTTGATTTAATTACTGTCCTTAGAGCCAAAGATGAAAAGGGGTGATGGGGGTGGGAAGGGGAGAAAAGGAGAGAATGAACATGCTGTCATATCAGGAAAATGGTCCAGGAGAAGCATATGGGCAAGTCTGGAGTCAGCTATATATAATAGGCTTTGTGGAGACTCACCAATGAGAATAGTACAACTCCAAGAAGGGTTGTAGCTGGACACCTTAAGGGCAAGGACTCTGTAGATCCTGTTTGAAGGGTGCAGCTGTAGCAGAATCATATGGTAGGAAGATCACCAGGTGTTTAGAGCTGGATATGTGAACACTCACCTAATAGGACAGCTGGAACCTAGCATGGAAATGGCTTAGCTCCTCCAGCACATCTCTGGAGATCTGTGTGGTGATAATGGAATTAAAAATCTCTCTCACCCATTCAATAGGCCTCAGGTGGAGCAAGTTAAAGGAAACTTGATTAGGAGAGACTTGATTGTAGGCAGGCCTACACCCTTTCACTAACTAGGGGTGGGGCCCCAGGCCCACACCTTGTTGCTAATTAGGTCACTAGAGGTGTGAAGCCCTTGGGGCCCTAAAAAGAGTATATATGCCCAGTAGGTAGCCATAGAACTCAGAATCTGCAGAGAGCTGCAGAAGTCAGAATTCAGTCCAAGGGGAAGGAGCAGGAACTCTGAGTCAACAGAGAACTGAGAGACAGTACAGAGCAGAGAGTGGAAACCAGGTTGCTTCAGATCAGAGAACTGAGGCCGGAGAGAACACAGGCAAGCAGACAGTTGGGATTCATCAATGAATGTTTACAGGAAGGCCCTAGCAGAAGGGGAAGTTACAGGATGACTTGGTTCCTTGCTATAATACTATGTTATAATTTCCTTGTTGCTACATTGAGGTAGGCTTACTGGTTTGGGAATATTATTACCACTATATCAAATTGGAGTTATTGGTCTTGGGATTTGATCCTCTGGTGTCTAAATAAGTGTTATACTTCCCTTGCTTTCTACCTAGAGAGTTTTTCATACTTTGTGATTCTGAACCATACAGGCATGTTCATGGTCATTTTCAAGGTGCTGAATCTTGCCTTACTGATAAAGTCTGCTTTGGATGATATAACAGAAATAACAGCATTCATGGCACCAGAGTAGCATGACACAAAGATGGAGAAAGAATCAAGCTTTTCTTTCAGATTTCAATGTAAGTCTGGAAATGTAGTCTATCCTACCATCTTTCTATGCAAATCTTGGCTTAGCTCATCGGATATTTGCATATCCATCTAAAACAAATGTACTGGTGGACCAGATCTATGGGTTATCCAACCAGTCTACATATCAGAGGGGGATAACAAGGATTCTTCATCCGCTCACTTTTTGCCTCTGTGTGAAGTTAGGCAGAATCCTTTTGAGTGATGGTGAATCTTATTTTTTAAAGAAACTTTGTAGTATTCTGGGACATCATGCAATCTACACAATGTTGTGTTCAAACAGGAGACTTTAAGGGACTTTATCATATTTAGGGAGCCTCTCTTCCACTTGAATTTTGTGCTGAACATCTTCTATGAGATTAACGAAAACTTTTTTATATCTCTCTCATTTAAGATTTGTTTGATATAAATCATCCAATAAATATCAATGGTATTAATTAACACTGAAGAAAAATGTCTGCTGTTAAATCTTTCCTGGAATCTTTTATGAGTTTCCACATGCACAGGAGATACCATGTTGGTGCAATGTACTTAAGGTTGCATTTCACTCTACCAAATCAAATGTTATTTACAGCGATTATTTATAGGGAACAAACAATAAGGAGAAGTTTCTTCACATTTCATCAAACTGTGTGTCAGTGAAGAGGTATTGTATAAAATTTCTTTTGTGAAAGATTGATCTTCTGTTCTCATATTAAGGACACTCTGATTATTTTTGCTATTCTATTAAAGATTTAATAAAAGGGATATATGCTATATTTGTTAGTAATAATGGTTTATTTTTTTTAACAAACATTTTTTCTTCTTCCAGTGCCTCTCCACTAGAAAAAAAAAACAGAAAATGCTTGTAACAAATATGCATACTCAAGCAAAACAAAATTCCCATGTTGGCCATGTCCAAAACTGTGAGTTTTATTATCTGTATTTAATCTTTTACATCCCTTCAGGGGGTGAGGAGAATTTTTCATCACTGGGATTCTAGAATCATGCTTGGTCAATGCATTGACCAGAATTTTTAAATCTTTAAAATGCAACCTTTTACGGTCTCTCGAATGCCATCTTTGGGAGATCATATAGTTTGTTTTAACAATATTGTTATAGTATAAACTGTTCTGATTCTGGTCCTTTCATTCTGTGTTAGTTTGTATAATTTTCTTCAGTTTTCTCTACTACTATCTCCTTTCTAGTTTCTTATGTCACAAATTTATCCCATTACATTCACATCACAATTTATTGTCATTCACCAATTGATGACCACTCTTTTACCCAAACTTTTGGTAGCATCATTGATTAAAACCTCAACACTTTTAATTATCATCATCATTATAATTATTATAGCTAACATTCATATAGCACTTACTATGTGCTAGGTGTTCTGCTAAGGGCTTTACAGTTATTATCTTATTTGATCTTCACAAGAACCCTGTAACATAGGTGTCATTATTTCCATTTTGTGGATAAGGAAATCAAAGCAAACAGTGGTTATATGGTTTTCCCAGGGTCACATAGGTAATAAGAGTCTGAGGCCAGATTTAAATCTTACTCTAAATACACCTGTAAACATTCCCCCAATCTTTCAAGTTTTAATTCAAAGTCCACCTTCTCCATGAGACCTTCTTTTATCGTCCCCAGAGGAAGTGATCTCTCATTCATTTGAGTAGCATTTTGTTCTTCTCTTGTGGCACATGTCATATAATACCTTGTATTAAAGTCATCTAATGCACATAATACCTTCTCTATTAGACTGTAGTCTCCTTGAAGGCAAAGACCTTGTTTCTTCCTCTTTGTGTCTTCTCATTCAATATATATCTGGTTCCATTGTCACAAAGAGAAGGCCAGTATAACTGATCCCACTGGTCTCCCACTGGCTATTCAACTTCTTATGTTTTTCTTTTTCTTCAACAGTATAAAAAGAACCTCATTTAAATTGACTAGATGATATCAGGTGCTCTCTGATGAAAAGATTAGATATCACAACTATGTGAAATCTAAGATACTTGCTCTTAATCTGGGCATCTGTAAACTATTTTTTCCATAAATAACTACATAGAATACATATATAAATTTTGATGATTATTTCAAGATAAATGATTTTTTTTACAACCCAATGTATTTTATTTGATGCATTTAAAACTGTTATTCTGAGAAGGGGTCCATAGGTCTTACCAGGCTTCCAAAGGGGTCCATGACATAAAGAACCATTGGTTTAATAAGGCTATTCATTTGTTAATAAATGATGCTAAATTATATTTCACTAACTAGGTATAGGGAAGGAATTCTGTTTTTAGTGAGAGACCTTTGCATATCTGTCTATATAGTCAATGTCACTTATAATTAGGGAAATCAATCTGTTTTCAGCTTTATTTAACATTGTATTGATATCATACTTCCTCTCTGCCTGCCATTATACAGCATAAGGACAATGGCCTGATATGGATGAGGGTAGGTAACTGATGGAGACTGAAGGGATGGAATGAAGATCCCAAAAGTCTGAGCAGTGATGCTCTTAGGGAGAACTCTCCAAAGTTTGCCCTGCAACTTGCAAAAGGAAGCTATCCCTGAAAGGTGAAGAGTCAGTACCTTTTCTTCACCTTTCCTGAGACTCTTCAAGAGAAAAAGCCAAGATTTGATTCCAAGCGATGTCAGAGAAATAGTAGGAGGCAGTAGAGAGAGATGCCTGTCTCCAACCCCATTCTACTTCAAACAGCAGGCAAGGAACAAAGAAAAGACATATGAGGGCCACAAGGAGAGGATTGCTTATATATAGAATGAGAGTTCATTTAGTTCTATTCTATTTTACCTTTCCCCAAAGATTTTGTACAATATTTCCTGTGTATATTTTATACATATTTGTTGAGAGCAGAGATTGTTTTTGCTTTCTCGATATTCCCAGCACTTTTTAAAATTAATTAATTTTTGGTTTTCAATATTCACTTTCATAAGATTTTTTTTTTGAGGACTGAGCTCACTTCACCCAGGGATATATTTCATACATTAAAAATACAAAATTGACTTCAGATGACCTGGAGAAGCACACAAGTCACACTCATGGTGTAGAAACCTTGTGCCCACCCACTGCTGGAAGCTTGCCAGGTGAGGAACGGACAGATGGACGGACAAAAGGTAGTCTGGCGGTCAACGATGGCTGAAGAATCTCTGTGGAAGGTTGTACTTGAACGTCTTCATCCGACTGGGACCCCTGAGCAATCAGAGACACATTTTCTCCTGGGGAAATTCCTTGGGCCCTTCCACCCTGGTGTCGTGGCTCTCCGTCTCCAGGTAGCCATCGAGCATGACGCACAAGCGCTGCAGCTGATTGGTCAGGAGCTGGTGGCCAGGCTTGGGGCCATAAAGCTCCCGGTAGCACACGCTGACCTCTCTCTCCATGGCCCGGATGTTATCATCATCGCTGCTGGTCTTCTCTCCTTTCCAGTTCAGAAAAAGTTGGAAAATGGGTGGGATGGAGGAATAGCCTGGGTTCAGCACCACAGCTGCCTGAAGCTTGACTGTCCCTCTCTCCATGAGCGCCAGGTGTCCTCTGTCAGCCCAGCCTCCACAATGTCCCGGGTGTAAGGCAAATCCAGGTAGTCCTCATAGGCGACTGCCACCCACTTCACAAGGCGGGACACGATTTTTGTAGGGAAAAGGTGCTGGCACTCACTGGTGACTGGCACAACGCCATGTTCTAATGAAGCAAACTGTTTGGTGAGAGCCAAGTGGGCCTGCAGCTGTGTCCTCAGCAGTTTCATGGTGGTTTCCATGTGACTGGCGTTCAGTGAGTTGTCCGCAGTCACTGTGTGCTGTCGCTGCTCTTTGGGGAAGTGCAGGCCCCCCAACTTCTGCACCCAGTTCAAGCACATAGTCGCTCAGGGTCAAGATGCCGACTTTATCAAACTGGTACTGGTTGGCTGGGTTGGGTGTCTTCTTGCTGTGATCCCCAGGATACAGGCAGCTTAAGATCATGTCAGGAGATAGCAGGTCACCCGCACTTACTGGAGTGATGATCTCAGTTGCGGTGCTTACTCTGGCCATCACAGTCATGATGTTCATGAGATAGTAAAACTTCAGATAGTGTACGCTGTCATCTTGGCACTTGAGGTCGAGCGTGACAGTGGGTGTCTCTTAAGCATTTCCTTCCGCTCGTCATCCAGCTGAACCCCCAGGGTGGGGCGTCGCCGTTTTGTGGTCTGCTCCTCCTCAACATCTGAGTCACTCTCGTCATCTTGAAAATTCTCGGGCGGTTTGTACAGAGCCTTGGCTTCTTCCACACTGCCCTCTATGGCCACAGACAATTTTTTTTATTACAGGCCCACTCATAAGCATTGGCCTGCACGAAGAGCACATAGAGGGGCGGGGGAAGGTGTCGGGCTGTCTCGTATTGCTCTTGGGCTTGGTCAAACGGCATAAAGAGGTACTCCTGCACGAGTACCGAGGCTTTCATGATGCCGTTAAGCTGAGGCTGAAGGCTGCTCAGGTATTGCTTTTTGACTTCGACCTCCTTCAAGATTTTCTTTGTTGGCTAGACATTCTTTGTACTTGTCTGCCAACTGTTTCCTCTGCTCAAGCTCCCAGTCAAGACGAGGAAGAGTCTGCTGGTGAGGGTCCTCCATGGTAATCTCACTCTTGCTGATCTCGGGAGGGGCCTCCGGGTAAAACTGTTCCATACTTACCAGCTCAATTTCTTTATGCTTTGTCTTAAACTTGAGGCACTAGGTGATCTCTTTCTGCAGATGCATCACCTCGTACAACAGGTTCTGGAGCTGGAGGTGATAGGCGTCCACCTTCTGCTTAGCCTCATGAGTCTGATCTGGGTGGGCCCTTCTTCAGTCTGATATCAGCCATGCGGTTGAGTTTCTTTACGGTGGTGAAGTGAACACAACTCTGGAACCTCCTCTCTTCTATTTCAGCAGCACTGTCCCTGCTGCCTCTGCTCTTGAGCTCCTGGACTTCAGCCATGAGTAGCTGAAATTCGTGGCAGGTGTACCTGTAGAGGTCACAGTCCTTGTTGGAGTCTCGAATGTCCATCTCGGCCTCCTCGCCGTAGTACTTCATGTCCAGGTCTAACTCGCTCCGATTCTGCTTTCCCTCAGGTTTCTCCGTCGCTTCGGATCACTTTGGGTTTCCCTTTTTGTTTGACTCTGTGGACATGGCTGACTTCTGAGGACCTGCCCGGGGCTCGGAGCGGCTGCTGGGGCTCCTGTGGTCATCCGTGGGGCAGAGGGAAGCAGGACCTCGACGTCCACAGGCCCAGACAGGAACAAGGGAGAAACAGCAGGGCAGCCGCCTCTGATGCCACCACCACAGACCAAACGAGAGCCCAGTACCAGCAATTTTTTTTGAGATTTTTTTATTTTTGGTTGACAATACTCAGTTCCACATAATTTTGAGTTCCAGAATTTCTTCCCTCCTTCCCCCCCTCCTTCCCCAAGAAGGCATAGAATCTGACATATCTTCTACATATAACTTTGCATTGAACTTATTTACACAATAGTCAAGTTGTAAAGAAGAATTACTACCAATGGAATGAATTATGAGAAAAAAGAAACAAAACCAAAAAAAAAAAAGAAAGAGAAAAAAAAACGGAAAAAAAAGGTGAGCATAAAGTGTGCCTCAATCTGCATTCAGAATCCATAGTTCTTTCTCTGGATGTAGATAGCTCTCTCCATCATGAGTCCTTTGGAGTTGTCTTTCCACCTTGTATTGCTGAGAAAAGCAAAGTCTATCAGGGTTAGTCATCACAGAATCCATATATCTGTGGTTGGGTATAATATTTTGCTGGTTCTGCTCCTCTCGCTCAGCATTATATCATATAGGTTTTTCCAGGTTATTATGAAGTCCTATCATCCCCATTTCTTATAGCACAATAGTATTCCATTACCTTCATATACCACAGCTTGTTCAGCCATTCCCCAATTGATGGGCATCTCTTTGATCTCCAATTCTTTGCAACTACAGAAAGAGCGGCTATAAATATTTTTGTACAGGTGGGTCCTTTTCCACTTGTGTGATCTCTTTGGGATACAACCCTAGAAGTGGTATTGCTGGGTCAAAGGGTATGAACATTTTTATAGCCCTTTGGGAATAGTTCCAAATTGGTCTCCAGAATGGCTGGATCAGTTCACAACTCCACCAGCAATGTAACAATGTTCCAATTTTCCCACATCCTCTCCAGCATTTATCATTTTCCTGTTTTGTTGTTTTAGACAATCTGATGGGAGAGATGCGGTACCTAAGAGTTGTTTTGATTTGCATTTCTCTAATCAGTAGTGATTTCGATCATTTTTTCATATGCCTATAGATATCTTTAATTTCTTCCTCTGAAAACTGCTTGTTCATATCCTTTGACCATTTCTCAATTGGGGCATGATTTGTATTCCTATAAATTTGGCTCAGTTTCCTGTATATTTTAGAGATGAGGCCTTTATCAGAGATACTAGTTGTAAAGATTTTCTCCCAATTTTCTGCTTCCCTCCTAATCTTTTTTGCAGTGTTTTTTTTTATACAAAAACATTTCAATGTAACATAATCAAAATTATCTATTTTGCATTTTGTAATGCTCTCTATCTCTTGTTGTATCATGAATTCTTTGCTTTTCCATAAATCTAATAGATAAACTATTCTTCGCTTTCCCAAATTGTTCATAGTATCAGCCTTTATTCCTAAATCATGAACCCATTTTGACTTTATTTTGGTATATGGTGTAAGATATTGGTCTATGCCCAGTTTCTGCCCTACCATTTTCCAATTTTCCCAGCAGTTTTTGTGAAATAGTTAATTCTTAGCCCAGAAGCTGGATTCTTTGAGTTTATCAAAGAGTAGATTGCTATTGTCATTGACTACTGTGTCTTGTGTATCCTTTTCCACTGACCCACAACTCTGCTTCTTAACCAGGTAGTTTTGATGACTACTGCTTTATAGCACAGTTTAATATCTGGTATGGCTAGGCCACCTTCCCTAGCGTTTCTTTTCATTAATTCCCTAGATATTCTAGACCTCTTGTTCTCCCAGATGAATTTTGTTATCATTTTATCCAACTCTGTAAAATAATTTTTGGTAGTTTGATTGTTATGAAACTAAATAGATAAATTAATTTAGCTAAAATTGTCATTTTTATTATGTTAGCTTGGCCTAACCATGAGCAACTGATATTTTTCCATTTATTTAGATCTGACTTTATTCACGTGAAAAGTGTTTCATAATTATGTTTATATAGGCCCTGGGTTTGTCTTGGCAGATAGACTCCCAAATATGTTATGATATGTACAATAACTGAATGGAATTTCTCTTTCTATCTCTTGCTGTTGGGCTTTGTTAGTACTGTGTAGGAACGCTGAGGATTTATGTGGGTTTATTTTATATCCTGCCACTTTGCTAAAGTTGTTTATTATTTCAAATAATTTTTTACTGGATTCTCTAAGTAAATCATCATATCATCTGCAAAAGTGATAATTTAGTTTCTTCTTTGCTTATTCTAATTCCTTCAATTTCTTTTTCTTCTCTTATTGCTACAGCTAACATTTCTAGTACCAAATTGAATAGTAGGGGTGATAATGGACATCCTTGTTTCACCCCTGATCTTATTGGGAATGCATCTAGCTTATCCCTGTTACAAATAATGCTTGTTGATGGTTTTAGGTAGACAGTATTTATAATTTTAAGGAAGACTCCATTTATTCCTATGCTAGTGGAATAGGAATGGCTGTGGTATTTTGTCAAGAAGCTTTTTCTGCATCTATTGAGATAATCATATGATTTCTCTTATTTTGTTTTTGATATGGTCAATTATGCTGATAGTTCCCAATATTGAATCAGCCTTCCATTCCTGGTGTAAATCCTACTGATCATAGTGTATTATCCTCATGATAAGTTGATACAATCTCCTTGCTAATATTTTATTTAATTTTTTCCATTGATATTCATCAGGAAAAATGACCTATAATTTTATTTCTCTGTTTTGTTTCTTCCCATTTTAGGTATCAGCACCATATTTATATAAAAAACATGATTTGGTAGGACTCTTTCTTCACCTATTTTCCCAAATAGTTTATATAGTACTGTATTTTTCTTTAAACATTTGATAGCTTTGACTGGTAAATCCATCTGGCCCTGGAGATTTTGTCTTAGGGAGTTCATTGATGGCTTGTTCAATTTCTTTTTCTGAAATGGGGTTAAGTATTTTATTTCCTCTTCTGCTAATCTGGGTAATTTATATTTTTGTAAGTATTCATTTCATTAAGATCGTCAAATTTATTGGCATACAGTTGGGCAAAATAGCTCCTAATTATTGTTTTAATTTCCTCTTCATTGGTTGTGAATTCACCCTTTTAATTTTTGATACCAGTAATTTGGTTTTCTTCTATTTAAAATCAAATTTATTACCGGTTTATCCATTTTATTGGTTTTTTTCATAAAACCAACTCTTAGTTTTATTTATTAGTTCAATAGTTTTCTTAATTTCAATTTTATCAATCTCTTCTTTTGTTTTCAGTATTTCCAATTTGGTATTTAATCTGGGATTTTTAATTTGTTCTTTTTATAACTTTTTTAGATGCATGCCTAATTCATTGATCTCCT
Organism: Trichosurus vulpecula; assembly: GCF_011100635.1. NCBI lineage: Eukaryota > Metazoa > Chordata > Mammalia > Diprotodontia > Phalangeridae > Trichosurus > Trichosurus vulpecula. The sequence goes on from NC_050577.1 coordinate 234,638,946, forward strand.
CTTTCTCTACTTGCAACAGCAAGCAAAGTGGGACTTTTTGTTTTGCCCTTTTTTCTTTTGGAGTTCTAGTTCTTCTCAGCACTAAGGTAATCAAGTGCCTTTGATTGAGATCTTTGATTCGAGTCTTTGATTAATCAAGAGTCTTTGATGATCTGCTTAAGTCACAAGAAAGCCTAAGTTACACGAGTTTGAGTCACATTGTTGTGATGCCCTCTGTGGGCTGACCCTGAAGAAGTGTATATATACTGTGAGGTTAGCATTTTGCTTTGGGGGGTTCACTCATTGGAAGAGCATTCCTGTTGCCAGACAAGACTATGGGTAGCTGTTAAGGAGCCCTCCAGCTTTGAAAACTCAGGTACTGGTGCCTCTCTCTGATAAATATGTATGTATTGCTATGGACAGACAGAAACCCTGTCTGCTTATTTCTGTTATTTTCTCTGCTTATATAATTTCTGCTTATAATTTCTGTTTGTGTTTTCTCTGAAGTTCAGGGTGCTTTTTTCCCCTGAACTAAGTGAATGATATATGTATGTTTAATTAAAGTGAGATTGAAAACCCCTTAAAGCTGTTTTTCTTAGAAAAGCAGATCAAAGAACCTGTGATAGTACCCTTCCTGTGTGCTGGTGTCGTTGGTCTTACACCTCCACAGCAGCCACTAGCAACATTGTTGTTACACTATTTTGTTCATGTTAGAATTTAGAGATATAAAATTTCCCCTAAAAACTGCTTTCACTGCATCCCATAAGTTTTGGTATTTTGTCTCATTATTGTCATTCCTTTAGATAAAGTTATTGATCGTTTCTATGATTTGTTGTTTCACTCACTCATACTTTAGGATTAGATTATTTAGTTTCCAATTAACTTTAGTCTTTCTTTCCCTGGCTCTTTGTTACATATAATTTTTATTGCATCATGATCTGAAAATGATGCATTTACTATTTATGTCTGCATCGGCTTTGAAGATTTTATGCCCTGATACATGGTCACTTTTTGGGTAGGTGTCATATACCACTGAGAAAAAAGGTATATTCCTTTCTATCCCCGTTCAATTATCTTTAGCGATCTACCATGTCTGACTTTTCTTAAATTCTATTCATCTCCTTAAGTTCTTTCTTTTTTATTTTGTGGTTACATTTTATCTAGTTCTGAAAGAGGAAGTTTGAGGTCCCCCACTAGTATAGTTTTGTTGTCTATTTTTTCCCATAATACACTAAACTTCCCCTCTAAGAATTTGGATGCTATACCACTTGGTGTATGTATGTTTAATAATGATATCATTTGTCTATCATGCCTTTTAGTGGGATATAGTCTCTTTCTTTGTCTCTTTTAATTAGATCTATTTTTTACTTTTGCTTTTTCTGAGATCAGAATTGCTACCCCTGCCTTTTTTTTACTTCATCTGAAGCATGATATAGTCTACCCCAGCCTTTAATCTTTATTCTGTATGTATCCTTCTGCTTCAAACTTGTAAACAACATATTGTACGATTATGTTTTTTCTCCAATAGTTTTCATAGGACTTTGTACACAGTAGGTGCTTAATAACTGCTTACTAAATTGGCTTCACATTACTTACAATATAACTGCTTTCCATAATATTGCAAAATGCATGCTTGAAAGTAGGGAATTGTTTTCAATGTAATAGGAAAGGTTACCTATGACCAATTCTACATTTTCTTTGTGTTCTTCTCTGGATACAAGTTCATCTGATTAGGATCTACATTTCCTGTAAGAACTTTCCCTGGCCCCAAGAGAGGAGCCTGATTGTATGTGGGCTGACATATCAATTCTATCAAGTCTATGGTACACAGTGATTGATTCAACAGAGTAATGGAGACTTGGAGCGGGGGGAAGTATGAGGAATGATATAAAAGGGGTAGTTATGGCAGTGCACTACAAGAATGAGAGTTAGAAAAGAGGTTTTACCTCAGTAGATGGCAATTCCAAAACATAGGGATGAGATAAGGGTAGCAAAAAGTAGGAGTTTGTTTAATATGACAGGGAAAACCAGCAAGTAAAAGGGAGGGGAGACAGTGATCGTTATCATAGACAGGAACAAATTGTAGAGGAGACTTCAGTAGTTTCTTCACTGTAGTTTCCAATTCCACTTACAGCTCCTTTAATTGAATGAAGCAAGGGAAAGCAAGATCAATGATAATGATGGGCAGGAAGTCTTGGCTGAGAGCTTTAGCTCTATCAAAGCTTTACTTTTACAAGAAAAAAGGACCATTTTGCAATTGATAAATAGCCAAAAGGACATGAACAGGTAATTTTCAGAGGAATAAGTTCAAGCTATCGATTGCTATATGAAAAAAATTCTAAATTACTAATATTTAAAGAAATGCAAATTAAAATGACTCTGAGTCATGCCTCACACCTATTAGATTGGTTGATGACAAAAAATAAAAGTGACAAATGCTGGAGAGTCTGTGAGAAAACGGGTACAATAATGCATAATTGGTGGAGCTATGAAATAGTCCATTCATTCTGGAAAGCAATTTGGAACTACACCTCATAGCATAATATTTAATCCAGCAAATTCTGCTACAAGGTCTTTACCCCAAAAAAGGTTAAAGAAACAGAGAAAGGAGCTATATGTAGCTATTTCTTATCATGGCAAAGAACCTATTGACATAACTTTGAAGATTCCAGTGTTTCATTTAAAGCATTATGGAGCACTAGAGTAGGCCTTTATAGTTGTAGAATCTTATTGAATTGATAATAGCTTACATATACTAAATATTTTGCAGTTAGTTTACAAAGTACTTTCACACACATTTGATTTCCCACAACAAGCCAGTGAAGTAGGCAGGGCTGATATCATTTTACAGATTGAGGAAACTGAAACTCCTAGGGCTTAAATGAGTTTTCCAAGGCCATTAGTCAATTATGTAGAAAGACCGGGACTCCAAAGCAGGTCTTCTGATTCCAAATTCCGTGTCCTTTGTACTATAAAACACTGTCTCTCAGTTATACAGATAATTATTAACACAAATCATGGTTAAATTTGAAGTAGTAAATTTATAGAGAGGAAAATTGAATATATTGTTTCAGAATGAATTATACTTACCGAAATTATGATAATGGAAGTCTGAGATGCATTTTAATATCTTGGGTTTTGCAAGTGTGGAAAAAAAAGGTTGCTAAAATGAAAGTGGATAAAATAATAATTTTTACTGATAACGTGCCATTGGATTTGTGGAGTATATTTGAAAATGGTTTACTTTGGGATGCAATTTATGAAGTGGTTAAATCCTAGAGTGGAATCAAAAGGCTCTCTGTGGGCAATAAATGCTTGAACCCCACCAAAAAGAATATCTCAACAAAGAAGTATAAAACAAATGTCTGAGTCATTGATTTTTTGGTGGAAACAGAGGAGTTTGTGCTGTTAAATGCCACCAAAAATTACAGAAGTAATCCATAAGAAGCCTGGACTTAAGGATCACTATTGATTATGCAAAAATCAATAGAAACTGCTTAACACATCACCAAAAGCTCCAAAATATTTTCAACTCCACAAAACAGGGAAAGTCAAGAGCTGGTAGCTAGAATTATATGTCAGAAGTTGAATACAGACCTCAAATTAACCTTGAGGATTCAACCAATATCTGACCCAGACCACTGTCACCATTCCAATTGTTGTCTACAATCACCCAGACGTAACAAAATCCATAAAAAGCTTAAAAAGACATCTTAATAGATGTTAATAGACATAAAGATAAACATCTTAATAGATCTTAATAGATACTCATAATCTCCAAGCCACATGGACTTAAAAGTGTTAGGGACATAGAAACTTAGCAGAGGAGATAAATACATGTTGGAAGAGGTTTTGTCCTATTCTTTAGTGGAGTTCTGCTGACTATGCTTTCAAGGAACCTGCAGAGTATAAACTTATATACTAATACTTTTATTTAACTACCAAAAGCCCGATTATTTTGTCCACCCATTTGGTAGTACATAGAAAAGCAAATATGAGAATAATATCAATACAGTGAAATGTTTGGGACAATTTTTATCTGAACCTTATTGAAAAAGATGTCAAGAGATTTTTATTTTGTCCAGATGTGTTTTCATTGATATTTAAATCTCTGTGTATGGAACTCCCAAAGAAAATCAGCAATTGGTCAGCAACTTATAATCTCATACTACGTACTCTAAAAGTTACAAAGTCTAATCGCATTGAAGCTTTCCAACCCTGTGGGAGAGATACTATGGGCATTATTATTTTGATTTTGTATATGAGGAAGTGATCTCAGAAAATTTAAGTGATTTCTCTGTGGTCCACAGATTGTAAGTGTTTGAGGCAGCTTTTAAACCTTTATACAAAATTATTTGCTCATAGGAGAAAAATAAATTGAGCTTTAAGTACCAAAAAAAAAAAAACCATTTCAGATTAACTCTGCTAATTTTTTTTCTTTTGAATGACAGTCGTCATGACCCCTAAAGGGATGTGAATGCTATCGATGCCTGTAGAACAATTTGCTTAAAGAACATTTGGAGCCATATCTGGAAGAAAACCTTCATTAATGTGAATGGAATTTGGCAGAGATAGAACTTAGGCTCCTGGTAATTACAACTCAACCACACCAGTGAAGATTAGTGAAACATCAAGTTGTTTCATTTCATTTCACATTTCTCTGATGGCCACCAGGAAGGAAAAATGTCCTAGGAGACAATTCTGTCAATGTACTGTCTCATTTCTCAACTTTTAAGTACACGAGCACATTATTAGCTGAGAAGTGATCTCTCTTTTGACAGAAAAAGACATCATTGAATTATAAATTCTCTATAGTATGTTGTCTCTTCATTGGTTTCCTCATTTATCTCTTTCATTTGCATATTAAGAAGTAATGACGCAGACAAATGCCACTGTTTTCAAACCAGATTGTTAAGCAGCAGGCCAGAACTGATGCAGAGGCAAGACATCTGGATCCCCATTCCAGCCAAAGTTGGCTTAGCTCAGGAAAGTAGACACATCAGTGCCCCTTCCCCTCATTGGGAACTCTGACTGCTTGCTGGGATAAAGTGGCAACTCAGTAGCTGTGGCTTCTCTAACTGCGCCCTGAGCCCCATAAGCTCTCAAGAGATATCTGATGACAATGATGTCATGGAGAGATGTTTTCCTGCATGAAGTGTTTGCTGTTAAAGAGAATGATGGGAAACCTAGTCTCCTGCAACTTAGATCTATATCTCTTGGGCTCTACCTTTCTGCTGAGCTCCAGAACCTCATTGCCCCATCTGATGGATTTATTCACCTGAATGACTAAAATTCTAGTATGTCAAGCTGTTCAAAATTGAACTTATTCACCCAAGATGGAGGTTGGTAAGCAGGGACTAGCATGAGCTCCCTACCGAGTCCCTCCAAAAACCTATAAAAAATGGCTCTGAACCAATCCTAGAACGGCAGAACCCACAAAACAGCAGAGGGAAGCGGGGCTCCAGCCCAGGGTGGCCTGGATGGTCTCTGGGTGAGGTCTATCCCACATGGAGCTGGGAGCTGGGAGCGGAGTGGAGCGGAGCCCAGCCTGAGCGGCGAGGACCGGCGGGACCAGCAACCGGGCAGAGCATACCCTAGCTCCCTGATTCAGTGAGCTGCGGCAGTTACGAGACTTCTCAACCCACAAAGCTGTGGGAGTGGAAGGAGTTCGCAGTTCGGCTTCCAGCCCCGGGGGCAGCGGAGGTGGGGCAGCCAAGGCTGTTGTTGCTTCTGGTCCCAGGCCCACCTGGTGGGAGGAATTAAGTGGCAGATCAGAGCAGGAGTGCACAGCCTGCTGAAGATCTAAGCCCAGCCCGGGTTGGGGTTTGGGGAAGGAGCAGTGCTGGTGTGTCAGAGCCGGCACCTCCCCCCCAAACGTGGAACATAGAACTCTCTAGTCTACAAGCAGTCATATCCTACTGAAAAACTCAAAGGTCAAGTTAGTTGGCTGGGAATATGGCCAGGCAGCGAAAACACACTGAGATTCAGTTTCAGACTTTGGATTCTTTCTTTGCTGACAAAGAAGACCAAAACATACAGCCTAAAGAAGTCAATAAAGTGCAAGAGCCTACACCAAAAGCTTCCAAGAAAAACATGAACTGCTCCCAGGCCATGGAAGAGCTCAAAAAGGAGTTGGAAAAGCAAGTTAGAGAAGTAGAGGAAAAATTGGGAAGAGAAATGAGAAGGATGCAAGAAAACCATGAAAAACAAGTCAATGACTTGCTAAAGGAGACCCCAAAAAATACTGAAAAATACACTGAAGAAAACAACACCTTAAAAAACAGACTAACTCAATTGGCAAAAGAGCTCCAAAAAGCCAATGAGGAGAAGAATGCCTTGAAAGGCAGAATTAGCCAAATGGAAAAGGAGGTCCAAAAGGCCACTGAAGAAAATATGACCTTAAAAATTAGATTGGAGCAAGTGGAAGGTAGTGACTTTATGAGAAATCAAGATATTATAAAACAGAACCAAAGGAATGCAAAAATGGAAGACAATGTGAAATATCTCATTGGAAAAACCACTGACCTGGAAAATAGATCCAGGAGAGATAATTTAAAAATTACTGGACTACCTGAAAGCCATGATCAAAAAAAGAGCCTAGATATCATCTTTCAAGAAATTATCAAGGAGAACTGCCCTGATATTCTAGAGCCACAGGGCAAAATAGAAATTGAAAGAATCCATCGATCGCCTCCACAAATAGATCCCAAAAAGAAATCTCCCAGGAATATTGTTGCCAAATTCCAGAGCTCCCAGATCAAGGAGAAAATACTGCAAGCAGCCAGAAAGAAACAATTTGAATATTGTGGAAACCCAATCAGAATAACCGAAGATCTGGCAGCCTCTATATTAAGAGATTGAAGGGCTTGGAATGCGATATTCCGGAGGTCAATGGAGCTAGGATTAAAACCTAGAATCACCTACCCAGCAAAACTGAGTATCATGCTCCAAGGCAAAATAAGGATTTTCAATAAAATAGAGGACTTTCAAGATTTCTCAGTGAAAAGACCAGAACTGAATAGAAAATTTGACTTTCAAACACAAGAATCAAGAGAAACATGAAAAGGTAATCAAGAAAAAGAACAAGAAAAAGAAATTGCAAGGGACTTACTAAAGGTGAACTGTTTTGTTGACACTCCTACATGGAAAGATGACAAGTATGATTCATGAGACCTCAGTTTTAGGGTAGCTGAAGGGAATATGCATACATATATGTTTATGTATATATATGGGTGAATGTGTATGTATGCATATATCTGTGTGTACATATATATATATGTATATATATATGTGTGTATATATATATATATATATACATATATATATGGGGAGAGAGAGAGAGAGAGAGAGAGAGAGAGAGAGAGAGAACACAGGGTGAGTTGAAGATGAAGGGAAGATATCTAAAAGAAATAAAATCAAATTAAGGGATGAGAGAGGAACATACTTAGAGAGGGAGATAAGGAGAGATAGAATGGGGTGGATTATCTCGCATAAAGGTGGTAAGAGGAAGCAGTTCTGTGGGAGGAGGGGAGAGGGCAGGTGAGGGGGGAATGAGTGAACATTGCTCTCATAAGATTTGGCCTAAGGGGGGGCGGAGCCAAGATGGCCGCATGAAGGCAGCGTCTTACCGGAGTTCTCTCACAAGGTCTGTCAGATTCCTATAAAAAAGTGAATTTGAGCAGATTTGAGAGAGTCAGAAACCGCGAGCAGTCTGCGTGGGGCAAATTTCCGAGCCGGGAGAGTCTGAAAGGCCGGAGGAACGAACCTGCAGGCTCGGAGAGTGCTCGGTGCGGAGCGGCTCCAGACCAAGGCGGAAGCGGCTGGCCGAGAAATCCACATGGGAGACGGGCTGGGAGAAAGCTGGGCGCCCGAAACCGGCAGAGATCCCCAGGACTCCCAACACAGGACGGCAGTCTGTGGGAGCGACGAGAGGCAGCGCAATGCCACCAGCCGTGAAAACACCCACTCCTGACGCTTGCAAAACCCAGGAACTCGGCTTCTTGAACTTCTGGAAGACTCAATGGCCAGGTAAAAGGCTCTAATCCCTCCCCCCCTCACCCAGAGAATTCCTCGGGGGAAAAAAAAAAGAGAACTGAAACAGAGGAGAGAGTAGTGGGGCCTCACAGGACAAATACTAGAAGCAGGGGTCAACGCCAGGAGCCCAGACGTAACCTTGCTCCCCCAGGGGAAGTGCCAGACATCAGCTCAAACAACAAACAGCTGAGACCATTGCTGAAAAGCAAGTGCTGGAGAGCACCCACAGGGAGTGAGACGCCAGGGAGCCAGACCCCTTCCCCACACCTCAGGAAACTGAAAGTTTTAATTCTAGACTCACAACCCCCAGAATAAGAAAGCTGGGACAGAGAGCCCAAAGATAGAAATTCGTTGTAACGCCAGGAAAAGGGAAAACAACAAACATGAAGAAGAATACAAAAAAACCGAGGACAATAGATTCTTTTTATGGAGACAGGCAGGATCAAAATATCGATATGGAGGAGGACGGCATTGACACGGTAGATACATCAGATACCTCAAAAGCTAATATGAACTGGTCTCCAGCCCAAAAAGCACTGCTGGAAGAGCTAAAGGAGGATTTTAAAAACCAAATTAGGGAGGTAAAAGAAAACATGGAAAAAATGGAAAAGTCCCTAAGGAATAAGATTGGTGAAATGGCTACGGAGATACAGAATCTAAAGAGAGAAAATGACACCCTGAGAGGTGAAATCAACCAATTGAAAATGGAGGCTCAAAAGCAAAATGTAAACACTAACTCATTTAAAATTAGACTTGAGCAAGTGGAAGCTAATGAATCTATGAGGCATCAAGAAGTAATAAAACAAAACGTAAAGAATGAAAAAATAGAAAAAAATGTGAAATATCTGATTGGCAAAACAACTGACCTGGAAAATAGATCCAGGAGAGACAATTTGAGAGTTATTGGTCTACCGGAAATCCACGATGAAAAAAGGAGCCTTGACAGTATCTTCGAAGAAATTATCAAAGACAACTGCCCAGAGGTCCTAGAACCAGAGGGCAAAATAGTCATTGAAAGAATTCACCGATCACCCCCTGAAAGAGATCCCAAACTGAAAACACCAAGAAATATTATAGCCAAATTTCAGAGCTATAAACTCAAGGAGAAAATACTGCAAGCAGCCAAAAAGAAGCAATTCAAATATCGTGGAACTACAGTCAGGATCACGCAGGATCTCTCAACTTCCACATTAAAAGACAGGAGAAATTGGAATATGATATTTCGAAGGGCAAAGGAGCTGGGACTACAACCAAGGATCAACTACCCAGCAAAACTAAGCATAATTTTCCAGGCAAGGCGATGGACATTCAATGAAATAAGGGAATTCCAGACCTTCCTGATGAAAAGGCCAGAACTCAATGGAAAATTTGATCTCCAAATACAAAACTCAAGAGAGACATAAAAAGGTAACCAGGGGGAAAAAACCCCACAAACCTCATTAACCAATAAGCTTAGGTTGTTTACATCTTTAAGTGGGATTATATCATCTTATGTATGTTTTTATGTATATGTATATACATATATATATATATATATATATATATATATATATATACACATATATAAGTCATTCTTGTGAATGGTACAACTATTATGACAAATGAAAGGGATATACATAGGTTGTGAATGCCTGTATAAATTAACTGATATAAAGATATAAAATATAAATAAGAGATATAAAGGGAGGGCTATGAGGGAAGTGGTAAGGAGGTAGTAGAAAAGGGTAAATTACACCAAAGGAAGTGGCAAAAAAACATATTATAGTAGAGGGAAAGAAGGGAGGGAGAAGAGCAGTATTTGAGCTTTACTGCCATCTGATCTAGTTCAAGAAGGGAATAACATACTCTGATAAGTTTAGAAATCTAACTTGTCCTACGGGAAGTGGGAGGGAAAGGGGGGAAAAAGGGAGGGGGGAGGGCAGAAGGAAGAGGAGAAGTAGCAAGTGGGTAACGGTTAGATAAGGGAGGGGAATAAAGAGGGAGGGTTAACTGAGGAAAGCGGCGGTCAAAAGCAAAACTTTGTTGAGGAGGAGAAGGGGAAAGGGAGAAATAAAAGCACAAACAGGGGGAATTAGGATGGAGAAAAAGACACAGATAGAAATCATAACCCTGAACGTGCAGGGGATGAACATTCTCACAAAACAGAAGCAGATAGCAGAATGGATTAAAAACCATAATCCTACAATATGCTGTTTACAAGAAACGCATCTGAAACAGGGGGATATACATAGGGTTAAGGTAAAAGGCTGGAGTAAAATATATTGTGCCTCAGCCAAAGTAAAAAAAGCAGGTGTAGCAATCCTAATCTCAGACAAAGCAAAAGTAAAGATAGATCTAATTAAAAGAGATAAGGAAGGACATTATATCCTGCTAAAAGGCACCATAAACAATGAAGCAATATCATTGCTTAACATATATGCACCAAGTGGGAAGGCATACAATTTCTTAGAGGAGAGGTTAAGGGAGTTACAGGAAGAAATAGACAGCAAAACTATAATATTGGGAGACCTCAACCTCCCCCTTTCTGAACTTGATAAATCTAACCTCAAAATAAATAAGAAAAAAGTTAAGGAGGTAAACAGAATTTTAGAAAAGGCACATATGATAGACCTCTGGAGAAAACTGAATGGGGATAAAAAGGAATATACTTTCTTCTCAAAAGTACATGGCACATACTCAAAAATTGACCATGTACTAGGGCATAAAAACCTCACAATCTAGTGCAGAAAAGCAGAAGTAGTCAATGCATCCTTTTCAGATCATGATGCAATAAGAATCATTTTTAATAAAGTACCATGGAAAAATAAGCTAAAAACTAATTGGAAACTAAATAATTTAATTCTAAAGAGTGAGTGGGTCAAAGAACAAATCAGAGAAACAATTAATAATTTCATTCCAGAGAATGACAATAATGAAACAACATACCAAAACTTATGGGATGCAGCAAAAGCAGTTCTTAGGGGAAGTTTTATATCTCTAAATGCCTACATGAATAAAATAGGGAAAGAGGAGATCAATGATCTGGGCATACAACTGAAAAAGCTAGAAAAAGAGCAAATTGAAAACCCCCAATTAAATACCAAATTAGAAATACTGAAAATCAAAGGAGAGATTAATAAAATTGAAACCAAGAAAACTATTGAATTAATAAATAAAACAAAGAGCTGGTTTTATGAAAAAACCAATAAAATTGACAAACCTTTGGCCAATTTGATTTAAAAAAAGAAAGAAGAAAATCAAATTACCAGTATAAAAAGGAAAAGGGTGAGGTCACCTCTAATGAAGAGGAAATCAAAACAATAATTAGGAATTATTTTGCCCAACTGTATGCCCATAAATTTGACAACCTTAGAGATATGGATGAATATCTACAAAAACATAAACTGCCCAGACTAACAGAGAAGGAAGTGAAATTTCTTAATGACCCCATATCAGAAAAAGAAATTGAGCAGGCCATCAACGAACTCCCTAGGAAAAAATCTCCAGGGCCAGATGGTTTTACATGTGAATTCTATCAAACATTTAAAGAACAACTAATTCCAATACTTTGTAGACTATTTGGGAAAATAGGGGAAGAAGGAGTCCTACCAAATTCTTTTTATGACACAAATATGGTACTAATACCCAAACCAGGTAGAGTTAAAACAGAGAAAGAAAATTATAGACCAATTTCTCTAATGAATATTGATGCAAAAATTTTAAATAAAATATTAGCAAAAAGATTGCAGCAACTCATTACGAGAATAATACACTATGACCAGGTAGGATTTATTCCAGGAATGCAAGGCTGGTTCAATATTAGGAAAGCTATTAGCATAATTGACCATATCAACAACAAAACTAGCAGAAACCATATGATCATCTCAATAGACGCAGAAAAAGCCTTTGACAAAGTACAACACCCATTCCTATTAAAAACACTAGAAAGCATAGGAATAAGTGGAACCTTCCTCAAAATTATAAATAGCATCTAACTAAAACCATCAACAAGCATTATTTGTAATGGGGATAAACTAGATGCATTCCCAATAAGATCAGGGGAAGGATGTCCATTATCACCCCTATTATTCAATTTGGTACTGGAAGCATTAGCTGTAGCAATAAGAGAAGAAAAAGAAATTGAAGGAATTAGAATAGGAAAAGAAGAAACTAAATTATCGCTTTTTGCAGATGATATGATGATTTATCTAGAGAATCCTAGAGAATCAAGTAAAAAACTACTTGAAATAATAAACAATTTTAGCAAAGTTGCAGGATATAAAATAAACCCACATAAATCCTCAGCATTCCTATACATTACTGACAAAGCCCAACAGCAAGAGATAGAAAGAGAAATTCCATTCAAAGTTACTGAAGGCACTATAAAATATCTGGGAGTCTATTTGCCAAGACAAACCCAGGGCCTATATGAATATAACTATGAAACACTTTTCACGCGAATAAAATCAGATCTAAATAAATGGAGAAATATCAGTTGCTCATGGTTAGGCCGAGCTAATATAATAAAAATGACAATTTTACCTAAATTAATCTATCTATTCAGTGCCATACCAATCGAACTACCAAAAAATTTTTTTACTGAGCTGGACAAAATAATAACAAAATTCATTTGGAAAAACAAGAGGTGTAGAGTATCTAGGATATCAATGAAAAGACATGCTAGAGATGGTGGCTTAGCCACACCAGATATTAAACTGTACTACACAGCAGCAGTCATCAAAACTGCCTGGTACTGGTTAAGAAACAGGGGTGTGGATCAGTGGAATAGGATAGGTACACAAATAGGTGAAATCAACAAGTTTAGCAATCTACTCTTTGATAAACCCAAAGAGGCCAGTTTCTGATCTAATAATTCACTATTTCACAAAAACTGTTGGGAAAATTGGAAAATGGTAGGGCAAAAACTGGGCATAGACCAATATCTTACACCATATACCAAAATAAAGTCAAAATGGGTTCATGATTTAGGAATAAAGGCTGATACTACGAACAATTTGGGAAAGCGAAGAATAGTTTATCTATTAGATTTATGGAAAAGCAAAGAATTCATGATACAACAAGAGATAGAGAGCATTACAAAATGCAAAATAGATAATTTTGATTATGTTACATTGAAATGTTTTTGTATAAAAAAAAACACTGCAAAAAAGATTAGGAGGGAAGCAGAAAATTGGGAGAAAATCTTTACAACTAGTATCTCTGATAAAGGCCTCATCTCTAAAATATACAGGAAACTGAGCCAAATTTATAGGAATACAAGTCATGCCCCAATTGAGAAATGGTCAAAGGATATGAACAAGCAGTTTTCAGAGGAAGAAATTAAAGCTATCTACAGGCATATGGAAAAATGCTCTGGATCGCTGCTGATTAGAGAAATGCAAATCAAAACAACTCTTAGATACCACATCTCTCCTGTCAGATTGGCTAAAATAACAAATCAGGAGAATGATAAATGCTGGAAAGGATGTGGGGAAATTGGAACATTGTTGCATTGCTGGTGGAGTTGTGAGCTGATCCAGCCATTTTGGAGGGCGGTTTGGAACTATGCCCAAAGGGCTATAGAAATGTTCATACCCTTTGACCCAGCAATACCACTTCTAGGGTTGTATCCCAAAGAAATCACGCAAGCGGGAAAAGGACCCATATGTACAAGAATATTTATAGCGGCTCTCTTTGTGGTAGCCAAGAATTGGAAATCAAAGGGATGCCCATCAATTGGGGAATGGCTGAACAAACTGTGGTACATGAAGGTGGTGGAATACTATTGTGCCATAAGAAATGGGGATGATGCAGACTTCATAACCACCTGGAAAAACCTACACGACATAATGCTGAGTGAGCGGAGCAGAGCCAGGAGAACGTTGTGCACAGCCACAGATATATGGATTCCGTGAGGACCAACCCTGACAAACTGCGCTTTTCTCAGCAACCTAAGGGGCAAGGACAATTCCAGGGGACTCACGATGGAGAATGCTGTCTTCATCGAGACAAAGAACTGCGAAGTTTGAATACAGACTGAGGTACACTACATGCTCGCCTTTTCTGCTTCTCTTTTGTTTTTGTTTTTGGGTTTTTTTTTTTTGGTTCTGTTTCTTCTTTCTCATGATTCATTCCATTGGTCAAAATTCTTCTCCACGACTTGACTAGTGCATAAATTAATTCAATGCGAAGTCATACATGACAGTTATATGAGACTTCATGCCGTCTTGGGGAGGGAGGGGGGAGGGAGGGGAGAAAAACTGGAACTCAAAACTATGTAGAACCGTGAGTGGTAAACTAAAAATAAATAAAGAAATTTAATAAAAAAAAAAAAGATTTGGCCTAAGGAGGGAATACCATACATACCCAATTGGGAATCTTATCCCACAGGAAAGAAGAGGGAAGAAGATAAAAAAAATGGGGGGGATGATGGAGGGGAGGGCCGATGGGGATGGAGGTAGTCAAAAACAAACACTTTTGAAAGGGGACAGGGTCAAGGGAGAAAATTTAATACAGGGGGATGGGTTGGGAAGGAGCAAAATATAGTAAGTCTTTCACAACATGAGTATTGTGGAAGGGTTATACATAATGATACACATGTGGCCTATGTTGAATTGGTTGACTTCTTAGGGAGGGTGGGTGGGAAGGGAAGAGGGGAGAGAATTTGGAACTCAAAGTTTTAAAAACAGATGTTCAAAAACAAAAAAAAAAATGTTTTTACATGCAGGTAGAAATAAGATACACAGGCAATGGGGCATAGAAATTTATCTTGCCCTACAAGAAAGGAAGGGAAAAGGGGATGGGAGGGGAGTGGGGTGACAGAGGGGAGGGCTGACTGGGGAACAGGGCAACCAGAATATACTCCATCTTGGAGTGGGGGGAGGGTAGAAATGTGGAGAAAATTTGTAATTCAAAGTCTTGTGAAAATCAATGCTGAAAACTAAATATGTTAAATAAATTTAAAAAAAGAAAAAAAATTGAACTTATTCCCCCCAAAAGCACCTCCAACTAAAGACTTTCCAGTTTCTTCCAATAGTACCCTCATCCTCCCAATTACAAGTAAAAACAATTAACTTTCATTTTAAAAAATTGAGTTCTAAATTCTCTCCTTCCCTCCCTTCTCTTCTCTCTGAGAAGACAAGCAATTTGATATAGTTCATATGTCTGCAATCATGCAAAACATATCTACATGTTAGTCATGTTGTGAAAGAAAAGGCAGACCAAAAAAAAAATCCGAGAAAACTAAAGTAAGAAATATGTGTCCCTTTTTTAAGATTTCTTTCCCTTTTATTGTCCCTAGTGTTGAGGAAATTTAATTTTGTTAATTTTCTTAATAGTTGTATTATTTATATTTCATATACCCTTGTGAGATGTTTCCAAACCAAATAATCTTCTCACTACTTTTTGGTAGAAGTGTTCCATGTATTTCTCTTTTTATCATCTTTTTATTGATGATTATGATGAGGTTTTAAGGTTTTGTCATTTTGGGTTGCTTCTTAAACTTCTTTGCATTTGAGGTTGTCATGTTCTATTCCCGTCTATGTTTTCTAAAGAGTGTAGAATAGTTGTATTATTTCACTTTTCTTTCCTTCATATTGGAAGGTTTTTTTCTTGATCCCTTGTAGAATTTGTTGTTTATCATTGGAATTGGTAAATTTAACCACTATGTGTCTTGGAGTTTGTAGCAGATTCTTTCAATTGGTGCCTTGTTTATGTATTCAGAAGTTCTGGAGGGTTTTCTTGTATTATGCTGCTCCTTTTCCTTTAACTTGTCACATGCTTCTGAGGTGCCTGTTAAGTCTAATTTTTTCTTCACGCATTCAATCTTTGTGACCAATGTGTTTTGTATGTGGATCACATGTTCTTTTAAGGTTATTTCTTTTTTGCTCCTCTCATTCCAAATAATTCTTTACTTCAATATATTTGAATCCTGACCCACTTGTTCACTTTTTTCTTTCTTTGGAGAAGATGGAAAATATAGATTCAAGTTTTTCTATTTTGATATTATTTCTGCTATGTATGAAATACATTCTGTCATTTGTTGCCTTTAAATTCTTTTAGGATTCATATTCTCCTCTCCGTATCTTCCTCTGTTGTATTTCCATGTTCTCTTGGGAATCCAGAAGGTTGTCTGTGTCATAAGGTATTGGTTCAATTTTCTTTGTCTAACTATTTATTTAGAGATATTTGCATTTAATTGATGTTGCAGTGGCCACTGTCCCTTTTGTTTTAATATCTTTCCTACTAAATTGTCTGCTTGTACCCTAGCATTTTGACTGAGGTTTCTTCCTCCTGTCATCTTTGATCA
This sequence comes from Trichosurus vulpecula, assembly GCF_011100635.1. Lineage (NCBI taxonomy): Eukaryota > Metazoa > Chordata > Mammalia > Diprotodontia > Phalangeridae > Trichosurus > Trichosurus vulpecula. The sequence continues at coordinate 234,655,246 of NC_050577.1, forward strand.
TTTTAACGTTTTTTTGTTTTTTTCCTTCATATTCCTCCTTTGCTCACTTTTATGGTGGGTCCTCAGAGGCTAGAACTCAGATCTTTCTGTTTCCTACCACATTGAAGAATACATTTTTTTCATGGTCTCAGTCCCCTGGTGGGGACAGAACATATTCTAGCTGGGCTCTACTCCACTTCCCTTCAGTCCTGGTGCAGGCCTCCATGTGTGCAAGTGCTCTGCCTCAATTCTCTATTTTAGTTATCCGGCTGAGCCCTGTTTCAACTTGCTGCTGCCCTAGACAACTGAACTCCCATTTTCATATGTCTCCCCTCCTTCCCAAAATAGTGGACAGGGTTGATGTCTGTCATTTGTTGCTACAGAATGATGGGGTAAGGACAAGGGAAAAGTGTACTGGCAGAGCCTGATATAGTAGAAGAGAAATTGTGAGTGGATCACAGAGTACAAACAACTTGCCACAACTTGCCACAACTTGCCACAACTTGCCACAGCATGGGAGTTGGTTGCATATCAGGGCTTAGTTGTTCCCTACAGTTAATTCATAAGGCTTCTTAGGTTCCCTATTGTTTTAGACTATGCAAACAGTAAAATTGCTTTATTTATTTTGCACAATTCCTATTTCAGGTAGATTCTGAAAGTGAGAACTAGAGAAAATATCTAGTCTCCATGTTTTTGGTAACCAGAAAAGATTAAGTAGTTTAATTTCTAAGAGGGGAATCCAACATATATTGTGGTGAACAGGGATAAGTGTTTTGTTCCAGGATGATAAAAATGTACCTAGGGAAGGGGAGTAGATGACTTCCTAGGTGACAGGAATATGGTGAGATTCCTTGGGTAGATAGTTAGAGGGATGTGAAGCTCAAATCTGGTCTGATGTCTAGAACCAGTTTGCATGTACTGGTTTTAGCTCTATGCATAGATAAAAAGATAACCATCTATGGAATTAAGGTAGTGAACTCTCATGACTGCTGGAATCCATTTCCAAATATAAACCTGTGACTTGTGGTCCATTTAACTGTTGACCTGGGTCTGTTCATTGTAATGGCATTCATAGTATTATCATATTCTGAATTTATAAAGAAGTCCATATACGTCCTAACCTGGCTGCACTTATGAGAATAAGCCCTGAGTTCTATATTAATATATAGTTTATAAAGTTTAGGAGTTTATATAGATATATAGAGTTTATATATTTATATATATATATATATATTTAAACTATATAGAGTTTATAAAGAGGTTTTCTCATGACAACAAAAATATAGATGAGAATACATATGAGGTTTATGGGGTGATGGTGGGAAAACAGAAGACTGCAGTGCCTAAAGCTATTGAAGTTATTGCTTGTTTTCACTTCATTTAATTTAGATAGCCTGGCCTGATTCCAGACTTTGTAATGAAAAATATGACAAATGTTAGAAATTAATATCATATTAATAAAATATTTTTAACATGTGACTAGAAGAAAAATTATATTTGCAGAGAAGAGAGAAATAAGATAGAGCAGTTTTTCAAAAACTATTATGCTTAAACTTTAATGATCTTTTTAATGCATAGATTTTTTATAGTACTTCTCAAAATAGAAAATAAATTATATTCCAATTGATAGATTTTTACTATTTTCCAAATGCAATCAGAATATATTTGGCATTCAGTTTGAATTTATCGCTTTCAGAATACTGTTGTATATTATAAATTGTTTGTTCAATATTTTAGTTATCCTGTATACATTATGACCCAATCAAAAATAATAATATGGTTCCTTCATTCACTCATTGAACAGTAAAGTATCCATTGTATCTAAAACACTGTGTTATAAGGCATAAAGAGAATAGTGAGGCATGGTATCCAACCTATGTAATAAGAGGGCATCCCATTTTGTTTTGTATTAAGGCTATTTGTAAAATTAGATTGTAAGCCTTTTGAGAGCAGGGGTAGTTTTGATCATCTTCATATCTTCCATGATAATACTTCAAATATAGAGCAGTTAATCAACTCAGGAACTAGTAATTATGTTTACACATCAATTCCCAGGTCATAGACTAGAAGAGAACTTTAGAAATTCATCCAATCCTACCTTTCCATTTTAGAAACGAGAAAACTAAAGGCCCAAATCAAACAATGAATGACAAAACCAGAATTTGAACTTAGGTTCTTTTATTCCAGATATTGCATTTTCACTGTACCTGATTCCTTTAACTTATCAGTTATGTCTTAATTATAGCCTTTATAAAATGAAATAATTTTATTGAGTCTCCTTACAATGTATGAAGTATAGAGCTTGTGAAATTCAGATAGCAAATATGTATAAAAATGTAAACCTGTTTAAAAGTAGTAGTTGACATAGAGTTGAACAAAAAAGTTTTCCTTAAACAAAAAAAATGTTCCAGGAAAGGAGGAGTAATTTCAGCAGAATGACAAAGTTTCTGATGGTTGTTTATGCGTTCAGTCAGTCAACCAATCAAACAAGAATTTCTTTAGGTCCTACTTTCTTCCAGGCCCTTTTCTAGGTACTGGGGATACAAGGACAAGACAAACTTTTCCCATTTTCAGAAAACTTGGAATTTAACCAGGGTAGAAAATATGTACACATATAGGAATATGTATATGCATATGTGCAGGCATGCAAATTTCTTTGAACAATTTGTTCAAAGTTTTGACAATATGAAAAGAGCTGTTATAAATATTTTTGTACATGTGTGTGCTTTTTTTCTGCTTCTTCGATTTCTTGGGGTGTTAGACCTAGTAATGCTATCACTGTGTCAAATGATAGACATAGTTTAATAGCTTTGGGGCCATAGTTCCCATTCAGAATTTTCCAGAATAGCTAAATTAGTTCATAGCTAAACCAGCAGTGTTTTAATATACTATTTCCCCCCTCATAACTTCTTTAGCATTTTTGGGGGGTCAAGTTGCAGTCTTATAGCTATGAGGTTGTATGTCAGAGTCATTTCAATTCGTATTTTTCTAGTTACTAGTGATTTTGAACATTTTTTAATATATTAATGTTGATAGCTTCAATTTCTTCCTCTGAAAACTGAGGTTAAGTTGTTCTTATTCTTACAAATTTTACCCAGTTCCATTCATATCTTAGAGGGGTCAGAGAAACTTGCTGCAAAGACTTTTTCTGGTATTCTTGTAATTTGAGCTGCATTAGTTTGTTTTGGGCAAAAAAATTAATTTTCCAAAATAACAATTGTCCATTTGCCTCTTGTTATCCTCTTTATCTTTTTTGTGGTCATAAATGCTTCCTTTACCTATAGATCTGACAGGTATCTCTAATTTGTTTGTGATGTTACTTGTTATGAATTAATCATGTACCCATTTGGAGCTGTACAAGCATATTTAACTCCCCCCCCCTTTTTTTAGTGAAAGAGAAAATATGAAGAAATAATATTTTTTTCTGATGACCTTTCCCTTGAAAGTCACATTGGAAAGTGAGTGATAATTTGAGGACAATGGGGATTTTTTTCTTAGAGAAATGGAAAAAAGATTGCATCTACAAGTTTAACAAGGAATACCTCTTCTCTAAATAAGATCATCACCCACAGAAGGAAAGTGATATTTTCCATAAAAATGGTGGTACCTTCTCAGATATCTGTTCTTTGATTTTCTGTACATAAAACTCTGGGAGGAACCTCATTGATTCCTCCAGGGGAGTAGGCAAGGAAGAATAGGGTAGAACACTCTTGATTGTATTTTTTCCTTGATTTAGAGTCCTATATATCTTTTTAAAATTTTTTTATTTTATTTAATATATTTAGTTTTCAGCATTGATTTTCACAAGAGTTTGAATTACAAATTTTCTCCACATTTCTACCCTCCCCCCCACTCCAAGATGGAGTATATTCTGGTTGCCCTGTTCCCCAGTCAGCCCTCCCTTCTGTCACCCCACTCCCCTCCCATCCCCTTTTCCCTTCCTTTCTTGTAGGGCAAGATAAATTTCTATGCCCCATTGCCTGTGTATCTTATTTTCTAGTTGCATGCAAGAACTTTTTTTTTTTGTTTTTGAACATCTGTTTTTAAAGCTTGGAGTTCCAAATTCTCTCCCCTCTTCCCTTCCCACACACCCTCCCTAAGAACTCAAGCAATTCAACATAGGCCACATGCATATCATTATGTATAACCCTTCCACAATACTCATGTTGTGAAAGACTCACTATATTTTGCTCCTTCCTAACCTATCCCTCTTTATTGAATTTTATTCCTTGACCCTGTACCCTTTCGAAAGTGTTTGTTTTTGATTACCTCCACCCTCATCTGCCCTCCCTTCTATCATCCCCCCTTTTTTATCTTCTTCTTCCTCCTTTTTTCCTGTGGGGTAAGTTACCCAATTGAGTATGTATGGTATTCCCTCCTCAGGTCAAATCTGATGAGAGCAAGATTCACTCTTTCCCCATCACCTGACTTCTCTTCCCTTCCAACAGAACTGCTTTTTCTTGCCATGTTTATGCGAGATAATTTACCCCATTCTATCTCTCCCTGTCTCCTTCTCTCAATATATTCTTCTCTCATCCTTTAATTTTATTTTATTTCTTTTAGATATCTTCCCTTCATCTTCAACTCACCCTGTGCCCGCTCTCTCTCTCTCTATGTATATACACATACATATATACATACATACACACTCACAAATATATATATATACATAAACATATATATATGAATATTCCCATCAGCTACCCTAATACTGGGGTCTCATGAATCATACACATCATCTTTCCATGTAGGAATGTAAACAAAACAGTTCAACTTTAGTAAGTCCCTTATGATTTCTTTTTCTTGTTTACCTTTTCATGTTTCTCTTGATTCTTGTGTTTGAAAGTCAAATTTTCTATTCAGCTCTGGTCTTTCCACTGAGAAAGCTTGAAAGTCCTCTATTTTATTGAAAATCCATAGTTTACCTTGGAGCATGATATTCAGTTTTGCTGGGTAGGTGATTCTTGGTTTTAATCCTAGCTCCATTGACCTCTGGAATATCGTATTCCAAGCCCTTCGATCTCTTAATGTAGAAGCTGCTAGATCTTGCGTTATTCTGATTGTGTTTCCAGAATACTCAAATTGTTTCTTTCCGGCTGCTTGCAATATTTTCTCCTTGATCTGGGAGCTCTGGAATTTGGCGACAATATTCCTAGGAGATTTCTTTTTGGGATCTGTTTGAGGAGGCGATTGGTGGATTCTTTCAATTTCTATTTTGCCCTTTGGCTCTAGAATGTCAGGGCAGTTCTCCTTGATGATTTCTTGAAAAATGATATCTAGGCTCTTTTTTTGATCATGGCTTTCAGGTAGTCCAATAATTTTTAAATTCTCTCTCCTGGATCTATTTTCCAGGTCAGTGGTTCTTCCAATGAGATATTTCACATTGTCTTCCATTTTTGCATTCTTTTGGTTCTGTTTTATAATATCTTGATTTCCCATAAAGTCACTAGCTTCCACTTGCTCCAATCTAATTTTTAAGGTCATATTTTCTTCAGTGGCCTTTTGGACCTCCTTTTCCATTTGGCTAATTCTGCCTTTCAAGGCATTCTTCTCCTCATTGGCTTTTTGGAGCTCTTTTGCCATTTGAGTTAGTCTGTTTTTTAAAGTGTTGTTTTCTTCAGTGTATTTTTCAGCATTTTTTTGGGTCTCCTTTAGCAAGTCATTGACTTGTTTTTCATGGTTTTCTCTCATCCTTCTCATTTCTCTTACCAATTTTTCCTCTACTTCTCTAACTTGCTTTTGCAAATCCTTTTTGAGCTCTTCCATGGCCTGAGACCAGTTCATGTTTTTCTTGGAGGCTTTTGTTGTAGGCTCTTTGACTTTGATGACTTCTTCTGGCTGTATGTTTTAGTCTTCTTTGTCACCAAAGTAAGATTCCAAAGTCTGAGACTGAATCTGGGTGCGTTTTCGCTGCCTGGCCATATTCCCAACCACCTAACTTGACCCTTGAGTTTTTCAGTGGGGTATGACTGCTTGTAGACTAAAGAGTTCTATGTTCCAAGCTTGGGGGGATGCACCAGCTCTGCCACACCGGCACTCCTCCTTCCCCAAGAACCTCCAACCTGGACTGGAGTTACATCTTCAGCAGGCTCTGCACTCCTGCTCTGATCCGCCACTTAATTCCTCCCATCAGGTGGGTCTGGGGCCAGAGGCAACTGCAGCTGTTGTTCTGTAGCTGACCCACCTCCACTGCCCCTGGGGCGGTAGCCGAACCACGAACTCCTTCCACTCCTGCAGCTTTTCCCACTAACCTTCTCTGTTGTCTTTGGTGTTTGTGTGTTGAGAATTCTGGTAAGTGCTGCAGCTCACTGATTCAGAGCACTAGGGCATGCTCTGCCCGGCTCCTGGTCTGGTTGATCTGCACCACCCATGCTGGGCTCTCCTCCACTCCACTCCCAGCTCCATGCAGGATAGACCTCACCCATAGACCATCCAGGCTGTCCTGGGCTAGAGCCCTGCTTCCCTCTGCTATTTTGTGGGTTCTGCAGTTCTAGAATTGGTTCAGAGCCATTTTTATAGGTTTTTTTGAAGGGACTCAGCGGGGAGCTCATGCTAGTCCCTGCTTTCCAGCTGCCATATTCGAGTCCTATGTATCTTACTTGAAATTTTCTTGGGAAGATTCATGTAAGAGGGCAAGGGAAAATATACCAATTTGGACATCATTCTCTAAATTAGAAATATTTTGGATATAGAATAATGATAAATTAAATAAACTTATTTCTAGCAGACTTGAGGCTAGATTACAAGTACAGCATTAGTATTAATATTTTTTACTTTTACAGTGGTGTATGAGAAAAAAAATTTAAAACCCAGTTTAACTGACTCTTGGTATACTTGGAAGGGAATAATGTGACTTAAGAATGGAAAGATTTGTTATGGTAACATTATAGAATGTTTCAAATTCTAAATGTTTCTACTAGATCTTAGAAGTAATAAGGAGACTTTAAATGTTTTTGAGTATGTGAGAGGGGGACTGACATGGTCAGACCCGCACTTTAGGAAAAGCATTTTGATAGCTATGAAGAGTTGGAGTGTGGTCATTTACTACTGCCTATGATTTGCATAAACTTTTATAAGTGTGTGTGTGTGTGTGTGTCTATTAGAGAGAGACTGGGACAAAGAGAGTGATAGAAATAGGGGCAGGGATGGAGGAAGAGGAAAGTTAGTATTGTCCCAGTGTATTACAGTGGAAAGAGCATTGGACTAAGGCTCATAAAAATGGGGTCTGAGTACCTGTATTGGTACCTAAAAGAGGTATGACTGTGGGCAAGTCATTTTTTCTGACTTTTCTGTAAAATATATAAATATGAACATAAACCATGATGTTAGTCACTGCTGCTGAATGAAATCTATCTCAAATGCCACCAAAATCATAATATGCCAATGTCATTCTACTAATGACAAGAATAAGCCAGTGGCCTAATAACTCTGGAAATTGTTATATTTCTTTTCAAGGTTTGGTGCAGTCCTAACAGCCTGTGGGAGTTTGGCTTCAGTTTGATGGCAGGTAATCTTTACAGTCACCTATGCTAGCCGCCCAGAAAATCTTCTTGTTTACTAGGAGGGCATATGGCTGTATGATTGCATATATATGTCACATTTAAATCATCTTTAAGTGAAGATGAAAATAAACTAGAACTTAAACCTTCTTCCCCTATATCATAGTTGTAAACCACTTCAGTCTATTAAGGATGGTCCTTGGAACTTCTGATTTTGTTTTGTTTTTGTAAGGTCTATTTTTTGTATATCTGTCATAGTGTCATTGCCAGTCTAATTCTACCTGGAGGCAAAATAAATGATGCCCTGAGGTCCTTTCCATCTTGGGACTGGTCAGTCAGTCAGGATCATTCATTGAAAGTATATATGTGAAGTACTTGTAGCCAGAATGGCCTTTGTTTTCTTTGAATGACTCAGCTTACCTCATTGAGCCTCTGGACACTGTGGCTTGCTCTTCCGGGGCAGGAGGCCCAAGGAGCATTCCAGGAAGCAGACAACTTCCTGTGTGATGAGTCATGGGGCTGGCTGAGGGGAGGTGTTAACGGCTATGCTAGGGGGAGGGGCCAAGTCAAGAACCAATCGGCCTTGGTCGTTCAGACGGTGCTGGATGATGTCAAAAACTCTATAAGAGGGGAGAGGACAGCTTGAAGATCCTCTCTTTTCCTTTTCCGGTTGGAGCCAGCGACAGTTACAGCGACAGTTACAGCGACAGTTGGAGCCAGAGGCAGTTACAGAGGCAGTTACGACAGTTACGTCAGTTACAGCCACAGCCTCAGACACAGCTGAAGCAGGAGCTGCCAGTAGCAGAGCTGACCTACGGGAGGAAGCTGAACAAAGACTTCAGTCCAGTGGGTAATCTTATTACCATAGAGGGGGAAACATGATTTTGCTTTACGCAATCATGCTTCTCTGTAGCCTCCTGGTTACTCTTTCAAGGCGTACTTATTGGGCCTGGAAGCTTTTGATCAATATATCAAAATGGGGTTGCTGGTTCATGGGTTGGTTACTGTGGAGCCTAAATAAATGTTTTGATTCTTCTGCCTTCTACTTTGAGAGTTTCTTATATCCGGCGATTCCGAACGTTTCAGACATGTTTATGATCCTATTTGAGATTATAAACTCTGCCCTCCTGATACAGTACTTTATCTTAGACTCTGCAGTTCATGTGTGTGACAGGTATAGTGTTCTTTACCTCTACTGTTCAAACACTGTGCTATCAATTTTCCTGCACAGATCTCTTCCTCCACCCAGTTCCTTTCACCCAGTCATGGAAGGAAATGAATATGGCTTATAGCTGATTTGAATATTTCCCCCAGTTTGCCTCCAGGAAATCTCTTGAAACATTAGAGAAAATTAGAGAGAAATTAAAGTGCTTGCCCAAGTCTCTAAGGTAGGGAAGTGAAACACCCTCGCTGAGGAAGGCGACACACCACAGCCTTGGTGTGGTAGATAGAACACTGGGCTTCCAATCAGGAAGACTCTGGTTCAGATTCCACCTCAGATTTACCAACTCTGTAACCATGGACAAATCACTTAGTTCCTCTGACCCTTAGTTTGGTCATATATAAAGTGAAGAAGTTGAAATCAGTAACCCCTAAGGTTTCTTTCAGCTCTAACCATGTAACCTGGGTGCGAGAGGGAGAGAAACACTGGGCTCTGTAAGCCAGCATGTCTGAAATTTGGAATTGTTAGCTGAAATCCATATAGAGACATAAAGCAACTGGGTGTTTCTGATCCTTGAGCAAATTTCGGTCAGACCCGACATTGACAGGGACAACAGCACGTGCAAGAAACTTTGGGAGTGGGGTTCCTCATCTAATAATATTGCATTAGAACTGTGTCACAAGTGGAACTCTGAAACCCTGCCAATACTGGATACCTCTGGCACTCACTCCTATGAAGTAGGTTTATGGTATCTGTGACAATGAAGAATTTTCTCTATCAAAGGATTAATGTGGCCCAAAGAGCTCCATTAAACGGAATAGCTGGAAGAACTGGGACAAGGAGTAACATAGGAGCTCACCTACTGGGAACCACAGAAACTCTAATGGGGAGCAATCAATGTTAAATTCTACCCGTTAAGCAGAACTAAAGGACAAGGTGTGTTAGGGAGTAAAGCTAGCATCCTGCTTTGAACTTTAGGAAAAACTGTTACATGGAGCCATATCTGAAAGCCACCCACTGTGAGCTCTAAAAGGAGTCACAAAGTGAAGCAATACCATTGCCACCTATTGGCAGCCATAGAAAACTGCATGATAAGTCACCCAATGACACATTGTGGGAGGTTATGACTGCTGGAAGCCCTGCCAACTCATGAGTGTAAATCTATACAGATCTCTGAGGTGAAGGTGAAGGTTGATCTATTTTGAGTATTAGTTTTGAGATTTTTTTTCTTTTTTCTTCAAGTTATCAAGAAAAGATCTCTTTTCTGGACTGTGTGCTTATGAGGGAATTGATAACATACACCGAGTAATGTCACATAGTCCTTATGCTAGATGTTCTGGCTACGGGCAATGAGCCAAAAAATGAGATATCCATGGCCATTCTTGTCACGTGAGGGCCTCTGACACAATAATTCCAATAATTCTTGTTATTAAGGGCTGAAAGAGAAATGAACCTTGAAAACATTTATAATACATCAAGAAAGATGAAACCAAACAAAATGATTTTTTTTTAAAATGACATAAGAGCATATATATTGTATAAATAAAGACATAAGTATGGAGAGTAAGGTAAATTTCTAGAATCTGATGGTTTTAGTTAGGGAAGATGTTAGGAAGCTGAAAAAAACTTAAGTATTGTTTCGAAGGTGGGAAAGACTATGGTTGGGCACAAAGAAGATAGGTAAATATAGAAAGACAGACCTGCAAATATTGATTTATAAACCTGAGATGAGCCATGATAGTCCTGGTAAAAAAATACCCTAGCCTATTCAGAAAATGATGCCAGAGGAAGAGAGAAAACATATATTTGGCAAATTATATTTTTTTCTATGGCTTCTAGAAAGGAGCAGCAAGAGCAAAACTTGGTAGCAGCAGGAAAGAATTTGTACCAAAAGGATCGTAATTTCAGGAGTGTGTGAAATTCTTTTCATGAAGATAATGAAAGAGCTAATGTTTAATGTTGTTGCTTTTAATGTTTTGTAGGGAGATAATACTAGGAGAACTGAATTTCCTGTATTATAGTCAAATATAATTTTAAATTAAAAAATTGAGTTAAAATGAACTTCACAGAAAGTCTGAGCAATTATAACTCAATAAATCCCTTCCCTTCATCTTCATTTCTTTTTTAATATACATTTTACTTATATCATTAAGTATTTCCCAATTATGTGTAAAATTTTTAATATTCTTTTTTAGCATTTTGAATTCCAAATTCTTTTCCTCCCTCTTTGCTCTCCCCCACACCTTGAGAAAATAAGTAATATTATATTAATTATACATGTGAAATCATGCAAAATATATTTCTATATTAGCCATATTGCAAATGAAAAACACACACACACACAGAAGAACAAGTTCAAAAAGTATGCTTCAGATTTCACTTAGAGTTCATCAGTTATCTGAAAGTGGAGAGCATTTTCACTATGGGTCCTTTGGAAATGTCTTGGATCATTGTCTTAATCAGAGTAGCTAAGTCAGTTGATTATCCTTACAATATTGCTGTTACTATGTACAATGTTCTGGTTCTACTCATTTTACCTTACATCAATTTTTGTTAGATTTCTCAGGTTTTTCTGAGACTATCCTGTTCATCATTTCTTGTAGCACAATAGCATTCCTTCAAAATCAAATACCATGACTTGTTCAGCCATTCCCCAATTTATAGACATCCTCTTGATTTCCAATTCTTTGCCACCAGGAAAAGAATTGCTATAAAAATTTTTGAACAAATAGCTCCTTTTCCCTTTTCTTTGATCTCCTTGGGATATAAACCTAGTAGTGGTATTACTGGGTTAAAGGGTATCCACAATTTGTTAGCCCTTTGGGCATAGTAGTTACAAATGATTCTCCAGAATAGTTGCACTAGTTCACAATTCTACCAATAGTGCATTAGTGTCTCCATTTTCCCACATCCCCTCCAGTATTTGTGATTTTCCTTTTCTGTCATGTTAGCCAGTCAGATACATGTGAGGTGGTATCTCAGAATTGTTTTAATTTGCATTACAGTAATCATTACTGATTTAGAGCATTTTTCACATGACTCTAGATAGCTTTGATTATTTTGTCTGAAAACAACCTGCTAATGTCCTTTGACAGTTTACCATTTGGGGAATGACTTGTGTTTTTTATAAATTTGGTTCAGTTCCCTATGTATTTGGGAAATAAGACTTTTATCAGAGAAACTTGCTGTAAAATTTTTCCCAAGTTTGCTGTTTTCCTTCTAATTTTGACTGCAGTGATTTTATTCATGAAAAAAAATAATTTCATGTAATAAAAAGTATCCACTTTATTCCTCGTGGTCCTCTCAATGTGTTATTTGTTTATAAACTTTTACTACATCCATAGACCGGACAGGCACATTTTTCTATGCTCACCTAATCTACTGAAGATCTCACCCTCGATGTCTAAATTATTTATCTACTTTTACCTTATCATATACAGTGTGAAATGTTGGTCTATGCCTAGTTTCTGTCAACCTCCTTTCCAGTTTTCCCAGCCATTTTTGTCATGGTGACTTCTTACCCCCAAATCTTGGATCTTTGGGCTTGTCAAACTCTAAATTACTATGGTCATTTCTTACTGTGTATTTGGTACTTAATCTATTTCACTGATCCATGACTCCATTTCTGAGAGAGTATTGATGATTACCACTTTGTAATATAGTTTGAAACTTGATACTACTAAGCTGCCTTCATTTGCGTTTTTTCCCATTGATTCCCTTGGTATTCTTGACTTTTGTTTTACCTAATAGATTTTGTTTTTTGTTTTTTTTCTAGTGCTACATTATAACTCTTTGGTAGTTTGATTGGTATCGTTCTGAATAAGTAAATTACATAGAATTATAATTTTATTATATTGGCTTGGCCTATCCATGGGCAATTAATGTCTCTCCAATTATTTAGATCTGTATTTTTGTGAAAAGTGTTTTGTGATTGTATTCATATAATCCCTGAGTTTGTCTTGGCAGGTAAACTATGTATTTTATATTACCTACAGTTATTTTAAAGGGGATTCCTCTTTCTATCTCTTGTGTATAGGTTTTTTTGGTAGCATACGGAAATGATGACATTTTATGTGGATTTCTTTTATAACCTGCAACTTTACTAAAGTTGTTAATTGTTTCAAGTAGGTTTTTAATTGATTCTCTAGAATTCTCTAAGCATACCATCATATCATCTGCAAAGAGTGATAGTTTTGTTTCCTCATTGCCTATTTTTATTCCCACAATTTCTTTTTCTTGTCTTATTGCTATAGCCACCATTTCTAATAAAATATTGAATAATAGTGGTGATAATGGGCATTCTTGCTTCACCTCTGATCTTATTGGGAAGACTTTAATTTTATTCCCATTACAGTAATGCTTGCTCTTGTTTTCAAATAGATAGTATTTATCATTTTAAGAAAAACTCCATGGTCCCTTTGCTTTCTAGTATTCTAATAGAAATGGGTTTTGTATTTTGTCATAGTCTTTTTCTGTTGATATAATCATATATTTTTGATGATTTTGTTATTGATACTGTCAATTATGCTAATAATTTTCCTAATATTGAACCACCTCTGCATTCCTGGCATAAATCACACCTGGTCATAGTGTATGATCTTTGTGATGTATTTCTGTAATCTCCTTGCTACTATTTAATTTAAAAATTTTGCATAGCTATTCATTACAGAATTTTGTGTATTGTTTTCTTTCTTTGTAAGTTTAGGTATCAAAACCATATTTGTGTCATAAAGTGAATTCCGTAGTATTCCTTTTTACCTATTTTTCAAATACTTTATAGAGTATTGGCATTAGCTATTCCTTAATCATTTGGTAGAATTTACTCATAAATCCATCTGGTCCTGGGGATTTTTTCTTAGGGAGATCATTTATGGATCATTCAATTCTTTTTTCTAAGATGGCATTATTCTGACAGGAGATATGTGTTACCTAAGAGTTGTTTTGATTTGCGTTTCTCTAGTCAATAGTGATTTAGAGCATTTTTTCCTATATCTATAGATATCTTTAATTTCTTCCTCTGAAAACTGCCTGTTCATATCATTTGACCCTTTCTGAATTGAGGAATGACTTTTATTCCTGTAAATTTGGCTCAGTTCCTTGTATATTTTAGAAACGAGGCCTTTATCAGAGACATTGCTTGTAAAGATTTTCTCTCAATTTTCTGCTTCCCTCCTAATCTTTGTTGCATTGGCTTTTTTATACAAAAACATTTCAATGCAACATCAAAATTATCCATTTTGCATTTTATAATGCTCCCTATCTCTTGTTGGGTCATGAATTCTTCCCTTTCTCATAAATCTGACAGGTAAACTATTCCTTGCTCTCCCAAGTTGCTTATAGTATCAACCTTTATTCCTAAATCATGTACCCATTTTGACTTTATTTTGGTATATGGTGTAAGACATGGGTCTGTGCCCAGTTTCTGCCATACTATTTTCTAATTTTCCCAGCAGTTTTTGTGAGTTCTTAGCCCAGAAGCTAGATTCTTTGGGCTTATCAAAGAGTAGATTGCTATAGTCAGTGACTTCTTCATCTTGTGTACCTAACCTATTCCACTGATCTACCACTCTGTTTCTTAGCCAGTACCAGGTAGTTTTTGATGACTGCTGCTTTATAGTACATTTTGATATCTGGTATGGCTAGGCCACCTTCCCTAGCATTTCTTTTCATTAATTCCCTTGATATTCTATTTCTGTTCTTCCAGATGAATTTTGGTATTATTTTATCTCTGTAAAATAATTTTTTAGTAATTTGATTGGTATGGCACTGAATAACTAAATTAATTTAGGTAAAATTGTCATTTTTATTATATTAGCTTGGCCTAACCATGAGCAACTGATGTTATTCCATTTAATTAGATCAGACTTTATTTGTGTGAGAAGTGTTTCATAATTGTGTTTATATGGGCCCTGGGTTTGTCTTGGCAGGCACATTCCCAAATATTTCATAGTGTCTAAAGTAACTTTAAATAGAATTTATCTTTCTATCTATTGCTGTTAGGCTTCATTAGTAATATATAGGAATGCCAAGGATTTATGTGGTTTTATTTTATAGCTGGCAACTTTGCTAAAGTTGTTTATTATTTCAAGTAGTTTTTTACTTGATTCTCTAGGATTCTCTAAGTAAATCATCGTATCACTTGCAAAAAGTGATAATTTAGTTTCTTCTTTGCCTATTCTAATTCCTTCAATTTCTGTTTCTTCTCTTAATACGAAAGCTAACATTTCCAGTACCAAATTGATTAATAGGGGTGATAATGGACATCCTTGTTTCACCCCTGATCTTATTGGGAATGCATCTAGCTTATCCTCACTACATATAATGATTGCTGATGGTTTTAGGTAGATGCTATTCATAATTTTAAGGAAGACTCCATTTATTCCTATGCTTTCTAGTGTTTTTAATAGGAATGGGTGTGGGATGTGGGAAAATTGGAACATTAATACACTGTTGGTGGGGTTGTGAACAGATCCAGCCATTTTGGAGAGCAATTTGGAACTATGCCCAAAGGGCTATAAAAATGTGCATACCTTTTGACCCAGCAATACCAGTCCTAGGTCTGTATCCCAAAGAGACAACAAAAGTGGGAAAGGGACCTGTATGTACAAAAATGTTTATAGTTGCTCTTTCTGTGGTGGCAAAGAATTGGAAATCAAGGGGATGCCCATCAATTGGGGAATGGCTGAACAAGTTGTGGTATATGGATGTAATGGGATACTATTGTGCTATAAGAAATGGGGAAGATACAGACTTCATAATAACCTGGAAACACCTACATGATCTGTTACTGAGTGAGAGGAGCAGAACCAGGAGAACATTATACACAATCACAGACATATTGATTCTGTGATGACTAACTTTGATAGACTTGGCTCTTCTCAGCAATACAAGGCTCAAAGACAGCTCCAAAGGACTCATGATGGAAAAAGCTAGCTACATCCAGAAAAAGAGCTGTGGAATCTGAATGCAGACTGAGGCAAACTATTTGCTCTCTTTTTTTTCCTCTTTTCTTTTTTGCTTTTGTTTCTTCTCTCTCATGACTCATTCCATTAGTCATAATTCTTCTTTGCAACTTGACTATTGTGCAAATAAGTTTAATGTGAAGGTTTATGTAGAATCTATAGTGGACTGCATGCCATCTTGGTGGGGGGAGTGGAGAGGGGAAGGAAGGGAAGAAAATTTGAAACTCAAGAACATGTAAAAGTAAGTGTTGTAAACTACAAATAAAAAATCTAATTTTAGAAAAAGATGGCATTATTTAAGTATTTTCTTTTCTTTTAATTGGAACAATTTATATTTTTGTAGTTATTCATTAATTTCACTTAGATTGTCAGTTTTGCTGCATATATTTGGGCAAAATAACTCTTATTACTCTCTTTATTTCATCATCATTGATGGTACATACACCCTTTTCAGTTTTGATACTGGTAACTTGATTTTCTTCTTTTTTAAAAAAAAATTTTAATGAAATTAACCCATGATTAATCTCTTTTACTTTTGTATAAGATCAACTTCTAGTTTTATTTGTCAGTTTAAGGAGGTTTTTTAACTTTTGATTTTATTAATCTTTCCTTTGATTTTCAGGATTTTGATTTTGGTATTTAACTGGAGATTTGTAATTTGTTCTTTTTCTAGATTGGGTATGTTCTTTCTTTTATTGATTTATGCATTTAGAGATACACATTTTCCTTTAAGTACTATTTTGAATTTATCCCACAAATTTTGTTATGTTGTCCAAATATTGAAATTTTATTTAAAGTATTGATTGTTTTTGTAATTTGTTCTTTGACTCATTCAGATTAGATTCTCTAGTTTCCAATTAATTCTGTCTGTGCTTTCATGGCCCTCTATTTAATGTAATTTTTATTACATTATGGTCTTACAAGTATGCATTTAATGTCTCTGCTTTTCTACATTTGGTTATGAGACTTTTATGCACTAATAGATTATTAATTTTTTGTGAACATGCTATGTATAATTGAGAAACAGCTATATTCCTTTCCATTTGTTCCCATTCATTTTTCTCAAGAAGACTATCATATCTAATTTTTCTAAGATTCTATTAATTTCCTTAACCTCTTTCTGATCTATTTTATGGTTAAATTTCCCTAGCTCTGAGAGGGGAAAGTTGAGGTTCCTCACTAGTATAGTTTTTACTATTTCCTCCTATAATTCATTTAACTTTTCCTTTAAGAATTTGGATGTTATGCTATTTTGTGCATATATGTTTATTATTCACATTACTTCATTGTCTTTGAGGACTTTTAGCAAGATAAAATTTCCCTATTTATGTCTTTTAATTAGGGCTATTTTTACTTTTGTTTGATCTGAAATCATGATTATTACCCTTGCCTTTTTAATTTCAATTGAAGCATAATAGATTCTGTTCCAGCCCCTTATTTTAACTCTATGTTTGTCTATCTGCTTTAAGTGTGGTTCTTATAAACAACATAGGATTGGACTCTGGTTTCTAGTGCATTCTACTATTTGCTTCTGCTTTATGAGTGAGTGCATCTCATTCACATTAACAGTTGTGTTTACTAGCTGTGCATTTGCTTCCATCCTATTTTCTTATATTTATCATTTTTCCTTTCTTTTTATCCTGCCTCTCCTGAAAAGTCTGTTTGTTTTCTGACCACTATTGTTCTTTGTCCCCACTCCCTTTTATCACCCACCCCTTTCTCTTATCACCTTCCCATCCTGTTTTCCAGTTGGGCAAGATAGATTTCAATACCCAATTGAGTGTGTGTGTGTGTGTGTGTGTGTGCGCGTGCGCGTGTTCCCTCTTTGAAGCAATTTACATGAGAGTGAGTTTCAAGCATTGCCACCCCGCCTCACTACCTGTCCCTCCACCATAAAAGCTCTTACTTGAATTCCTCTTTTATATTAGATACTTTTCCCTATTATTTTCCCCTCCCCCTTTTCCCCGGATACCCCTCTTCTCATCCCCTCTATTTTTTATATAATACCAATATGATCAACTCACTCCCGTGTTCTCTATTTAGAGTCATTCTAAGTATCTAATAATGATAAAGTTCTTACAAGTCATATGTATCATCTTACCATACAAGAATATAAACACTTTAGCCTTATTGAGACTCTAATGATTTCTCTTTCATGTTTTCCTTTTTAACCTCATCTTGAGTCTTTTTCTATTCTGCTCTGATCTTTTCATCAGGAATACTAGAAATTCTTCTATTTCATTAAATATCCATTTTTTCTCTTGAAGGATTATATTCATTTTTACTGAGTAGATTATTCTTCTAATAATAATTTGTTTGCCTTCCATTATACATATTCCAAGCCTTCTGCCCTAAAACATGGTAGCTAAATCTTCTGTGATCCTGACTGTGGCTCCTTTATATTTGGATGCTTTCTTTCTGGATGCTTGACATATTTTCTCTTTGACTGCAGAGTTCTTAAATTTGGCCAGGTTATTCCTGGGAATTTTCTTTTTGGTATCTCTTTCAGGTGGTAATTAGTGCAGTCTTTCAATTTTTATATAATCCTATTGATCTAAGATATAGGGCAGTTTTCCTTGATAATTTTTTGAAATATCATGTCTTGGTTCTTTCTTTGATCATGACTTTCAGGTAGCACAATAATTTCTAAGTTATCTCTCCTTAATCTATGTTCCAATTCATTTTTTCCAATGAGATATTTCACATTTTCTGTTTTTTATTCTTTTGACTTTTTCATTCTTTTTATTGTTTTTTGATGTCTCGTGGAGTCATTTGTTTCCACTTGGATTGACTCTAATGTTTAAGGAATTATTTTCTTCAGTGAGCTTGTGTACATCTTTTTTTTCCAATTGGCCAGTTCTAAATTATTTTCATCAGCGAAATGTTTAAACTCTTTTCTTCATTAAATAACGGCAGCACCTGCTAGCATTTATATAATGCTTACTCTGTGGCAGACACTAAACTAAATGCTTTATAATTATAATCTTATTTAATCTTTTCCACAACCTTGCAAAATAAGTGTTGTTATCATTTTATAGGTGAGAAAACTAAGGCAAACAGAAGTTAAGTGACTTGGCCAGAGTCACATAATTAGTAAGTATCTGAGGCTGGCTTTGAATTCAGGTATTTCTGACTCCAGTCCCAATGTTCTATACACTGTACCACCTAGATGCCTCATTTTACTGGTGGGGATACAACATGCACACAGATAAATATATACTGTATTATACTGTATATACTGTATGTATACTGTATAGTATGTTTATAATATAGTTATAATTATATATATTTATGTTACATATATATGCATATTACATATATGAAATAAATACAGACTAATTGGGAGGGACCACTCATAGTTGAGCATAGCCCCCTTGTAGAAAGTAGTGCTTGAGCTGAATTTTGACAGGAGCTAAAGCTTCCAAGATATAGAGGTGAGGAGGGCAAGCCCTCCAGACATGGGAGACAATCTGGGCAATGGCATGGAGGCAAGCAATGAAATATTGTATACCAGGAACAGAAAGTAGACCAATTTGACTTGAAGGTAAAGGACTAGATCATTGGAAGGGGGCAGAGAAAAGAGTGAACTGTGACTAGCCTGAAAATATAGGTGATGCTAGTGTCTTTGAACTTTAAATGCTAAACAAAGGAGTTCATACTTTATCATAGAGGCAAAAAGGGGTCCCTGAAGCATATTGATCAAGAGGTGAAATAGGGATACGTCTTTAATTAGTCATAAGAAAACAAATTCATACCAAGGAAGATGAGTATAGAAGAAGATGAAGGTGCAAAGCCTACAAAGTCTAATGCCAAGTTACAGGGGCATTCATAAATGAATTATACATAATTCCAATGGCTATTAAAGACTATCTTGATTATACTAGGCCATAATTGAGAAATTTATAAGATATTGGGAAATGTTTAATACCAAGTACATCTTTAAAACTTTAATTATCATGGATTCCTGGAGGGTTTATTGTCTGCATTAATTATTTGAAGCATATATGTTGTTCTGTATTGCTAGCCATTTTTTGAAATGTCCTTGGCATATCTTTTATTCAGATTAACTTCATTGAGGACAAGAAATGTATCTCCTATTTCTTTGTCTATCTCCATATAGCCCACTATAATGCTTTACATATACATACTCAGTAAATGCTAATTATTTGATCCTTGAAAGAAGGTTTAATGAATGATTAAATAGGAATGGGACATGGGTCAGCTACATGAGGTTCAGACTCACATAGACTTTTTCACTTGAGGCATTTGAAATACCCAAAATTCTTAAGAAAGGAGGCTTAAGGAACACAAAAAAGAAGTGCTAATACTCAAAACCATGTATTCTGTTATTTGGAAAGAGAACAGAGAAATTTAGCTAATAGAATTCACTTTCACTGTCTTATGATATGCTTCATCACAGTCATATGAATTTGAGAATGCAACTAAACCTGTCAGGAAAAGTAGCAAAAAAATCATCTTGATAGATTTTCATGCTGATGACCTGCTCATCATTCCATCTTCTAGTCCTATTGCATAGAATATCAAACATAAGCATGCATCTTTTTAAAGTTATCAACTGAATTTATTTATCTATGGAGAAGAAACACAAAAATTTTCAAAGGAAATATGTTGTTTTCACTATTTCAGACCATCTCTAGCACCAACGTAGTATTTTTTCTATTCTGCTGTTATTCTGATCATAATATTTGTCTTTTTTCTTTTTGAAAATGGAAGTAGCAAGCTGTCAACATAGAATGCTCTCCAGAACTATTGACCCAAGTTACCAACAGTCTGATCATTATCCCTATCTGAGATAATACTTCCAATTCAACACATTTTAAATCTAACTCATCTTCTCCCTAAACACACTAGCTTTTCTGGATTCCCAAGATTCTGTTATTTGTGTAACCAGTCTGGCAGTCAACCAGACTTGAAAATTCCATCCTCTTTGACTTCTTTTACATTATAGGGAAAAACACAGGGCTAAGGAGAGATTCTTGGTACATTCCACTAGTGACTGCCCTGCATCATCCCACATTCAGTCACAACATTCTTTCTATTCTACCTACAAAATTTCATCCCTCTCTGCTCTTCTTTCTATCCCAACTACCACTGCCACTGTTTAGATTATTTCTTACACTATTTATTTTAATAAATTTTCTAAGTGATTTTATAAAACCATGAAATTAAAGTTGGAAGGGAGGGACATTAGAAGCTATCTGGTCCTAGCCATTCATTTCACAAGTGAGAAAACTAAGGACCTAGTTGGTTAAATGATATACCAAAGGTCACATAGGGCAGGATTTGAACCAAGCTCCTTTGGCTCCAAAACCTGTTTTTCTATTCTTGAATTGGTTCATTTTTTTCTTTTTTTTTACTAGTGTATCACACTGCACCCCATACATAATAGGTGGTTAATAAATGTTGGTTGGTTGGTTTATTGATTGATTACTCTAACATTGTTATAAAGGATAGATGAACCAGGAGGAAAATTGGAGGCATGTGGTCTACTTGACTGCTGCCAAAATTATATACATGAGAAATAATGAAACCCTGAAATAGAGAAGTGACATTGGGAAAGGAGAGGGATGATTTGAAAAATATTGTAAAGGTCGAATCTGCAAACAATTGGGGTACTCTTGAAAGTCCATAGAAGGGTAGTATGGAGTTTCTCTTGTCTATGTCTCTTTACTGTGTTAAACAAGTAATGTAGCTTACATGTTTGCCCTTCAGCCTTGGTACTTATACTTTATCAGTACCCTTTGTCCCTCTGATTTGAAGGCTGAGTAAAGAGCTCTTCTCCAAACTTCCATTTAAAGAGTGCACTCAGGCTAACCATTTCTTTATTTCCCACTTCTTTGTTCTCCTCTGTCATGGCACTGTGCCAGGTTATGCCTCTCCTCCCAAATTTCAGCTTCCTTTTGAGTAATTTCTTCCTGTATTGGATTGCAAGCTCCTTTAGGGCAAGGAACACAGTGACTAACACATAATAGGTGCTTCATAAATATTTACTGACTGATTGTGTGACTGAATTACCCTGTTAAGATAGACTTTCCAGTCTGGTGAGGGGAAGGATTAACAACTCCAGAATGGGTACTAAGGCCATAACAGTATAGAAAACACCTGGCAATGGAGGGGGCATTGAAAGAAATAACAGTACCACAGTTGTCTGCCAACCCCTTCCCCTACAAACCACCTCATCTCACCCCCCAATATCCCTACTACCTTCAGTCAGCACAAACTGGCAGAGTACATTTAGTACGAGAGAGAGAGAGAGAGAGAGAGAGAGAGAGAGAGCAAGTGGTTCACTTGTCCAGTTAGCCTTAGCTCCTTTTTTCTTTGTTTACAATATTCCCCTGCTGTGTCAGTGCTGTGTTACACTATGTAGACCTTTTTGCTCAAGTTCATCATATGTTGTGAATTTATTTTTTTTGGACCCAAATATGGAGTCTTATATTTATCTTTACAAAGCAAAAGGATAGAGGTAAGGACTGGCATGTGATTTCATGAATGAGGAAATTCCCTCTACTGGTGAAGGTTGGCACCTTCTCTGTAGCTGATGTTCTTCTAGAGCAGTGCTGCTTAAACTTTTTCCACTCACAACCCCTTAATTTTTACATGAGCCCAAATATATATGGGTATATAAATAACTATATAAATCAAACAGTTACTGATAATAAATCATAAAGAAATTTATTTTAAAACAGTGCTTTGGTATACAAATAATTTTGCTATTTTTAAAGGCCACAGTCTCAAATATGAGCCAAGGTGTTTCTGGCAGCATTTGTTGACATTGTGTGGCATGATGGCATGCTCAGTGCAAAGTGCACATGTTGTGTGTTCAGAACCAAGGCAGCAGGGAAGTTGTACAATGCAGCATAGGCAAGGGCTGCTGGAAACACCTTGGATTCATTACACATTTGATTTTGAATTAATTTTTGGTCATTGAGCTTCCAGAAGCCTTTTACTGTTACCAAATCTTTCACAACCCAAAGCCTAAGGAGTGCTGTTCTAGAGTACTGACAACTTAGTTGACTTGGCCAGAATCACCCAAGTAGTACATGCCAGAATTAAGACTTGACACAAGGTCCTCCTGATTTTGAGGATGGCTCTCTATCCACTGTATATTGTTGCCTCTTTTATCCTTAAAATATTTCCTTATAAAATTACATTTTAATATAGTTAGCCTATTGTTCTTGCCTTTTGAGATATTTTTATATCCTCATGATGTCATCAGCAAGTTGACTAGCCCTCCCATCTCTGTGTCATCTGTAAATGCAATAAGCATCCTTTTTAAGTCTTCATCCAATACTTAAAGATCTGTGATTTCATTGACCTGGGTATTCCATCCTCCATTTACATACATTGTAATCCATCTATGCCATAGTACATCTGTCATCAATAAACATTTATTGAGCACCTGTTATGTAGTTGTCCTTTGTGAATTTCAGTGGCCAAATGCTTTATCTTTCTGTAGTCAATCTGAAGATAAACCTGGAGGTTAGGTTAGTACTTAGACAACAGATATACAGTTTATCATCACACCTATATTCTCAGCCTTCCCAATTTGGTAGAACTATCTATACTATGTGCAGATGTATAATAGTCTTTAGGAATCAGGTGTCATCTCCATGCCACAATGATGCCTTAGAGCAGCGCTTCTTAAACTGTGGGCCATGACCCCATATGAGGTCGCAAAAAAATTGGTCAGCAATAAAAGGTTTCTGAATGTGCAATGATCAAAAATTAATTAAAAATCAAACATGTAATGAATCATAGGTGTCTGGTGGCAACCACACAGCAGCCTTGGTTCTGAACAAAAAGCAAGCACACTGTGCACCGTGCATGCCCTCAGACTACAACAACAATGACTGCTGCTGAAACCTCAAAGGGGTCACAAGTGGAAAAAAAGGGTTTAAGAAGCCCTGCTTTAGAGCAGTACTTCATAAAAGATCCCCATTCAAATCAATGACAAATGTCTAATTTGTTGTAACCCCATTTAGGGTTTTCTTAGCAAAGATACTAAAGTGGTTTACCATTTTCTTCTCCAGCACAAAAGTGACTTGCCCAGGGTCACACAGCTAGTAAGTGTCTGAGACCAGATTTGAACTTAGGAAGATCAGTCTCCTTGAGTCCAATGTAGCACCTAGCTGCCTTTAATAAAAATACTAAACAACATAAAGGACAGACACTGGACATTCAACTTCATCATTATAAGGAGCTCTCCCAGGTGAGAAAATTCCTTCCACCAATTCAGGTCACTGCTTTCTCTGCAATTGTACAGTGTATTGTAGGAGAGAAGTAAACAAATAGGTAAAAGCGAGTTATACGCAGGAAAATAGGAAATAATTAAGAGGTAAGGTACTAGAATGAAGAATGATTGGGAAAGGCTTCCTGTAGATTTCAGATGGGATGTAAAGGAAGCCAGGGATGCCAGTAGGTAAGGATGAGGAGGGAGAGAATTCCAAGCACAGGGACAGCCACAGAAAATGCCCGGAGCTGAGAGATGATGGAGTGTCTTGTTAATGAAACAGCAAGAAGGTCAGTGTCACTTATTGAAGAATATGTGGTAAGGAGTGAGGTGTAACAAGACCAGAAAGGTAGTAAGGGCCTAAGTAAGGAGGACTTTAAATGTCAAACAAGATTTTGTATTTGTTCCTGGGGTCATTATGGAACCATGAGAGTTTATTGGGTGGTAGTGGTGGTGAGTGACGCTGATCAGACCTGCACTTTAGGAAAAAAACTCTTTGTTGATTGAATGGTGAATGGTTTGGAGTAGGAAAAGACTTGAGAAAGGCAGACACAAGCAGCCTATTCCAATAATTCAGGGGTGAGGTGATGAGGGCATGCACCAAAGCGGTGGCAGTTTTAGAGGAGAGATGGGGGCATATTGAAAAGATATTACAAAGGTGAAATGGACAGGCCCTGGCAGCAGGTTGGGTATGGGAGGCAAGAGATAGTGAAAAGTCAAAGATAACACCTATGTTGTGAGTCTAAGGGACTGGGAGGATTGTGTTGCCTTTGATACAAATAGGGATATTAGGAGGCAAGGGGTGAGAGTTGCAGAGATGGGGAACCTGCAGCCTCAAGGCCACATGTGGCCCTCTGGATCCTCAAGTGAGGCTCTTTGACTGAATCCAAACTTCGCAGAACAAATCCTTTTGTTAAGGGGCTGGGGATTTGTTCTGTGAAATTTGGATTCAAAGGGACACACTCAAGGACCCAGAGGACCACATGTGGCCTTGAGGCTGTGGGTTCCCCAACCTGGTAAGGGAAAATATATAATGGGTCCAGTTTTGGATATGTGTCAAGTGTAACCTCAGTGTTGTTTTCATTTGCAATTCTTTCAGTCCTTGTGATGTTGAACAACATTTCACATAGATCTATACTTTCAATTAATGCTTCTAATAATAAAGAATAGAAATGATACCATAACACTTATCTGTCAAATTTAGCATAATATGTGTTTTGTAAAGTAACATTTCTACTTGTGAATTTCACATGACAAAATGCAAAATTAGCTTTATTCATGTTTTAAGAAATAGATGAGGAATGTTGACATCCTGGTTAAATTTTATCTCACAAATCAAGAAAAATTCATTATTAATACATGTAGTTCATCGTTGAGGGAAGGTGCACTCCTGTACCCAGAGGTGCCTGAAAACATAGCAATGTGACTGCAGAATAAGATGGAAGGTACACAGTCAGTTGTTAAAATGAGAATCCCCATTTCACTGCTCCTTTTCCTTCCAAAGGCTGGAGATTAGAAAGTAGACAGAACAGGCAAAAGTGCAAGTCCCACTCTCCAATACCTTTCCTTTTCATCTTCCTTCAAGGGACAGGCACAGCAGAAAGTGGAATTCCTAAGGGAAATTTCCTCCTCTTCCCACCCAAAATTCTACACATCATAGATGGGAGAGCCAATAGGCACCCAAGGGTAGAAGTTGGCACTGGAAGTCTTGCTGCTGGCCCTTAGCGGCCTTCCCTCAGAGGATACAAACATCAGGAGATATAAGACACAGTCAGAGGAAAGGGAAGTTTCTCTTCTCACCTGAGGCTGGAGACCAGGCAGGCCCAACAGGAGGTAGAAGTCTCATATGCAATAGGGAGTCTCCTTTGGGGCAGATGGAAGTAGACCCATCCCTTTGCTGCCTTCCCTCATGGGATACATGTAGCAGAAAGTGGAAGGCCTATGGTCAGAGGAATGTGGTTGTATGCCACATATACATACACACATAAACACATGCTTGACTATCCTTTGACTAGATTTCAAATGGCTTCTATCCCTTTTTAGGATCAGGAATACATTACATGTATTAATCATGAATTTCCAATATCATGATAGGAAAAGATAGTATATTCTTGTAGATAGAGGGTAAGCTTTGGAATCAGGAAGATGTAGGCTCAAATCTCTCCTTCTGCACACTGGCTTTGTGGCTCTAGGTAGATTACTTAACCGCTCAGTGTCACTAAATCAAGTAACACTATAAGTGACAATTGTGTAGTTGCTCATTTCCATTGATAGAAAGTTTTGTCATGAAGATTTCTCCAACTCTGAAAAATCATGGGTCCTGACCCCCCAATCACACTATGAATCAGCCTATCTATTTAGTAATATGCCATAATATAATAGAAGGCATATCCAGATCCATAGAATCCAAAAAGGGCAGATTCCCAGAATTATCTAAAAAAGAAATTACTCATTCATTTGATAGATATTTATTAGGCACCTACTATGGGCAAAACTCTGTTGTATTTGGAGGATTAAAAGATACCTAATTCAATTCAATCATATATAAAATATTATGTGTAAGTCACTGTGCTGAGCACTGGGGATAGAAAAAGCCCAAGTCTCTGGTTTCAAGGGTCTTACAAAGAATAGAGGGATGTGCATATTCAAATATAGCATCTTGGGTAAGGGACCCTTAAAATAATGGGTTGGGTCTCCCAGATGCTCTTTCTCATGACTTCAAGATAATCTATGAATTCATGCAACTATTACTCATGAGCTCATACCAATGTCCTCCTTTATTTGATTAGGGACTTTTTTGATCTGTCTCCTGTACAAAAATTATGATACAAGGTAGAAAGTGTGATCAAGTGCAAAGAAGAAGGTAAACAAAATGTTATTAAAGAAAGATTGCATCTACCTGGGACATCCAGGGAGAGATCCATAGAAAAATTATCATTTGCATTTCCTTGAAACTTGAAAGAAAGGGATAATGTCAAAAAGCATCA
Source organism: Trichosurus vulpecula (assembly GCF_011100635.1). Lineage (NCBI taxonomy): Eukaryota > Metazoa > Chordata > Mammalia > Diprotodontia > Phalangeridae > Trichosurus > Trichosurus vulpecula. The sequence goes on from NC_050577.1 coordinate 234,682,086, forward strand.
ATGTCAAAGGAAGTCTATTCCAGGCATACCCTGAAGAAGCTTACTGTTGAATTTGGTGGCCAAGGCATTTATACAGATGACCACTCTAGGAAAAATTGTGTACATGCTGTAAGAAAAATATAAAAATATAAATAAATGCTCTGAAGTTCAGAGTAAGAGGACACTTCTTTGTGGGGTGATTCTCAAAAGCTTAATGGAGGAGGAATGAATGTGAGATGGATAGGGCAGGTTGAAATCATAGACAAGGAAGTCAGGACATTCTGGACAGCTTCAGGGTTGTTCTATAAAGGTTTAAACAAGTCCAGTTTGTTTCCAAATCTACTATCACCTGAATGCAAGCTTTGGCTTCTCTGGTTTCCCACACACGTAATCCTAACCTCCCATTGATTTCAGATGAGTGCAGAGAGAAATCAACAAAATTGAATCCTCAGAGGATATGGGAGTAGGATTATTCAGTACATTGTAAAAACAAACCAAAATATTATAGACTGATGTTCATCAGTGTAAATTGTTTTAAAACTCCTCGTGTGGCACACTACTCTTTCTTTTCCTCAATTAAAGGAATTCCAATTAGGACAATGACAAAGATAGCAACAGATGAAGAAGAAGCCATAACAATTTGTGGTTACAGAAAAATTGATACAGAAGTGTGTCAAATAGTGGGAAATTTAATTTTTCATTGCCATTTATGTCAATGTATACAGTGTGATTGTGGCATCCTTCACAAGTACATAGCCGATTTGTTTTATTTTTAGTACCTTTTTAACAAAAATAAAACTCAGCAGAACACATTTAGTAAAAGGTGATGTACAGTTATGATTTATCTAGCAAGAAAATTCTTCATTTGAAAATGATAGAAAAAAAAACCTCAACTCTACCCTCCACTCTCACCCAACCCACAGCTATCACATTTCCTCAGATAGGAAGAAAAGGAAGAATTCTTTGCTTATGTGTTCAACCCCTACCTTCAATGCATCTTCCGGCTACTTGCAAAACTCTTTAATTGCATCTGAAAACAAGTAATTTGGTAAGGAAACTTCACTTCTGTAATTTACTAATGCAGGCTTAGGCCACTTATGAAGCCACCCACAGTAGCTCAATCTCAAAGATATCTAAATACTGCCAAAAGGAGAGGAAAAGTGCTCTTAGTAAAGACTCAAAATTAGAGCATTTTCTGTGCTTTCTATTTCTAGTAAATTACTGTTAATTTATAGGATCCAGGCTCCATCTCAAATTCCAGCTTTTATGACCCCCATCACTAAAAGTGACTAAAGCAATGGACGGTAAATAGGGGACACATCCTCAGAATGGCTAAAAGCTATCATTCAGTAAAATAGAAGCTCCACGAGAGTAAGACTCTCATTGGGTCTTTGTATCCTTAGCACCTAGCATTGTCTGCTACATAGAGATGCTTAACAATTGTGTGTTGAATTGAACTCATTCATTCACTCAACAAACATTTATCCCTCACTTAAGAAGTACAAGATGTTGTTGTAGATGATTTGGAGAACAGAAAGATATCTAATCCATGCTTGCAGAAATTGCTTATATGTTTATGATATAGGCTCTTATACAATTGGTTTGGTGAAATATATAATGTCTTACACAGTACCAAGGACAACAAAAGCTCATAAAATTGTCACAATAATCCATCCTTCCAGGGATTCTTGCATGAAAGCCATAAATAGTTCTCAGTTCAAGATGAAAGAAACTAGGCAAGATCTTTGATTAGAGTCTGTAATTATAATTGAGAACATTTTTTTTCCTGAAGGAATAATTTAAATGAAAACCACCTTTGATTTAGTGGATAATGATAAGTCAAAAGTGGGTAATGACAACTGACTATACAGATCTGAAGAGAAATATAGAGCCCTTGAGTGAGAAGATTGCATGGCCATGATTCAAGAGAAAAAAAAATATATGGATCCATGCTTTACATCTACTAGGAAATATGGTTTGTGTAGCATTCTAATAGTTGTTGGAAGAATCCATTTATTGGCACCTACTGTAACTTGATAATTTGACAATTACCATGTGATATTTGTGGTGATCAGCAAAGAGAAGTATTGGGACTATAGTCATATACAAAATTATAGAATCTCAGTTCCTGGCCACCATTGGCAAATCATGCCTCCTGCACTCCAGCCATAATTTTCATCCTTCTCATTCCTCTCCTATCAGAATCTTGGACTCTGTCCCTGGAACCACTATGGGCTCAGAAAGGTGAATCTTTGCCTTAGCCTGTGTGGAACCAGCACTCCCTGTCACTATACCATTTCCTGTCCATGTTGGCTCCCTTTCACTTTCCTGCTCTCTTTAATGTGCTGTCTTCCCCCATTAGAACATAAATAAAGTTAGAACATAAATAAAGTTTGCCCATCATCCAGGCAGAGTGATTGGCAGACCAATAAATTATTCTATCAATACATTTATCTTGGAGAGACATAATAGATTTAATAAGATAAAGGGAACAAGATAGATTGCATCTGGGAAAATGAGTAATGCTTTCAGAGATTTCAAGCTATTACTGAGACAAACAAACAAAAACTACCCAAACTATTTCAATAGCCTGTTGGCTTGTCTCTCTACCCCAAGTCTTTCTACACTCTAGTACATTAAATTTATCTTACTAAAGTGCAGATCTGACAATGTTTTATCTCTCTTCCCCAATTCAATAAATCCCATTGGCTACCTCTCACCTCTATGATCAAATATAAAATCATCTCTTTGGCATTCAAAGCCCTTCATATGTACAACTCCTAGCTTTCTCCTTATTCCAACATGCTCTGCTGCCATTGTGCACTGTTATCTTTGCTATTCCTTGAACAAGATACTGTCTTCAGACTGGCCATTTTCACTGGTCATTTCCTGTACCTAGTTTACTCTGCTTCCTCATCTTTACCTCCTGGCTTCCCTGATTTCCTTCAAGTCCCAGCTAAAATGTACAGGTTAGAAATATATAAAATAATTACTGTTCCAATCTGTAATCACAAAAAAATCCATCTCATCTACATGTTCTAAAATTCTGCTCAGGTCCTTACCTTCTTTTCTGCTTATCTTTTGGTTAGAATTGGCAGGATCTGAGAGGGGTATACTGAGATCATCAGTGTTATAGTTTTACTGCCCATTTCTCCCTACAACTTGACTAAATTTTCCTTTAAATATTTAGATGTCATACCATTTGGTTATACATATTAATTGTTGCTATTAATTCATTTTCCATGATGCCTTTGGGTATAGTCTCTCTAGTTATATATTTTAATCAAGTCTGTCATTTGTTACCTTGTCTAAGATTATGATTCCTATTCATTTTTTGAGTTTACCTCAAGTGTAATTGGTTTGATTCTAGGTCATTATTTTAAGTCTGTGTGGATCTCTCTTTTTCAAGAGTTTCTTGTAAGCAATTTATTATTGGATTCTGCTTTCTTATTGATTATGCTATTCTGCCATTTTGTGAATACATTCACTTCATTCAAATTCAATTATCATTCTTCTGTCTTTCACACCATGCTCTCCTTCTAGACTTTTCCCTCTACTCCCTCCATCCTTTACAAAGAAGGCATTGAGAGTGTGCTCAACACAATTGATCAACGTTTTATCCACTCTTCTTCTGTTTCACTACTTTTCTTCCTTTCCATGTACCCACCTAATTCCCTAATGTGTTTAATTTCTACATATGTGTGCATATGCGTTCTATCAATTTTTGTCAGGTTCAGATTAAGGTGAGATGACTATATAGCCAGCTCCTTCCTTCTTCCAGGTTTTTATAGTCTTCTTGAGTCTCCCAGTTATGAGAAAATAAATTCTACCCTTTTCTCTCTCTTTCTAGTGTATTTCTTTTATCCTTCCTTTTTCTCCCCTGTTATTATCATGAAAATATAACATCACTTTTCCCCGGACCTTTGTCTTTTTACCCTGTATATGCTTTTGTTTTTTTTTTTTGGTAGATAAATTACTGGAGTGTTCAATGAATATATTCTTTCTGTCTTTGTAGGAAAGCCATTATGGTTTAGTGGAAAGAAGGAGTTGGAATAAGAGGACCATGTTTTATTATAATTAGTTTTATTTTTTTCTATCTATCACTTTGAGCAAGTCATCCCACCTTTCTGGGTTTCACTTCCTTCATCTGCAAAATACAAAGTAAGACAAGATGACCTCAAATTCCCCACCCACAGGCCTATGTCTATGATCTATGCCTTTGCTCATTCCATTTCTATTCTTGAAATACATGTCTTTTTTTTTCTAGAAATATCAAAAAAGAAAAGTATGTTCAGGACCATCTCTTTAGGGGACCTTAGAACTATCAAGTCTTGTCAAGAATAGTGATGGTTTTTTTTGGGTAAACCACTCACAACTGGGCCTCCAGATCTTCTTGGGGTAAACTTGGAGTGAATACATGTACCTATTTATTTCTTTGAATTTCTCTGTGAAATGGTTTTCCTTTATCCAAATTCTCAAATGAATATGTAAGTTCATGGGTTTAGATGTTCCCTCCATTGATTTAGATCACAGCATTCATACCTGCTTAACCTGTATGGATCTTGGTCCACTCAACATGCTGGTGACCTTCCTCCTTTCTTTTGATATCTTAGGGTTACCAATGGAGAACTTAAACTGGCTACCTCTCATCCCTCCCCTTTGCCACAAGAACAGCCTGTCTTCTTTTCTTGCCTTCCCTGATGGGAAACTTATTGCTACTTTTCTACACTTGAATATCTGTTGTAGCCTGCTCACACTACCATGTACCTCACTACTGTCCTCCGTGTGATACTCATGTTTGGTTCTTGATAAACAGTTGTGTTCCATGTTTTACAGCAATACAACAATGACAAAGGTTTACATTTATCCTGTAAAATATAAGAAAACTTTTCTTCTTTGTTTAAAATAAAACCGTTTTTCTGTATCTAATTATAAGCCAAAAGCTTTATATGGAAGATTGCTCCTTGCTGGTCAGATGGGCATTCTCTAGAGATAGAAATCATGGCTCCAGGCCATCTTGCTATAAACCCAAACAAATACCAGTGGGGAACATTTCATTTCCCTTCCTGGAAATCATTCAAGAACTATGTTTCATTCCATCTGAAGTTAAACTCCAATTAAGGAAATTGAGGAGGAAAACATAGGGGAAAAAAGAAAAAGAATGAAGGAATGGGTGAATGGAGGCAAATCATCCAATTCTCACTTAAAAGGACTTTAATCAGATTGCTCTGAAGAAAAATTAGAACCTGCAATTTGTCCATTGGTTTTCAGCCTCAAGGTCAAATGAATTTTCAGCAAAATTCTAAGAAAAGGCCTGAAATAGACAATTTCTAACACTGGAAATGTCTAAGAAAAGTTAGATGACTGCTTTCAAAAGGATGCTGTAGGGATCCATTCATCCATTAACTAGGTTTGAACCAGATCACACTTTGAACTCCACAATTCTGTGATTTTCACATAGATTTTCTTTGTTTTTTTCTCTTTTCAATTTATTATAATATCATGTGGAAAGGCTGTCAAAAAGAGCAGGTTCAGACTTACTGCCCATGGCCCAAGAAGGCTAAATTAGATCCAACAGATGTCAGTTACAGAGAGGCAGATTTCAGTTCAACATAGGGAACAAACCCTTTCTCAAAAAAAGTCACATGATAACTTTATTATATATTGAAAAGGAATAGCAAATTATACGTAATGGATTTGCAATTTCTTGTGCAATCATCTTTTTCTTCTATTCAATGCAAGGAAATGTTTGTTTTATTTCTTAAGTTTAGAATAAAATAAGTAAAATTTCAAAAAAAATAATAATGCTGTCCAATAAAGGAAGGGGCTTTCTCACAGGTTAGGAAGTTCTCTGTTACTGAAAACATTTACCTCAAGAACAGGCCTGCACAACCTATGGCCCACTAAAGGATTTTGTAAGGCCTGTGAAAAATGTCATTTTCCCCCTACTGCCCAAAATCCTTTGGCAGGCCACAGGTTGTGCAGGCCTGCTCAAGAGTATCTTAAACAATAATTGGTGTAAGTGGCCTATTAAATTTCTTCCAACTCCCTAATTCTAAAACACTTTACTTGTTAGTATCTTTGCATTTTAGTGGATCTCTCATATCTTCTATGTGAGTAAACCTTTCATTAGTACAGTTAACAGCCTATCCCTAGCTAAGACAATCATCCACATCTCTTTAACAAATCTGCCATGGGTGATCTGCTCAATACATACAACTTGTAATATCTTTGTGGATACCAGTAGAGTATTTAAGTTGACAATGTATTATTCTTGAAATGGGCAGTATGACCGGATCACCTCCTTTTCTGGCTCTATATATTATTTATGTATGAAGCAGTATAGCAAAGTGGAATGGATGTTAAATTAGGAGTTGGAACACTTGACTTCAAATTCTGGCCCTGCTGTTTATGACGTATCTGACTTTGTTCAAGCCAGGCTCTCTGACCTCCGGTGTCCTCATCTGTAAGATGAGAAGAATGAAAGACATTAAGATTTTTAAAATTGTTTGTCTTGAAATGAGTAATTAGCAGTAAGTACAAGCATAATGGTATGTAACAAAGAACAGGAAAGCAGCTCACATAAGAAAGCTGAATTTTTGTCATATGTAATTTATTTATTTTTAAGAAGTAAATGTATATAAATAAACATATGCAGGGTGTCCTAAAAGTCTTAGTGCATTTCAAGTTACTAAAGATTGAAACTGCACTAAGACTTTTGGGAGTGTGTGTGTGTGTGTGTGTGTGTGCAATTTAATAATATGATAAATCTGCTGAGGTAGAATGGAAAGAGCAGTGATTATGACAATAGAAGACCTAGGTTCAAATCCCACTTCAGCTGATTACTACCAGTGGAAACTCAGGCCATTTAATCTACCTGGGCCTTATCTATACCTTGTAAATTGTAGGGGTTGGATTGTTGGCCTCTAAGGTTCCATCTAGGTAGCAAGGGGGTGCCATAGTGCTCAGAACACCAGGACTGGAGTCAGAAGACTGATTTTCCTGAATTCAAATCTGGCTTCAGACACTTACTAGCTATGTGACCTTGGGCAAGTCATTTCACCCTGTTTGCCTCAGTTTCTTCATTTGTCAAATGAGTTGGAGAAGGAAATGGCAAACTGCTCCAGTATCTTTGCCAAGAAAACTTCCTAAATAAGATCACGAAGAATCAGATGTGACTGAAAAAAAATGACACAACACAAACAAAAGGTCCCTCCCATCACTAAACCTTTGAGCTTATGCTCCATTTGTTTGTGTCTCATTCTGTGCTCTTTAAAAACTGTGCATTTTTAGAATCTCTTATTAACGTTCTTTTGGAGTCCATCTCACTACTCAACAGTCTGCTCCTCCACATTTTTGTTCAAGTGGAACGCCTGCCTTCTAACAAATACATCAAGTCCAGCCAGGGAAATCACCACATTGGCTATGGATCAGAATGCTTATCTAATTCAAATAGCAAAACACTTGCTGATCAGCATTGATGGGTGGAGTTTTTTCTCTGGGAATTCTCTAGACTAATGAAATCATAGGTCTTTCTTTTTTAATTCCAGGGGTTAGAATAAGGACTCCTTTAGGTACTTTCTGAGCTGGACAGAACATATTCTGGCCATCAGGGTGGGTGAGGCTGCCAGCTTACTTGAACTTGAGAGTACTGAGCTGCAGTAGTGTAAAGCCAGTTAATTAACCATCTTCCCTGTCCAGCACCAATGTGATAAGCTCCCAGGAGGTGGGAGACTGCCTAAAGATGAAAACAGCCAATTGCTCCAGGTCAGAACCAAGAATAGCTGTGGTACTTTTAGCCAGAGGTGAGACAGGGAGACCCAGTTTCATTCAATTAATAAACAAATGCATTATTGAACAAACAAATAACGTATTTTCCAGTCTTGAATCCTCTGATCTTGTGTCCTTGCTGTCGCTTCTCACAGACAGATCATAATTAGTAACATGTAGCAACCTACTTATACTGATCATGTGTCTTTCTGTTGCCCTTTGGATCACTTAAATATAGCTCATTATAAAAAACCTTGACTATCAATTCAGCAAGCCTTTGGACTTTTTATCTCTTTGCATTTCCCAACACTTCCTTCAAGTACTCTACCTTGTCTCCTAGTGCATCACTTTTTTCTGATATCTCATCCCAATCATTCTTTAAGCGTGGGAGGAAGGTACAGGAATGAGGGATGTTGTGAACACATTACCAGCTTCCCGCCTGTCAGGCATCCCTAGTCACGCATCTCTTGTCCCAAACAATGATGGCTGAGTCCTGTAAGGCAGTAAAAACATCCCTATTTGGGCGCCCACTTGCAAGTCTTTAGTGCACTGCAGTTTTAAAAGAGGCTGCTGGTAAATAGGCCACTGTGATTGCTAACCCTTCCCTAGGGGCAACATCCCGATGCCAGGCATGTTCCTGCCAGTTTGCTTCTGCTGCTGCCTGGAAAAACAGCCCTGTTTCATAATGACATCCAACAGGCAAACCCCTGGAGGGTGTTTAACTTCAAGGTGCCATTCTTGGAAGTGCGGACTGGAGATAGGCACACAGGACAAGGCTGCTACCTGCAGAAGGAGAATCACCTGGACCAAGGGGGGAAAAGAGAATAAAATTAAACTAATACTTCAAAAGTGTGCCTGGATCAAGAGAGCGATTCATCCACATTAATGCACCTCCTTTCGATGGATTTTCTTCTTCCACTAGAATGCAAGCTCCATAAGGGCAGGGAGAGCCTTCTTTGCCTGTATTTGTAACACTTAACACAGTCCTAGACACCATAGCAAGTGCTTAATCAAATCTTTATGCACGTATGTATGTATCTATCCATCTTCTTTTCAAACTTTCAATTTTTTACTGCAATGGAATTCAAAGTTCATCCAGCATAACATAGATGGAAATGTAGAGGCAACTAGTTGTTGTAATGTGTAGAATGGTAGACTCGAAGTTAGGAAGACTTGAATTCAAATCCTGCCTCAGCCACTTTCTTACCCCATGAGCCTGAGCAAATGACTTAATCTCAGTTTCCTCATTTGTAAAATAGTGACATGAATAGCATTTGCCTTGCAGAATTGTTTCCAGGATCAAATGAAATAACATATATAAAGGACTTTGTAAACCTTAACGACCCAAGTCATCATTAGTTATTTTCATTATTATGATGTGGATGTAGTACAGGGGAGAGAGTGATACCCGGTTTATTCCACTTTCTGATTTCTTGGCCTTATTTTTCTTTCATCCCCTATAGATTGCTGCTCCACTTTCTCCAATTAGCTCTTAAAAGTGGAGAAGATGGTAGTCACCAATTAGCACGTAATTAATAAATGAGGACATAAGGTCACATATTCATAGGTCAAAAGGATCTTAGCAGTCATCTAGTCCAATCCTCTTGTTTTACAGATGAGGAAACGGAGACCCAAGGAAAGTGTAACTTGCTTATGGGCACGTAAGGGACACATACACCATCAGAGGTGGAATATCAACTCAATCATCTTGTTCCCAAACCAGCATTCTTGATTCTACATAATTTCTTTTCTCTGGCTATTTCGTACCTTACTTTTTACCTCCCCTATCCCTGTGATTTCCTACATCCCCCATTGAACTTCAACACCTCATATCATTGTTGTTCGGTCATGTTGTAAGGGCAAGCAAAGTGGAACATTTTACTGTTTTTTTTCTTTTGGAGTGCTTCTCAGCACCAAGACAATCGAGCGCCTTTGATTGAGTCTTGCCTTTATTTGTAGGAATGCCCACACCCTTTTACTAATTAGGTCAGGAGAAGTGTGAAGCCCTTGACAGGTGTGAAGCACTCTGTCCCTGAAGAAATGTATATATACTCTGAGGTTAGCATTTTGTTTGGGGCTCACTCATTGGAAGTGTTGGTGTGGAGACTCTGGGTAGTGGTTAAGGAACCCCCTGGCTTTGAAAACCCAGATGTTATGCTTCTCTCTCTGGTAACTGTGTATGTATTGCTATGGTCAGACAGCTAGGAGCCTGTCTGTTGATTTATGTTATTTTGCTCTGTTTATAATTTCTGCTTGTATTTTCTGTTTGTATTTGCTCTGAAATTCAGGTTGCTGACTTTTTCCCCTGAACTAAGTGAATGATATATGTTTGTTTGATTAAAGGGAGATTGTAAACCCTTTAAGTTGCTTTCCTCAGAAAAGTAGATCAAAGAACCTGTGCTAGCAGCCCTCCTGTTCGCTGGTGTTATTGGCCTTACACAGCCATAGTAGCTGCAAGTAGAATTGTTCTTACACACGTCTAACTCTTCATGACCTCATTTGGGGTTTTTTTGGCAAAGATACTGGAGTGGTTTACCATTTCATTTTCCAGCTCATTTTACAGACAAGGAAACTGAGGAAAGCAGGGTTAATTGACTTGCTTAGGGTCACATAGCCAGTAACTGTCTGAGGTCACATTTGAACTCCAGGCCCATCTTTCCTCCCTCCCTCCCTCCTCCTCCTCCTCCTCCTCCTCCTCCTCCTCCTCCTCCTCCTCCTCCTCCTCCTCCTCCTCCTCCTCCTCCTCCTCCTCCTCCTTCTTCTTCTTCTTCTTCTTCTTCTTCTTCTTCTTCTTCTTCTTCTTCTTCTTCTTCTTCTTCTTCTTCTTCTCCTCCTTCTCTCTCTCTCTCTCTCTCTCTCTCTCTCTCTCTCTCTCACACACACACACACACACACACCCCCACACACTATACATAGTGTTTTAACTCTGAGTCAAGGGTTAGGACAGGAACAGCAAACAAATACAGAATAGGAATTTTCCAGTACCACTTCTCATACATACTTGTTGTATCACTCTAAGCCAGTCTCTTAACATCTCAGTGGTCTAGGCCAGAGGTATCAAACACTCAGCAGTCCTCAGTATGAAGGGAACCAGATTAAAGTGTAACTGGAAAATATTTAACAAAATAAATAAAAATATAACAAAACATGGATAACATTGCATTTTGAAACTAAATCAACATGCAGCCTTCAGAGATTCTTATGTATGGATTAGTGGACCCCATTTTTATTTGAGTTTGACACCACTGATCTGGGCAACTCTAAGATTATAAATTGCAGAGAAAATTCCAAACTGGCAGTTCCCTACCTCAACAAAATCACAGATCTTGTACCTATTCCTAATTTCTCTTACATCTAGTCCATCTTTTGTATTCCCTAACTGCCACCACTCTAATGCAAGCCCTTATTCTACCTTATGATATCACCTTAAATCACACCCATCTGGACTATTGCAACGGCTTTCTAATAGATCTCCCACTTCCACTATCCCCCCATCCACTCTTTCCTTTACGCATCTGTCCAAATAATATTCCTTATAGCTCAATGTGGTCATAGTTCTTCTTTCTCCATTATTTAACATGTCAAGTTCAAATTTGGGGGGGGAGGTGGGGGGCTTGTATTTGAAGATTTTTATGTTAAGACTAACCATTTTATACACCTTTTCTCATATTACTGTTCTTTAAGCCAAAGTGGCCCTAGAATATGCCCCATGTTTCTTATTTTATTTCATATCTGTGCCTTTGTCTCTTGTCTAGATTGTCTTCCCTCCCCCCTTCAACTGCTCCTCTGCTAAAGCCCAAATAAAATGGTACCTTCTCCAAGAAAACTTCTGGTAGACACCCACCGCAGCCCAATTTAAAAAGAATAACAAACTTTTACTCTCAGACTTCACAGGCAATTTTGTTTTGTAGCTATAAACTAGCATACAGTGATGCAAGTATGTAAAACTATGGGATGCCATTACCTGTGAGAAGGTCAGCTTGGCAGGATCACTGACATTTAGATGGACAGTGATATAAAAAAGATACTGGAAAGGTAGGCTTGGGCCAAGTTATACAGGGCTTTAAAAGCTAAGCAGTGGAGCTTACATTTTATTCTAGAGGCAACATGAAGGCACTGAAGTTGGTTGAGGAGGAAAGAGTCACATAGTCCCATCTGTACTTAAAAACCTATATGTATATGTTGAGATTTGTGCTGTGTGTGTATATGTATGTATTTAGACCAAAAAATACATATTGAGGTAAAATTTTGCTTCTAAAGACTTTGAGGAATTCTGTAACACATACGTGTGTATATATTTATGTATATATTTACATACATATTTATGTATATAAGTATGTTTTGATATGTGTACATATGTGTGTTTGTGTATATATGTATATACATGCAAAAAAGACATCTTGAGATGAAATTGTTTCTGAAGATTTTGAAAAATTTAAAACACGAATATGTATTACAGTATATATACATGTATACATATATATATATATACATATCTTGAGATGTATATATGTCTGTATAAATACACAATAAAGACAGCCTAAAATAAAACTTTTTTCTAAAGATTTTTGGGAATTCTACAAGAGCTATCTATCCATCCATCCATCCACCTATCTATCTATCTATCTATCTGTCTGCCTGCCTGTCTGTCTGTCTGTCTGTCTATCTATTTGTAATTCATGTAGCAAAAAAAACTTAGAACAGTAGCTTCTTCTGAAATATATTAAATGTTAGCTACGCTAGGTAGTAGAGAGTAGACAGTTAATGGCATATTTAAAAAATAGCCCTCAGGAGCAAAAGGAGCCAGAAGATTTCTAAAGAGAACATGACTGTCAAAACCAGGATCTCAATTGAGTTTTTTTTTTGCTTGGATTTTGATCGGAGGTTTTCCAAGTAACCTGCCACTAGTGTTAATGCTAAATTCAGACTTTTTTTATAAATGACAAGGAGCTTCCATTTTGTCAGTGATCATCTACAAAAAATTTGACCTTATTCTTGGCTTTTTGTCAGACTTCAGATTAGGTAGCATTAGAGCTGAGTGGCTTCTGTTTTCCAGAATGAAAATAAAAACCACTACTTTGTCAATGGGCAGAGAGCCTTAAAGAAAATGTTTAAAAAATAGAATCTAAATGGAAAAGGGAGAAATAGTAAACAAATATTTCATAAGATAATTAGTTCTTGATGTGGAAGGGGCTTTGAAGATTATCTAAGCCAAGGCCTTCAATTTGCCAACGAACAAACAGACACAGAGAGATGGATATTTGTCCAAGTTCAGACAGTAAATAGGAGATAGAATTTGAACCCAAGTCTCTGATTCAAAATTCAGTTTTTATTCCACTACACCCTTTAGAGCACTTACTATGTGTATGGTTTACCAAAGTCCTTCTCTGTTGCCTCATTCTGGCATGGAAGTGACCTCAAGGTTTGACAACTCTTCTGGTTATGGGCAATTTCTGGTAGTTCTTAGAATCATTGAGATCCTGACAATTAGTGAAGTGATAAACTGTATTTGTCTCTCAAGAGCTAAGCTAGGTAAGTTCAGAGAGGCATATTATATGAAGACTGGCCACAAGGTAACATTTTTTTCCTACTACATCATCTCATGAAGACTACTTCCTGAGACATGGAGGAGAATTTGATCCATATCTATGGAAGGAGTAGCCAAGGAGATGAACTTCATTATCTTCTAATTATGAAGTACCACTATACCCTGTAACAGCATGGGTTAGAGTGGTATGCTAGTAAATGTCTAACAGCTGACTGTCTGGGGGGAGAAAAGAGTGAATGACACACTTTTAAGTTTAATCTGCATTATTAACATTTTATTAACATTTTCTCCATCACTTTAAGTCTGGACAATTACTAACAAAAACAACAACAAAATCAAACCCTGACTTGCAGCATTTGCTGATTCCCGAATAGTAAATGCTCATAATGAAAAGTTAGCAATTAGCTCTTGTGAGCTGGTCTAATTGGCTCCAGCCCACCCTTCCCTGCTTTGCTTGTCACAACAAACACCTTATATCAGCCAGTCACACCACTCAATGATTAAAGCCCTAGGAATAATGTAGTTAGGGTGAATGATACCAGAAGGCCCTGTTGCTCAATACACAGTATTTGCTGCATAAGTAAAGCTCTCTCCCTTGAACCTGGGACCATTGTTTGTTTCATGGATCCCTTTGGCAGTCTGGTGAAGACTATGGATCACTTCTCAGAATAATGTTATTAAGGACATAAGATAAAATTGCAAAGGAAACCAATTGCATTAAAATGGTTATCTTTTTTTTAAGTTAACAGACCCTCCCCACCTAAATTATGAATTCTTTCTAATGGCCGTAATTATTGAAATAGACATTATATGAAACTAATTTTCCTTTTTTCCACCCCAAACAAAATCTTTATTAAGCAAATATGAATATAAATTGACATATTCTAAAGAAAGAAAGGTTACAGTAAGTGACATGACAATTTAAAACAAGAACTTAAAAAGTGTAAAACCTAGGTATTTTGAGCTTCCTCCTCAATTGCACCTCCAAGAATACCTACTTTTCTCCTAAGCTCAGCTTAAGTACCACTTTGCTATAAACTCTTTCCCGATTCTCTTCTTCAGTCTTTTCCCCAAATCATCTTATATTTACTTTGTTTGTGTGTGTGTGTGTCTGTGTGTGTCTGTGTGTGTATGTGTACAAAAACATAATTTATCAGTGTAGGAAGTATATACATATATATATAATATCTATATATTTATAGAGAGGTATTGACATGGACATATATATATATACATATATATGTATATATACCTACATGTATGTAGCTATAAATAAATATCTATATAGAGATATCTAAATGGTACGATATTAACAGATATCTGTATTTAAGCAAACACACACATATCTGACCACTGGACCCAGATTGCTCTGGAGGAGAGAGGGAGGCTGGTGACTTTTCCCAGCCTTACCCCTCACTTAAATCCAGTTCACTTACATGTCATGGCATCACCTCCTTGATGTCATGGTTCTCTTTGAGAATGAAGGACCAACAACAATAGCCAGTTGTTTCAGTCATGTTATGTCCAACTCTTCATGAAACCTTTGGGAGTTTTCTTGGCAAAGATACCAGAATGGTTTGCCATTTCCTCATCCAGCTCATTTTACAGATGAGGAAACTGGTCACACAGCTAGTAAATGTCTGAGGCCAGATTTGAACTCAGGAAAATGAGTCCTCCCGACTTCAAGTCTGCCATTCTCTGCACTATGGCACCACCTACCTGCCCACATACATGTACACACACCTATTTATAGATGTATAGAGCTAGAGATTGGAACACAGTTAGAGATACATACACCTGCTGTCTACCTTGGGAGAATATAAGTCCCTTGAGAACAGGGACTGTTTCACTCTTGTCTTTGTTTTCTCAGGACCAAAATAATTCCTGGAACACAGTGTTGAGATATCCTTTATTATCTTCCACTGTTTCCTTCTGTAGCAAAGGCTTGTTTTTCTTTCTTCTGAGATAGTTTATTTGATTAACAACTATTTCTCCTGTAACTATCGGGCTCTGTTTAAAGCAGCTGTAGCAATTCGTTTGTCCTCCCTGCTGGGTAAATTTTTCTTAGCTTTCACTTTTATCCCTCATCAGGAAGAACTGCAGTCAAATTCTATCTAATAAATCTCAGGAGAGTATCATTTTGTAGGTCTCCAGGCAATTTCCCTGGCTTCCTTCAAATCTCAGTTTAAAATTCATTTTCTGCTAGAGGCCTCTCTGCTTCCCTCTAGCTCCTATACCGTATTATACAATACGATATGACATGAGATGATATGATATGATATGATATGATATGATATGATACAATTCTATACTAGTTATACAAACTATTTGTACTACACCATTGGCAGAGTCTTTGGAGCTCGTATTGGTCTGATCAGCCACTGTTGGACACACTGTACAACATAGTAGTATCATTTTGGTTCTCTTCAACTACAAAGGATGACAACCAACAACTACTAATTCCTTCCCCTTTCAGGTTACCTTCAGTTTATACTTTCCATATGTTAAATTTACCTACTTATTTCTTTATTATGGTCTTCTTCATTGGAAAGAACAATCTTTGAGAGCAGGGACTGATTTTCCTTTCTTTGTATACCTACCTAGCACTTTGCACAGTTCCTGGCACATAGTAAACATTTAATAAATGCTTGTTGACTGACAGTGCTTTCCTTTTCAGGTTAAAAAGAAATTCCTCACGTTAACTCCCAGTGCATTTTTCCCCTGATGACTTTTAGAAACTACTCTCTACTCCATAGTACAGCTGTAACACCTGCTCTTTTATTATTATATTTTGCCCACATAGGGGCGAACAGATATGTGAAAAAGTAAGATTCTTGTCATGATATCAGCCGTATCTGCCATTCTCTTGGTTTTTGCTATAAGCATATATATGGCCTAGGTGTGTCCAGAGGTGCCCTAGCTCATGTTCTTACATGCCTATAGTCGTTGCCTATATTCTGCTAGCTTCCATATCCAAGAAAGCGAAACAAC
The DNA here is from genome assembly GCF_011100635.1 of Trichosurus vulpecula. Taxonomy (NCBI): domain Eukaryota; kingdom Metazoa; phylum Chordata; class Mammalia; order Diprotodontia; family Phalangeridae; genus Trichosurus; species Trichosurus vulpecula. The sequence continues at coordinate 234,698,374 of NC_050577.1, forward strand.
AGTATTTGTATTCAGCCTTGTGTTTTTTGCACATAAAATATTATGATTAGATTGGTGTCCTCCAAAATCCCTTAACCTCTCCATCCCACATGGGCTAAACCATTAAAAAGTAAAATTTATTTTAAAAATGTTGACTGTATTACGCAGTTTTCTGCAGTGGTTTTGCAGCAATAATATTTGATCACATCAAAGGTCAGCTCACCATCCCTTGCCTTTTTTTGTTCACAAACACCGTACTCATTCTTGTGTGAAGGTGGAATGTTGTATAAAATATAACCCCAATTCAAGTACTCTTTAAAAATAGTTGAATTCAACATCCACCCTTGAACTTGAAGAGACAGGGCCCTGAAAAAAAGGCTGTCTTATTCTGGGTGATATTCAAGTCAGCTTCCTGAGATCATTGCAATTAGAGGCACATTTGTGAAAAGTTAAACAGAGTAGGATATAATTGTGAAATAAAGAGTAAAAATAAGCACCAGTGTAGGAATCATTATAATTGTTTCTGAGAAAATCTAGCACAAATCAATATATGACAATTATTAAATTATTAATTAAAAATTATTAAAAGTAAATCTCGAAACTTGTATGTGGTAAAGGAGGGGAAGCATGGATGGTGGCAGTATCATTTACCAAATCACTACCAATAATAAGCAAGAGACAGGGTGGGGAGAGAAGGAAGGATTGGAAGGAAGAGCTAGATTCAGTCATAAAAATTTGAGCAACAAAACAAAGGAAGCTGGTGCTCTGATAACTACATGATGGTTGGGCTTTCAGTGGGTTGAAAATTTCTACAAACATCACCTCTAGCTTAACAATCAATTCAAGTTCTTGTAATTTCACTAGTTGCAGGGCTTTGACGGCTCTGAAAGATTTTTTCAAAGTCCTCCAAATCTATTAGAAAACCACGAGACATAAAAAAAGCCAGACATTCACAAAGTAGGTTTAAATTGCCTCAGGTCGTCCTATATACTACATGGCGTTTAGCAGAGGGAAAAGTCACTATGGGTTCCAGTCATCATGGAAGGCTTAACTGAGAAAGGGAGACTTGAGGTAAGCTTTGTTGGATGGGTAAGTTTTTCTTTTTTCTTTCATTTTTCCTTCTTTTATTTTTATGGTTAGGCTTTAACAAGCATTTAAGAAATGGGAAGTTATGATCAAGGATACAGAGATAAAATTGCATATGTGGGTCAGGACTTTGAATACACAGTTGGTGGCATAGTGAGCACTGGGCCTGGAGTCAGGAAGACCTGATTTCAAATTCAGCCTCAGATACTTCCTAGTTGTGTGACCTTGGGCAAGTGACCTAATGCTCGTTTGCCTCAGTTTCCTCAATGGTAAAATGATGATAATAATAACACCTATATCCCAGGGTTACTTTAAAGATAAAAATATACTGTTTGTAGAAAGCCCTTAAGACAATGCCTGGCACATGACAGGTGCTATTTAAATGCTTATGCCCTTCCTCTTTGAAGACAAGACTGAGTAGAACAGATGGCATGTATTCATTGATTTAGAGTTATGAGGGACCAGCACCGTATTCAAGTTCATCATTTTAGAGATGAGGAAAATGAGTCCCAGATGGGTTAAGTAGATTGTCTAGGGACATGCAGGAAGTATCTGAGGCAGGCAGGATTTGAACTCAGGTCTTCTGACCACAAGTGTACTGCCCAATTTTTTACCACCTAGGTCCGAACTAAGTTGTAAAGAGAAATTAAGTTGTAAATGTGGATGATAATGAGCTATGGAAGGTCTTGAATTTAAGATCAGTAAATTTAAACTTTGTTTCACTAGATAGGGAAAAAAAGGAGTGGTATGAAAATGGAGTCTTTTAGGAAATTTCACCTAGCAGCCCCATGTAGGAGATTAATTGAATGGGGGAGGAGGAGTATTAGGCAAATAGACCAATTAGAGTCCAGCTATTGCAAAATTCCAGGCATGAGGTGATAAGGTCCTTGACTCTACATCTGACATTTACCCATGCTGCTGGGCTGTTCGTGTTGGAAATGAAATCATTTAAGGACCAAAGGGGAAACAGGTTTCAGCACAAACAGATAATTCACTTGCCAAATGTTGAGGGGAGATAAGCATAATCTTCTGCTAATAGACTGGTGGCATCACTGATTTCAAATGAATTAAATGGCATTGAACTGCTTATTAGTTGTGAGAAAACCAAATAGGACTGTGAATAGTATCTTTCCAAATTATCTTCCTGGCATCCTCATACTCTGAAACTAAAGCTGAATTTCACATAAAAGGACCAAGAGAAGCTGATGGCAACTGAGGCCAAGATTGCACTACACAGCTGGAGGGAGGGCAAACAGAATATCAGCTGATCATTTTCACAAAAATACTCAGCTTCTATAAATCATCCCTCAGTCCAAAGGTTTATGTTTCCTCTCACATGGCTAAATCTGCCCCCATTCTGCCAGCCAACTTAGAGTATAGCAGGCCTGATTGCTTTGTGTGGGAAGCTATCTATGCTTTTATTAATGTGCCATAATATTTCAATAAACATTTTTGGCATTCAGTTGAAATGCTGTTGTCAGGCCTCCCATATCCTCAGCTTTTCACTTGGCATTGTTTTTTGTGACCTAAGTGTAGAATTTAGCATAATAAATTATAAAGTTCTATTTGGAAGGTCCTTAAAGGTCAATGTATCCAACCTATTTTCCCCCTAACAAATCACGAAATTGAGGCTCATATAAGGTAAGTGGCCTGTGCAACTTTACACAGGTAGAAAGTGGAAGAGCTATGATTTGAACCTACATTCTTTGTTTGACTTCAAATTAATTGTTCTTCCTCCGAGCTACACCATATTGCCTCTCCCAAAATATTTGAGAATGGTTTAGGCAATTAGCATAGCAGGTTGAGTATTGGCCTTAAGAATGAAGAGGATCAAAAAAAAAAAGAATGAAGAAGATCTGAGTTTGGACCCTGCCTCAAGACACAACCTCTCTGTCCTTCATTTTTTCATCAGAAAGGATGGAAAGAGTTGGAGTTGATAAAACCTATATGTTCCCTTGCAGCACTAAACATCTGATCCATTGATTTGGTCTTCCCCTTTCCCACGGGCGACATTAGATCATAGATCTTAAGTGTTGGAAGGAACCTCAGAGAGGGTCATCTGGTATGCGAGAGTTTGCAGTGCAGTCAAACCTCCTGTTATGTACACGTACTAGTCCACACTAATTTACAATCTTGTAATCTCATCACCGTGATTACCTTTTTTTAGCCAATTCCCAGACTGCTTTGAACTGTGGCCACATCTATGAACTTTTTTTTTTCTCAGAGCATTCCAAATTATCCTTCCATTAAGAGCCTAAGACCTAGGGGTATATAGTTACTAAAGCAACATCCAGCTCCTCACCTCTGGCTCCATCCCTGCACAACCAGCAAGGATAGATAATTGGATAGATAGATAGATAGATAGACAGGCAGACAGATAGACAGATGGACAGATAGATAGATAGGTAGATAGATAGATAGATAGATAGATAGATAGATAGATAGATAGATAGACAGGCAGACAGATAGACAGATGGACAGATAGATAGATAGGTAGATAGATAGATAGATAGATAGATAGATAGATAGATAGATAGACAGGCAGACAGATAGACAGATGGACAGATAGATAGATAGGTGGATAGATATAACATGCTCATTGTTCAATATTTTAATCTTTTGGGGTTTTTTTTTCATTTGAGCAGGATTTCACATGGTTGCCCTGTATCACTGCTCATTTCTATGAACTGCTGGCACTGGATAAATCAGTACTAAACATTTTTGAAACTGTCCCTGCATTCAGATCCCTTCACAGACATTGAATTAATGGATGCATATCAAGTGAGGTCAAAATAATTGCCCCCATTTTGCAAACAAGGAAAAGGAAGCAGGGAGTTCTGCCACTTTTCTAAAGCTTTACAATAAAGCAGTGTTGGAGCAAGTAATGTGATGTTCTTGTCTCAACTGTTTGGGAGAAAGGAAGGAAAAAAATAGAAAGTAAAAACAAAAGAAAGAAAGAGAAAAAGAAAAAAGGAAGGAAGGACAGTAAAAGAAAGAAAGAAGGAAGGGAAGGGAAGGAAAGGAAGGAAGAAAACAAGACAAAAAACAAGAAAGAAAGATCTTTTTGAAGAGCTAAATCATAAAGAAATGTCATTCCCACCCATCTTTTTGAATGCCTCCTTTAGTACTACCAAGGCAGAGTATAAATTTGTGCAATAAAACCTTGGGTTTTCTGGAACTGAGTCCTTGGTTTCAGTGATGCTGAGAGTCATGAGGGTGCTCATGGACCAGGACCCCACAGAAACCAAGAGACGGGAAGACTAAAGATATGAGACTGTATAGCATAGACAGGAAATTCAGATACAAATTTCTGAGAGAATTAAATGTTTATGTCCTAGAATGAAAAGTTTGGCTAAGAAATTATTTTGAGTCTTCTGTTAATGTATTTTCAGTGTTCAAAATTTTTTTGGAGAAATAGATAGCTTACTAAATTTTCTCTATAATGCCATTGATGGAAGACTAAAGGAACCTGTGTTACTTTATAAATTTTAATTAGCAAAATTATATATGGCACTTACTATATGTGTAATAAAACAGTAATAGCTAAGTCTTGTATATAGCTTGGTACTGATAAATGTCAATAATGAATCCTATGAAGTAATCACATTATTTAAATCTGCACTTCTTGAAGTTATAGTTATATACAAAATATAGGCATTGATTCAAGACCAATGGACATAAGAACTGAAAAATTCATTAAGAGGATGATTTTATAAGATTCGCTATTTGTACTGATCAGAACCTAGATGCAGGGCTTTATGTTTTCAAAATGCTTTGCATGTTCTCTCTTTTGATCTTTACAGTACTGTGCACATGAGGTAATTCAGGTTGAAAAATGTTAAGTTACTTTTTCAGGGTCATACAGCTATTAAGTTTCTGAGGCACAATTCAAACTCAGCTCTTACTTAGTCTAAGGCCAACAGTATGCACTGCACCTCTATGGGGCTGGGGAAGAGACAAATGACTTAACTGATATGGGAGCTTCCATGTGAGGAAATTCCACGTGAAAATGCAGATCTATACCTTCTGTGCCGCTTAGAGTACAAAGCAGATAGACAAAATGACTTGTCCAGGGTTAGATGGCTAATTCGTTTCAGAAGGCTGAGGCCAGGCTCCTATTTACTATATCATGGTATATGTAGTTAGTCTTCTTTTGGTTTTGTTTTATTTTTTTTCAGAACAAAGTGTTGTACCCAAATCCATAACCAAATGAATGCTATTAGAAAATGGTTCTTCCCTATGTCTGTTGAGAGCACCAAAATCCTTTCAGAAACTGCAGTCATCCTGGACTCTCCCCTCTCCCACAACCTCCACATCCAAATCAGTTATCAAACTTTCTCTTTCTTCCCTCAACAATATCTCTTAAATCAACCCCCCTTTCTACTTTCACTCTCTGTCCATTTCAACTTTGCCTTCTAACTATGTGCTGTACATGACCCTCCCTATCTCTTCTCTATGACTTAACAGAAATGGTAATCACATGACTGGACTATTCTCAGTTCTCACTTCAAGTGGTAGAATCCTTGGTTTACTTTAGGTGCTACCTTCTCTACCTTCTTTATGGAGCTTTCTCCAGTTCTCTTTTCTCCTCCTCCTTCTCCTCGTCTCTTTCTCCTCTTCTTCCTTCTTTTCCTTCTGCTCCTCTTCCTCCTCCAATTTCTCTTCTTTCTTCCCTTCTTCCTCATCTTCCCCTACCACTGCTGCTAATTGCTAGCACTACTCATCCTGTAGTTATTTTGTATTATTTGTATTATATATATATATATATATATATATATATATATATATATATATATATATATATATATACGTGTGTGTGTGTGTGTGTGTGTGTGTATATATATATATATATATATATATATATATATATATATATATATATATATATACTCATTTTTCTACTCTCCCCTCCCTTCCAGTAGCATTAAAGGACCTTGAGGGCAGAGGCTATTTGTTTCATTTTTGGTTTTGTATCTCAAGAACTTAACACAGTTCCTGACATATAGTAGGTGCTTAATGAATGTTTGTTGTGTTGGATTCTGTCATGTAGAAAACATTTTGAAATAGTACTCCTGAGTTGGTGCCATAAATCTCTCATCTCTCTCTCTCTCTCTCTCTCTCTCTCTATATATATATATATACATATATATATATACACATACATACGTACATATATATGTAAATATATATAGATATACACACATATACATATATAATATATACATACATGCATACACACATGTATCCAATTATTTCATTTAATATATATTATTTTTTTATTTTAATAGATTTTTTGTTTGCTTTTACATCACCTAGATTTTCCCTTGCATCTTTTTTCCTCCTCTCATGGACCTATCCCTTAAAACACAGGATGTTTTTTAAAGAAAGAAGAGAAAAAGTCAGCTAAACCAACTCAAACATGCAAAAAATCTGATGTTCTATGCAGTGTTCCATAGTATGGACCCTCTCCCTACCCTTGTAAATGAGTGAGGGGAAGAAGTGTCTTCTGATCTTTTTTTGGCACCAGGTTTGTTCTTTATATTTTCATAACATTCAGTTTCAGTCATTTCATGATTGTTATTCTGTCATTTACATTGCTTCCATCATTATGTAGATCATTTTTCTGATTTTCCTTACTTCAGTTTGCATTGTGTAAGTTTTTCCATATTTCTCTGCATTCATCATATTTGTTGTTTCTTCGAATTCAGTTACATTCCATTGTGTTCATATGACTAAATTTGTTTTTCCATTTCCTTTTCAATGGGCATCTACTTTGTTCCCAGATCTTTGCAGTATGCCTGTCTGAAAAAAAAATGTGATCATCGTCTGGAGACAGTTACCCAAGGTACACAAGCCCCAGTATATTATCACATGCATCTATATATGTCACATTGCAGAGAAGTTCTTGGGAAAAACACACACACACACACACACACACACACACAGAGCCCACCACCACCACCACCACCACTACTATTACCACCACCACCAACAACAGCAACAACAACAACCTGGAACCTAGCTAACACAGCAGGATTAATTACCCTATGTATCCTTAAGAAAATAGCAGATCTATTTCACTAGGAGCATAGGAAAAAATTGGGCAAAAGAAGAGCATTTTGTGGTCAAATTAATTTTATTTTTATATTTGGATCATCTTTTTATGGCATTTCCCCCTAATGATCTACTTTGTATACCAAAAATTTAAGATAAGTAAGAATTATACAGACACACAGCTGACTTTAGGATCCACTGTTTCAGAGGCAGGTACAAATTAAGCCTTCAAATGATACTGTTTACTGAATATAGTGAGGTATTCCAGGTAAAAGTGTTAAACAAAGGAAAAGGGACATACCATATAGGCACATTCATGGAGGAGTATGGGGTACGTAAAGGGAAGAAGGGAATATTTACATATGATCAGAACACCCCTTTTACACTTATGACAATGTGGTCTATCTTGATTAACTTGAGGCCTAAATCCCTATGAAATCTTGAAAAATTGCAATGGCTTAATCATACAATCCTTAAAGCTTTGCCATACTCACTATAAATGAGAGAGTGTGTTTCTAGACATTTATTTTCATATAAATGGATATATGATTGAAAAGTTATTGAGAAATCATGTGTCATTTTCCCCCTACTTCTAAAGACCTGATGCCTAGAATTAAATTATTTTCTAAAACTTCAAATAAATAACACCATATTAACAATAACAACAAAACCATAGGGCTATAGTGTGATGTACAATTCTTTGCACAGAATAGTCTACTCAGAAATTGTGTTAGACTCTGGAGATCCAAAACCAAAAATGAATATATGCTTTTGTGATATTTATTTGTATGAAGAAATGTTTATCCTTTGGTATTTAGGAGGCATCGGTGATTTCTTCAGGATGAGTATTCCCTCTATCAATGCAGAATATTATTATAGTACCTCATCCTAGTTGTTCCTTTTATACTATCATTCCTAGTCATTCCTTTATGTTTTCCCATAAACCTGTACAAGGTGCTGATGGTTTTATTCTTCATTTGGAGGGAGAGAGGAGGCCTGACCCTGTGATTTCATCAGGACATCGCTCTTGTTCATCCTTCATTCTTGAAGAAGACCAATGATATCACAAGGGTGATGTCTTGACTTTTGCATGAATTGGAATTAAGGGAGACAGAGCTGCACAAAGTTGTCGGCCTCACTCTATCTTCCAGAGTCATCAAAGTCCAATCAGGGCAGAGACTGGCTCACTGAGGAAACTTCTCTACCAACATATATTTATATGCAACTTACGTTCTTGGAAAATCAACTAGAGGCACTGAAAGGTTAAGGGGCTTCCTATGGTCATACAGAGAGTGTATGTCAGTGGAAGGACTTGATTCTAGGTCATCCTGACTCCAAAACTAACTCTGTATTCTATCTCTCTCTTCTTAGTCTTTAATTATATCAGGGTTCCAAAGGAAGCATTTGAGCTATTTGTGGTCTCTCATTGTTGCTATATAATCAATCCATTTCTATATTTCCCATGACATTTGTATATACGTGTGATAGTATCATAATACTACTCCTTATACTGGAGTTATCATTGGTCACATGTTACAATGTACATGTACTTGTCATATCTCTTTACAATTATTTAAATTGTTTTTAATTTTAAATCTTATGAGTCTCTGGTTCTATAATTTGCAGTTTTAAATTACAACCTAGAGAATATTGGTATATCAGAGATAGTTTGCACTGCTATTGGGAACTATTGAAAAGACTGTGTACTTTTCTAAAAGTTAACCAACCTAGTCTCTTCTACTGAGATATTTTTGAATCTAGCTTATTTTCCATTTGTAGTACCTGTTCGAGGTATACATGTTTATGGATTAATTCAAATGATTATATGTCTACCTGCATATTATAGACTTTCTTAAAAATGTGATAGTTCAACTTCAGTCTTGAATTGCTCCAAATTATATGTAAAGGAGATTCAGTAGAACATTCACTGATTTTAATATGTATCAGTAAGGCAAGATTCTTGACCTTGAGGATGACCATGAACACGTCTGTTTCGTTCAGAATCACAAAGTATGAAAAATTCTCTAGGTAGAAGGTAGAGGAAGTATAACATTTATTTAGACACCAGAGTATCAAATCCCAAGACCAATAACCCCAATTCAATATAGCAGTAATTATATTCCAAAACCAGTAAGCCCACCTCAATGTAGCAACAAGAAAATAATACAGTATTAAAGCAAGGAAGCAAGTCATCTTGTAACCTTCCCCTCTGCTGGGGCCTCTCCATAAACACTCATGAATCCTAACTGTTTTGCCTGAATTCTCTTCTTCCCTCAGTTCTCTGGTGTCTGAAGCTCCCTGGTTTCTACTTTCTGCTCTGTGCTCTCTGTGCAGCTCTGTCAACTCTGAATTCTTACTCCTTCTCCTTGAACTGAATTCTGACTTCTGACTTCTGTAGCTCTCTACAGATTCTGAGTTTTATGGCTACCTTCTGGGAATATAAACTCTTTTTAGGGCCTAGGGCTTTATGCCTCTCCTGACCTAATTAGCAAAAGGGTGTGGCCCTGGGGCCTCAACCTAGTTAATGAAAGGGTGTGGGCCAGGGGCTTCAAACCTGGTAAGTAAAGGGTATAGACCTGCCTACAATCAAGCTTCTGCTAATCAAGTTTCCCTTAACTGGCTCTACCTGAGAAACTTGCCTTAATTAGCTCCCCTGAGGTCTATTGAACGGGGGAGGGGGGGAGGGGAGGAGAAGATCTTTAATCACATTATTACTGTATAATGTCATTCAGAATCATAAGTCAGAAACCAAGTTTAGTAGACCCAGCTATTAATTCTTAAATATATGGAATAATACAACTTATTTATAGTATTTTCTTCTTGTTTACTTGAAGTGATTCATGGGCATCCTTTAAGAAATTATGAGAAGGTAACAGACATTTGTAAACAATACGTTGTAACAGACCACATCTTTAAAGTCATTGCTCAGTGAAAGAGGCAGAGAACACAAGTCTCAACAGTGCTTACTGATTGTTAAGAATAAACATATTTAATTTGGTACAACAAAATGTAGAATCAAGGCCTTTCCTAATGATAGTTTCAATTTTCCCATATGTAAGATGAAAGGTTTGATCTAGACAGCCTCTGAGGTCCTTTGCCAATCTAAATCTATAATCTCTTTTCCCTAAAAGATACGTTTCAATCACATAAGAATCACTGACGGATGCAATAAAAGAGATATCTTTGATGATACTCTGATTATTAATATCTAGCATCATATAACGTTATGAGACTTATGTGCAAGAAATATAATTGCCAACATGATGTCCAGCACAGAGTTGAAATGAATGAAACATTCTCTCTGGAAAATGAAATATTTCAGATGATTTGGTTTTCTAATGCCACAGCACTGTGTATCAGGTCGTGTGTTGTTATAGTGGCCCCAAAATGAGATCTACAAGCACTTGAAAGAATTTGTCAAATAATTCACAGAAGAAAAAACAAAAACATGTGATGTTCAACTTGTTTTCATCTGTGAGAGGAAGACACTCTCCATTGAAATCTAAAGTTGCCAAGTAGTACAATTCCTGAAGTCCTTGTTTTGGTCACACTGTTTAATTCTATTTTTGTAAGAACATAATGGAATGGCATAACACAAAGTTTTATATTATAACTTTGTGATTATCAATGCACAGTACAGCTATGCTGTAACAATTTGAGGGGAATCAGGATTTCATAAATGCCCATATTTTAGGACTATTAATCTTCCAGTGATTATTTATGTTTAGGAATCATGGAATCTCCCAAGAATCAAAATGGCAGATCATCTAAAAGATAATGGAAATGCATATATTAGGTATAATTATGTTATTTCACATAACATGCAATTACACACACAAGGAGCGTTACAAAAGATTCAAAAAATATGTGACCAAAAATTATGTGGTCAAGTTATACAGCTAAAGAGAAAGATAATAGACAGATATCCCACATATTGACCCACATAATCTTAAAAAGCCTGTGAGAAGACATCCAATATTTTGGCGAATTCCATGGGAGAATTTATAGGATGCTACCAAGAGCCATAGTTGATGAAAGGTCATGAATGAGTTTTGATCCGTACTTCTGAGGGAATTACCTACATGAATGAGATCATAGATCCATTATTTGTTGAAGTGATCACTGTACATTTAAATTTCATCTTTTTGGCTATTTCTTTGTTCTAGATAGAATAAGATGGCTTTCTAAAATCATAGCAGATTATATTCTTCAGGTCCCACAACTTGGTATCACCTATTGCTCTATCATTTGATGAAATTAGAAAACAAAAAGAAAAGAAAGATAGGTTTGGCATGATCTGGAAAAATTACTATTACATATATGTGTGAGGATAGATAGATAAATAGGTAGATAGATGTATGTAGGTTCATATATATATGTATGTGTATACATATACGCATGCAAATGTATGCACATATATAGTGCTATGTATGCTTCATGTTATTTTGAATTCCCTTTATTAATAAACTACACATAATTCTACTGGTAAGGGAGCAAAAAGTGCTTAAGACTTTGAGGAAGCTAGGTGGCACAGTGCATAGCGTGCTAGGTTTGGAATCCAGAAGACTCATCTTTATGAGTCAAATCTAGCAACGTGACCTTGGGCAAGTCGCTTAACCCTGTTTGCCTCAGTTTGTTCATCTGTAATATCACCTGGTGAAGGAAATGGCACTCCAGTGCTTCTGTCAAGAAAACCCCAAATGGGGACACAAAGAGCTGGATACAACTGAATAACAACAACAATGCTTAAGACTTTTGGGAGCTCAAACTAGTTAATGAGAAAGATGTTGCAGTTTTATTAACTAGAAAGAAAATGTTAAAACATACCTCTGGGAGCAACTAGGTGGCACAGTGAGTAGAGCACTGGCCCTGGAATCAGGAGGACCTTAGTTCAAATCCAGCCTCAGACACTTGACACACTTACTAGCTGTGTGACCTTGGGCAAGTCACTTAACCCCAATTACCCTGCTTTCCCCCCTCCAAAAAAAACAAACAAACATACCTCTGAATTACTCTATAGTTTGTGATTATGAGACTAAATATAGGAACAATTTAAGGATCAAGAAGAGAGACCTACAAGTCAGGTAGGTCATCCTATGACCATACATGTACCCACCCATACACGTGTGTCTAGGTATATGTGTACAGTTGTATATACGTAAATTTTCATCAGTTGACCAATTTCACTTGCTCAATTGTGTGCTATATATACATTGATGATGTAATTACATTAAAATAACTATAACAATAGGACAAGATTATGCATAATGTGTGTGTATATATATATGTGTGTGTGTGTGTGTGTGTGTGTGTGTGTGTGTATACACACACACATAGAAATCTTAACCTATTATTCCATCAGGGTGTAGAACTCATGATTTGGAAAACCACCCTTATTTATAGCAGTTATTATGTTTGCTCAGAGTCATCTGAGCTCCTGAGAGGTTAGGCAACTTTTCTGTGATCCTACAGCCAATATGTGTCAGAGGCTAGACTTGAAGACCTACTCAGAGTCTATGTCTTTCTGACTCCAAAATACAACTCTTTACAATGCTTAATAGTGTCTCATACAATAGAGAAATAGTGTAAAATAACATAGAATCCTTGTTCATTATGTCATTTGGTCTTCCTAACAAGCCTGTGAGTTAGGTAATTCAAATATTACTTTCCCTATGTTAGTGATGAGAAAGGCAAAGTCTAAGTGCCACGTTCAAGAGCTGGTAAATAGTGCAGTGGAGTCTGTAATCTGGACATTAGGATTCCAAATACTATTGCATTAAGAGGTTGGCCTAGATCACCTCTAAGGTCCTGGCTAGCTCTGAGATTAATATGGATTAAAAGTTTGTACTTCATCATCATGTTGATTTCTGTGAAGAATGTCCTACTGTTTACTTACTTGAAATTGATCTTGAAATGTTATCTGGTCTCATAGGATTTGGGATTTGGAAGGGATCTCAGTGGCCATCTAATTCATAGGAAAAAAGGAATCCCCACTATAATGTATTTGATAGGCAGTGATCAAGCCTAGTGCCTTGCTAGGCATCAACACTGAGCTAACTGATTCATGATTCAGGTTGAGGAGATGAAATAACACGAGAATGTTCCCATCCTCCATGATTTCCTTTTTTTTACAAAAATCACATCTAGTGGCTCTGAAAAGACACCTACCAATTCCTTAAGCACCCTGTAGTACATGTTTGTAAATCCTGTTTTCAGTGCATCCTTATACTTTGAGCACTCTTTAAAGAGAGGTGTTCCTTTGCATTTGACCTTCCCTTCTCTCTCAGAACTCAGAATTCTCCAATTAAAAGTTTGCCTTTAATCTTTTCTGAAAAGATGGAAATAAAGAAGGCATTACAAGCCTCATTCATTTTTTGTTATTCTTCCCTTATTAATATTCCTTCCCTCTGTGGCAAAGGAACAAAATGTTCTTTGTGCATCCTCTTTTGACTGAAATATCTGAAGGTTTTGTATGCATTTTTTAACTTTGCTAGTTGCATCTCCTTTCTGTTTTGGACCTTTTACTATTCATGCTTAACCTATTTGTTTGGTTTTTGTCCTCCTTTTCAGGGATAAGGCCTGACTTCCAATTTTCCCTAGCTCTCTTTCAATTCCATATAGACTTACATTAGCTTGAATAAATGCAGCTTGGGTAAATCAGACAAAATTCTAAGACAGCCCATAGTGTGAAAAAAGTATCCAAATCCCTCCAATGGAATATAGTCAGAGTCCAGCCCCAAAGAACCAGTGGGACTGAAGATTTCTTACCTTCTTCAAGAATGCTTGTACCAACACAGCTTGAGCTCTCCTGAGCCAAGGATACCAGATGACAACAAAGTAGAAGAGTAGTGATATAAGTCACATTTGAAAGGTTTTGTTTGTCTTAATCATTGGGCCTTCTCAGATTTGAATAGCAATTAGGGATAAAATTATCAGCTAGTGCTGAGAGGCTAATGACCCAAGTGAATTTGAACCCCTGGAGCTATGGCATAAATCAAAGATGTACAGACCTTTCTTGAAATGGTGGTCTTACTAATGCATCAATAGCTTCTTTTAAGGTTAGAATAACATGGGGAAAAGGAACAAAAAAATGCCACATTTATTTTTGAAGCATCTACTATGTCTCAGGTACTGTATTAGATACTAGGGAAACAAATACTAATGATGAAAAATGCTTCCCACCTGCTGACACAAAGGAGATGAGCTTAAGGTGCAGAATGAGATATAACTTTTTGGTCATGGGCAATAGGGAAATTGTTTTGCTTGATCATGTATATTGATTACAAGAGTTTTGATTTTCTTTTCTCTCCAGTGGAGAGTGTTGATGAAAAGGAGAAACAATAGATTCTTATTAATTAAAATAAATTAATTTGATCTTTTAAAAATAATGTGGCTAAGAAACAGAGTGGTGGATCAATGGAATAGGTTAGGTACACAAGATGCAGTAGTCAGCAACTATAGCAATCTATTCTTTGATAAACCCAAAGAATCTGGCTTCTGGGTTAAGAATTCTCTACTTCACAAAAACTGCTGGGAAAACTGGAAAACAGTATGGCAGAAACTGGGCATAGACCAATACCTTACATTGCATACCAAAATAGTCAAAATAGGTTCCTGATTTAGGAATAAAGGCTGATGCTATAAGCAATTTGGGAAAGTAAGGAATACGTTTTTTTGTCAGATTTATGGGAAAGAGAAGAATTCATGACCCAACAAGAGACAGAGAACATTACAAAATGCAAAATGGATAATTTTGATTATGTTGAATTGAAAAGATTTTGTACAAACAAAGCCAATGCAACAAAGATTAGGAGGGAAGCAGAAAATTGGGAAACCAGAGTCTCTGATAGAGGCCTCATATCTAAAATATACGGGGAACTGAGCCAAATTTATAGGAATACAAGTCATTCCCCAATTGAGAAATGGTCAAAGGATATGAACAGGCAGTTTTCAGAGGAAGAAATAAAAGATATCTATAGTCATACAAAAATGGTCTAAATAACTATTGATTAGAGAAATTCAAATTAAAACAACTCTTAGGTACCACATCTTTCTTGTCAGATTGGCTAACAAGACAAAATAGGAAAATGATAAATGTTGGAGAGGATGTGGGAAAATTGGAACACTGTTACATTGTTGGTGGAGCTGTGAACAGATCCAGCCATTCTGGAGAGCAATTTGGAACTATGCCGAAAGGGCTATAAAAATGTGCATACCCTTTGACCCAGCAATATGACTTCTAGAGTTGTATCCCAAAGAGATCACACAAGTGGGAAATGAATCAGTATGTACAAAAATATTTATAGCAGCTCTTTTTGCAGTGGCAAAGAATTGGAAATCAACGGGATGCCCATCATTTGGATAATGGCTAAACAAATTGTGGTATATCAATGTAATGGAATAATATTGTGCTATAAGAAATGAGGAGCAGATGAACTTCATCATAACCTGAAAAGACTTATATGAATTGATGTTGAGTGAGGGAGGCAAAACCAGGAGATCATTATACATGATTACAGACAAAGGGTATCTGTAAGGACTAACTTTGATAGACTTGTCTCCTCTCATCAATGCAAGGTTCAAAGACGGTTGCAAAAGACTCATGATGAAAAAAGCTATGCACATCCAGAGAAAGAATTATGCAGTCTGAATGCAGGTTGAGGCAAACTATTTGCTCTCTTTTTTTCCTTCTTTTTTGATTTTGTTTCTACTTTCTCATTATTCATTCCATTGGTTATAATTCTTCTTTACAGTTGGACTAATAAGTTCAATGTGAAGGTATATGTAGAACCTACATTGGATTACATGCCATCTTGGGAGGGAGGGGGAGGAGAGGGAGGGAGAGAAAATTTGGAACCCCAAAACTTGTGGAACTGAGTGTTGTAAACTAAAAATAAAAAATCAATTTATAATTAAAAAAACAAAAGAAACCCAATAATGAAACCACTATTCTCACACAGAATACCTAGCTTTTAAAGCATGGCTACTGTTTGGACTGATTAACTCATTTGGTTAGAGAAGACTTCTTTAACATATCAACTTGTAAAATACATTATAATACACATATATAGGTATACATATCTGTTTGTGTGTATGTGTGTGTATACATGCAAAGATATATCTGGCTATGGAAAACATCTCTAATACCAGTGAGCATACTAACAAGAGGGACCCATTCTTCACAAGAGGAATTTGCATAAGAATACTTGAACAAATCCATATATATATATATATATATATATATATACATGTATATACATAAATATATATATATATATACATTACTACTAGGGAAAACTCAAAAGCTTTGCTCCATTGACTGTGGGTGGTGTACATAATTTAAAATATATCATTTCATAATCTTTTGTAGTTTAATTTATATAAAAAGGCAATTAACAGATGAGTTTTAAAGTATTAAAATTTTCAGTTTTTCTATGAATTTTACATTTACATACATAAAATTGACATATTTTTGTGTGTATATAATATATATTCATGTATCTATATCTACAACTATAATTATATGGATGAAAATGACTATGATATGCAGTTGGTTTTTCTTAAAATCTTACTTTAGTAATCTAAAACCTATATCTGGGACAGGGATTATAGTTAGACAACAATGAATTGGGTCCAAAATTGAATGAGGATAAAATAGATTGGATTGCATGTGAGAAATTTAATATTGATTTTAATAATCCTAAGATTTCCAATTAACATTTTATCACAAATGTTCTGCCAGTGATGCTTTTTGATTATGAATCTCGGAATCTTTCAATCACCTAAAACTGCAAATTGTGGGTGACACAAAGGTCAGGGGAAATATTTATGACAAATGCTCATAGAAAATGGCATATACCCAATGCTAATCTATGCCCAGGAATTTGGGTAAAGCTATCATTCAGAGAGTGGAGGATTGGAAACAGTCAGTAAATAGTAATAGCAAGGGATGACAAATGAAACACCCAAATATTGAACTGATACTCACAGTACTTAAAATCGACTACATGAACTCCTCTAGTACATTGGGTGAATTTTCTGTGGAGGACTAATAAATAGATACAAATAGCACAAGATGAGAAGGTTGGCTAAGATCTGCAATAGATGCCTCAATAAGATCAAACACTTCAGTAAGTGTTGAAGTATCAAACATGATGAGCTATCAATTCATGACCAATTATTATACTGTAGGCTAAATAGCAAATTCCTCACCTGTTTGAACCAATGAATCCTGATTTCTATACCAGTGTGCTCTGGATTTGTATCCATAGCAACATCTCAGTAAAATAGTAAAATTGCAGTAAATTTATTCTAGAAATACTTGAATCTAATAAAGTCCCCCAAAAAATACTTATGTCAATAATAATATTGAGAGTAGACTAAGTCACTCACCAGGTTAATTTTTCATCTTGCTCCATAGCTTCAAGTTCCCCTGGATATAAGGATTAGTGAGTGTGCTCCAAATAATTAACTATTATCAAGTTTCTGAAAAACCAAATGGTGTTCATGGATAGAGGGCCACATGCTCTGAGTCATGAAGGTATATATTCCAGCCTTGCTTCTGACATTTGCTATGTGACCATAGACAAGTCACTAACTTCTAAGTGTTGACAAGCAATATCTCTACAAGATGCAGAACAGTTGCTAATCTGCATCCATAAGGAGAGTTTCCTGCTTTGGAGTACCATTAAGTTATGGATGAGTAATATACCAGCAAAGGTAAAGGAAGTTTTTACACTTAGATTTCCATACACTAATGTAATCAAAAATTGAAGGAGGAAAGCAATTCTAAGGTCCACAAATCACTGATGAAAACAACAACAACATGATAGTGACTACACTTATAATTTCATTGTAGGGAACACCCAGCTGAGGAAACACTACCTGCTGAGTCAAGTTGGCCTGTGACTTATAGTCTTAGAGAGTTACATAGAAATCTGGGAAGTTAAGTGACTTGCCTAAGGTCACATAGCCAATATGTGTCCAAGTTGGGACTTGAACCCAGATATATTCAGCTTTGAGGCTGGCTTTATCTGCTAGAACATACTTCTCTAATTGAATAATTCAAGTCAAAGCAATGTAGCTCATAGAAAATCTTACCAGAAAGAAAAATAAAAGAAGGACTTGCGTTTATCCTCAAACCATAAGGTTTATGAAGACTGAGCAATGCTGAGTATCTCAACTAATATTTTGGAAGATCCACAGTGTAATGCTTTTTAAAAATACATTTTCTTTCACTGAAGCAGAGAAAGCAATTTTAAGAGCTGAACAGTGTATTTGTCACTGAAATGCTTTTTTATATGTGGTACCTTTCTAGGAAGAAATAGAAGAGACCCACTTTTGCCCTCTGAGCCAAACTTTGTACAAGTAATCTATAACATAATGCAAATTTCAGGCATGACCCAATTTTAGAAAATACTGAGCTGACATAGTTGCAGAGACTTAAACTTATAAAGCCTGAAGAACTGTGTAATATATAACTTAAGTGCAAGTCAGAACTCTGCCAAACCAGGCATCCCCATGACTGCTCAAGGACAAAGTTGGGTTACAGAGATTACTTGGGCACCTAGGATTTCAATGACAAATACAAGATTGTTCTACTGAAATGGTTTTCTCCTTTACAAGGAAAGAAAAATCATAACTAAGCAGGAAATGCTGAAAAAACCTGGCTATTTTTTGAAATCTGCAAATCTTGTAGTATGAGTATATATTTTATGATTACATCACAGGAAGAACTCTTCAGACTACAGAGGACCTTAGAATGAAATGAATAAAAGAAAAAAAATTAGATCCTAGCAATTTAAAAAAAATAATACTAATACTGTATTCTGTGGTTTTAGGTTCAAGTCTATCAGAAACAATTTTATTTAATTTAATATCAATCTGATATTTAAACGTTTTTAGTTTAGAGACCTGGAAAATTGTGATGGTACTACATGCCCTCTGACATGACTCTCTGGTCCAAGATTTATTTCGGGGAATTTTTTTTAGGAATCTGGACTAAGAAGATCACAATATGCAAATTATAGTTTTAGGTTTAATATTCTAGAAGAGTTGACTAAAATACCTTTTGCATCCTACACTACATCCCTTGCTCCATGAGTAAACAAATGGACTTCCTTCCTGAATTGAATATTAGAACATATTTTCTTAATGGAGAAGAGTATGTCATGGTGCTTGTTGGATCCAAGGGAAAAAGAGAGGTTATGATGTAAAATGTTGGATAACACAATTAATTGATTTTCCTATGAAAAACTTTTCTTTCTTTACCTATCACCCACACTTCCAAGATGCTTTTCCAAAGATTTTGGAAAGGAATTTAGAGGAAAATATTATTTCTAATGTTTTCTATTTTATAAAAAAATGAGGTTTTTATTATGCTTGTATATTATGTTACCAAACACTGTGCTAAAAGAAAATCAAATACAAATTCAAAAGCAAAGACTGTCTTCTCCCTCAAGGAACTTATATTCTAATGAGTGAGCCAACACATAAGAGAATGACCAAAAAAGGTCTCTTTAATCTACAATATTACATAGATGGTTACTGAGTCCATCGCAGCGTGGGAGAGTTGATCTGACCATCATTCATGATTCCAAAACTAGAGGGGGTAGGGGAAGGGAGGGAAAGGTGCACACTTGGTAAGTTGTCCAGGCTATAAAAGAGATATTGGTAGAGTGAAGAGCGAAGGAATCACGGCAGCTGGGGAACTCTCAGAACAATAGGAGATACAAGTATCAGTCAAAACAAGAAGTTCCTTGAGGGCAAGAGGGCTCTGGATAAGGCTGTGAAGGAGCTGTCCAGCACAGAGTGAAGTGACATAAGGAGTGAACCTTACTAGAAGTATCTTTTCCAATCCTCTCATTTCACAGATGTAAAAATTCAAGCTCACAGAGGAAAAATACCTTTCTGAAGGTCAAACTGCAACTTAATGGTATAGCTAGCTCTGAATTTTTATCTCCGAACATCTTGTTATTTAGATAAATTCGACTATAGTCATCTATATTCTCTGTTACCCAGTGCCTAAAATGTGGTGTGATAGTGGTCACTGATTCAGAAAGTCTTGAATTCAAATCTCATCTCTGAGTCATACTGGCTGTGTCACCTCGGACAAGTCACATAATCTATCAGTGCCCAGGCAAGTTTCAGGAAGTTGCTGACCTGCAATGGTAGAAGGAATTTCCTCACCAGAACCTTTTTACACTGGAAAAATCACAGATATACATGTTTTACATTGTATGCTATTAAAAATTTTTAAAAAAATTCTTGAGAGATTGTTTTATATTTATATAGCTCACTTTATATACACATATGTATATATGCACATAGATACAAACATGTATGTGTGTATGTGTGTGTGTGTGTGTGTATCTCCAGTCATAGTCCCACCTACCCTCCACTTCTACATCACCAAGTATTTGTTGGACATTTCAAGCTGGATGTCCTTTAAGCATGTCAAGGTCAAAATATTCACAATAGAACTCGTATTTCTCCTAAAACCCCATTACCCTTCTGAACTTCCCTATAATGGCAAGGCCACCAATATAGCTTCTAGTCACTCAAGTCTACAACTCCAGAGTCATCTGCAGACCTTGCCCTTCCTCACCTCCTATATCAATGAGAAACCAAGGGTTTTTTTGTTTGTTTTGTTTTTTGCAAGGCAGGGCAATTGGGATTAAGTGATTTGCCCAAGGTCACACAGCTAGTAAGTGTGTCAAGTGTCTGAGGCCAGATTTGAACTCAGGTCCTCCTGACTCCAGGGCCAGTGCTCTACTCACTGTGCAACCTAGCTGCCCCCAAACCAAGTTTTTTGATCCTATTTTGACAGCATTCCAAATATACATCCCTTTCTCTCTACTCACAAATTTGCCATTTTAAGTCATTCACTCATTGCATACTGACAGACTTTTAATAGTCTCCTAATTGATTTTCCTGCCTCAAATCTCTTCCCTCTACAATCCATTGTCCACAAAGAAATTTTTCAAAAGTGTAGACTTGCCTATGTCACTAACTCAATCAAATCTAATGCTTCCCAATTATGTCTAGGATCAAATACAAATTTTGCCATCATTTAAAGCCCTTTATAGCTTGGGTTCAGCCTATCTTTTCCATCATTATTATATAGTACTTCTTTTTATGCACTCTACAGTTATCCCATACTCTGCCTCCTGTTTCTGTTTCTTTTCCCTGACTGTCTATGCCTAGAATGTTCCCCCTCTTCACTCCCTCTTCAAACCCTTCAACTCTTAGCTCATATATAACTTGTATTTAAGATTTTATCCCTCTGAGTTTTGTCTCCAAAGCTCACTTCACCCTCTGCCAAAAAAACGCAAAACAACAAAATGTTGATCTTTACAAATTTATTGTGGTTACACTTATATACATGTCTGGGCTTTTTCTCTTTGTATCCCAAGCTTGTGGCACATGATAGGTGCTTTAAAATATTTGTTGATTGATATGTCACTTCATAATAACAATAATAATATCACGATAGTAATTATTGCTAAACTTTGACTCTTTTCCACTCCTAGCCCCTTAAGGGAAGGAAAAGCCAGCATTACACAGTGTTACACATCAGAAACGTGAATGCAGACTTTGAGAAATGTACCAGTGCTGGAAGACTGAAGAACATGAGAATGCTTTAGATTAATCAAATTACAACTGTTTCCCGAGAACATAGCTTAAAGTATCCAATATTTATGGGCAATTTAATCAAGCATCAGGTGGGACTCAAAAGGAAAGTACTTGCTGAGCTGGCTATTAAGGAACCCAGGAATTTTAAATCTCTCTGGGCTTTGGCCAAATGAAGGTGAGAAGAGGTCTTACTGCTGCTTGAAGAAATGAGAAGCAACAAATGGAGATGTTTTCCCAGTCTCACTGGGGTACACTGTCACAGAAGGCAACCCCACCAAAACCATGGCCCCCAGTTCTACACAAGGTCTTTTGTAGTAAATGAGTTACAGCACTGACAAAGACGAACAAATGAAGGGTTTCCTTATACTGTATAGGTTCTTTTGCAATCAAATCTCTTCCCATTTTAGGAGCATGAAAAAGAAAAAGCATAGTCTTTTATCAAGTGGAGAGATGGAGTTGTGGGGACTTCTTTTCATGTTGAAATCCCTCTGTCTTTCAATCAGTTTATTTTCCTTTATTTCTTTGAGAAATGTATTATCAAAGAGATTGTATAATATATAAAAAATAAAACTGTTCTCTAAAACCCATCACCAACACAATTATGGCAAGAATAATTCATATAAAATGTAGCATTTTCAGGGAGACGTTATAAGCCCTCTATGACTTTGCCTAGCTTTAAATCCATTATAATATTTCCTGAATAGAATTAACAGTAGTTTCCTAATTAAAAAGGGAGTTGAACCAAAATATCTCATTAATCATTTGATGTGCAGGGATGACACGAAATTATACATGTGGCTCTAACAACAAAAATAAATAGCTCCTTCATACGATGGAATCTTTCTCCATCGATTTCAAAATATCATTTGGACTTGACAAGTATAAAATTCTTAACACACACCAATCAAAGATAGAGACTGAAAGCTTTCAGCTCAAATTTAGAGATCTTTTCAGCCCAATGAAAAAAAAAAGTACCTACAAATAACTTGGTCTTCTCCAGCCAAAATACATATAAATGTCAAGGAAAGGCTATGGCTGAATATGTTAGGAAACTTACAGGCATCCTGATATCAAAGTTGAACAGGTAAGAACAAGTTCAAAATGATTAATATCTATGAAATTCCACTCTAAATCTCCAAATGTATCTCTTCAGAACTGTAAAATAGATCTAAGCAGATTTCAAAATTATCCTAAAATCCATAGAATATTTTAAAAAACCCACACGTTGCCTATTACCCTACCAAAGGAAAGAGTTCTTAACCTTCTCAGTGTGTGTTATGGGGGCTTTTGCCTATGGACCCTTTCTCAAAATGACATTCTTCAATGTATAAAATAAAATATATGGAATCCCAGGCAAAATTAATTTTATAGAAATAGTTATCAAACAATTTTTATATTAAAAAGAATGTTCACAGACCTCAGGTTAAAACTCTTGCTGAAGGTAACTTTAAAAAAAAGGTTGACGCTTCCTCATGAAAAAGCATCCTTAGAGCTCTTGACTCTGGCTTGGGGGGCAGGGGGCAGTGTTGAGATTCCCATGTCCCAAGGAGGTCAAGATTCCTTTCAGGCATGGCACATGGACATGAGCATGGACATGGTTATGAAAAAATTGAACTCGCTGATTACAAACAGTGGAAGACAGAAGGAACACCACTACAGCGAGTCCAGGAGAGGTTGGCTAAGCAAGGTCTCAGGGATCCATGGGGCCACAATGAAGCTTGGCGATACATGGGTCATTTTGGAAAACCTGCTACTTTGTGGGCTGCTTTGTCAAGAGGATTCAAATGGGGTTTTGAAGCATTTTTATTAGCTGTTGGAGTAGAATATTTCCTAACTGCTCCAAAGAATGAGGAGGAACATTCTTCTAAACACTAAAGTTAAGACAAGGAGGAATCATAGCTAATTATTTAGAGTGAATGTTTGTTGTTATATAGTTTGCTTACTTGCCATGTTAAAGGTTAGTATTAAAATTTCACTTGGTAAAAGAAAAAAAAAGAAAAAGCATCCTTAGAAACCATGATAAACAGGTCAAAATCTACAGAAATACTTTGGAAACAATTTGACATCACTGAGCAGTGGTGATAGATGATGACGATGTTGATGATGGTAATGATGATGATGACTGCAACAATGATGGTGGTGGTGATGGTGATGGTGGCTAATGTTTATATATTGCTTTAAGGTTTACAAAGCAACCTTTGTGGAGAAAGAGCCACCATCACAGCTACCACCAACACTAACAACCAACTAATTGCCACTGATGGGACAGTCAAACCAACCCAAAGCAGCAAGACACCTTGAGGGAGAGACAGCAGGCAGCACATGTCAGGAAGGTCAGACCACCAGAGCCACCTCCTTTCTAAGTCCATTAGAGACATCCTAGAATTCTGGGCTCCCAAAATTCTAGGAACAGAAGTCACCCACCAGACCAGTAGGGCTTACACACAAGTCCTAGCTTCCTTAGTTGACATAACGAGTGAAGGACTGGAAAAGAAGGTTCTCACTACCAAAGTTCTTGGCATCATCGAATTTTTAAACACCTTCAGAAATAAATATGGGTTTAGCAAAGGAATGACATTAAAGAAGTTACAGTAGTACCTGTTTTCCCTCTGTACCCTAAGGACCTTTTTATCTGACTCATAGCAGGAACCTCCTCTATGTCATGATCCTCTCTGTTAGAATATGAGCTCATTCAGAGAAGGGATTGTTTGCTTCTCTATTTCTATCCTTTCTGATTAACACAGTGATTTGCATATAGTAAATACCTAAATGCCTATTCATTTAAAGAGCTTTACTCATACTATGTCATTTGATCCTTACATCAGCTCTGGGAAGTAAGTGCTATAATTATACCACTTTCAAAGATAAAACTGAACTGAGAGAAGTTGTGACTCACCCAAGGTCACACAGCTAGTAAATGTCTGAGACAAAATTAAAACTCTTATTTTCTTCAATCAAATTTCAAGCCTTGTTTCAACAATCCACCTAGCAACTGCTGTTTTGGGGTGTAAAACCAACAACAACCAGCTCACAGAATGCTGCAAGCCCATGTTCTTTTGCAATGTTAAGGGGTTAACAATCTCAATTTGATCCAGCGTACAAATATCATTCACTTAGTTCAGGGGGAAAAGCCAGTACTCTGAACTTCAGAGCAAATACAATCAAATTACAAACAGATCAAAAACAATTCACAGTTACCAAGAAAACCATCAACATCTGAGTTCAGCCAGAAGGCCCTTGAAGCAGCTGCCCAGAGGTCTGTGCCTCCAGGAGTGAGAACCTTAAGCAAATAGCTCTGTTCTCCCTTTTTATACAGTTTCAGACATCATCAAACATCATCTAAGTGACCAGAACTTAGGCTCCTATGATTGGGTTTGGTGTCAGCACCTCCCTTCTTTGGCCCCACCTGGAACCCCACCTTAGTTACCAGTTCACACCCACATAGGCTTAGCACCTAATAGGGGTTTGGGCCTGGGGCTTAGCACCTAGTAAGACTCAATCAAAGACACTAAATTAATCAAAGGAAACAAAGGCCAAACTCTTCAAGGATCCCCAGTATAGGCCAATATCCATCAACTATGACACATAGATGCTTATAATGTAACTGAATGCATTTTACTCCTGCAAGGAGACCATAGAACAGCTAAGATGCAAGGGTAGAATCAAAAGGCCCTTGATGGGTGACATCCCCAGGAACACAGTAAACAATATGTAAACGAAGATGCATAGAGTAAATGATTGTTGTGCATATTCATTTATGGAAATAGAAGTAATTATGTAATAATTCAAGATGAGGTCACTGACTCCAGAAATAAATGAAGGGCTATCCTTAAGGAACCTAGCTAAAATTAGTGATTAATGTACATTAAGCAAGGGAAAGAAAGAATTTTGTAGTATGTTACTTTTAAGCTGTAAAATTTTATTGCCTATTGAATACCTAGCAAGACACAACCCAGTAACTGGAAACTAACTTGTTATCTTTAACAAACTGACAGATAACAACGCTCACAATATAAATTCAGGTTTCAAATCATTCTAGAGAATTCACCCAGTGAACTGTCCTAGAAGAAGACCATGATCATATTCTTGCCCATAAGTGCTTTAATATAACATTTACATAAATGCTTTTAAACATTGTCAATAGTTCAAATACTCATAAACTCAAAGCTACATAGAACAAAATGTTTCCAAAGTACAGAAGCCCAACTGGGGACATCACGTCATGTGCACACAGATTGAAGTTCATATCAACCTTAATGTCTCCAATAGAAAGATACTTGTGAACCTATGCAGGGTGAGCCTCCATCCTAATATTTTTATTCAATTAAGAAAAGGCAATTATTTTTATCTACCTTTTGAATGGTCTGTCAAAGTCATATATTAAATAAAATGTTAAAATAGCAAGATGATGACTCCTGGGACTGTTTCTGTCTGAACCCCATTAATAAGTCAAAATGAGATAATAATAATGAACAGGAAATGAAATAATTTGAAAACTAAAATAGATCTTAATGTACAAATTGTCATAGAATTATATGGGATGATCCCAGTCCCATAACTTACAAGTGAGGAAACTGAGGACCAGAAAGATCATACAGGTCGTCAGTGACAAAAATTCCACTGATTCTAAATCCATCATTCTTTACATTCATTCCCTTCTATGTTTCCTATGTTCACTTATTGAATACCTGAGGAAATTGTGGCCAAGAGAGCCTGACTTCAGTGTCATAAAGGTAAAATGATTTGTTTGTGGTCATACAACTAATTAATGATAGAGCTATTGAAACCCAGATTTCCTAATTCCCAGTCAAATGCTCTCCTCATTATCAAGTTTCTTAATTCCCCCTCAACCATGGTTCACCTTTCCCTTACTCTCTCATTGAGAACTTTGCTTCATTTTTATGAGTATTCTTTTTTTTCTTTTTAACAGTATTTTATTTTTCCTCAATTGTGTGTAAAGACATTAACAGTCATTTTGTAAAAATTGAATTCCAAATTTCCTTCCTCCAGTCCCCCCTCTATGAGACAGTAAACAATTTGATATAGGTTATACATGTGCAATCATGCAAAATATATTTCCATATTAGTCATGTTGTTAAAGACACAGACCCAAAGGGGAAAATAACACAAAAAAGAAAATTAAAAATAGTATGCTTCAAGCTGAATTCAGACTCAATCAGTTCTTTCTCTAGAGGTGGGTAGCATTCTTCATCTTGAGTCCTTTGGAATTGTATTGGATCATTGTCTTGATCAGAATAACCAAGTCACTAACAGTTGATCACCATACAATATTGCCATTACTGTGTACAGTGTTCTTCTGGTTCTGCTCACTTCACTTTACATCAGTTTATGTAAGTCTTTCTAGGTTTTTTTTTCTGAAATCAGCCTGCTCATTGTTTCATATAGCACCATAGTATTCAATTACAATCATCTACCCCATCTTGTTCAGCCATTCCCCAAT
This sequence comes from Trichosurus vulpecula, assembly GCF_011100635.1. NCBI lineage: Eukaryota > Metazoa > Chordata > Mammalia > Diprotodontia > Phalangeridae > Trichosurus > Trichosurus vulpecula. Next base: position 234,725,588 of record NC_050577.1, read on the forward strand.
TAATGTGCATCCCCCAATTTCCAGTTCTTTGCCACCACAAAAAAGATCTGCTATAAATATTTTTGCACAAATATGGCATTTCCCCTTTTTATGATCTCTTTGAGATACAGACTAAGTTATGATGTTGCTGGATAAACAGGTGTGCACAATTTTGTAGCCCATTGGGTAGAATGCCAGATTGCTCTCCAGAATGGTTGGATCAGTTCACAAGTCCAGCAAAAATGCCTTATTGAACCAATCTTCTCATATCTCCTCCAACATTTATCACTTTCCTTTTCTGTCATATTAGCCAATCTGATTGCTATGAGGTGGTATCTCTGAGTTGTTTTAATTTGCATTTCTCTAACCAATAGTGATTTAGAGCATTTTACTTATGACTATAGATAACTTTGATTTCTTCACATAAAAACTATTCTATCCTTTTGCCATTTTTTCACACTCAGTTCTCTATATGTTTGAGAAATGAGGACTCTATCAGAGACTGTAAAAATTGTTTCCCAGCTTTCTGACTTCCTTCTAATCTTACTTGAATTGGTTTCATTTGTACCTAATATTTTATTTTAAAAAAGAGGCCTTCTTGCCAAGAGCTCCCTCTCCTTCTCATCCTTTATTATGTAGATGCCTTCTGTCACTATCTACTCTTTCACTCATCTCAGATGAAAATGTGACCAAAGCAAACCCCTTCAATGTACAAGTGATCCATCCTGTCTTCTTTCACAGATTGCATCCCTTTTATCATCCCTATTCTTTCACTTATCTTCAATTACATCCTATTTACTGGCTACTTCCCTATTGCTTACACATATGCCTATGCCTACCTCATCCCCCAAAAAACCTCCACTTGATCTATCTGTCCCTACTAACTATAATCCTATCTTCCCTCTTTTGTGGCTGAAATCTTTGTATACGTCATCTACTAGGACCTTTACAGTCAGGATTTTGTCATCACTATCAACAGAAACTACTGCCTCTAAAATTACTAATGATATCTTCATTACCAAATCTAATGAACTTTTCTGAATCTTCATCCTTCTTGGCTTCTGTGCAGCTCATCACATTGCTAATTACCTCCTCCTTGATACTCTCTTCTATTTAGAATTTCATGATGCCACTTTGTCTTCATTCTCTTCTTGTTTGACCATGCTTTATCATTCTCCTTTGCTGGATCTTCATCAAGGTCATGCCTACTAACTCTGGGAGTCCCACAGGGCGCTCTCCAGGACCCTATTCTCTTCTCCCTCTACATAATTTCATTTGGTGATCTCATCAGCTCCCACAGATTCAATTATCAATTATGCTGATGATTTTCAAGTTTACTTAGCCAGCAACCTACTCTAAACTCAATGTTTTATCTCCAATTACCTATTAGATATCTCAAACTGGATGTCCCATAGATATACTCCATTCGACATATATAAAACTGAACTCTAGCTTTTTCTCTAAACATTTCCCCCTTCTTAACTTCCCTATTACATTTAAGGATACCACCATCCTCCTAACACAGGCTCAAAACCTAGATGTCATCATCTCCTCACTCTCTCTTACCCCCATAACCAAATTGATCCCAACTCCTGTCATTTTACCATTATAACATCTCTCATATATGTTCCCCTTCTCTTTTGTGACGTTGACCCCACCTTGGTGCAGATCCACATTGCCTCATGACTGGACTTTTGCAATACCCACTGGTTGGTCTGCCTGCCACAAATCCTTATCCACTCCAGGCCATCCTCCACTCAACTGTCAAAGTGATCTTCCTAAAACTCATGTCTGATCATGTCATCCCTTACTCGGGGAATTCCACTGGTTCCCCATCAGCTCCAAAATCAACTCTAAAATACTCTGTGTAATATTTATATCATTTCATAACCTGTACCCACTTTTGCAGTCTTCTTACACCTTCTACCCTCCTCCAGCTCACATATTCTTCTGTTGTTTATCTTTCATTTTTGAAGAGGACCAACATCATCATGATGTTGGTATAAAATAGTGGAGAGAGTGAATGCAGGAGCAATTCTGAGGACACCAAGATGTATGAGGATAGTGAAATAGGCCAGGCAAAATGAATGTTCTTGGCTCCATTTCTCAAGCAGAACCACTCTTCATTCAGTCATTTTTTTTCAGTCATTTCCAACTCTTTATTACGCCACTTGGGGTTTTCTTGGGAAAGATACCACAGTGGTTTCCCATTCCCTCCTCCAGCTTACTTTACCAATGAAAAAGTGAGGCAAACAGGATTACGTGACTTGCCCAGGGTCACACAACCAGACGCACAAGTGTCTGAGGTTGGATTTGGACTAAGGCATATGAGCCTTTCTGACTTGAGGCCAGACATTCTATCTGCTATGCCACCCAGCTGTCCCAACACACTCTTTACTACTTTCCTTATTTCTCTTGATTTGGCTCTATGGACAGTCTTCTCGATAGGATCATCAATTATGGCCCAGTTCTCTGTCTAAAATAGTTGCTTTTAAAGTCACTTGCTTTTACTGAATAACATCCAGTGGAGATGGGCTGAAGAAAAATAAATCCCCACCGGCCTTTGTCATACTCTAGAAAAGGTATAAGGGAAAAAGCAAAGAACTCTTTCCACAGACCCCACTGTCTTGACTGAGAGTTCACTCTCTTCTTAAATGACTAGCATGTTTTATGTAGGCCCAAGAGACAGTGGCAAGTACTGCCATGCAGTGAATCAGCACTCTTGGAACCCTAGAAGGCCAGGGAGCACTGGATGGCCCTCAGGGCCCTAGAACCCTGTAGCTTCAAAGGACTGAGTTACCCCTCCTTCCATGGTCCTTGGCCACATGTCTTCCTTACAGCTGTCCCTCTCCACTTGGGAATTCTATGCATGCACACACTCTCTTCACTGATGCTCTATATATTTATGGGACTGTGTGCTCCAGATTTTCAAGGCGGATGTTTTAGAGCTACTTTCCTTACTATGGCATTTTAGGAAATGCCTTTGCTTCAAGTTAATTGTGTGCTCTGGCTGACTATAAAAGTAAACATATCAGTGAGAATTTGTGACCTAGAGTTTCAGGAACATAGACCCAGACAGTACCTTGAAACTTCCATTGTCATATCACCAAAATCCCAACCTAAGGTTGGGGGTGGGGGTGGGTGCTCCCTCTGGCATATGTAACCTTTCTACTCTGCCAGGAGTCCAATCAGATGCAGCAATTCTAATCACTTGCCTTTAAAAACTACACTTATCAATGACTATCTATCATGATTAGTACCCCTATCAGGATGCCCCAGGGCCTCACTTCCTTTCATGTAATAAACAAATGACACCTCGTGGGGAATGGAGTCATTTTTTTTTGTTATTTATGGTGCCATTCATACAAGGGGTGACAGGCTTCCTATATGACCTTTCTAGATGATCAGCAAAATTTCCCTGCTAGGGCAGTCACCAACTTAGAGAGCACAACTCCTGTAGTATTGACAAGTAACAACACATTATTAACTCCCCAAACTCTGCCTGGAAGGGCAGTTAGCAGTTCTAATCTAGTTAGTCTGGATCATCCCACTTTGCCAGTAGTTGTTGTCATCTCACACAACAAGGTCCCCATTTCTCCAGTTTTAAAGAATTGATCTCCAAGCTTTTCCCATTTTACCATATCATGTAATATTAGTTCTTTTTTAATATCTTTTTTTTAAACCAGTAAAGTTCTTTCTTAGTGTCTTTCCTTTGAGGCCATCTCCAGCCATACTGATTTATACCTTGCCACTGGACCCAGATGGCTCTGGAGGAGGAAGTGAGGCTGGTGACTTTGCACCACCCTCCCTCACTTAAATCCAATTCACTTGCAAGTCATGTCATCATCCTCTTGATGTCTTGGTCCTGTTTGAGTATGGAAGACAAACAACACAAGAAGTATCTTTCCTTACCAACCATATTAAGTAGCTGCATATTAGTTGCACAGATAGTCTAAGCTTAGGTAGCGTCATTGAAGCTGGACCTTAGAGAGACTGGGTAGAAGTCATCAGATTGAACCTCATATCTTCAAGTTTCTGAAGATGAATTAGGTTTTGTATAACCATGACAATTTTAAAGGAAATTCTAACCATAAGTTTATATAAAAATGTAATTACCTTTAATTGAATTCTATTAAAATATTTTTTTCTCTGAATGAGTTATGACTACAAATGTGGAATACACAATGTAGCCATTAATGTAACTATTTCAGACCATGATTCAGATGTTTTTGCCCCTTAATTTCAGGCTTATTGTTTGATTAAAAATTCATGTTTTTTTTTCCTAAGGATGCTTCTTTCCTCAAAACAGGTAATTTTAAGTATTTTCCTAAAATAACCTTACTGCTATTCTAAGGTAACCACCTAGTCATTTTTTCTCTTTTATGTCATTGTTCTTTTATTTATAGAAAAATGTTTTTGCATATTGCCTAACAGAAAATTGCTTAAGATGTCTGCTTTATAGCAAGGTTTTTCATAGTCAGCATTTTAAAGGATCACAAAGTAGATTTAGAAAGAATAAGATACCTTTTTTTTCTTTGCAAATGACATCGTATAATTGGGCCAATAGCAGTGCATGGTTACAAGCTGATGATTTCTATTTGTTCTCAGTTTGTGAAGGAATTAGAAGTTAATTTCACCTGTACCTACAGTAAAGAGCCCTAGATTTGAAGGCATCAGATCTGGGTTCAAATCTTTATTCTGCAAATTATTATCTGTAATCTTCAGCAAGTCACTCTTTCTCACTGGGCCTCAGTTTCCTCATCTATAAAATGGAAATGTTAGGCATGGTGTTTTCTGATATCTATTTTAGCTTTAAATCTTTCTTTCTACTTGACCCATATATCTTCATTCTCCCCACAAATATTTCCTTGTTTCTTTCATATCCCTTCATAACTCTTGTTTTCTTCAGTGCTGTTTCAAGGAAAATGGATGTTTGATTATATAGCACTTGAACCTTTTATAAAACTCGTAATTAACTGAATAACAAATAATAACAAATAACAATCTTTAAGCATGTATATAACTTAGGTACATTGTAGTTACTCCTTATACATAACCCAAGTCCTAAAGGGTTCTGGCATTTTTTTAAGGACCACACAACCACATTTCACTACACAAACTCTTTAGCCTAATATTTAAGGTGCTTCTCAATTTGATTCAAAATTACCTTTAATTTATTTTGTATTTTAGCAAAACTGAATTCCAAGTAGACTATTGACTGTCTGAAAGATGGTCCCAGATTACCTTCTGCTGAAATCTCCCCTTTATTTCAAGGTCCAATTCAGGTGCTTGCTTTTAAATGAAGCCTTCTTTATTCCCCCAAATTATTGTCTCACTCCTCATTTGTTCCTAAGGCAATTTCTCTAGATCTCTCTGTGATCACATTCTATCTGGTATATATTTATTTATAGACATTTTTCATCTCCCACCTTTATGCAGGGGGCAGCTAGGTGGCCTAGTGGATAGAACTGGAATCAGGAAGACTCCGCTTCATAAGTTCAAATCCAACCTCAGACACTTAGCTCTGTGACCCTAAGCAAGTCTTTTAACTCTGTTTGCCTCTATTTCTTCATCTGTAAAATGTGCTGGAGAAGGAAATTGAAAATCATTCCAGGATTTTTGCCAAGAAAATCCAAAAATGGGGTCACAGAGTTAGACAACACTGAAACAACTGAACAACAACAACTTATATGCATATGGATATAGAAATAGCTCTATATACATATTATTTATGTCCAATGTTTATTTATATGGTCAGTCAAGTGTGTGTACGTACACACACATATACAAGCATATATGTTATACATAAGGATGTACAAGTTTGCATTTGCTTTTAAAATTATTTTCACATATTATAACTTGTAGAATGTTTAGATTTATAATGTCCATTTTTTCAAAAAAAAGAGGCAACTATTGACAGTCAAGGAGAATTCAACAAGAGATCTTCTAATACAAATGTACAAATTAAATTATCAAAAGAAAAAAATGATTCTTATTCTAACCCATTAGTTACGCAAAAGAAAGCTGGATGTTCTGTGATCTACTATCCTGATAAAATACATTTTTGTATGTATATTGGAGTACACAGCTCTTCAATTCTGCATGCACACGCGCGTGCGCGTGTGTGTGTGTGTGTGTGTGCGTGTGTGTTCTCAGTGATGCCATCGCAACTCAATACATTTTGGAAATACCTCATTTAGAATAGCTTTAAGAGATGCTTCACAATCTAAATAATAAAAGCAATCTCATTAAATTCTGGCCATTTCATTTTTTAAGCAAGAAAATGAAGTTACCTAGATTGGTTATCCAAGTTATATCCCAGATTTGGCTCTGAATGAGCACTGGTTATTTTAAAAATTAAATCCATCCTCAAATGATAAACACTTGCTTAAAGAGACATTGGAAAGAACATTAGTTTTGGAGTTAGGAGACCTAGATGTTAGGCTTGACTCTGATTCTTATTTCTATAAATGGGGGGGTCCCCATTTTCTTGTAATTGCTCTAGGACAGGACTTCTTAAACTTCTTCTACTGGAAATACCTTTTCATCCAAGAAATTTTTACATAACCCTGGGAATATAAGTATATAAAATAGGTATATAAATCAAACATTTATTGATAGTAAATCATAAATAAATTCATTTTACAACAATTGTTTGGTATACATATTATTTTACCATTTACTAAAGAGGAAAGCAAATTTGCATACTAATGATATAGATACGTTTATTTTTACATAAAGAATTAAATCTTGGCAGAATGTTGGATACTACAGAATGTAGAGCATCTTCAATGTTTTTTTCAGAATTGACTGATATTTTGATTTTATAATCATCAATGCTGAGAACGCTGCTTTGCATAAATAAACAGTACAAAATGGTAGGACTATGTTTAAGGCCATTTCAGAAATTGTTGGAAATTCTGTCCTAATCCCAAGCCAAAATTCATTTAACAATTTTGTGTGTACAGTGAAAACACTGAAATTCATAACATACCATAGTCTCAAATCTGAGCCAAGGTGTTTCTGGCACTGTTCATTGGAGTTGCAAGGCGTGATGGCATGTGCAATGCAAAGTGCGCATGTTGTGTGTTCAGAACCAAGGCTGCAACAAAGTCATGTGATACAGCATGGGCAAGCACTGACAGAAACACCTCGGTTCATTCTGTGTTTGATTTTGAATTAGTTTTTAGTCATTGCATGTTTAGAAATCTTTTACTGTAGCCAAATTTTTCGTGACCCCCATATTCAGTTACACAAGCCCATATGGGGTTGCAGCCCACAATTTAAGAAGCACTGCTCTAGGACTTACAGCTTTCACCAAAGAGGCAAATCAGCTAGAGATATCAAAAGAGATGTCTTTTGTAATTCTCCTGTTTTAACGCACTCAAATGTTGAGGCACTCACTGGCCTTCTATACCTTTTAGTCAGCTTCTTTTCCACCCTGGAAGAACCTCCTCCCTAAGCCTCACCTCTCCTGATGAGAAAGTCTTTCTTCAATCCAGATGACTATCTATCTATGTATCTATGTATCTATCTATCTATGTATCTATCTATCTATGTATCTATCTATCTATCTATCTATCTATTTACCTACCTATTATCTCTGTTGCTGTCTCTCTCTCTGACTTTTTCACCCTGTCTCTGTTTACCTTTATCTATATGTGTCTATCTTTCTGTCTCCTCTCTCTTTCTCTCTCTCTCTCTCTCTCTCTCTCTCTCTCTCTCTCTCTCTCTCTCTCTCTCTCTCTGTCTGTCTCCTTTCTCTCCCTCTGTCTGTCTCCTTTCTCTCTCTCTGTCTGTCTCCTTTCTCTCTCTCTCCCTCTCTCTCTCTCTCTCTCTCTCTCTCTCTCTCTCTCTCTCATTCTCCCCACCCCGCTTCCTTCCTCCCTCATGTCTAACTTGAGATACCCAGTGGGCCAGGGGCAAGTAATGATACATAGGAATAAAAGGAAAGAGCAGGAGAAATAAAATGTGGAATGGTCAACTGGCTGCAGGGTCTATGTAAGCTCCTAGACTAGATTGTAAACTCCCTGAGGCCAGAAACACTTTCCTTGTATTACAAATTAAATACTTATTTCCTTTGATTGATTCACGACTCAGCAGGAAAAATAAAGAAGAAATCCCTACAGAGAAGTTGCCCTTTAGTTTTGCTTCTCTAAGCTTTTTTGGATGGTTAAAGTTCTATCCTTTCCAGTAGGGCTGTTCATTGGCCCCTTGCCTTTAGACCCAAAGTCGCATGTCCCCAACTGGGGTCAGGCTAAGCTCAGTAGAGCAGCTCCACATCCTAGGATAGTCTGCACACTAGGGCAGCTTAGGGTTAATCGGGATAGTGAGTGAGGCAGGCCAGGAGGATTTTCATGTGGGTATGCACTTGGTTTCACATCTCTGATATCACAGGAACAGGGAGAGTGACCAAACAAAACATTCTCCTTTGCCTCTTCCCCCTTTTTAATATGGCCTTTGGAAATTTCAAACATTGAAAAATCCAGAAGTTTACACAAAAGACTAAGACAAAGGATCCCCAACAAAAGGAAATGGATTATAGTCTAGTAGAGAGGAATCTTCATGCAAAAGGCATGAGCTCTCCCCTTTACCCAAAACAAAAGTTTCCCTTCTTACCGTTGGACAGTCACTTAACAATTCTGAGTCTTGATTTCCTGTCTATATAATAAAGATAATAATACTTGCTCACCTTCTCCCACAGTGCTTTTGTGAGGAAAATTCTTTGTCCCTATAAAAACACTCAGTAAACATAAGCTATTATTATTGAAACTCTCCAAAAGAATGAGTCACAAGCACAGAAGACAATTCCAGGAATGATTTCCAAAATGTTGCAGCTGTTGGTAATATCATTAGATCAAGTGCCTTACTCCTCCCGCCATGTTCCCCAAACTCTGAAGTCTATACATTATCCTTCTTCCATTCCTCTAAATCCCATATATCCTTTACTACCCCAGCCACAGGATTCCTCAAGGAGGCATCCTCTTATGTGAATTAAACCATATGCCTGATAAAGGCCTGCTACTTTCAGCCTCATTGACCAGTAGAGGTAGGGACTGATTCATTTTTTGTTTTTGTCCTGAAATGTAGCATAATGTGAGGCATGTAGTACACACTTAATAAATTTTGGAAGAATTATTGATTCACTGAAGTGGGTAGCTTCTCCAGGTGACTTAATTGAAGGGGGAAATATTCATTTAGATGTGTAGTTTCTGATGTTTGTTAAAAAAATCATTACCTTTTCAAACACATTTTTTTAGTCACATCTCATATCATACTATATTTTCAATAATATTACAGAGTTTTTGGGGGTGTGGGGCAGGGGGGCACAAGGGACGTCTATGTGCATATATATATATGTATGTGTGTGTGTGTCTATGTATGCATATGTATGAATGTCTATGTATATATGTATGTACGTATATGTATATGTATATATGTGTGTATATATACATGTATAATATATAATTTTTGTTCTTTCGAGTCAAAGAACAAAGTTTCTCCAAAATATCAATTTCAAAATTGTGCAAAATTTTGAAAATAAACAACGTGAAAGAAGTATAACTATAAAGGGAAACGTGATTGAAAAAAGTAATATTTGATATATCCATAGGGAGATTGTATACATATAGATACGTGCAGATGTATACTTTTATCTCTCTATCCCCAAACCTAGCATAGTGTGAGACATATAGTAGACAATAAATATAGGAGCATTGATTGAAGTACCTTTGTATTTCTCTCTGTGTATGTATGTATGCATATATACATATATTTGTACACTCATGCATATTTGTATGTGTGTGTCATACACACACATGCAAGAGAAGAGAGGTGGGAAGGAAGGAGGAGAAAAAAATCCCATAATGAAGATTCAGCGAAGAAGACAGGATGAGAGGAGAACCAGGAGGGACCAGTGCCATGAAAACAGAAACAAGAGAGTATCGAGGAAGAAGCAGGTGATTTCACTGTCAAAGTCTTTAGAAAGGTCAAGAAGATAGAGAACTGAGAAAAGGCCATCACATTTGGCAATTAAGAGATTGTTAGTAACTTTGGGGAAAAAAGTGGTTTGAGTACCAAAGACATAGCAAGACAATGTGAGGAAAATTCCAAACATGTTGAAATTTCTTCTTTGTAGTGAATTTATGAGAGGAAATAAAAAAATACTACCCCAATATGAGCAGGTTTGGATGGGTTGCCACATATTTCCAGTTCCCTCATTCTCTCAAATGCTCATCAACAAGAACACAGAGACAGTAACATACTAGATTATTAATGTAAAAATGTATGCAGTTGGGGGTTACTATGAAATCAAAAAAATAAGGAGCAGTGCAGTTCCATGGAAAGAGCTCTGTACCCATTTGGGTTTATCTGCATAGCCATGGGTTCATAAAGAAGTCACTTTCCTTCTTTAGACCTCATTTTCTTCCAGTGTAAAATATGGGATTAGACTATACAAAATCTGAGCTCTCTTATAACTCTAAAATCCTCTGAACCAATGGATCATAGCTTCCAAAAAGCTGAGGTGTGTAACAGTATAGTTCAGTATATAACAGATATATAAAAGTCTGATTTAACCTTTGTTGGTTCTAGTCGAGGACTTAACACATTCACACCATGGACTGTCATAATACATCAGAGCTTTATGGGAGTGGGAACTCCCTTCACTAATCCAGCTGATAATGTGTCCATAACTCATGATCTTAAATGGTTGCCTGAGACCAAGAAAGGCTATATAACATGTCCCTGGTCACACAGATCATGGGTCAGAGTCAGGTCTTGAATTCATATCTTCTTTGTTCCAAATCCATCACTTTATCCACAACACTACATGGCCTCTTATCTTTTTTATTTATATGAAAAGACTATGGAAGTTGGCCCATGCAATTGTATTTTGCTCTTTGGGTTAGGAGTGAGATACATTACTACTGATTGATGCTACTGGTGCCTTCCCTTTATTATACATCTGTATAAGCCTGGATCATACTTCTTTCCACAGCAATCAGCATGGAGATAGTCACCTTTGATAATATGAAATTCATCTGATAGCATGAAAATCAACTCTTAAAAACATAAATACTATTTTGGCAAGGAAGGCCATCCTTTACATTGCTATGAGTGATTGGCCCATTTTGAGATTTTCTTTGAAATAAAAAAAATATTATTCTCTCCTAAAAATAGCATCTTTGTAAGCAACTGAAAATTGGTTACATATCACAGCCCTCTTACATCTAACAAATATCTCTGAGTACTAAAAAAATAAGTTTCTCCCTTCTGACCTAGCTATCCTCATAGATGAGAAAGTTCAGGTGTTAATTGGTACTGAAACACTAGGAAGGACACAAAAGGACAAAAGGCATTGGAGGCCAGCAAATTTACTGTCTCTCAAATATATTTCCTGGTTCCCCACCTACTGTGTCCTTAATTCATTGTGTGTGTGGTCAATGCAAAGCAAAGTACAGACTAATTCCAGGTGCCAAGTCAGGCTGTGTCACTAAATAATCCAGATTTGAATTGGAAGAGCTGATCAATTTCTCAATTCATGATGACAGCTTAGTTCATTTTGAAGTGCTCACAATTCATTTAAAACAAAAATAAACACCACCACTATCAACAACCAAAAAACCTTAACATTTTATGTGATACAGTATGTTTAGCCATGATTTTTGAAGGTTGTATAAAAGAGACCCTGCTTTCTACAACCTGAGACCTTTTGATTATTAAGTGACAAAGAATTTTCCTAAAATTTCTAACTTTTAATTTATTTGCTAAAATTGTGGTTTATTTTCTCCCTGAAAATATCTCCCAATTTCTTTTCCCGTAGAAGCATAGATTAAGAGCTAGAACAGACCTTAGAGACAGACCACATCCTTCAAACCCTTCATTATATTTTTATTTTATTATTTATTTAATGTTTTTAGTTTTCAGCATTGATTTCCACAAGATTTTGAATTACAAATTTTCTCCCCATTTCTACCCTCCCCCCTACTCCAAGATGGCATATATTCTGATTGCCCCATTCCCCAGTCAGCCCTCTCTTCTGTCACCCCACTCCCCCTCCAGCCCCTTTTCCCTTACTTTCTTGTAGGGCAATATAGATTTCTATGCCCCATTGCCTGTATATCTTATTTCCTATTTGCATGCAAAAACAGTGTTTTTTGAATATCTGCTTTTAAAATTTTGAGTTCCAAATTCTCTCCCCTCTTCCCTCCCCACCCACCTTTCCTATGAAGGCAAGCAATTCAACATAGGCCATATGTGTATCATTATGCAAAACCCTTCCACAATACTCATGTTGTGAAAGACTAACTATATTTTGCTCCCTCCTATCCTGTCCCCCTTTATTCAGTTTTCTACCTTGACCCTGTCCCTTTTCAAAAGTGTTTGCTTTTGATTGCCTCCTCCCCCTACCTGCCCTCCCTTCTATTACCCCCCTTTTTATCCCCTTCCTCCTTCTTTCCTGTGTGGTAAGATACCCAGTTGAGTGTGTATGGTATTCCCTCCTCAAGTCAAATCCAGTGAGAGCAAGGTTCACACATTCCCCCTCACCTGCCCCCTCTTCCCTTTCAACAAACTGCTTTTTCTTGCCACTTTTATATGAGATAATTTACCCCATTCTATCTCTCCCTTTCTCCCTGTCTCAATATATTGCTCTATCATCCCTTAATTTGATTTTTTTTAGATATCATCCCTTCATATTCAACTCACCCTGTGCCCTCTGTCTACACACACACACATATATATATGTATGTATGTATGTATGTATGTATATTCCCTTCAGCTACCTTAATACTGAGGTCTCATGAATTACACATATCATCTTTCCATGTAGGAATGTAAACAAAACAGTTCAACTTTAGTAAGTCCCTTGCAATTTCTGTTTCTTGATTACCTGTTCATGCTTCTCTTGATTCTTGTGTTTGAAAGTCAAATTTTCTATTCAGCTCTGGTCTTTCCACTGCGAAAGCTTGAAAGTCCTCTATTTTATTAAAAGTCAATATTTTGCCTTGGAGCATGATACTCAGTTTTGCTGAGTAGGTGATTCTTGGTTTTAATCCTAGCTCCATTGATCTCCAGAATATCATGTTCCAAGCCCTTTAATTCCTTAATGTAGAAGCTGCTAGATCTTGTGTTATCCTGATTGTGTTTCTGCAATACTCAAATGGTTTCTTTCTGACTGCTTGCAGTATTTCCTCCTTGATCTGGGAGCTCTGGAATTTGGCAACAATATTCCTTGCAGTTTTCTTTTTGGGATCTTTTTCAGGAGGCGATCTGTGGATTCTTTCAATTTCTATTTTACCCTCTGGTTCTTGAATATCAGGGCAGTTCTCCTTGATAATTTCATGCAAGATGATATCTAGGCTTTTCTTTGATCATGGCTTTCAGGTAGTCCAATAATTTTCAAATTATCTCTCCTGGATCTATTTTCCAGGTCAGTAGTTTTTCCAGTGAGATATTTCACATTGTCTTCCATTTTTTCATCCCTTTGGTTCTGTTTTATAATATCTTGATTTCTCATAAAGTCACTAGGTTCCACTGGCTCCAACCTAATTTTTAAGGTAGTATTTTTTTCAGCGGTCTTTTGGACCTCCTTTTTGATTTGGCTAATTCTGCCTTTCAAGGCATTCTTCTCCTCATTGGCTTTTTGGAGCTCTTTTGCCATTTGAGTTAGTCTATTTTTTAAGGTGTTATTTTCCTCAATATTTTTTGGGTCTCCTTCAGCAAGTCATTGACTTGTTTTTCATGGTTTTCATGGTTTTCTCACATCACTCTCATTTCTCTTCCCAATTTTTCCTGTACTTCTCTTACTTGCTTTTCCAAATCCTTTTTGAGCTCTTCCATGGCCTGATTCTAATTCATATTTTTCTTGGAGGCTTTTGATATAGGCTCTTTGACTTTGTTGACTTCTTCTGACTGTATGTTTTGGTCTTCCTTGTCACCCAAAGAGGATTCCAAAGTCTGAGTCTGAATCTGAGACCATTTTCGCTGCTTGTTCATGTTCCCAGCCAACTACTTGACCCTTGAGCTTTTTGTCGGGGTATGGCTGCTTGTAGAGTAGAGAGTACTTTGTCCCAAACTTGAGGGACTGCACTGCTGTTTTCGGAGCTACTTCTACACAGCAGGTTCTGCCACACCAGTGCTCCTTCTCCCCCAAGAACCTCCAACCAGGATTGCAGCCCAGATCCAGGCAGGGCAAAGCAGGCTCCCACTATAATCCACCGCTTAATTCCTCCCACCATGTGGACCTGGGGCCAGAAGCAACTGCAGCTGTAGCTCTGGAGGCAGCCTGAGACCTGCACCACCTCTATCATACCCGGGGTGGTAGCTGACTGCAAACTCCTTCCACTCTGCCCCAGCGGCTTTTCCCACTAACCTTCTCTGTTGTCTTTGGTGTTTGTGGGTTGAGAAGTCTGGTAACTGCCATAGCTCACTGATTCAGGGCCGTAGGGCCTGTTCCAACCGGCTCCCGGTTTGGTTGGTCCTGATGCAGCCCACACTGGGCTCTGCTCCACTCTGCTCCTAGCTCCGCATGATAGACCCTTCCCAGTGACCATCTGGGCTGTCCTGGGCTGGAGCCCTGCTTCCCTCTGCTATACCGTGGGTTCTGCAGCTCTAGAATTTGTTCAGAGCCATTTTTATAAGTGTTTGGAGGGACCTGGGGGAGAGCTTAAGTAAATCCCTGCTTTCCAGCAACCATCTTGTCTCCGTCCCCTTCCCTTCATTATATTAATGAAGAAACTGGGGTCCTGAGAAACCATAGGATCATGAACGGAAGGAGGCTTACAGGTCAATGGGCCCAATGTCTTCTGATTACAAATGAGGAAACTGAGGTACTGAGAAGTTTGGTGACTTTACTCAATCAATGAGCATTTGTTAAGTTTCTACTATATGTCAGGCATTGTTCTAAGAAGCATTTACCCAAGATCACCGAAGATGGCAGAACTCATGTGATGCAGTGGAAAGTTTGGGATTTTATCTTGGAGAATCTAAGTTTATATTCTGGCTCTTCTTAAGCATGTCACTGTCACTTCAGGACTTTGATTTCTAATGCCTAAAGTAAGAGGGATGGCCTGAATGACCTCTAATGTCCTGTCTTCAATCTAGGAGCCTATGATTAAACCCAAGGTTCTCTGACTATAGACCTAGCCTTCTTTCCACTGTTACCACACTGCCTCCACATCACTATTAAAAAAGAAAGGTAGGAGGAAGTAGTTGTTCTTTCTTGAAATCACCTCCCTCTTTCGAAATAACTGGTATTTACTCATCAATGTGTGATCTATCCCTCCAACAGAATGAAGAAGATCCCTGAGGGAAGTATCTAACATAGTGCTTTGCTCTTAATAAAGCCTTTTTTTTGAGGACAGAGCCAGGCTGGTGGGGAAAAGGCAATGATTCACCTGAGCTCTCCCTCAAACCCCTCCAAACACCTCTAAATAATGCTACTAAAAATTCCCAGAGCAGCAGAACCCACAAAAGGACAGGGTGAAATAACTTTCCAGCCAAAGACAACTTAGAAGATTGGAAGGAAAGGTTTGTTGCACCTGGATGAGAATAGAGCACAGTCTATCCCAGGCCATGCCAGCACAGCCCTGGCTACAGCAAACCAGGAGCAGATCTTGGGAGCCATTGAATCAGTAGTGGCAACAGCTGCTTCTGGAACTCTCAACCCACAGAAGGAAGGAAGTGAAACAACTAGTCTGAAGGACATTACAGGGGTCTCTTTGCTAGCACTGGGGGCAGGACTCTCTTGCTTTGCCCATACTCAGATCCAGGTCATAGTCCTGGGTGTCAGGCCCAGGGTGAGGAAGAGCCCTAGCACACCAGAGTTTGAGGCCACAACAGAGTGGGATCCCTCCTCACAGTTTCAGAGCAAAAAAGATTGCTTGCTTGTGGTTGCTCACAGACCAGAGCATGAGGCCAGGAGAGTAGTAAACATACTTCTCTTTGTATCATACTACTTTGGTAGAACTGAAAATTTATAGGTCCCTAGAATTATCTCTGAAAACAGCTGCACAAAACATCTGAAATTGAGACCATGTGCCTTTCACCCTGGAAGCAGAGCCCTACTTTAGCAGAGAGCTTAAATCAAGAAATAGGCTAGAAAAATAACAAACAACAGAAAAGGAAAAAAAAAAACCAATTCTGGCCACAGAAAGTTCCTATGGTGACAAGGAATTCTAGTGTAGCAGAAGCCACAAAATGACAGAGTGAAACAGATTTCCAGCCCAAGACAATCTGGAAGGTCGACAGGAAGGGTCTATTGCACCAGGCTCAAAGTAGAGTGGCTTATGCTGGAACAGATGGGGCGGAGCAGGCCTCAGGGCACTGAATCACTGGCAGCTGCAACAGTTTCCAGACATCTTAACCCACAAATGCCAAAGACAGCTTTGAAGGGCAGTGGGAAAGGTCTCTTACCTGGGTGAGAGAGGAGGGTGGTCCAGTCCTAGGGTGGCAGCAGCCACTGCCATAGCAGCAGCTGCTTCTGGAGCTCTGAGCAGCTGATGTGGGTCATAGTCCTGTGTGGCAGTCCTGGGGCAAGAAGGAGTGCTAGCATGGTGGAGATGGTAGCAGTTATGGAGAGTGGAGTGTGGAGAGTGCTTGTGATTGCTCACAGACCAGAGCACAGGCCAGGAGAAGAATAAACACCTCTCCTTTGATCATATCACTTTAGAAGAACTGAAAATTTACAGATCCCTAGAAATATCTCTGAAAATAGCTACACAAAACTCCTGAAGCTTGGAGTAGTATACCCTCCACTTAACAAAGCGCTCAAAAATCAAGTAATTGGCCAGGAAAATGAGCAAACGGGGAGGGGGGAAGAAGACTATAGAAGGTTACTTTCTTGATGAAAAGGTATTTTCTTACATCCTGGGTGAACAGGAAGATCAAAGCATACAACCAGAGGAAGACAACAAAATCAAAGGTCCTATATCCAAAGCCTCCAAGAAAAACATGAAATAGTCTCAGGCCATGAAAGAGCTCAAAAAGGATTTTTAAAATCAATTAAGAGAAGTAGAGGAAAAATTGAGAAGAGAAATGAGATCAATGCAAACAAATAATGAAAAATGAGTCAACAGCCTACTAAAGGAGACTCAAAAAATGCTGAAGAAAATAACAACTTTAACAGTAGACTAACCCAAATGGCAAAACAGGTCCGTAAACCTAATGAGGAGAAGAATGCCTTAGAAAGCAGAAATGGCCAAATAGAAAAGAAAGTCCAAAAGCTCACTGAAGAAAATAATTCCTCAAAAATTAGAATGGAGCAAATGGGAGCTAGTGACTTTATGATAAATCAAGAAATTATAAAACAAAACCAAAAGAATGAAAAAAATAGAAGACAATGTAAAATATCCCATTGGCAAAACAACTGACCTGGAAAATAGAGATAATTTGGGGAGAAATAATTAGGAGAGATAATTTTAACTAAATTGAATTTAGGAGAGATAATTTAATTAAAATTTAATTTAATTAAAATTAAATTTAGGAGAGATAATTTTAAAATTATTGGACTGCCTGAAAGCTATGATCAAAAAAACAGCCTAGACATCATCTTTCAAGAAATTATCAAGGAAAAATGCCCTGATACTCTAGAAGAGGTAAAATAGAAATAGAAAGAATCCACCAATCACTTCCTGAAAGAGATCCCAAAAGGAAAACTCCTAGGAATATTGTAGCCAAATTCCAGAGTTCCCAGGTTAAGCAGAAAACATTACAAGCAGCCAGAAATAAACAATTCAAGTATTGTGGAAACACAATTAGGATAACACGAGATTTAGCAGATTCTACACTAAGGGATTGGAGGGCTTGGAATCTGATATTCTGGGGATCGAAGGAGGTAGAATTAAAACCAAGAACCACCTACCCAGAAAAACTGAGTATAATACTTCAGGGGAAAATGGAATTTCAATGAAATAGAGAACTTCCAAGAATTCTTGCTGAAAAGACCAGAGCTGAATAGAAAATTTGACCTTCATATACAAGAATCAAGAGAAACATGAAAAGGTAAACAGGAAAGAGAAGCCATAAGGGACTTATTAAAGTTGAAGTGTTTACATTCCTACTTGGAAAGATTATATTTGCAACTTATGAGACCTTTCTCAATATTAGTGTGTGTATGTGTATGTACACATGTGTATGTGTATGTATATACATGTGTATAGACATATATGTCTATATACACATATATGTATATGTCTAGGCATATATACATGAATATATACACATACACATATCTATGTCTATCTTTATATATATGTGTGTGGATAGATAGATAGGCAGACAGAGGGCACAGAGTGAGCTGAATATGACGGCATGATACCTAAAAACTAAAATTAAGTATTAAGAGAAATATACTGGGAGAAAGAGAAAGGGAGAGTTAGAATGTAGTAAATCATCTCACATAAAAGAGGCAAGAAAGAGCTTTTATAATGGAGGGGAAGAGGGGGGAAGTGAGAGGAAATAAGTGACCCTTACCCTCATCAGATTTGGTTTAAGGAGGTAATAACATACACACTCACTTGAGTATGGAAATCTATCTTACCCTACAGGAAAACATGGGGGAAGGGGATAAGAGAAGGAGGATAATAGAAGGGAAGGGGTAATCAGAAGAAAACACTTGTGGAGGTACAAGTCAAAGGAGAGAATAGAATAAATGAAGGGTGGGACAAGATAGAGGGAAATATAGTTAGTCTTTCACAACATGACTGTTACGGAAATGTTTTGTATGACTACACATGTATAACCTATATCGAATTGCTTACTTTCTCAATGAGGGCGGGTGGGGAGGGAGGAAGTGAGAAAATGTGCAACTCAAAGCTTTAAAAATTAATGTTAAAATTGTTTTTACATGCAATTGAGAAATAGGATATACAGGCAATGGGATATGGAAATCTATTTTGCCCTACAGGAAAATAGAAGGGAAGGGAATAAGAGAAGGGGGGTGATAGAAGGGAAGTGAATGTTGAAAACTGAAAATTAATTAATTAATTTTAAAAAACAGACTAGGCCAATTGGTTGAGAAGGGAATGCCATATAAAGCAGAATTGGCCAAATGGAAAAAGCCGAATAAAAATTCACTGAAGGGAAAAAATCCTTAAAAAGTAGAATTGGCCAAATAGAAAAAGAGGTACAAAATCACACTGAAGAACATAATTCCTTAAAAGTTAGAATTGGGCAAATGGAAGTTAGTGGCTTCATGAGAAACCAAGAAATAATAAAACAAAACCAAAAGGATGAAAAAAATAGAAGACAATGTGAAATGTTTCATTGGAAAACAACTGACCTGGAAAATAGACCTAGGAGAGATAATTTAAAAATTATTGGACTACCTGAAAGAGCCTAGACACCGCCTTTAAAGAAATTATCAAGGAAAATTTCCCTGATATTCTAGAAACAGAGGGTAAAATAAAAATTGAAAACTCCCAGGAATATTATAGCCAAATTCCAGAGCTCCCAGGTCAAGGAGAAAATACTGCAAGCAGTCAGAAAGAAACAATTCAAGTATTGTGGAGCCACAGTCAGGATAACACAAGATTTAGTGGTTTCTACATTAAAGGATCAGAGAACTTGGAACATGATATTACTGAGGACAAAGGAACTAGGATTACAACCAAGAATCACCTACCCAGCTAAACACCATGTAATCCTTTAGTGGGGGGAAAGATATTCAAAGAAATAGAATATTTTAAGCATTCTTGATGAAAAGACCAGAGCTGAATAGAAAATTTGACTTTTAAATATGTGTCAAGAAGCATAACAAG
This sequence comes from Trichosurus vulpecula, assembly GCF_011100635.1. Taxonomy (NCBI): domain Eukaryota; kingdom Metazoa; phylum Chordata; class Mammalia; order Diprotodontia; family Phalangeridae; genus Trichosurus; species Trichosurus vulpecula. The sequence goes on from NC_050577.1 coordinate 234,745,327, forward strand.
ATAAACAGGAAAGGGAAATCATAAAGGACTTACTAGGCTCAAACTGTTTACATTTCTCCATGGGAAGATGACAGATGTAAGTCATGAGAACTTTCTTATTACTAGGGTAGTTAGAAGCAATAGATAGATAGATAGATAGATAGATAGATAGATAGATAGATAGATAGATAGAAGGCAAAGGTATGAGTTGAATTTGAGGGGATGGTGTATCTCTCTCTCTCTTCTCTCTCTCTCTCTCTCTCTCTCTCTCTCTCTCTCTCTCTCTCTCTCTGTCTCTCTCTAATTGTTAAGTGTTATTTTAATGCTAGTTACCACTTCTCTGGAGAGAAAGAATCTTTGTACCAAAAAATATGCTTCTAGCATTTGATATTTTCATAAATTGAAATGAGCTCATGTCAGAGGGAAAAAAGACAGTATTTTTCCCCAAAGTAATTATATATTTTTTAAACTTTCACTGAAGTCAAGGCCAAGAAGCCACTGAATCTTTTTGTACTCATCTTCAGAGCCTCCTAGCTAAGGCAGAGGCAGGCAGGGATAGGACTTAGGGTTTCTGCTATGGGGTACCCCTCTCTGGTCACTGTAAAGGCAATCAGTGCATGGGAAGATCTTCCCCACCCATTTGAGTGGGCTTCCCGTGTGGGGCTCTCAGCATCCTGGGGGGAGTGGCTAGGACTGGAGCCAATGGAAGCCTGTGGTGGGAGGAGCTTCTTGAAGGTTGGAGTAGAGCTAAGAGGCAGTTGGTCAGAGCAGTTAAGAGCTGAAGGAGAGAGGAAGCAGTCAGCTAGCTGGAACACAGCTTGGAGATTGCGGTGGAAGCAGCTACGGCGACGACAATGGCAGGTACTACAAAAAAGCAGGACTGACCCTTGTGGAGACCAGAGAGTGCTGAGCAGGGGCTTAAGGCCAGTGGATGGTCTTCTTGCTGGAGGGCCCTGGCATTGGTTGGGGGGGGGGAAGCACCAGTTTGGCTTGGCTAGCTGCCATAATGTTTTTCTGTGGCCTCCTGGTCACTATTGTGAGATGGGCATACTGGTTTTGGAAGGTTCTTGCCAGGATGTCAAATTGGGGACACTGGTCTGTGGGTCTGCTACTTTTGAGTTTCAATAAATGTTTTAACTCCTCTGCCTTCTACTTAGAGAATTCCTTATATCCTGCAATTCTGAACCATTCAGGCATATTCATGGTTATCTTTGAAGTCATGAATTCTGCCTTAATGATATAGTCACCCAAGAGATTAATTTGAAGTCGACAGTCACAATATCACCAGATTTCAAAGTTAGAAGGGATCTCTGTGTAGCAGCAGCAGCAGTAGCAGCAGCATAGCAACAGTGGATGAGAACAGACCTCAGAGCAGGGTTTCTTAATCTGAGGTCTGTGGAAATATACATATATCGGTACATACTGTGTGCATATACACAGTGCACATACATGTTCATGTGTATACATCTGTTATATGCATATGTATGTATACATATGTGTTTCTATGCACATATGTATAGATATGGATATATATCAATAGCTATATTTCAGTCAGTCACTAAGCATATATTAAGCTCCAACTATGTGCAAGGCACTGTGCTAAGCACTATAGACACAAATACAAGCTTAAAAAGAAAGCCTCTGCCCTCAAAGAGCTTACTATCTAATAGGGGAAGGCATCACACAAAAAGGAAGCTGAAAGGGGATGGTACCCAGTACAGGGGCATGATGGATCAATCCAAAGTAGTCCAAAAATCAGTGTAGTTGGTAGAAAATGGGGAGAAGAGTGCTTTGAACCTTTTTATAAATAGAAGCCCAGAAGTTCTTGGCCCTGCTCTCCAACCAGGGCATTCAATCAGATAGATGGGGGTGGGGTGTAGAGGCAGGAAGGTATGAGGTGCTGGTGTGATGTGAGTACAAGGCAAATTCAGTCTTCTAGGATAATTTGATTTCCCCATCATGAGTTTATTGCAGAGGGAAGTCATGACAGAGAAGTACAAAAAACAGTACAGCTGGTGTAAAATGGAGAGAGATTCTGATTAATTTGGTTTGGTTCCTATTATAATCTTATGTATTTCATTTTATACGTTTAACAATATTATTCAGAGCCGTGGTCCTTAGCCTTCAACACACTGCCAGAGGTGTCCATGGAACAGAAAAAGTTAAGAACCTCTGCTAATTGTCAGTAATATTGTCCTTGAGAACTGACACATTGGCTATGTGACCCAAGACAAGTCACTTAATCTCTTAATAGTCCCAGGTAGCTATCTTAGAATATAAAGTTCAGAGGAGTTGTCCATGTGCCTCTATAGAGGGAATTTCCCCACTGGAAGTCCCTGTAACCAGAATGGCCTTTGTTTTCTTTGAATGACTCAGCTTACCTCATTGAGCCTCTGGACACTGTGGCTTGCTCTTCCGGGGCAGGAGGCCCGGGGAGCATGCCGGGAAGCAGACAACTTCCTGTGTGATGAGTCATGGGGCTGGCTGAGGGGAGGTGTTAACCTCTACCCTAGGGGGAGGGGCCAACTCAGGAACCAATCGGCCCTGGTCATTCGGGCGGAGCTTGATGATGTCAAAAACCCTATAAGAGGGGAGAGGACAGCTTGAAGAGTTTTCTTTTCCTTTTCCGGTTGGAGCCAGCGACAGTTACATCGTCAGTTACAGCGACAGTTACATCGTCAGTTACAGTTGCAGCTTCAGTTACAGACACAGACACAGCTGAGGCAGGAGCTGCCAGTAGCAGAGCTGATCTACGGGAGGAAGCTGAACAAAGACTTCAGGCCAGTGGGTAATCTTATTACCATCGAGGGGGAAGCATGATTTTGTTTTACGCAATCATGCTTCTCTGTAGCCTCCTGGTTACTCTTGCAAGGCGTACTTATTGGGCCTGGAAGATTTTGATCAACATATCAAAATGGGGCTGCTGGTTCATGGGTTGGTTACTGTGGAGCCTAAATAAATGTTTTGATTCTTCTGCCTTCTACTTTGAGAGTTTCTTATATCCGGCGGTTCCGAACCTTTCAGACATGTTTATGATCCTCTTTGAGATTATAAACTCGGCCCTCCTGATACAGTCCCCTACACTAATGAAATCACAGGTCCAGGTAAATAAAAAAGGCAGGAACCTCAGAAGCCATCCTGCAGTCCAACGCATAGCCGTACAAGAATTTCCCACCTTTCAGATACCTGACAAGTTGTCATCCAGTCTTTGTTTCAAAGCCTCAAGTGATGAGGAAGCCATTCCCCTCCGTGGCAGCCCATTATAGTATTGGAACATGACCTTGTACTTATCTCTCAAGCACGGATGAGCTTTTTACTCCCCTTCAGCAAATCGAATGCATTTGTACCTCCAATTTCTGGCCTGTCGGCCAAGCCTATGATCTGACCTATGGCAGCAAAATGGAAATCACCATTCCTAAGCAACCCCCGTGTCTTTGGAAGAAAACTTATAACAAATTGTTCTTGGTATTGTTCATTGGCAGTGGAGATGAAAGAGAATTGTAATCCTTGACAAGAAAATACAGAGATTGGACTACATTTTGATATATTTCCTAAAAGGAGCAGAAATTTCATATGAATATTCTTAATTTAAACAATTTTAAAAGATTCAGGTATTTCCCTGACAGAATGTGAAAGGTTCATGATGGCAGTCATCACAAATCTAAAATGAAAAAAGCCTGTCTTTAAGGAATAAGAAGATTGAGGGCTGTAAGTGCAAGGTCAGCTCCAGGTTCAGAGCAGGAGGGAAAAAAGACTTATCTCCATGTTCCAGAGGTGCTTACTAGAATTGATGTGGAAAAGACCCCAAAAAGCCTCATGTTCATAATAGTGGCAGGGAATGTCCTTGTTTTCAAGATTTCCTTTTTTTTCACTTTTTTCTACAAATAAAATGAACCCTTAAAAGAGGTGGACAGATCTATACCCAGTGTAGGCTCTGGCTGAAAGGGAAGAGAAGGGAAAATTTGTCTTCTATTTTTGTGCCTTTCCCTTCCCCCAACTATCAGCTTCTCTATTTTCCTTCAAAGACCAACTCAGATGTTAACTCTTGATTTCTGAGTTCTTCAAGTTGGTGGGTAAGTGAAGGCCAACTCACCCATATATGTAGGTGGCCCTAGGCAAAGCTTCACATTCCGTCTAGTCCCACCCAAGAAAACAGCCTACCGGGCATCTGGCCATATGCCCTGCCAGCAAGCATGTTTCTCCCCAACCACCTTTTCCCTTTTATTCTGGGAATAGTAATCTAACCGATACTGCCACTGCTCCTAGAAAGAGCATAAAAATCGATAGCCCTATGGATCTTTTCCTAACCCCTGTGAATCCACAGATCAAAACTTCCTTCCTTGCCTACTACTCTGCTATATAATAATAGCTAGCATTTACATAATGATTTAATACTTATAGAACGATTTTATATGTATGTGGTAGTAGTAGTAACAGTAGTAGCAGTAGTAGTAGTAGTGGTAGTAGTAGTAGAAGTAGTAGTAGTAGTAGCAGTAGTAGAAGTAGTAGTATTAGTAATAGAGTAGTAGTGGTAGTAGTTGCAGTAGTAGTAGTAGTAGTAGAAGTAGTAGTAGAAATAGTAGTAGAAGTAGAAGTAGTAGTAGTAGTAGTAGTAGTAGAAATAGTAGTAGAAGTAGAAGTAGTACTAGTAGTAGTAATAGTAGTAGTAGTAGTAGTAGAAGTAGTAGTAATAGAGTAGTAGTGGTAGTAGTGGCAGCAGCAGCAGTAGTAGTAGTAGTAGTAGTAATAGAGTAGTAGTGGTGGTAATAGTAGTACTAGCAGTAATAGTAGTAGTAGTAGAAGTGGTAGTAGTAGTAGAAGTAGTAGTATAAATAGTAGTAGTAGTAGTAGTAGAAGTAGTAGTAGTAGTAATAGAGTAGTAGTGGTCGTAGTAGTAGTACTAGTAGTAGTAGTAGAAATAGTAGTAGTAGTAGTAGTAGAAATAGTAGTAGTAGTAGTAATAGAAGTAGTAGTAGTAGTAATAGAAGTAGTAGTAGTAGTAGTAGAAATAGTAGTAGTAGTAGAAGTAGTAGTAGTAGTAGTAGTAGTAGTAGTAGTAGTAGTAGTTAGTAGTAGTAATAGAGTAGTAGCAGTGGTGGTAGCGGTAATAATCATAGTAGCAGTAGTAGTAGTGGTATCTCATTTTAACCTTACAAAAATGCCACACACACGCATGTACAATGTATATACTATTCTCTTTCTAGAAAATGAAATTCTCAGTTCTAACTATCATTCCTTTCCTAACATCATAATTAACCAATGGCTGGTTTTCCTTTTAATACTGCTTGCCATTGAATTCACTCACCATTTACAAAGAGTGGTTTTCTCCTGTATTTTCTAAAGAGGCATGCCTATCAACTGAGTTGATGTTAGTTTTCAATCTGTTTCATAAGGCTTTTGCATAGGGTGACAAACACATCTGGTGTGAGAAAAGTTTTTTTAAAAAGGGGGGGGTGTTTCTTATGCAGCAGAAGATATACTTTAGGACATGACAGAGGAGGCAAAGTGAAGGACACTGTGTCATGTTTTATAATAAGAAAGGAGATCAAATTCAAATCCTTCAGTTGAATAGCCATGGCAAGTCACTTAATCTCTCTGAGCCTCTCTGTTTCCTCACCTATAAAATGGGCACCTATCTTACAAGGTTGTTGTTGGGATCAAATGAGATGATTTACAAGGTGCTTTCCAAACCTTAAAGTGCTATACATGTTATCAATCTGAATGCCATCAAATTATATATTCCTCTCTAATTAGATTTGTGTTTCATCTAAAATAATCACTATCTTGATTTGATGAATTGACTACAGGCAAGAATAGTTATTAGGATCTAAGTCCACCAGTGGCTTATTTGGAATGCGTTTGTCAGATAAACAGGTGGAAAGATCCGCACTAACCCCCATTTTTATTTTGAGTTCTAGTGGTGTCCATCATATTTAATATTTTCCTTGGTCTGATTCCCTTTTGATTTCATTTATCAAGACTTACAACTGTCAAAAGAACAAATAGGCAAGATGGAATTTTTGAAACTGTGATAAGCTTATTTTGGTTCTTGCCAAAATAGAGATCGGCAATGATATGCCCACACAGTCTGGCTCATAACCTTCTTGGTGACTAAGTTTTTCTGTGAAGTAAGATGGGCATCATAGTCCATTTGTTAACTAGAACTAGAATTACTTCATTTTCTTTAAAGTTCTGAGTAAACTAGCCAACCTCTAATAACATCAAATTCTCAATAACAATGATGATGGTAATCATCGTGGTGGTAAAGATAGTGATGCTGAAATTAACAAGAGCCCATCACCAGAAGACTGACCACCAGGTAACATGTGTTTTTTTTTATTTTCAAGCCACAGCAAAGTATCAAGTAGTTTACTTAGCTCTAGGGTTCTTCTGATAGACATTTGTAGCAGGGGTAGCCATACTGATGAAATTCTAGAATCCTCGGAATTGCAGTGTGACATAGTGGATAGGGAGCTGGGCTTCAAATCAGGAAAACCAGAGTTCAAATCTTACCTCAGACATTTCCTATCTGCAGAACCCTGGGCATATCTCTAAAATGAGCAGATTGGAGGAGATGGACCCCAAGCTTCCTCCTAAGCCTACATACACGATCCCATGATCTGTGGGGCTGTCCTAACATCTATACATATAATACTTTGGAATCACAAAGTGTTTTACATTATAATGCCTGACAATTGCATGGCATTTTAAGCTTTACAAAGTATGTTGCATATGGTATCACATATGATTCTTACAACAACCCTCTGAAGGAGGTAGTAAATGTTTTATTATTTCATTTTACAAGGCAAAACTAAATATCAGAGTCTAAGTGCATTGTCCACATTTTTGCAGCTAGCAAGACTGAACACAAATCTCATTTATTTCTAATTCCATTACAATTTTAAACTCCCCAATCTATTATCCCAGTGTAATCTCTTTTTTCCCCTCTTGATGTGGACCTATGATTTCATAGGTTTTCAGAACTTCCAGTGAGGAAATAGCTTCTATCAGTGCAAACTACCAAGTGTTCTCCAGCTTGTAATCTTAAACAGCTGTCTATATATAAAATCAGTGTTATGTAAGTATCAAATAGAGCTTACCTATTTTGTGAAATAAAAATGTTTCTTGAGCAAAACCAACCCTGGTATCTTAGACTACGCCAACGTAGAAAGCATGGCAGGAAAGTCATGCACTTTGGAAGGGCTCCAAGGACACACTTGGTGCTAAGCTATTTGCCCAGCATCCAGCAGCCAGTCTGGCTCATTTCAGTGTAGGTTGTAGGGTAATGTATGTTTTAACCATAATAGCCCTCAAGGGCCCTCCGGTATGTTGTAGAAGGCCTGGAATTCACACTGGTGAATCACCTAAATTACTCATGCTGCTAAAATCACAAATTCTTGAAGTATTAAAAATGAATAAAATATATCTAATTTGAATTGCATATCCACAAAAACAAAATAAGTATGCAAGTAGTTTAGCCTGAGATTCAACCACATTAACTCCTTGTGTTCTGGTTTTTTTTGTTTGTTTGTTTTTATGCAGGGGACACAAATAAGGGAAAGAACAGACATGTGACTTCGTTGATGTGAGGAACTTCTGGTGACAAAGTCTATCTACTAATGCAGATGTGCACTTGCTCTCAATATTTTAATAATAAAGGGTTGCCTGGTGCACCAAAAGGTCAAGAGACTTGTCCAAGGTCACACAATCTGTATGTGTTAGAAAACACTTTTTTCATTATACTTTTCTGAAACATCTCACTCTTTCTTTTCTTTACTCTCGTTCAAGACATTTGCCTTGCTATATGATGGAAGGGAGAAGAAGAAAGCAGAGGAGAGGGGGCTAGAGAATGAAGAGATTTGAAAATTTGTTTCAAGACAATATTTGTTTCGTTTCCTTCCATTTTATCAAGCTGAGAGGAAAGTTCCCTCTGAATTAGAGTCTAGTCAGGGAAGCAAAGACAGTTTTCCCACTTGATCTCTTGCCTTCAACACAGTCTACACATTCTGCTGGAGTAAATTTTAAAAGTCATTGAATGACAGCTGTCATCTGTCAGGTTCCATATACCTATGGTGTAATGAATGAATGAATTTTTCAGTGCTTACTTATAGGGCAACTGTACTGAAGTGCTAAGTCTGCACAAATACAATCAAGTCATATAGTCCTTGTATTCAAGGAGCTTATATCCTAATAGTAAAAACTGCATATAGGAGAATATTGGCAAGGAGAGATATTTTGGACAGGGAAGTTAGAAGGATGGTGATTGGAGAAATAAGGTTATAGGCTGGTACATCCTTTCCCAGAATGGTCATATCGATATGATTACTATACCCAGGGCTTTTTGTTGTTGAGTCATTTTTTCAGTCATGTCTGACTCTTCGTGACCCCGTTAGGGGTTTTCTTGGCAAAGATACTAGTTTGCCATTTCCTTCTCCAGCTCAATTTACAGATGAGGAACTGATGCAAACAGGGTTAAGTGACTTCCCCAGGGTCACACAGCTAGTAAATGTCTGAGGCCGGATTTTTACTCAAAAATAAAAGTCTTCCTGACTCATGACCAGGCACTCTATCCACTGTACCACCAACTGTGCATTCTCAGGGCTAGAGTAACAAAATAGGAAAGGGATTCGGGTACAGAAGGCAGTATGGGTATATTGAGTAGGAGGCAGCATGGTGGCTCTGAGTTTGAGTAAGATAAGATGAATGCTCACCAATCAGAAACTCAGGGCTCCAGGACAGGACTTGATTTCTGGGTTGGAAGAGGAGGCTGGGGAACACAAACAGGGAGAAAGGGACAATGTTCTTGATCATTAGGTCCTTGCAATTAACATTAATTTTTTTTTCAATACAACTGAAACAGTATGTGTAAATGACAATTCCGCAACAAAATCTTATGAAGAATACAGAACAAGGAGAATGATTAGTCCTTGCATTCAAGGAGCTTTTTAAGTTGGTCAGAATGAAATATGATGTAAACTATATATAGAGATTGAATGTTCTGGTCATAACTTTAGTTCTATTCTGTATTTATGGTTGCTTTTCATCTTGTTAAAGATTTTTGCCCTTAAAAAAGCAGTTTCTTTTCTCATGGTGTGGGCTCTACAATAAAATCTTCCCAGGCATGTATTTTTTGTATTCATTTTATTTTTATATCTCATGCATTTCCAAATACTTGCCCCCTTCCCCTCCCTCGCCCTTCAACCCACCAAATGAGTCTTCCCTTATAACAATAATTTGCTAGTGGCTCAGTAAAATTTGTTCCTTTATAACAGTGATTTGTTAATGACTCAGTAAAATTAAACAAATTAACCAATTAATGACACTGACTGTGTTTAACTACCTTGCCTCTCCAATGAAGGGAGGGTGTTACCTTTTCCCCTTTCTCATTTGAAGACAAATGTAATCCTAATAAGTATACAATCTAAAGTTTTGCTGCTACAAAAGGTGTAGCTTTGGATATTTTTAACATATGTGGTATGATATTTTGTTACATGTCACGGTGGGATCTCTGGGGAAAGGGGTACAGACATTTTAATCACTTTTAAAAGCACAATCCCAAGTGGGTTTCCAGAATGGATGGACCAATCCATAGTCCATAGTCCTACAGCTATGGTATTAATGGGCTTCTTGTAGCCCATCCAACATTGACTATATCTTTTGTCATCTTTACGAGGCAGAAGTTATTGATGAGTTTATTGAGTTATGTGTCAGAACAGTCAAAGGACGACCTTGATCACGGACGACCTTGATCACAGACTCAGAAGACATTCAGATCAAAAGAAACACCTTATGACATTTAATCTAATTCTCTCTTTTTGATATATGTGGACCCTGGTAGGCCTTCACATAACTGTTTAGTCCTAGAATCAGGACTCAAACTCAGGTCTTCTGGTATTAAATCTAGGGTTCTTTTCACCACATCTGTATTGTATATAACTGTGCTCTGTTGCTATAAGAAATATTCTGTTCAAAAACCCATCTTAGACTCATGCCACAGACTTCAACTATGGACACACAAAGGGAAAAAGAACTAAAAAAAATCTAAGGTAACAGTACAGGCATTAAAGAGTACAGGCATTAAAGGGCGAGATAGTGAAACCCTTAGGAAAAGAGTTCTTTACTTATTCACAGACATCTCTGGTAGTTTTATAAAGCCTAATGATTGCATCTCAGGATAATATTCTTAAATGCATAAAATGCATAAAAATTACAGATACAAAGAAAACCAGATAAATTAAAATACCAAGTATCGAAAAAACAAATTCACAGACTTAGTCATTGGTGGTGTCCTCGACACCTTCCAATTATGATAGAGGGGCTTTAGAAGAGAAAGGTGACGTGGGAAATGAAGAAATGATTAAGGAAATCATCTCTGAGAAGAGGATTAGGATTTATGAACCACATCTATAGATAAGATAATGATAGATCCTGGAGATCTAATATCCTATTGCAGAAGATAACTTATAAATATATTGGTTTTCATAAGATATTTACAAAATTGATATGAGATTACTTTTGACGGTAGAAGAGCACTAGCAGTGGGGTGAGGGGCGTCAGGTAAGTCTTCATCTAGATTAAGTGTCCCTTGAGTCTTGAATGAAGCTAGAGTTTGTAAGAGGCAAAGAGGAGAAGAGAAAACAGGCAGCACAAAGGAACAGATATAAAAGCAGTAATACCATGTATGAAAACTAGTTAAATGGACAGTTTTTTGGACTGTAGTGTAGATATGAAAAGGAATATTTTGAAATTTGGCTGGAAAATTGGGTTAGAGTCAAGTTGTGAGGGGTTTTAAATACCAGTTAGAGGCCTCTGTATTTGATTCCAGCTGTAATAGAGAGCCACTGAAGTGTATGGAATAGGGGATCAGTATGGTCAGATCTAGGGCAGCAGAGTGATGCAGTGGTTGGAGCCCTTGTGCTTGGAGTCATGAAGACTCATCTCCCCGAGTTCAAATCTGGCCTCAGACACTTACTAGCTATGTGATCCTGGGCAAGTCACTTCACCCTGTTTGTCTCAGTTTCCTCATCTATAAAATGAGCTGGAGAAGAAAATTACAAACCACTTTAGTACTTTTGCCTCAAATGGGTCATGAAGATTCAGACATGACTGTAGAGTGACTGAACAACAAGAACAAGAACATGGATGAAACCTTCACTTTACAGTTTTGCTAGTGAGAAAACAGAGACTTGGAGTGAAGAGTGAAGTGCACTTGAAGACTAGTGCAAAGTTCAGGTAAGAGGTGATGAAGACCTGAACTAAGCTCATGGATGGATATAATAGGATTGAGGAGAGAGAAATGTAGTAGAGTTGGAAAAGAAAGACTTGACAACTGATTGTGACGTTTGGAGTGGTCAAGGGTGAGGAGTAACTGATAAAATATAGATTGTGAATCTGGGAAGGATGGTGGTATTTTGAACAGAAATAGTCAAGTCTGGAATGGGAACGGATTAATCACTTCACAATTATTTGATCTTGTGGAAATGCCTTGGCTTCTTTAGTTCTCATCTTCCAAGTGTATAAAAGCAAATAGATAACTACTAAGCCAAATAGCATAGAGAGAAACAGTAAGAAGGTAGGAAGAAGAAAATCAGTAGAAATGGCCAAAAATCTTGAGAAATAATAAGACCAGTAATAAATCTATTGCATTAGATGTCTGTTCAAAGTGTGTAGAGTATGACAAAATAGACAAAGTGAAATACATATCTTACAGCAACATCAGAAGTGTTACTGAGATGAGGAAGATGCAGCTTATTACTTGAGTATGGTTATGGGAGACTATAGCTTATTACAAAGGAACATAATAGATGTGTTTAAGTATGTTTCAGTTTTCTTGTATGTTTTTTAAAACTTTATTGTATTTTTAATTTATGGAATAAACAAGCAGTGCCAGATCTTAAGCTGTATTATCAGGGAGTAATTATCAAAACTATCTGGTACTGGCTAAGAAATAGAAACGTAAATTAATGGAACAGAGTAGACATACACTTTACAGCAGCAAATAAATATAATAACCTTGTATTGGACAAGTTGCATTGTATGTTAAGAGAATATTTGAGAAAATCCACAAAGCCAGACCAGGGAAGATAGTGAACAACATTTGGATAAGGATTAATGTAGGGAGAATTGGGAATAATATCATGGTGGAAAGAAACTACAGATGCCTCCTGGCATCTATAAGATCTATAAGATCTCTCTCTCTCTCTCTCTCTCTCTCTCTCTCTCTCTCTTTCTCTCCTCCTCTCTCTCTTTCTCTCTCCCTCTCTCTCTACTCCTCTTCCTCCTCCTCCTCTGTGTGTGTGTCTGTCTCTCTTCCTCTCTCTTTCAGAAGAGGACCTAACAAATACTTGGCATGCCTTAATAATCATCATTTCTTTTTCAAAAGACAGAGGAAGCAATGCTGGGATGTACTAGTCTTTATCTGATTCTGAGAAAAAAAAAACTGATTGCTGAAGTAGAAAAAGTGGGAATCTTGAAAAGTGACTAAGCGATTACTCCATCTTGCAGTTGATGATAAGTAAGGAAAGAAAAGCTAGACATAGTCTGAAGTCTGAGGGAATTTCCAAGAATTCAGAGAAAGGACAGCTAGGATCTCATGATAGCAAATCATATGAGAGAAGCTGGCTCAGGAGTGTTGCAGATCTCTCAAGAATGAAATTCTGAAAAGGAATTCTGGCACAAACAATTCTGATGAGGGAAAAAGTTTGAAGCTGTCTAAAAATAATGTAGATATGTAGGGAACTTGATGAAATCAGATTACTGAGAGAGAATTCAAGGAAAGAGAGAAATGGAAAGACATAAAGGGAAACAGAGAAAGAGATAGAGAAGAAAAAAGACAGAGATGAAAGAACAGATAGGCACAAGCAGAGAGAGAGACAAAGCAAGGGAGAGACAGAGGCAAAGACAGAAGAAACAGAAAAACAGAGAAAAAGAGTCAACGTCAAAGACAGAGAAAGAGAGAAGCATTGAGGTGTAAAGACATAAGGAGGGATTTGGAAGAATATCATGATACTGTAAGAATAGTGTCCAAGGTAATGTAATTCAGAATAAGGGATGAACCTAAGGCAAGAAAAGGGACTTTTGAATTAATCAAGAGAAAAGACAGGTTGCAGTGGAGATAGGGCAGCTCTACTGGGTGAACTAAATAATAGTAATGGAGGTCTGAGAAAAGATGACATTGCATTTCTCTTGTTTACTATCTTGAATTTGGGACAGACAAAACAAAAATTATTAATAGGGAATTCTAAGAGATATGTTGGAGCAAGCTTAAACTAGTTTACAAAAGGATTGTTTAATTTTTGGTACGAACATTTGCACCTCAGAAATCATCAAATTGGGGTTAAATTTCTTGTTTGGCTGATCGTCTAGAGTTAAGAAAATGATGGACCCAATTGAGAAATGGTCAAAGGATATGAACAGGCAGTTTCCAGAAGAAGAAATTAAAGATATCTATAGTCACATGAAAAAATTATCTAAATCACTATTGATTAGAGAAATGCAAATCAAAACAGCTCTTAGGTACCGTATCTCACCTCTCAGATTGGCTAACATGACAAAAGAGGAAAATGATAAATGCTGGAGAGGATGTGGGAAAATTGGAACATTGTTACATTGCTACATTGTTGGTGGTATTGTGAACTGATCCAGCCATTCTGGAGAGCAATTTGGAACTAGCTATAAAAATGTACATACCTTTTGACCCAGAAATACCACTTCCATGGCTATATCCCGAAGAGATCATACAAGTGGGAAAGGATCCCTTATTACAAAAATATTTATAACCGTTCTTTCTGTGGTGACAAAGAATTGGAAATCAAGGGGATAACCATCAATTGGGGAATGGGTAAACAAATTGTGGTATGTGAATGTAATGGAATACTATTGTGCTATAAGAAATGAGGAGCAGGCAGACTTCATTGTAACCTGGAAAGAATTATACTAACTGATGCTGAGTGAGGGGAGCAGAACCAGAGATCATTATGCATGAATACAGACACACCGTATTTGTAATGCCTGACTTTGATAGACTTGACTCCTCTCATCAATGCAAGGTTCAAAGACAGCTCCAAAAGGCTCATGATGGACAAAGCTATGCACATCCAGAGAAAGAATTATGGAGTCTGAACGCAGATTGAGGCAAACTTTTTGCTCTCTCTCTTTTTTCCTTCTACTTGGATTCATTTCTCCTTTCTCATGACTCATTCCATTGGTTATAATTCTTCATTACAACTGGTCTATTATGTAAATAAGCTCAATGTGAAGGTATATGTAGAACCTACATTGGATTACATGCCATGTTGGGGGGTTGGGGAGAGGAGTGGGAGGGAGAGAAAGTTTGGAACCCCAAAACCTGTGGAACTGAGTATTCTAAACTTAAAAAAAATTAATTAAATTTAAAAATAATAATAAGTGAAACCATTGCACAATTAAAAAAAGTGATGGAGAAGATGCCAACAATACAGATTAAAGTTAAAATGTGTCATAAACCCATTTTTGTGCTAGAGCACTGGTTGCTAAATATTTTCCAGAACCCCTACCTTGAAAACTCAGCATAAGTGAGACAGTAAAAATGCACCTGGCTGCCCTCAATGGATCCAAAGCACTCTACCTAGGAGAATACCTTATCCTAGTCAAAGAGGTATTGAGCATCTAATGTATATAGGACAAAATAATAAAGTCTCACAACCTGCATTCTGTATCAGCACATTCCCTCTGTAACTATATTTTCGGGAACTTTGATGAAAGCCATTATGTTGGCTTTTTTCCCCTGTCTAGAATTCCTATATTTAGTTTTTATTTTGATATGGAAACCTCCAGCATTACAAAGCCCTGAAATCCAGTAACTGCATTTTTATAAAGAAAAAAATGTAACAGAGGTAGATTTTTTTAAAAAAAAATTAAAGTAGTTTTATCCTTTAAAAGCACCGGTAAAGAAATATAAACTGGTAAAGAATATTAAAACTGATATCTTAGGCTGATTCTAATTATCTAACAACTCCTCACCTGGACCCTTGTTTGTGAGAGTTTTCCCCAAGGGTCTGACCTTAGCTCTCTTTTTTCTGTATGTGCTTTTCTTTCACCATCTTATAGGATCATAGATTTCAAGCTGTAAGGGACCTTAAAGATCATCCAGTCAAATCTGCTAATTTTGCAGATCAAGAAACTAAGCCTAGGGAGGTTAAATAACTTATTTACTCATGGTCATACAGGTGGGAAGTGTCAGAACTGGGATTCAAAACCAAGTCTTGTGATGGCAAATCCAACATATTTTCGCCACTTCCATTGCATTCACTCCTGTTTCATCCCCCATTCATTCCCACAATGATGACAACCGTCTTTATGCAGACTCAAATCTAAAGCTCCAGACCCTCTTCTCCAGCTAGGCTAAGGATATCTAGACATAGATATCCCATCAGCATCTCACACTCAACCTGTCCAAAACTAAACTTGCCCTAAAACCCAACCTTCCTTCTGAGTTCATTATTTCTCTCAGTGGCACCGCAGTTCACTTAAATTCCCATACTTGTGAACTTGGAATTACCTTCAACACTTCCCTTTACTTCCCCACTTATAGTCTATCAAAGGAGTGGTACCCTGCAGCCTTGAGGCCACATGTGGCCCTCTAGGTCCTCAAGTGTGGCCCTTTGGCTGAATCCAAACTTCACAGAACAATTTGATATCTTCTTATATCTCTTCCTTTGAGGTATACTTGTTCTTTTTAATTTCACAACATTCACATTTGATTTTATTGTGACTGGTTTTCTTTTCTATTTATTTTGTCATAGTCATGTATGATGTCTCCTTGGTTTGGCAGATTTCATTTTACATCAGTTCATATAGATCTTTCCATGCTTCTTTGTAGTCTTCATGTTCATAATTACTTGCAGTACAATATTCCATAACATTCAGGTACCACAATTTATTTAGCTATTCCCCCTTTGATAGCATCTTCTTTGTTGCTAATTTTTTACCTTCATATAAAATTGCTAACATAAATATTTTGGTGGGGATGGAGACTTTCTTCTTAGCAATAGCACACACACTATACACATACTAACTCAATAGACACATACAGATCTGTGTATATGCATGTGTTTTTGTAGATGTTGCCTCTTCCCTGAATGTAAGCTCTATATGGTCAAGGACTTTTTCATTTTTACCTTTGTCTTCCCATTCATCTCTATACTGTGCTGCCTATACTCTGACAGCTCTCATTTCTCTGCTTCACTGCAATATTAAACTCTGCTCCCTAACTTTCCAGGCTCTGATAAATGAGCTTTCATCTTATCCTGCCCAATCCCAAGTCTCCATGCCACTTGTGGGCCATCTCTTCAAAGTGCTACCACATTGCTTCTCTAGGTCCCCTATAGATGTTAGAGCTTTCATTATAGTGAAGATTCGTTGAGAGCAGGGACTGTCTTCTTTGCTTTTAATTTTATCTCCTTGCACAAGAAAATTATTAATGCTTATTAAATTACCTATTATCTATCTATCTATCTATCTATCTATCTATCTCCATCCATCCCAAATGGCTAGCACAGTGCTTGATCCATGTCGGGTGCTTAATAAATGCTTATGTCTTTCTTATTTTTGTTTAAGTTCAATAAGTCATTAAAATAAAGCTTTCATCGGAAATATTTTTCAATGAGGAAAAAAACATTCTATTTTTCTTTGAATGACATATTAGCCAAATATATTATATTGTTTAAGTCCTGAGGATATCTTACATACACAATCTCATTTGTATGGATATTTCCTTCTTTCTTTGTGTCATATAATACTGAGATTAGAGGTAGGTAGCACTTTAGAATTACTCTATCAGATAAGAGCCTAGATTTAGACCAGTATCCATTGATAGTGACAACTCCTTCTGATCTAATAATTTTCTTACTATTATAGATTGACACAAGTAAAATTTCCTGGCCTCCACAGATGAAAAACCACTCCCTTGGTACAGAATTGAATAAAGAGATCTTAAATGTAGATCCGCCAATTTATACAAATGGAGCCCAAGGAAATTTCATAACACTATTATCAACCAAGCAACATAAAAATATTCATCAAACACTTACTATTTGTCAGGCATTGTGCTAGGTAGGTATCAAGGATATGAGAAACAAAGTCAAAGTATTTCTTCAGTCAAAGAGCTTACAACCTAAAGAGAGAAAACTACATACACCTACATAGGTAAAATACATAACACATGGAAAAAAAGATACGCAGTAACACACATGGTGGAAGGCATTAGCAAATACTAGGGTCAGGGCAGGGGGAGAGATGGTAGAAGAAGGTGGCATCTGAGTTGAGTCTGGAAGGGAGACAGAGATTCAAAAAAGCAGAGATGGGGAAAGAGTGCATTACAAGCACAGAGGACAATCAGTACAAATTCACCTAGATGTGTGAAGAAGAGTAAGGCCAATTTGGCAAGTCTATAGAGTGTGTGGAAGGAGGTAATGTGTCATTAGACTGGAAAGGTGGGATAAGGTCATGTTATGAAGAGCACTCCCTAATTTACATTATATTGCTTTTAGACTAAACATGGATCATGAAAATACCTTTCAGAAATAGCTAGTTTGGCCTGGTTAGAGAAGAAAGTATATGAGTCAAATCACCATCCTCTTTACCTGTTATGGCCATGTTAGAGAGGGTGAAATATCTGTTGATGAGAAATTTTCCAGTGATATGACTTCCATTGGCTTAGTGCTCCAACTAGGATAGCCCAGTGGAGCTGAAGAAAGAAGGTCCACTATGCGATAAGAAATTAAAGTGTCATTCTAGAGGTGGTGTTTAACTTGGATATTTGAGAAGAAAGAAAAACAATTGATCTTGATTTGGGATATTAGATTGATCATAACCCAGTTATTTTGTGGGGAAAATTTTTGGTTTAGTGGAGAGATTTATTTATCTAATAATCATTCAGTGCCATGGGTAAGTGAAGAACTATGACTGTGTGTGCATTTTAGAAAATTCTCTGCTTGCTCTTGTGTGCCTTCTATGAGTGGGTTGAGGCACAGGAAAGGCATCAAGGGATTGAGGGAAGGGGAAGTGGTGATTATAGGGTGTCTTTCAGACATCGTATCGATTGTTTCTGTTCTTACCACTTGTTGTTAAATAGGAGTTCAATTTCAATATTTGTTAAATACCTACCATGTATAAGGCACAGTGGTTAGCAATAAAGGATCCAAAGCCAAAATAAAAAAATCATGACCCTCAAGAAGCTTACACACTAACCATGTGAATTCAAAAGAAGATTAAGTCTGTGATGATAGTGTGATTCACATATAATCCAAACTGATTGTCTTTAAAGGCAGATGATCTGAAACTTCTCCCCACCACCACAGAGGCCCAGAAAAATAATTCACCCTGATTTTTCCTTCCCTCCCCCCCCCATACCAAAGGTTTTATATCTTCTCTGACATGGAGAGTTCTGGCAACACCCTTTCCAGTTTGCCATTACCCAGAGTACAAGGTTGTATCCGTCAGCTCTCAAACTGCCTAGGAATCTGCATCAAGGATAAATCATCAATAGATCATTGCTAATTTCCTCACGTGGTTTACCTTCTTCTCTACTAAACCTGAAGTTTAATACTAGCTATGAGTCTTCCACGACTGTCTCATGGTTGAATTGGAAACAGACAAACAAAATAAGGATCTAGCTATAATGGAGAAATAAACTGGAAGAAAATGATTCGGAAATGTGTTTATTCATATATTTATAAGTTTAAAGATATTCACCATCATGTTAGGACAATCTAGCATTTTTAGCCCTAGATATTGTGTTATCAGTATACTATGGCTATGAGTTACAAAATTACCAGAGGTAATAATTTTTTTCTTCAGCCTCATTTGGGGGTTGGATTGATTTATAAAGGAAATATAAGAACTATTATTTATAGCAAAGGGATAAATGCCAAAAAACTTGAAGAGGGTGTGGATGAATAAAATAACTAAATATGTTTTATGTTTCGACAACATATGGTGATGGTATCTTAGAAGAAATGGTGTTTGCTTACTTCTGGCTCTAGAAAAGGCCAGCTCTAGTTATGTGAGAAATAGTCTTCTTTGCTGTTTTGGTATTAGCTTCACCAGTAGAATTAAAGGAGGAACACTTTCATCTAATATGAAACTATTTCGTAAATCAAATCAATGTGTTCAACTGGTTTATTTCCATTTGGTTGAGAAACCTTAGTTCTTACTTGGCATTGGTTGTAGCACTCCTAAAAGCCTTTCCCTTATCATCAACTCCCACCCCACCAGAGTATATACTGCTGCTTTCAGATATTGGCATATGCCCAAAATGAAGGACATAACAGAAATTAGCTGACTCTGACTAATACAGCAAGAACTTCTTATAATGTAACCATGGTTTCATCATTAAGCATTTCTATTGTTAGTTCAGCATTCTAATAGGAAAAAAGACAAAACAGCAGATCTTTTGATATCAAGATAATTTGGTTATAAAATGACAGAACGTGTCACTAAAAAAGAAGATAGCTGAGCTTTCTGTGAGTGTGGATATTTGAATATTTTAATTTCAAGCAGATAACATGCATTCCTGTACCAAAAACAATGATTTCACCAGCTTAACCTAAATTTGGGAAAGGGTGATTTACAATGAAGAATGATGTATGATTTAAATATGAGTATATGGTTTTAGTTATGTTGCTTAAATTCTTTCTCTCTCTTTCCCTCTCCATATGCACATATAAGATATTCATTTATATAATATATTTATATTTCATATACTTATATATGCGTATATATGATATTCAATGCCAGAAGTCACTCTAACTTTATCATGTCAAGACAATTTTTAAACAGCATGAGTTTCCCCTACAATTTGGTACATAAATGTATAGTTCCTGTCCCTACTCCTAGGATTGTGTTGTTTTGTTTTTGTTTTTTTTGCTTCAGACATTTTAATTGTCACTTTCCTTTAGCACATGGGAAACGAAGAGTGCCAACCAGTGGGAGACTTGTCACAGAGGCAAAATAAAGAGGGAAGTCTCATTTTCTCCTGTAAGATAGCTATGGTAGGAAGATTTCAGAGACATTGACTGGCTGTGCATGTCTCTACTTTCTGTGTAATTGGAGAAAAAGTGTTTTTACCTTAGTAAAGAAAAAGAAAATTCAAAAATACTAAGTAAAAGTCAGTTCCTGTTGGAGTAAATAGATTATCCAGGAGTGGAATTATGCTGTAAGTCATTTATATTAATTAAGAGTCTGTAATAATTGATTGCTTGCAGAGCTTTATGGTGGTGCCTGGATCTGAAAGCAAAACCTTCAGAGATAATAAATGAATCTTCCTTTGGCATGTCAGTCATGCAGCGCTGAGCAGAAAAGGGAAATGGATGCTCTTCTCTCCCCTACTCCCAAATAAATAGGGTAGGGGCACTATTCCTGGGCCAAGTCAACAAGAACAATAAGAAACCTACTCCTTTGGGAGATGCCATCTCACTGTTCCCAGATATTGGGTAGACCTCAGAAGGAACAGCATTGAAATGAGATTGAAGATTGAAAATTATATGAATCATTCAGTTTGGTAACATTTCAGCTCTGAACAGATGAAATAATTGATGTCTTCTGAAGGTTTTTTTTAATGCCACAGGGCTTTATTATAAATTACTAGTGCTTTATTTCCCATATCAGTTTCTTATTAACTAATGTTTAAGCAGGTTCCCAATCAAGGAAGGAATGCAGCATGCAACATCCAATGGGAAAATGGAAACACAGACCTGAATTCTCCTATTTGCTCTGCTATTAAACTTTCTACCTGGCTTTGGGGAGTCTTTTAAGGTTGCTGCCTTAATTTCCTCATAAATTAAACATTTCTAAGAGATCTTAGAAGTCAAATAGCCTAAGGTGCTTAACCAGGGGCTCCAGATTTCAGGAGTTCCATCATCTTAAATGGGGAAAATGACATCTTTATGAATTTAAGTGATCTCCTTCTACTGTTTTATTTTATGCATTTAAAAATATTATTTAGAGGAAGGGTCTACAGGCTTTACCAGATTGCCAAAGTGGTGTATGATACAAAAAGTTTAAAAACCCTATTCTAGTTTCATTTTATCCTTTAACAGATAAAAATAATTCTCTTTTAAAGTCCTGCTCCAATGTCTCATCACAGCACAAATATATTTTAAGGCAACAAGGTGATGTAGAGTACCTGGAGTCAGAGCAGAAGTCAAGTCTAGCCTCAGGCACTTTCTAGTTGTGTGATACTGAGCCACTTAATGCCTACCTCAGTTTCTTCAAATGTAAAATTGGGATAATGGTAGCACCTATCTCCCAGGGTTATTGTAAGGATCCACTGAAATAATGTTTATAAAGCACTTAGCATAGGGCCTAGCACAGAGTAAATGATTGTTAATAAATGTTCGTTAGTTTCCTTCCCTCCCTTCCTTCCCAAGGGCCATGACAGTGTACTATAAGTTCTGATAAATCCTACCAAGCTGAAAAAGCTTCAAGAATAGGACACGTAATGAAATTCCTTTCACTGAAGACTAGCTTAGCTAAGTTTGGAGAATCTCATAACCATACATGTTTCAGGGTGTTAACTTTATTGGCTGCCACAACTATCAAAGACTACCCAGTAAGTTGTACTAAGGTTATGACAGCCTAAGTTGCTTTAGGGAGTATCCATAACAACATCAAAGAATCTTAAGATTAGTACATTAAGTTGCCAAAACAATTTTTTCCACCTGTGCAATAATCTGCCAAAAAGTAAGCATAAAGGAATGACAATAGGCTGGTAATTTGTCGCAGGGCATTTTCTATCTGAAATCAATGAAATATAAAAATGAGAATGAT
This sequence comes from Trichosurus vulpecula, assembly GCF_011100635.1. NCBI lineage: Eukaryota > Metazoa > Chordata > Mammalia > Diprotodontia > Phalangeridae > Trichosurus > Trichosurus vulpecula. The sequence continues at coordinate 234,767,113 of NC_050577.1, forward strand.
AAAGATTATTAAATGAGAAAGGACATTAAAATAATAGATAATTAAGCAAATATGATTATATAATTAATTGTTTTATAATTAATTGTGATGCTAAATAATAAAACTTGCATTATATACCATGTTAAGGTTTATAAATTACTATCCTCACAACAATGCTGTGAGGTCAATAGTACTAGCCCCATTTTATGGATGAGGGAAACTGAGGCAGAAAGGTTAGAATACTTGGTCACAGAAAAATTTGAATTATAGACATTTAAAACATTTAGACTAAAAAATGTCAAAATAAAGCTTCTTTTTCTTCCAAAAGATTTTTTAAATGTGTGTGTTCTGTGAAATTATAGATAACGTACATACTGCATAGACAAAGGTTCATGAAGCATACACATATATTTTAATGCACATCCCTTTCACATTAATTAAATTATGGATGGCACTGTGAAAGTGGTTCCTTGGGTGAAAAAAATCACACTGGAACAATATTATTTAAAAATGATCTATCTCAGAGACTTGACAGAATAATGGATGGAAACTCATTAACCTTGAAAGGCAAGACATATAGTCAGCCTAGGTTGGCAGTGTTCAAAGGTTACTATCTGAAGATTCTCAATATCATCATCCAAGGCTTAATGGGCATACTGTTTCACCATAATACCAACTACCAAGCAGAATGCAAATGAGACATCGTTTAAGTGATTTCTATCAAATTGCAGCCCACAACTGCTTTGTCATCCTAAGAGGTGATGTTGTTATAGTTTTAGAGAGTTTTACACCCAGAAATACATTCTTGCTGCTGTCCATATAATGCCGGTATTATTAATCCAAGGGCTATCATGAAGATGTAGGAATTGAACTTTGTATGGAATTAGAAGAGGGTTGATATCTATCTTCAAATTATTTAGTGATTGATATATGGAAGAGATGTAGAATTAATTTTTTGTTATTCCCAAAGGAAGATGCCTAGAAGTTAGAACAAATCAGATTTCTTCTCAAAATAAGGAATAAGTTCCAAACCATTAGACTTGTCAGAAAATGGAATGGGATGCTCAATTGGGTCTTTGGAGAGTTTCAAAGGGGGAATGAATAATGATCCATCAGGTATGTTAAAGAAGGAATTTATATATCTGTAATGGGGTCAAATTCAAATTATTTGAATTCCCTTCCAACTTTAAAATTATTGGAGCTTATGAAATGACCAAAATAAGAGGGGGCAAATGAAATAAACAGGAATATTGGGGAGAATCTTAAGTAATGTGAATACAAAACTCACATCTCAACATTCGGCAAGGAAATAATGGTGTTTGATTGAAAGAGATATAATCTTTTACATAATGGGTAAGAAAATCTATTTGGTCTTCAAATACATTCTTGTTTTGTATAATTGTTACATTTTAAGTTGGATATTATGATTATTTTATAGTAATAATTATTTAACTATAACTTCACTTTTCAATAGTAATAACTTTGTGATTATTCATAAAATAATGAATGCAAATTTTAGGGAAATTTATTCAGAGTACAGTCTTGCAAAAGGTCTGTTTTAGTAAGACGGTAAATAGAGCGCATGCCTTGGAACCAAGGCATGGGTTCAAATACTGCCTTATATACTTTGTGACCATGGGACCCTAAGCAAGTTACCTAACATCTTCAAGTCTCAATTTCAAAATCCAAAAATATGGGATAGTAGTAGCACCTACCTTTTAGGGCTATTGTGAGAATCAAATGAAACCATTATGTAAAGTGCTAGTCAACATGGTGATATAAGGATTTTTGAAGAATAGTACAATGAATTCCATGAATCAAGCAGCCTGTTATTGATCAAACAAAAAGATAAAAACTCAACTATGAGAAAATATTAATGAAAAGAGAAAAGTATGTCTTATAGATGTTGAGGAAAGCAATTGTATTCTTTTCATATATGTACCATCTAAATGAGAAATATTTTAAGTCTTTTTTCTAACAAGAGAAATGGAGTTCTAAAATTCTAATGCTGGTTTTCTGAAGAAAATTAAATTCTCCACTTTTAAATATTAATGTTCATAATAACATGAACTAAGTGAATTTTTAAATTGTTGTAAAAGGCTGCATTGGCTTACATGTCTTTTAATTATTAGATATATTTAGTATGGTTATTACAAATTCTTTTTTGGCATTTAATTTTTTTTTATTTTTTCCTTTTAAATTTATTTATTTTTAGTTTACAACATTCAGTTCCACAAATTTTTGAGTTTCAAATTTTCTCCCCTTCTTCTCCCCTCTCTTCCTCACCCAAGAGGGCATGCAATCTGATACAGGTCCTACATATACCTTCACACTAAACATATTTTCACAATAGTCAAGTTGTAAAGAAGAATTATATACGATTGAATGAACCAGAGAAAGAAGAAACAAAACAGAAAAAAACAAACAAAAAGAAATAGAGCAAATAGTTTGCTTCAATCTGCATTCAGATTCAATAATTCTTTCTCTAGATGTGGATCACTTTTTCCATCATGAGTCTTTTGCAGTTATCTTAGAACTTTGCATTGCTGAGAAGAGAAAAGTCTATCAAAGTTAGTCATCACAGACACAATGCGTCTGTAATCATGTATAATGTTCTCCTGGTTCTGCTCCCTTTACTCAGCATCAGTTCATATAGGTCTTTCCAGGTTATTATGAAGTCTGTCTGCTCCTCACTTCTTATAGCACAATAGTATTCTATTACATTCATACACCACAAGTTGTTTAGCCATTCCCTAGTTGATGGGCATCCTCTGGATTTCCAATTCTTTGCTACCACAAAAGAGCTGTTATAAATATTTTTGTACATATGGGTCCTTTTTTCACTTGTACATTCTCTTTGGGATACAGGCCTAGAAGTGGTATTGCTGGGTCAAAGGGTATGTACATTTTTATAGCCCTTTGGGCATAGTTCCAAATTTCTCTCCAGAATGGCTGGATCTGTTCACAACTCCACCAACAATGTAACGATGTTCCAGTTTTCCCACATCCTCTCCAGCATTTATCGTTTTCCTGTTTTGTCATGCTAGTCAATCTGAGAGGTGAGATGTGGTACCTATGAGTTGTTTTGATTTGCATTTCTCTAATCAATAGTGATTTAGAGTATTTTTTCATATGCTTATAGATATCTTTAGTTTCTTCCTCTGAAAATTGCCTGTTCATATCCTTTAACCATTTATCAATTGGGGAATGACTTGTTTTCTTATAAATTTGACTCAGTTCTCTATATATTTTAGAAATGAGGCCTTTATCAGAGACACTGGTTGTTAAACTTTTTTCCAAATTTTCTGCTCCCCTCCTAATCTTTGTTACATTGGCTTTATTTGTACAAAGCCTTTTCAATTTAATGTAATCAAAATTACCCATTTTTCATTTCATAGTGCTCTCTATCTTTTGTTTGGTCATAAATTCTTCCCTTCTCTATGAATCTGACAGGTAAATTGTTTCTTGCTCTCCCAGATTGCTTATAGTATCTGCCTTTATATCTAAATCAAGAACCAATTTTGACTTTATTTTAGTATATGGCATAAGATATTGGTCTATGCCCAATTTCTGCCATACTATTTTCCAATTTTCCCAGCAGTTTTTGTCAAATACTGAGTTCTTGTCCAGAAGCTGGAGTCTTTGATTTATCAAACAGTAGATTACTGTATACCTAACCTATTCCACTGATCCACCACGCTGTTTCCAAGTAGTTTTGATGGCTGCTGCTTTATAATACAGTTTAAGACATGGTATGGCTAAGCCACCTTCTCTAGCATTTCTTTTCATTAATTACCTTGATATTCTGGACCTTTTGTTCTTCCAGATGAATCTATTATAAATTCTTACATCCAGAAGAAGCCTTACAGATCACTTGCTATAGTTATTCATCATTGTGGGCACTGAGAACTTACTCATTCTAATATTTTGATAGGTATTTCTATATAAGTGGTTCAATGTAATATTGTGTATTTTATTTTATACATTTAAAAACATTATTCTGAGGAGTTGATAGCCTCAACAGAGTACTGAACTATCCTTGGAACAGAAAGTTAAGAATCTTAATTTAAAAAAAAAAGATTTTTGCAGATTTAGAAAGTGAAGCCTAAAACTACAAGGTTACTTACTCAAGTTTATGTAGTAAGTTAGTGGTAGAGAAAAGATACCAACTTAGGTCCCCTTAAGTCAAGTGTAGTGTTCTTTCTAGATCAGCCACTTCATGTCAGGAGTCAGACTTTTAGAATGTTCCAATGCTCTTTCCAAAAATATTCTAAGTATTTTGGAAGGAAGAAAAATCAAGGTTATGATAACCTACACATAAAATTCATGGTAGCCAATCTGATTCACAAATTAATTTTGCACATTTCAAAAGTCTGGTATACGTTCATCTTGCCTAAAAGGCCTGCTATCCATATTGCCAAAAATGATGTCACTTTGTGGTTTTCATGAAGTTGCATCTATCAATCAATCAACAAGCATTTAATGTGTACTAAACACTCTTCTAGAAGCTGGAGATAGAAAAAATGCAAAACAATTTCTATTTTCAAGAAGATTCCAGTTGACTTCAATGTATATTTCTCTTTACTGTCCAGGATTAGGTTGCTTTATTTTTTTTTCTTTTTCTTCCTTTTCTTAAATTGGAGCTTGCTGGCTTGGCATGGTGCTCCTTTGAATTCAGTCATTATTGGTGCTTACTTACTCTGTTATTTATACCATGTACATCTGCATTCTATAAGTACGTATTAGTTTTCTATAAGCCAGTCAACCTTGGATGTTCATTGGGTCCAATTCCCCCCCCACCCTTTCCCCAAGGATCCATTTATGAGCTCCTTGCATTTCTATCTCAGAGCTAAAACTAATAGTCCTCAGTGGCCTGACAGCAGCTGACAAAGTTTCAGGAGCTTAGTAGGAAAGCTATTTCTGTCCTCGGCCAGATGAGTCTTTTCCCAGCTTCCAAGATGTGTATAGTTACAGAGTCACTATTGTGATGACTTTGATTTGAATTGTGTGTCTGAGGCAGGGTTTGAATTAGTGTCTATCCAACCCCAAGATGGACTATCTACTACTACCTCATTGCCCCAATGATATCTGCCCTTCAGAATTTAATACAGCAGTGGGATTATACTTTTTTTTCCTCCCCAGAGTACAGATGTTGAGACAGGACAGGCCATAATCAGGGATATATGAAAGCCCAACATATCCAAATGAATGCTCTGCCTCCGTTTCAATGTTCTTGACATTCCCTGATCAGTTTCACTCCTTTCACTCAGTAGTTGGTACCCATTAAAAGTACCAATGCCCTATACGCAAAAAAGTTTAATGAGAAGGTCAGGAAGATCTGAGTTATAGTTCTTTTTCATTCATTTACTAGATGTGTGACCTTGGAATAAGTCACTTAACCACTACCTGCCTCAGTTTCCTAATCTGTAAAATGAGGATAATAAAAGCACCTACATCCCAAGGTTCTTATGAGGATCCAATGAGATAATATATGTAGTATGTTTTGTCAACTTTAAAACTCCATATAAATGTTTCTTTTATTATTAATATAGCTGAAAATGGTGGCACTATTAACAGAAATAGGAAATTTAACAGAAGCAACTGGTTTGGGAGTCAAGGACATACTTCTGAATTTGGTATCATAGCCAGTCGTTTGGTGGCAACAGTAGGTTATTGTGGGAAGAATGTGACTCTTGGAGCCAAGAAGCCCGACTATCAAAACCTGCTCCAACCATTAATTATATGTCCCTAAGCAAGCTATGTAACATCTCTGGGCCTCAGTTTCTTTGTCTGTAAAGTGAAGTGATTTTTCTCTGTGACCTCTTCATTGTCTTCCACTTTTAAACCCAAGATCCTTTTGCTACAATTGTTTCCTGTCTTTATATCACATTTTGCTTAAAGATATTAAAGGTCTCTTAATGGCAGGGACCACACCTTTCTCATATTTTATGCCTCCATGGCAGGGATATAATTTCTTAGCACATGGTAGATGTTCAACAAACACTCATTGAATTGAAATTATTTGACCATGATGATATGGTTTCTAATCATTTGTACAATTTAGAAAGATACAGGGCAGGTAACCCAGTTTAGTTGAAGCCATGGTGCACCCTGGGGAAGAGACAGGAGATAGAATGTCTTGGATGAGCCAAACTAGGACACATAGCTCCACCTTGAATGTTTTCTCCCTCATGAAGATGGCCTAGGGCCCTTCAGGCCCAAGGGCATTTCCCCCACCCAAGTCATCAGACCTGCGTCCAACCCAGCACCTATAGCTATCTCAGACGGGAAGAAATCATTGTAGGGAAGAGATGCACCTTACTCATCACAATCAAAAGTGGCTGGACAAGTTCTATCAAAAGGAGTATAGGTGTGAGAATCATAGTGGATGGAAGCTCCTATCAAAACACAAGTAATCTTGGAAAAATAACTTAACCTCTCTGGTTCTGGCTTTAGTATCTATAAAATGAGCATAAAGGACTAGCTGATGTCTCTATGAATGACTATATGAATGAATGAATGAAAAAGCATTCATCAACTGCTTATTATGTGCAAAGCATTCTTCTAAGCTCTGGAGATCTAAGAGGAAAGAAGCAAAACAATTCTTTCTTTCAAGGAGTTCACATTCTAGTGAAAAGTCATGACATATGGAAGACTGCCCCAAACAGTCCGCTGGAAAGGTCCCATGGTCCTCAAGGTACAGCAGCAAAGCAAATAATAATGCCTCTTTTATGTCATTTCCACTGATAAAATGTGTCTTGGATTCTAAATTCTGGATTGTTTCAATCAAGGTTTTAGAGGAGATGATGGTCGAGGTTGTAGTTTGATCTGACTGGCATACTCTACCCCATGGTTTGTCCTTGGGATGCCTAGCTGCTTCAACTTGACTGGCTTGCCCGCTCACTCTGGCAGTGGGTTGACAGTTGGTGGGAATATCTGGGCTTTTCTCCACAGGTGGAGGCAACACCAGGTAGTAACTATGAGGGACAGGCTAAAAGCCGGAAGGAGACGGCAAACCGCTCCAGAATGCCTGCCAAGACAACCCCAAACGGGGTAGGACATGACTGCACCACAGAGCCTGATGATCACTGGAGAGGCCTCACACTAAGTGGAAATTGGCAGCAATGTATTTGCAACAAAAGTTGTGCAGGAGAAGCAAAAATTGATATAACAAGGAATGTGTGTGGCTGGAAAAATGAATAAATGATCTAGAACTAGAATGGACCTCAAAGGAAAGTGAAGGAAATAAGCATTTATGTAAAGTACCTACTATGTGCCCTTCATGGTGCTTAGAACTTTTATCTCATTGGAACTTTCCAACAATCTTGGGAGGTAGGTGATATTATTATCCCAATTTTACAGTTGAGGAAACTAAGGCAAGCAGAGATTAAGTGACATAGCTAATAAGGGTCAGAGGCTAGATTTGAACTGAGATCTTCCTGACTCCAGGGCCAATGCTCTATCCACATAGTCCAGCCTTCTTTATAGATGAGGAAATTAAGGCCCTGAGAGGTCAAGTGATTTGTCCAAGGTCATACAAGTAGTAAGTATGAGTGGTAGGATTTGAATCCACATTCTCAGATTCAGTAGATGGAACAATAGGACTCTAATCAAGAAGACCTGAGTTCAAAATCCAGTCTCAGACACTTAGTAGCCATTCGTCCCTGGGTGAGTCATTTTACCCTGTTTGCCTCAGTTTCCTTATCTGTAAAATGAGCTGGAGAAGTAAATGGCAAACCACTCCAGTATCATTGATAAGAAAACCCCAAATGGGGCCATGGAGAGTTGGAAACAACTGAAACAAATGGACAACAACAGCCATCTATGACTCCAAAGACGGCAATGTTTGCAGAAAGAGTGAGGTATGTCTGGTAGTTGATCCACATGCTCCATTGTTATTTATACAATGTGAAGACATCTAGAAGACCCCTTGCAAGTTGGTTAGACCCTCTGTAGACTGCTGATGGGAGGATTTGGATAAGAATAACCCAGAATGACAAGGCACCAATAGGTTGAGATCTGCACTATGGAGAGACAACCCTCATCAAGGAGATCCAAGATCGGTTCAAGCACTGAATATTCACATGAACAAATCAAGTCACTTAATATGGACTATGTATGATGCTACAATGATAAAACCAAAAATACTCAGTTGATGATTGTGGCTCATTCCGTGGCTGCTACATGAAGAAAGTCAGTTGACTTTCAGGTGTGAAAGATTATAAGGGGAAAGATACTATCCCAGAATCTTCTATGCCCTAATAAACTTTAATTTCAGATCAGTCCTATTTTTCTCTGCTGAGCGGCAATCATGTTTAAATTGTGATATATTGAAGCAAGATTTTTTTTTCAAATAAAGCACTTGCCTTTTGGAATTCCTTCTCTTTCAAAGTTTGAAAGCATCGCCTTTGAAGGCAAAATTTTTAAAAAATTGTTTTTCCCATCATGAAGAGTTCTTGCATGCTGCTGAGGGCAATGAATATACTTTTTCATTCTGGTACCCAATTTTTTATGGTTTGTATATTTATAAGCCCAAGACCATCATTCCCTTCTTTCCTCTCCCCTTTGTTCCCTCCTTTCTTCTGTCCAATTCTGACCAATCACTAACAGCTGCCTTGACCTGAGGCCTTTCTGAGTCTTCACAGAACTCTATTTAAAGGATGGTGCTTACTTTCTGAAACAATTACTACAAATTGCTTTCTTGGAAATTTTATGTTTTAAATCCATTTTCTCAATTTTTATAACTCCCACATATAATAACAAATACTGATGTGCAGTAAATGCAGAGTTGGGGGGATAATATTATGGCAAAGAAGACACAAATTTCACAAAGCTGCCTTGGAAATCATATATTGGAGACACGTCCTTGCTTCTTTGGCTGGGACTGGCAAGTTTGCTTAAACAACCCTATCCCCTGGGCCAAGGGTAAATCATACAAACAGTGGGTTTCTACTCTTTGCAGTACACTGTGATGTTAACATACGTGATAAAAGACCGTGATCCAGGGACATTCAGGATTGAAAGGAGGTAGTTGGCAAGAGAGACTCCATATCTTTGATCTGGAGGCTCTGACAGCTGAAAATACTCCCAGGCCATAAATTAACCATTCTGGCTGAAAAGCCTCAAGACTAGAAAGGGAATTTTATGTTACAAACAATTGTAAACGTATCTAACTTTTTTTATAGTACAAAAGAGAAATTGCAAAAGTAGCTGGCAAATCGTTATGGTTACCTAGAGCTAGAAGATCATCTTAATAGCTTAGGCCAAATATTTTAATTTTACATGGGGGGAAACTGAGGCATAGAGAAATGAAGCAATTCTGTGAAATCATGCAGCCAATGGAGTAGCAGATCTTCTGACTACAAAATCAGAGTTCTTTCTGTTGAGTCATTTCAGTCATGTCTGAGCCTTTATCTCCCCATCTAGGATTTTCTTGACAAAGGTACTGGAGTGGTTTGCTGTTTCTTTTCCCAGCTCATTTTACAGATGAGGAAACTGAGGCAAACAGTGTGAAGTGACTTGCCTAGGGTCACACAACTGTGTCTGAGGCCAAATTTAAACACATGATGAGTGTTTCTGATTCCTAGCCCAGTGCTCTATCCACAGTGCCAATTAGCTGCCCCTGAGTATAAATGGTTGTCACCATCAGCTAGATTCCCCAAATTCCTAAGGAGATCACTGATTATAAATGGTGTTCGTTTGAGATTGTGACCCTAAATTACTTGTTTTGGAAGTGACTTCATGTGAGATCACAGATTTAGAATGGGAAGGGGCCCCAGAGGCCATCTAGTTCAACCCTTTCATCTTACAGTGGAAGAAACTCAGATCCCAGGACATGCCCAATGTCAATGAATCCAGGGTGTACATCAGATTCATTTATGTAACAATGATTACATCATGATATTAATGGTAGTGTCCTGGAGGCATCCCTAACTCAACATGGCACAAATTACACTCATCTTCACATCTGATCTTTCCTGTTTCTGCATTTCTGTCAGTAACATCCTTCTTGTTTCTCAGGTGCCAAACCCCTGCCATTGGGTATGAATCTTAGAGCTGAATAAACCTTGTAAATAATCTTATCCACCCCCTTAATTTTACATGTGGGGAATCTGAGGCTAATATATATAACTTACCCAAGGTCACACAGTGACTAAATAGGCTGAGACCCAAGCCAGATTTTCCAACTCCAAGTCATACTGTCTCCCAGTTTTAAATCCTTCCTCTCCTAACCCCACTATCTCACTATTGTGTTTTGTTCTTTCCATTTTTATAACAATATGACTATTCTTTACACTTTTCAAGTAATGTCCTTCTTTAAAGCTTAGAATGGCATACAGTTTTGGATACTTCATTGTCCTTAGCACAGAGTAATTAATTCTATAACTCAGTGCCTTGTGAAAGAATGACTTTGGTAGTTAGCACAATCCTTCTTCATATTGATTAAATAGAGTGGGAAAGACAGGATAAATTCTTATAAAAAACACCTAAGAGGGCATAGACCACAAATATGTAGACGTATAACTAACCTTGGCTGTGCAGAGGTACAACAGTGTGACTGAATTAATGAGATTGCTGTCCATAAGCCACATGAGAAAATTAGTTTCTTTGCTTTATATTTTTTTTTACATTTCAATGTCACATAACTGTAATTTTCTTTCTTTTTAATTTTTTTTAATTAAAATTAAAAAAAAATTTAAATCTGACATGTGATTTCCTTGGTATAGGGAAACACACTACAGATTGACACCTGTTTTGTAACTTACAATCCTAGAGAGTTTATGAGGAGGGGAAGAACATTGACAGTTTAAAAGCCTTGCCCAGGACCCCACAAGCAGGGGTGTGTGTGTGTGTGTGTGTGTGTGTGTGTGTGTGTGTGTCGGATATAGGACCCTTGAACCCATATCTTTCTGGTTCCAAGGCCAGCTTTCTATTCACTTTTCCAAGTTACTTCTTGTCTACATGAGAAATATGCACTCCTGAAGGGGCTGTTGAGTGACTGGAATCAGGTTGAGGTTAGTCTGTACAGACCTAACGGTGAGGATATTTGAGTAATAATTTGAAGAAGCAGGAAGAAATAGTTTTTGTAGGGAGAATGGATGGGAGTATTTCAGGTGAAATTATAATTACTAAATAAATGTTTATTGAATTGAAAATGTGGGTATCCCTGGAAAAAGAAAGAAAGGAGTGTGTGTGTGTGTGTGTGTGTGTGTGTGTGTATGTTTGGGGATGATTCTACACTTTCAAATCTTTGCTGTTTTAATACATTGACATGTTCAAGAAATTTATAATTAGTCATAAAATCTGTTATCCATGTTTTTGGCATTGGTGTATCAAAAATTCCTGATTGCTACATATGAAATATGAAATGACATATGAAATAACATGAAGTTACTATGACAGATAGTGTTAAATAGTGGGAAGAATGGGAAAAAAACAAGTCTAGAGTCAGAAGATTTGGTTTCTTTTAACTTACAAAACCAATGGTATATTCTCATTTCTCATTCTTCTTGACTTCTCTGTAGTTTTGGACCATAATGGGTAATCCTCTCTACCCCTCAGCAAACATTTCCCAGAAATTCTCCTTTCTTTGATTATCTGACATTATTCTTTCCTGCTTTTCTTCCTACTTTTCCAACTGCTTCTTCCCAGACTCCTTTTCTGGATCATAATCTCCTCTCTCCCTCTAAGCATAAGTGCCACGAAGGATCTTGTATGAGACTGACTTCTCTGCATGATTTCTGGTAATCACATCAGATCACATATGCTCAATCATCATCTCTGTGGAGGTCCACATCACCAACTGCCTGTGAAACATCTACCCTTTGAGGCCCTGACTGTATTTTCAATTAATCATGTCAAAAACTAATTGTCTTCCCCTGTGAACCTGCCCCTCTACCAAATTTCCCTCTTTCTGTTGAGGGTTCTACCATGCACCCAGTGACCAAGTTTCAAAAGCTTTGAGTTATTCTTGACTCTTCACTCTCCTTCCACCACCACCTGCCCCCATTAACTCAGATGCCCAGTCTCATTTATGCTAGCTGTAGGTTTCTTGCAGCTGTCTCCTTCTCTCCACTCGCAGCAACCACCCTTGTTCATATTCTCATCACCTTTCACCTGGGAAGTCTAACAATTTCCCAATTTCTGTTGCTTCCGCTCCCTTCTTTCTCAAATAAGTCTTCAACAGGGATACCAAAATAATATTCCCAAGGTTTAGGCGTGACCATATCACTCTCTTTCTTGCTCAAAAAGCTTTAATAGCACCCTCCAGCTTGACATTTATAACCCTAGATAATCTGACTCTACCCTACCTTTTCAGACATTTCATATTTCTCTCTCTTCAAATTCTATAATTCAGCCAAACTGAACCACTAGGTAGTCTCTGAATTTGGCATCCCATTCCATGTCTCCATTCATTCATATAAATTGTCTCCTGTTTTCAAATTACTTTATATTTAGTTACTAAGTATAGGTTTTATTTCCATTATCCAGTTTCCACAACGGAAAGTAACCTCCTTGAGACTTGAGTTTTTATTTTCTTTCTTTCTTCGTATCCATGACATTTTGCACAATCGCTGTTTAATATTTTTAAAAAAAATGAATTGAATTAGAATTCTGATTCTCTGGCTCTGCAACTAACATGTTATATGTGATTTGGGGCAAATCATGCAATCCTCTTTGGACCTCACTTTCACTCTTTACAATATCAGGGCATTGACTAAATGGTCTCTAAGAACCTATCCACTTCAAAAAGTCTATGACACTTATCTGTAATTACAAAAAGAAGTCTCCTAGACTAGGGTAGATGAATGGTCATTAACTTTTTTTTTTAAAAAAAATGAAACTTTAGCTTATAAAGAAGACCAAACTTTTAACCAAGGGGTTCTCTGGCCTGTGTGTGTGTGTGTGTGTGTGATGGACGCCATTGGCAAATCTAATCAAGCCTATAACACTTAGAAAAGCTTTTGTTGCCTACATTCATATCGAAGGAAATGCTAAATTTCAGTTAAAGGCTAGTGAAAACAAAGACATATTCTTTCTCAGTAAGATTCACAGACCTCCTACAATCTATCCATAGATATCTTGGGGGTCCCATAAACTACGAACCCTTTATTTAAAGGAATATTCCAAAAGATTCTCCTCCCTACCACCCATAGGATGAGCAAGGTAATTTCAAATAGTAACTCTGAATTTTTCTAGTATTCCATTTGGTACAATATACTTAGGAGATAGTAGCACAATTAAAATAAAATTCTCTCTTCTACATATTAACCTCTTTTTAAAACAAAATAAAACAAAACGTCTGACAGTTTAGTCTCTACCTGTTCAGGATACCATCCTCTTAGCTTTGAATTGAAATCTCTGTAAGTAGCTGTATGGTAATGGACTATAAATATATAGACAAGGGTTGATTAATGTATCCTTTTCCACAGCCATTTATCTTGTGAGAAATGATGCTGAGACATTTACTCATCTGTGAAGGCAGAAGAAGAGAAGGTGGAAGCAGCAAAAGTCAGCTGTAATAAGTTTAGTATAGTTTTTCTAATTGGAATTTATTCTGTTTAGTAGGAAGAAAGCAGAGACCATTAATGCTGTATACTTCCATGGCAACACATGGAACATGAAATTCATAACTATTGCTTTTGATAAATAAAGGTTAGGATTTATTTTAGGAGTACTAATGGATTAAATATTCATAACTACCCCAAGTATTTATTTACGAACCATGAAAAGGATTATAAATAGTAAAACCCTCTTTTCATATCTTGGATTTCATCATTGTCTATACAAAGGGATCAGGATTTTATGTTTGAGGACCTGGGTTCAAATGTTGTCTCTCCCTCTTACCACCTGTGTAGTGTTGAGCAAATCATTTAAACAAAGTCTCTGGCCTTTACTTTCCTCATCTATTAACTAAGAGGATTATACTTCTAGCTGTTAGTCTATGCAACTACATATAAAGAGGAAATGAAATGCTCACCAGCAAGTTTGGGGCAATAAAATATTTTTTATTTATGTCATATCAATAAGCATTTCATAAAAACACAGATAATGTATAAATATTAGCCTCTATAAATAGCTGCCTCTAACAGTTATATCTATAATAAGTCTTCAAACCAAAGCTAGATAACCATAAAGGAGAATCCTAATGGGGATTTTATGTAATGATAATCTAGGAAGAGTAGCAGGGCATAAGAGATAGGGGGCTGGGCTTAAGTGGGAGTTCTTAACCTGGGGTCCATGAATTTAAAAAAATCTTAATAACTATTTCAATATTTTTAGTTTCCTTTGTAATCCTATATATATTATTTTATTTATTAAACATTATGTTTCAGGAAGGGTTTAATAGGCTTCAATGCATTGTCAAAGGGGTCTATGATAAAATAAATATTAAGAAATCCTGGCGGTGGCAAAGAATTGGAAATTGCAGGGATGCCCATCATTTATGGAATTGCTGAACAAGTTGTATAAGATTGTGATGGAATACTACTGTGCTATAATAAATGATGAACCAGAGTATCTTAGAAAAACATGGATAGACTTGCACAAAATGAAGAAGAGTGAAATAAGCAGAACCAAGACAATATCGTCTAAAGTAACAGCAATATTGTTTTAAGAACAACTTTGAGTGAATAAGTCATTTTGACTATTATAAATACTCAAATTAACTACCAAAGACATATGAAGGAAGATGTTATCTGCATCCAGAGAAAGAAGCGATAAAAAGTATGAACAGAATGATTTTACATATATATGTATATATACACACTTATGTGTATAAATGCACACATATTTGTGCTAATGGTAGTCATCTCTAGGGCATGGGTGGGGAAGGGAAGAAGAAAATAAAAATGCATGACAACTTTATTATATATTTAAAAGGGATAGCAAGTTGTACATAATAAATTTGCAATTTCATACGCAATCATTTTTTATTTTACTATGTTATAGAAATGCTTGTTTTATTCCATAAATTAAAAATTAAATATATAAATTTTTAAAAAAAGAACTCCTGCCTTAGACTCCCAGAGATGTGGGTTTTCGAATCCGGTTTCTGACATTAGTTGTATTACCATGAGCAATCACTAAACCACAGAAAGCTCCCTAGCATAGCGTGAAGAACACTGGCTGGCTCTATAGTGAGGTGACCAAGGTTCAAATGCCCCCTCTGATACTACCTGAACCACCTTTGGCATGTTACTAACCCCTCCACCTCAGCCTTAATTTCCTTATCTCTAATGTGAGCTTCCTGAACTAGATGACCTCTAAGTTCCCTTTCTCTTCTAGGACTACTAAGTCATAGTTATAATGTAGCATGCAGTGATCCTACCCTATACCTATCTAGTTAATGCTAATCTAACCTGATTTTGTTTTTTGGAGGGGGGCAGTGGTTCTGCCCATCCAGGTTCAGCTTAAAAGACCTATGTGGCCTTAAGGAAATAATTTAACTTTTTTAGTCTGGGTTTCCTTATCTGTAGAATGAATAGTTGCATTAGATGATCTCAAAGGTCCCTTCCAGGTCCAAAACTAATGATCCTCTTACTTGATCTGCATCCTTTCTTGAGAAACATTTTTACACAAGGTAAAGTCTCAGCCTGAAATCCAGTTGTAGGAAAAAAAATGTAGTTCACAAGTCAGTTCACTGCTGATAGTATTATTTTTCTTCAGTGTAGCAAGATTATCCTTGGACCTACTGAGGAAATGGCAGCTATTTCCTAAATCACCCCTATTGTGATGACACATTGCCTTAATCAACCATTTTCAATGGTGAATTGGAGACAAGCTGGGAAGCTCCTTACTATGTCCAGGCACTGAGTAAGCCTTTTCTTGACAAACACAATTGTCCTTGCTTTCAAATAAAACGAATACTCTTTCATAACCCATTGAGCTTTTTTGAAATGTAGCAGCAGACAAAGAGACTAGTCACCATGCAGCAAGACAAAGTAATCACGTTGAGGGTCTAGTGGAGAAAAGTAATTGTCAAGAAAACACAGATAGGTGAGACTAGAGTTTGATTAGTTTTCACAAATAATGCCCTCTGTTATCATGTCCTTCTGACTTATTTGGCTCTAGCTGACCTTAAGTCTTGGGCACTGGCACTATATGGTGCAGTAGGAGATGAGGTTTCTCCAACTGTGTCTGTTTCTAGATCTATCCCCACCCCCACCCCCCAGATCAACTGATGTCTCTAAAAGCATATACCATAAGCCCTATTATATGGCAGACACTGAAGACACCAAGACAAAAATGAAACAAGACTTGTCCTTAGGGGGCTTACATTTTATAGTAGGAGATAGCATATATATAAATAAATGACCATATACATATAAATATTAGACTGCACCTGTGATTGCATTGGTATTGAGAACTCCCCACAAGGGAACTCCCTCTATCAAAGCAAATCAACGGCTCAGCAAAGCATAATTGAATGGCAAAGGGGAGGATTCTTGTGGACAGAAGAGAGAATAGCTTGTTTGAAGGCACTGCAAGAAGACCATGGGGTACCTGTATAGGACAAATGTGTAATAAATCTAGAAAGGTAGGTTAGATCCAGCTTGTCAAGGGCTTTAAATGCCAAAGAAAGAAATTTTGTTTCATCGCGTTAATAACAGGGTACCATTTAACTGCTCTGGGTCTCATTTCTTCTTTTATAAAACAAGTTGATTGGACAAAATGGTGTCTCAGGACTCTTCCAGCTCTAAATATATGGTTCTATAAATCAACATCATGGACAAGAAGAGGGGCTGGCATGACTGGACTAACATATCAATCATTGGAAGGAATTCCTAAATTGATGAGATCATATGAATAATTTTGGTTGGTATATGAAATGATGAGAAGCAACATAGATGGCATGGTAGAAAGAGCCAGTTTCAAAGCCAGAAAGACACAGCTAGGTTCAAGTCTCACTTCTGGAACATAACTGGCTACATGATTCTGGTCAAATCACTTAACTCCTAGATGATCTATTCTGCTCTCAAAACTATAGTTTACAAAGTGCTGACCTATGTTGTTTGTAGGAATTTTTTCATCTAGGAACATCTACATTAATTAACCCACAGGTCTAGCTCTTATGCCTATTTGTAAAAAGTCAAAACAGAAGTGTTCCTTCAGGAAGACTATAGTTTTCTTCTGCTAATCGTTTTTCCTACTGATTTATCTATTTATGTTCAAGGTCTTTGAGTTTCCTTCTTCTTGGCAGTTTCAGTCTTTTTCCCTCTCATTTTCCTTATCATTCACTTCCTGACTCCCTCCCCTCTGATTATGGTTTCTTTAGGTGCTGGATCTCAAAGCATCTCAGACTTCTCCTACACTGGACAATTCACTGTTCACATCCCTAGTGACCTATTCTGTTCCCTCTGTTCCTCAGTTCTCTTGGCCAGGCACCAGCAGTCCAGAGCCTATCTCTACCCTACCTCCCACCCCCACAGGTAGGTCAAAGCTTTGCTTCGTGGGTGCTTCTAGGTTGCCACCTCTGGAAGACTTTCGGTTTTTCAGGGTTGTGGACAATCTGGCTGTTTAGCACTGAACAAATTTCCACAGCCTGGGGCTGGGGTGTCCATGACACTGGAAAGAGGAAGTGGCCCTCAATGTACAGGGGTCAGTTTTCATGCAAGCTTCTGTCCTGTTCTTGGGTGTGCTCCTACAGCTTCACTTGTAGTAGCATGGGGGAAGCATTGCTAAGTGAGCACAGGGTTGTGAGTGTCAGTTCTTGTTTGTGGGTTTTTTAAACCTTCATTTGGGTTCTGGGTGTCCTAGACCAAGCTGAAGTTGCTTTCTCTTTGGCACTTAATTTCTGTTTTGGGGAGCTTTGAGAGGACATGGAGATCAGAGAAAAGGTCTAGTCTTCCATTTTGTTGCACCTATGACCCTGACAAAAAAAAATATTATTGTTTTTCTAAAGTGCCTCTATGGCCATAGGTCTTCAGACTGTTGCCAGATGGGTTATCAGCAAAACCTGCCCCTTGTATTTTCCAGGATACATACACTAGCCCCTGAAAAGAGTTGCATCTTTAGAAACACAAGATAAGTCTAGTTTAAAGGAGTGATGCTTACTTTTATGCACTTTCCATTTTTCTACTTATCTCTTTGTTCTTGTCTCTCAGGAAACTGAGGCCCTAGGAAGTTAAGTGACTTGTTCAAGGTCACACAACTACTAAG
Organism: Trichosurus vulpecula; assembly: GCF_011100635.1. Lineage (NCBI taxonomy): Eukaryota > Metazoa > Chordata > Mammalia > Diprotodontia > Phalangeridae > Trichosurus > Trichosurus vulpecula. Next base: position 234,785,254 of record NC_050577.1, read on the forward strand.
TGGCAGAGATGGGATTTGAACTGCTTTCATTGACGCGAGGCCCTGTTTTATGTTATTTTAAAAATTGTACCATGCAATTGAACACAGTCCTCCCGCTGCCCGCTCTTTTCCCCTCATCACCAGCACGAGGAGAATGGATTAGCTACTTTGACAGAACTTGTGCTCTAAGTAGGGCAGGTTGCAATTCAGACATTCTCCTCTCACCCTCTTCTTTGCTCCCTTCCTGGAACGTGTGCGTGTGTTCGGGAGAGTGTAGGAAGGAGGAAACCCGGCTAGTGTGCTCATCTGGGAGATGGGGAGAGGGTTGGCCCGGGGAAAGGGGGTTGGCGGGGGTGGGGTGGGGGGAAACCAGGCAGGACTGACAGTGTTCGAAGTCTTCTACTTGGAGTGCAGCTATTACTGTCACGCTTTTTACTGGGTACATCAGCATCGCCAAAACAATGAACCGGGGAAAGGAGGGTTGGAGCTGTTCGCTGCTGCCACACCCAGACCACAGTTAACCCCGGCTCTTTCTATCTCTAGCACCGTGGGAAGGAAGGCTCCTCCTTCAAGGAGCCGCGGTGTGGCACACCGCACGCCTGCCACGGCCTGAGAGAGGTTGGAGGTGGAACCGAGCCGCCAGTCCTCGCTTGAAGCAGCGCGCATCTTCCTCCCGGAGGCACCATTGTAAGGGGCACCGCTGAATCCCAGTGAGCTAGGTGCGGGGCGAGGCCAGAGCAGTACTCGCCTCCTTTCCGGCTCTTTTCTCTGCGGGGCTTCTGCTTGCGCCTTCCGGGGCCACGGGCGGGCGATCGAGGGCGGCGTGAGCCCGTGGGAGCTGCTGGCCCGGCCCCTAGCAGCGACAGCCGCACCAGCAACTGCACTCGCGCTGCATCTGGGGAGCAGAGTGTATGTGTGTGGATCTGCGAGAGAGCGCGTGTGCGTGAGGGGGAGAGCAAAGACGTGATTACTTCAGAATTTATTTAAGGGCCGGTGGAAACCACTGCAGCAGCTTCCAGGGGAAGCCCCTGCCCGCCAGAGAGAACGAGGAGGCGCACCGAGAACGAGCAAGGGAAGAAGGCGATGCCTTAGCAGCCCCACGGACCCCAATTTTAGTACAAGGCGCGCAGGCAGCAGGTTGGTTGGGGCGGGCCAACTTCTTAGAGTGGTTGGGACGGGTAAGCCTCCCCACGAGGCTTGGGGAAGATAAGTGGGTGTGTGGAGGGGAGGGAGGGTGGAGGGCGTGTATTACCTGCCCTTTTGAGTCAGGAGCGCATCTTTTAAGTGCATTTAGATGGAACATGGAACAAACCTGTACAGGATGGGGTGGGGGGAGCGGAATTCCTGACTAGCCTTTCTCACCTACTGTGGTGTTCCTTTTTACTGTTGCTTTGGGGTTAATGAATGCTCACTAACAACTCCTTTGTAAAGAAGGTGGCTGCTCAGAACCAGGTGGGGCGCTCTTCCTCCTACCCACCCCCCCATTCTATGCTTTTTTAGTGCCCACATTTTAAGGGACACAAGAGTGACTTTATTCACCTCTAGTGACCCAGACTTAGGAGGTGGGGACGGAAAGGAGATATAGTTGAGATTTCTGGTCCATTAGATTAAGTTTTGGAAAGTCAAGATGCTTCCTCTTTCCCCCTTCTCCTCCCTCCCCTGCTTCTTCTTCCAGCTGTAAGCGTGGATTGGTGTGGAGGCGGCTGCTCCTGGAAAGGGGCCGCTGGGGCTTTAAGAGCCGCTTCCCCCCCCCTCCTCCTCTTGACAATGGTCTGAGCCGAGCTCTGCTTCCCAAAGCAAAATTTGTAATATGCCATTTTTCCGATGGACGCTTATCCTTTTGGCTGCTGATGGAGGAGGCACGGGAAGATGCCGGGATGCTGCTGCTGCTGCCTCCAAGCCCACACACTTGCCGGCAAAGCGCTGGGGCCGGGGCTTTCTCTGAGCCACCTTCCTCCTACCCTTGCTAGGGAAACGGTCCAGGAGCGCCAGGCGTGAGCCGACACCCCCCTCCCCAACCCCCCATCAAGCCGGTGGAGACTGCGGTTGTCATTGATCAATTGAAGGAGCAGACGCCAAAACACAGGCATTAGGTACCAAATCTCCCCGGTAGCTCCACGCGCTCTTCATTCTTCTTCCACCCCCCTGGCCCCACCCCACCCCCAGGGAAGATGTATGTAATACAAGATTAATCCTCCTTTATCTTCTTCCCCTTTTCTCTCTCTTTTCCTTTCCTACTTCCCCTACTTCTTTACCCTCACCCCTCTTCCTGTGCTCCTAATTGATGCTGGGTGGTGAATTTTAGTGTGGGGATCGTGAAGTCAACTTCTGGGTGGGGGGGTGTGGCCGCTGGCTTTACTGTCCAGGGGAGTTCGAGGGGGAAGGGGGCTGGCCCAGTGAGTGTTAGGACATATGCAGATCAGTAGGGTGAAGAAAGTGGGAAATGCTTCCCTTGGAAATAACAGTCTTTTCTCCGGAAGACGTCAAAGAATTAAGTAGGATGGGGAATATGCATGCAATGCCGCTCAGACAATGGCAAAGATTCTCTCTTGCAGAATTACTCACTCCCGGTAGGTTAACTGAGGTGGAGCCCATGGGGTTCTTAAGACTAAACCATTGCAGTAGAAACTCATCCTTGCCAATAACTACCTCCTTGCCTTTCATGAGTTTTAAATTCTGATGAGCTATTGGGATAGAAAGATTCAATGACGTCCATCAAGGAGTTTAAGTCTTTGTAGTCTATGTCACATCTGAATAGGTCCTCCTTGGACAGCTTGAGATTGACAGAAAACAATTGCTTTTCAGCCTGCAAGTCCTGGAGTCTAGAGTCCAGCTGGCATCTAAAACTTTTGTTTGGAGACCAGAGGGATATGAAAGGCAGTCAAGGTTATAGTCAGAGGAATATTTTCCTCGTTTCCCATTTTGGGAAATTGAAATACTTCAAGGCCAGTTCAAGCACCAGCCACCAACCTAAAGTACCTACATTTATTTTCTTCCTCACCCCCCCCCCCCGCAAATGAATGATACTTCTAATTCCCCAATCTCACCTAAGAGTTATCTACTAGTGAAAGCAGTACCAAGTAGATTGCTGTACTGTATGCATCTCAGGATTTTTATGGTGAATTTTAACCATGTCCTTCCCCGATGTCCAAGAGTGAACTTGCATATTGTGAAATGTTAACAAACGCATTTAAAAGCCTAGGTAATATGATGAGGAGGGGATGCAGATTCCAATAAGCCATGCAAACTCCTTCATCTATCATCCATTCTGCAATTAGGTCTTTAAATTGTTCAGTCTATCTAAATTGATAAACCACCTATTAAAAAAAAACAGAGGGATGTGTTCAGGGAATATTGCAAGTGGAGTTTCAAATGATGACATTCATTAGAAAGAACCTGAGTGCTGATAAACCAAATGGAGCTTATACACAGAAGTAGTCCTTTTTTTCTGGGTGGCATGGCCTTTAAAAAATCCTTCTCTTTTTTTTCTAGTGGCTCTTTATTGCATTTGTAGAAAACTTGATAAAGTACAGGACTTAACTGAATCAATTGGACCAAGGTTTAGCTTGCTTTGTGATATATACACATACATACATACATGTATATATGTCTTAAGTATTTGAGAATGATCTATTCTGACAGCATAGAGTTTTTACAATTTTTTTTTTGTTTCAGATGGAATTCTTTACAATCTTTTAGGTATCCTGAAAGTTTAGGGAAGCAGAGATACCATTTATTCCTTTTATCTCCCAAGTAACCAGTAATGCTGGCACATTGGGATTTCTGAGTAGGAATGCTGGCACGTGCAGTGGAACTAATGTTTCATCACTGAGGCAAAATCAGCCAGGAAGAAAATGTGCTCACTGTTTATAGTGGGGTTAGGCTACCGTGTTCTTGAGAAGATATTTTTGGTTGAGAAAGTCAAGGGCTAGCTTTATGTTGGTAGGTTAAAAGTTGTTTAGTTACAGAGTAGATATAATACAATTGAGCCAGCATTTTTTATAGCCTTGTAGTACTTGGAGAAGATTAAGATTGATTCTGTATCATTTTCTGATTGATCCTCTTCTTGTGTGGAGGTTTGCCTCAGTTTGCCTTCTTCTTAAATTTCAATATAAAGGAATTATCTGCAGTTTTATTGCCCTATTTGGTTTTCTTTAGATCTATTTTAGTTAAAATAATTGGAGAAATAATCAAGTTTAGTAATTTGGTTTTTCAAGTGGGTAATGACTTGGGTAATAGAATAATGAACTCTTGTGTCTCTCCAATCTTTTAACCTAAGCAACTTTACTAAGCAACTTCAAGTGTTTTCTCCTCTAGTAGATGCTGTCAAAGCATTATAATTTTTTTGTGGCCTAAGATTTGGTTTTGACTTTAAGTACTAAAAAGAAAACAGTATGGGCTTCTTAGGATTATTTTTGAGACTGGCACAGCTGTTCACTATATTCATTTCATGCATGGCATGTGTGCTAATGGTTTTTGAGTATTGAACTGTCAGAACATCCCATGTATTCCTATTCCTTAACAGTTTTGAAAAGCAAATTTTGAAGACCCTTATTCCATTCTTTACTCTTTTCGCTGATAGTTTGTGATAGCAGGTAAAGATGAGAAAAATTCAGAATACTGCATTTTTACCCATAAGGAGTTGTCAAATTGTTGTAGAATAAAGTGCCCTTTGTTAGAGCTTTGCTAAAAAGTAGCATGATATGCTGTTGGGTGTTCTAACTTGGAGTTGGGAAGACCTGAGTTTAAATTCTTCCATTGACTTAAGTATCTGCCCAACTATGTACAATTCGCTTAGCATATCTGTGAATCTCACACAACTCTAAAATTGTATACTAAGGTACAGATCAATTCATGGTCGACATTTCTGGAAGGAGATCCCCAAGTTAGTCATTTAATGCATAAAATATGATGATCTAAACTTAGATATGGGCAATCATCCTTTAAACTTTAAGTGTGGAGAATAGTAAAGATAGCATCCAAAAATGTCCATTTAAAAAGAATTTTCACCAAACATTTATAACAAGCCAGGAAAATAGTCTTAAGAGCCATAAATACCCATTAATAAATCCTTATTCTGATACTTGCTAGCTGTATACCTAATCCTGGAAAAAGGGACTTCTAAGCCTCAGTTTCTTTATCTGTGAAATGGTGATATACTATTCACACTATTGCAGGATTTCAGTGAGGAATGTATTTTGTAATTATTAATTCAGTGTATAAATGTGAGCTGTTATTGCAGGTACTAACTTATTCACCTTTCTCGTCCTCATGCTGGTACTTAAAAAATAAAACCTTGACATTTTTCTCTGTGCCTGAAAACTCTAACTTCTTAAAGTTATGAAGAGTATACTTTATGCCTTTCTCTTCTCTGATGGTGAGTCAGTAGTATGTCTCTGTTACTCTGTTTGGCCATCGAAGATGTCACAAAAGTTTTAGCACAGTTTAAAGCAACTACTATTATGGTAACTGCTAAACTGTAGTAGCTTAAAACTGCACTAAGACTTTTGGGATATGCTTTTATCATGTATTTGTAGTAGTCACTTTGATATGGTTAGAAAACTAGGCATGAATGCTTTCCCCTAAGGGTCTGTGTTCTCCTTAGTGATTCAGGGCAGGGAAGGACCTTTCAGGATATCTAGTTTCATCCCCTCATTTTACATTTGAAACAACTGAGGCCCTGAACATTAACAAGACTTGTCCAAGGTGACACAGGTGAGTGAGTAGCAGAGCCAAGATTTTGAACCTGGGTCCTCTGACTCCAAATCCAGCATCCTTTTTGCTTTCTGACCAATCCAGTCACAGACAATTTCATTTCTCTCACCAATAACCTAATTTTTAGAAAGGAATGGTAAAATAAGTAACTAGTGTCAGATCTTTGGAGCTTGACCTCCTTCCTATTCAAGAAGATGACCTGAAAGGAGTGGCACCCAAGAGAGATTATTTATATAGAATGATGAATTGTAGTTTTAAGTCAGAGAATACTTTTAAAATCTACGAGATTTTACTATACCAAAATTCCAAAGTATAAATTACTAGCAATGTATAGTTGTTGACATTGAAAGAACAAGAAAACGTAATGATACACGTGTGGCCTATGTTGAATTGCTTGCCTTCTTAGGGAGGGTGGGTGGGGAGGGAAGAGGGGAGAGAATTTGGACTTCAAAGTTTTAAAAAATGATGTTCAAAAAAAAGTTTTTGCATGCAACTAGGAAATAAGATATACAGGTAATGGGGCATAGAAATCTATCTTTCCCTACAAGAAAGTAAGGGGAAAGGGGATGGGGGGGGGCAGTGGGGTGACAGAAGGGAGGGCTGATTGGGGAATGGGGCAATCAGAATATATGCCATCTTGGAGTTGGGGGGAGGGTAGAAATGGGGAGAAAATTTATAATTTAAAATCTTGTGAAAATCAATGCCGAAAACTAAAAATACTAAATAAATAAATAATAATTAATACACTAAAAAAACAAACAAAAAGAAAAAATAGGCATTTTAAATAACTGAGGTCGAAACCAGTCTGAGTTAGTGAGAAATGTGAATTATAGAGCATTTTAAAAGATAAAAAAGAAAGAACAAGAAAAATTGTGTTGTAACAAATGGAAAATTATAGAACATTAAAGAATTGATGAAGAATTGTAAAAGCTTTTGTGACCTCTCTCATCATTTATTTCAACTCTTGATGGCTCTTGGGTTTTCCCCTGAAGCATGATGGAAAAAGCATGGGATCTAGAGTTATTGATCCCGGGTTCAAATCTTGAGTCTGCCATTTAGTAAATAATGTGACATTGGGTAAGTCACTTAATGGCTCTGGACCTCACTTTCTTCATCTACAAAATAAAGATTAGGTGATCTCTAAAGTCCCTCTGGCTGGAGAAGGCAATGGCAAACCTCTCTAGTATCTTTGCCAAGAAAACCCCAAATGGAGTCATGAAGAGTTAGATGTGACTGACAAATGACTGAACAACAAAGTCCCTTTGAGCTCAAAATTTTTGATCCCATGAAATTATGAAACAACTAAAAATAGGTTGAATCATAGCCAGATTCAGACCAGGGAGAATTTTCCCCGTGTTAATTTGCCTTTAAATTTGTTCTTCTTATGTAAAAAATAAAGTCCTATTTTCTCATTCTTCATCATGGTGTAGAGGTGACTTTGTATTCTCAAAGGCTATGCCAGAAGGGGAGTATCTGTGCCAGGCATTACCAGGCTGGACAGGCTTTGAATTATGGGCCATGGGATAGACTGAGAAACTACCATCATCACATAGAGTTTCTTTGCCAGGAGGCTTGACCACTAGACAAAGTTTTTTTTTCTTATTGAGGTGAGAGGATTGTAGGGGGAGGGAGCAGCAACTCAAAAAAAACTTTGTCTTTTCCACTGTGGAGAGATTGTGATTTGTGGCAATAAGAAAATTACAAACCCTGATTCAAACATCAAATTATTTCAACAATAAATAGGGTGATTTGGAAATGATTTCAGTAATTATGTATTAAGTGCCCACTAAATGTGAAATGATGTGTTAAAGAAAAAGGTGGAACAGGTAATGAAATTCCTACCCTCAGAGTCTTAATAACTTGCGGGGGTGGGGTGGGGCAGAGGGACTAAGAGGTATACACAGATAAAGGTGTTAAAGCACATTTATGATAAGTGCAAAGGATAGCAACAGACGTTATATACCAGGAGAAGTGTGAGGAGGGAGAGAGAACTTTCAGCTGGGGAGGGATTACATAAGGGGAGACACCTGAAGGGGGTGAAATGGTTGCGCTTGATTTGGGGATTAATGGAAAGGATCTAAATAGGTAAAGGTATGGAGGAAGGAGTTCATTACAGGCATATTTGTGGAGGTCAGGGAGAGAATATGGTAAGAAAAGAAAATAAGGAGTGGTCTGCTTTAGCTCGGCTATAGAGTAGTGAATGAGAAGTAGAGGGGGATAGGTATAGAAAAAGACAGGTTTGGGAATTCTTTGAATGTCAGGATTTAATGCTTTCTTCAGCAGACAATGGGGATCTATTGAAGGCTTTTCAGAATGACAGCTTCCAAGCTCAAAAATATATGGTCCTTTAAGTTGTTAAAGCACTTTGCATCCATTATCTTACTCAAAAGCCTACCCTGATTATGATAGGAGGAGAGAAGAGGGACTGGAGATAGAACTTGTTAGGAAGCTATAGTGAGAGTCCAGGGCAAAGGTGATGAGAAAAAACCTGTGGGATGTGTTTGCTGTGGAAATGGACAACAGTTGGTAGACGAGAGAAAATTGTACAAATAAAATTAATAAGACACAGATAGAAATATGGCCTAGTTCAAGGCTTTTCCTGTCTGTTAGCTTATTCCTAGTAGAGAAAATATTAAGTTATTAGATAAAAATTGCCATTTGTGGCACTGACTTTTTGGAAAATTTAGGAATATTAGATTGTATGGACATAGAGCATGGCTTGGTGGACTGGAATGAGCATTGGGCTGGGAGCCAGGAGCCCTTGGGTTAGGCCCAACTCTGTCCTAACCAGCTGCGTAACCCTGGGAAGAAAGGTCACCTCTTTGGGCTGTAAAAAGTCTGGATGTTAGAGGCTGGAATCTTTACCCTTTTAAGATCTCCAGTCCTAAGCTTCTGTGCACCAGACAGGAAACCAAAAGCCTTTAAATTGTAATTACTATGTAACAATCTGGACAAATGTGTCTACCGTAGTTTTTTTTTTTTTTTTTGAGCTTAGTCTAAGTGTGTCTATAACACTTATTGAGTGCCTGTGTCAATTCAACAAACACTAATAATCAAGTTCCTGTTCTGTGCAGGACCCTATGCTAAGTGCTGAGATATCGAAGTGAAAAATAAAATAGTCCCTGGCCTCAGGGAGTATACCATCTAATGAGGAGAATACAAGATAAGACCTATAAATAAATATGACAGAAAGTTGACTGTTACAAGATAAAGAACCAGTGCTGTAGAAAATTTAGGGAGAACATTAGTTGTCAAAGATGATTCTCCCTCGTTTCCCACCCCATTTCTCCCCCATCTCTTCCCCACCTTGTCCCCCCATGCTCCCGTGCCTGTCTTGCTCCCCATGCCCCCCCGTGGCCCCCTTCTCTCCCCTTTTGCCCCCTTCTACCTCCTTGTACACCCCTCTCTTCCCCTCTCCCCTTCTTCCCACTTATCCCCCACTTATCCTCCCACTTATCCCTCATCTTTTCCTCTTCTCCCTGCTTCCCCCACTTCTCCCTCCCTTCTCTCCACCTTCTCCTTCCCTTCTTCCCCCCTTCTTTCTAAGTTCTTTCCCCTGCTCCCATGTATAACATGTATATATATAGATAGATTTCTCTAATATATAGGCACATACATATGTATACATACACACAATATATACACATATGTATGCATATGTATGCGTACATATATGTATGTATGTATCCTTATTTCAGGAGGTGGGGGGTGGAGGTGATGGGACAAGCAAAATCAGGAATAGTTTCATAAATAAGCTAATGTTGGCCAATGAAGGAAGAGAGGATTTCCACCTAGAGAGGTGGAAGTTTTGGTCCAGGCATGGGAGAATTTGTGCCAATATAACTCAGAATGTATTTGGAGGCAGCTAGGTGTCAAAGTGAATAGACAGCGGGGCCTGGAGTCATAAAAGACGTGAGTTCAAATGCAGCCACAGAAACTTGCTAGCTGTGTGACCCTGGACGAGTCATATAATTTCTGTTTGCCAAAATTCCTCAAATGTAAAACAGGGCTAACATGGTACCTCCCTCCCTTCCTGATCCTTGTGAGAATCAAATGAGAGAACAATTGTAAAGTGGAATGCCACCGATTCTAAACAAGTGCTTGTTTCTTTCCTTTGTTCTTTTGTGGACCGTTCTATGAAATGTGCCACTGGTTGGCACCCAGTCTCTCTTGGTATATTCTCTTATATCAGTTACCATAATACTGTTCTCTTTCTATTCTGAGACTCAGACTCATTCGCACGTTCAGTCTGACTCTTTATGACCCCATTTGGAGTTTCCTTGGCAAAGATGCTGGAGTGGTTTGCCATTTCCTTCTCCTGCTTACTGTAGTGATGCGAAAACTGAAGCAAAGAGAGTTAAGTGACTTGCCAGGGTCATACAGCTACCAAGTGTCGTTGGCCAGATTCAAACTCATGAAAATGAGTTGTCCTAACTCTAGGCCTGATGCTCCACTGTGCCACCTAGCTACCCCTTTATTCATTTTAAACACATAGTAGGTACTTAATAAATCCTTATTCCCTTGTTCCTTTCCTGCCTCCTTTCATCTCTCTCTCCCTCTCTTCCTCCCTTCTATCCTTCTTTTCTTCTGAAGGGAAGGATCAGTTCCAAGAACAGCAAATTGTTTTGTTTGGTTGGGACACAGAGTACACTGAAGGGTACTGTTGTACCAGACAGAAAGGTAGTTGGAACCAGATTGTGGAAGACTTTTGCTACTAGTCTTTATAGTTTGTATTTTTATACTATAGCAACAAAAGCCAGGGAGGGCTTTTTTGAGCAGGAGAGTTAATACCTAAAGGTAATTTTGGCAACATGGTCAAAAGTAGTTTGGAAATGTGGAGAATGGAGGCAAGGAAGGCAATTAGGAGTTCATCACAGTCATCTTTGACAGGTAAGGTTCTATTCCAGGATGGCACCAGTGTACCTGAAGAGAAGAAGATGTGTGAAACTTTGCCAAGGAAGAATGGACAGTACCTACCAACTGATTAGATGTATGCGGTGTCAGAAGGAAGAGTCAGATGTCTCTTTTCAGGGGAGAAACCAGGCCAGCCATGTTCATATATGTTTTTTTATAGACAAACGCAGTATTTGAATCTATGGTCACTATTGGAGGTGACCTTGGAGGACAAAATACATGTAAAAATAAAATGGTGAAAATAAATGGTGAAAAAATGTCAAGTGAATGAGACTGAGAAGGACCAGTCCCAACATCGAAAGAGAATAGTATCAAAATAGCTAAAGAAGAGCATATCAAGAGAGATGGGTGGTCGACCAGTTCCAAATTTCATAGAATGGTTAATGAAGGAAGGAAGTAAACAAGTATTTGTTAAGCATCTACAATGCTCCAGGTACTGTGCTAACCACCTTACAATAGTTCTCTCATTTAACCCTCATGACAACCTTGGGAGGTAGGGTGCCATTGTCCCCATTTTGCAGACGAGTAAGCTGGGGCAAGCAAAGGTTAAGTGACTAGCCGAGGGTCACACACTAAATATGTGAGGCTGGATTTGAACTTATTTCTTCTTAACTTCAACCCCAGCCATCTATCCATTGCTCCACCTAGCTGCCTTCAAGAAGGAAAAGAACTGAGGAAAGACCTCATTGGCTTTGGGAAATATGTTGTTGTTGTTCAGTCATTTCAGTCATGTCTGAGTCTTGACAAACAAACTGGAGTGGTTTGACATTTTCTTCTCCAGCTCAGTTTACAGTTGAGGAAACTGAGACATGGCTAAGTGACTTGCCCAGGGTCATACATATAGTAAGTGTATGAGGACAGAGTTGAACTGAGAAGATGAGTCTTCCTGACTCCAAGCCAGGAACGCTATCTACTGTGCCACCTAGCTCTTCCTGGCTTTGGAAATTCAGAGCTTGCTAATAACATTGAGGTTTACATGAAGTAGAAGATGGAGAACATATGCCTCTCTGAATTGTTATTCAAGATTCAATTCAAGTCTCTAACTCTTTCATGAAATTTTTGGAAACTTATACTGCAGTGCTGGGATTATCCATACCTGGCCCAACCAATCCCCCTTTTGGGGGATTCTCCTTTAAGTTATGTTTTATTTCACCTATAGCTGCTGTATGCCCCTTCTGTCCTAGGAGATTAGAAGCTCCTTTGGGTCAGTGCTATGCTAGCACTTAGCATAATGTCATATACACATATGTATGTGTGTATATGAAATATGTGTGTGTGTGCATACATGCAACTAAATCTTCTGAGGCTTTTGACTTGAATCCACCTCAGGTAGTAAGAGATGGAGTGCCAAAATCAACAATCATTTATTAAACATCTACTGTATGCCTGGACAACGTCCTAGGCACTAAGGCAAAAAGAAAATGTCCCAATTGTCACAGTTGCTGAGAGTAGCAAAATCATTCACAATTGAGCATTGTACAATATATTTTTACAGTGTACAATGTTGTCCTGATTCTGCTCACTTTGCATCAGTTCATATAAGTCTTCCCAGGTTTTTCTGAAACCATCCTGCTCATCATTTCTTTTTTTATATAATTAATATTTTTATTTTTAGTTTACAATACTTAGTTCCACATAACTTTGAGTTCCAGATTTTCTTCTTCCCCCTTCCCCATCCCTCCCCAAGATGGCATGGAATCTGATATTTCTTCTGCATATGACTTTGCATTGAACTTATTTACACAATAGTCAAGTTGTAAAGAGGAATTATGACCAATGGAACGAATCATGAGAAAGAAGAAACAAAACCAAAAAAAAAAAAAACAAAGAGAAAAACAAAAGAGAAAAAAAGGCAAGCATAAAGTGTGCCTCAATCTGCATTCAGAATCCATAGTTCTTTCTCTGGCTGTGGATAGCTCTCTCCATCATGAGTCCTTTGGAGTTGTCTTTGCACCTTGTATTGCTGAGAAGAGCAAAGTCTATCAGGGCTAGTCATCACAGAATCCATATATCTGTGGTTGTATATAACGTTCTGGTTCTGCTCCGCTCATTCAGCATTATGTCGTGTATGTTTTTCCAGGTTATTATGAAGTCCATATCATCCCCATTTCTTATAGCACAATAGTATTCCATTACCTTCACATACCACAACTTGTTCAGCCACTCCCCAATTGATGGGCATGCACTTGATTTCCAATTCTTTGCTACCACAAAAAGAGCCACTATACGTATTTTTGTACATATGGGTCCTTTTCCCACTTGTGTGATCTCTTTGGGATACAACCCTGAAGTGGTATTGCTGGGTCAAAGGGTATGAACATTTTTATAGCCTTTTGGCCATAGTTCCAAATTGCTCTCCAGAATGACTGGATCAGTTCACAACTCCACCAGCAATGTAACGATGTTCCAGTTTTCCCACATCCTCTCCAGCATTTATCGTTTTCCTGTTTTGTCATTTTAGCCAATCTGACAGGAGAGATGTGGTATCTAAGAGTTGTTTTGATTTGCATTTCTCTAATCAGTAGTGATTTTGAGCAATTTTTTGTATGCCTATAGATACGTTTAATTTCTTCTTCTGAAAACTGCCTGTTCATATCTTTGACCAGTTCTCAATTGGGGAATGACTTGTATTCCTATAAATTTGGCTCAGTTCCCTGAATATTTTAGAGATGAGGCCTTTGTCAGAGACACTAGTTGGAAAGATTTTCTCCCTATTTTCTGCTTCCCTCCTAATCTTTGTTGCATTGACATTTTTTGTACAAAACATTCTAATTTAACAAAATCAGAATTATCTATTTTTGCCTTTTGTAATGCTCTCTATCTCTTCTTGTGTCATGAATTCTTTGCTTTTCCATAAATCTGATAGGTAAACTATTCCTTGCTCTCCCAAATTGCTTATAGTATCAGCCTTTATTCCTAAATCATGAACACATTTTGACTTTATTTTGGTATATGGCGTAAGATATTGGTCTATGCCCAGTTTCATACTGTTTTCCAATTTTTCCAGCAGTTTTTGTGAAATAGTGAATTCTTAGCCCAGAAGCTGGATTCTTTGGGTTTATCAAAGAGTAGATTGCTATAGTCGTTGACCACTGCGTCCTGTGTACCTATCCTATTCTACCTATCCACCACTCTGTTTCTTAACCAGTATCAGGTAGTTTTGACGACTGCTGCTTTGTAGTACAGTTTAATATCTGGTATGGCTAGGCCACCTTCTCTAGCATTTCTTTTCATTAATTCCCTAAATATTCTAGACCTCTTGTTCTGTAGTACAATAGAATTCCATCACTATCATATGCCACAATTTGTTCAGCCATTCTCCAATTGATGGGTCTCCCCTCAATTTCCAATTCTTTGCCACCACAGAAAAGCTTCTATAAATATTTTTGTACATATAGGTCCTTTGCCTTTTTCTTTGATATCTTTGGGATACAGACTTAGTATTGGTGTTGCTGGGTCAAAGGGTGTTCACAGTTCTATAACTCTTTGGGTGTAGTGCCAAATTGCTGTCCAGAATGGTTGGATCAGTTCACAACTCCACCAATGGTGCATTAGTGTCTCAATTTTCCCATTACCTACAAAATCTATCATTTTCCTTTTCTGTCCTGTTCACTAATCTGATAGTGTGAGGTGGTACTTCAGAGTTGTTTTAACTTGCATTTCTCTAATCAGCAATGATTTAGAGGATTTTTTTTCATGTGACTATTGATAGCTTTGATTTCTTCTGAAAACTGCCTGCTCACACCTATGTGATCTTGAGCAAGTCAATTTATACTCTCTAATCTTCAGCTACTTCATGTGTAAAATGGGGGAGTCGGAATAGATGGCTCAGAATGTCCTTCTAGCTCCCACTCTTATGTGCAGGGCGGTGAGGATTCACTGTGAAACTTATGTTTTCGAAAACTCTTTTAAAGGTAGCTAGGTACACATGTTTAAGAAAGAGACTGAACTGGAGGGAACGGTGCATTCCAGGCCTCAGAAGCAGCAGTGCTGAAAGGTCACCTTCGTGACCTCTAAAGAGATGAAGATCTCAGTAGGGAAACACTGAACATTAAAACTGTTGAAATAAGAAAGACCAATCCTTAAAAGGTCAGAATCCTACATGTCAAAGAGCCCACGTATGATGACGATGTTCTCTTTCCTAACCTTTTGTTTTCCTTTCCTTTCTTTAAGCAATGATGTGTGAGGTGATGCCCACGATAAACGAGGACACCCCAATGAGTCAAAGGGGGTCCCAGAGTAGTGGCTCGGACTCGGATTCCCATTTTGAGCAGCTGATGGTGAATATGCTGGATGAGAGGGATCGGCTTCTAGAAACCCTTCGAGAGACCCAGGAAAGCTTGTCGCTTGCACAGCAAAGACTTCAGGATGTCATCTATGATAGAGACTCCCTCCAGCGACAACTTAATTCAGCTATTCCACAGGTATGATTCTGTCACGCTTGTATCACACTCCAGGGGAAAATGAAACAAGACTTGTGTTAGTCCCATTGTTGGGAATGCTATTTTTTTTATTCCTACCATTCATTTTAACTTCTGTGGTTTGGGAGTGTGTGTGTGGATGTTGGGGATGGGGAAAGAAACAGCAAGGGGGAAATCTACATAATTTATTAAGCTCTTATTATAAACCTACATAATTTATTAAGATCTTATTATAAATCTACATGATTTATTAAGATAAATTGAATAGGAAAAAAGGTAAAATCCCATATACAGGGTACAAAAAAAGTCAACTATATCAGTAGAAGATTGAGGACATGTTGTAAAAATCATGTGAAAAAGGCCTTGACCTTAGTGGACTACAAGCTCATAAGTTAGTGGTATGGTATTATTCCCAATCAAGATTAATGTCATTTTAGATTGCATTAAAAGAAACTTAATAACCCCCAGAACTATGGAAATGATAGTTCCATTTTATTCTGCTCTGATCATAACACATCTGGATATTGTGTTCATTTCTAGGCATGGCATTTTAAGAAGGCCATTAACAGCCTGATGAACATCTATAGGAAGGACAGAAGGGTGGTGGTGGTGGTGGTGGTAGTAGTGGTAGTAGTAGTAATGATGGGGAAGCGTGCGTGCATGTGTATGGGGGGGATAGCGGTTGCCAAGTATCTGAACAGATTTAATGCAAAAAAGATATCTGAGTTGGGCCTAAATGGCAGCTAACAGCAAAAACTAGAGAAGCAATATAGGCTAATTATGAAAGGGAAAAAATTCCTAACAATTAAAGCTGTCCCCAGGTGGAATGTATTGCCTTGGGAGATTGGTTTTATTCCCCCTAAGTGTTTTTGAGTGGAGACTTGATGATGTTTGTAAGGGATGTTGTACACAGCACTTCTGTTGAGATAATGATTGGACTAGTGGACTAGAGGGTCACTGGGGTCCCTTGCAACTCTTGGAATGTGTGATATTCAGAAGTAAATGGGAGAGCTGGATGTTATGGCATGTTAGAAAGGTGGAGAGTGGCAGACCTTATGAACCCTGGAGGTCTGCCATGGGGTAAGCTAAGCTGATTGGGTGTCTTCATTAAATGCAATATAGTAAGCAACCTAGGAGGGGAGGGGACTACTTTGCTTAGGATGGGGTTAATTGACCCAAGTAGGAAATGGAGCAGGTCTCCTACTGATCAGTAGTGAGATTGGTCCCATGAGAGGCCCCTGCACTTCTAGCATGGGTGAGATAGGAGAAAACAGAGTGAAATAATGAAAACTAAATGGGGGAAAGGTATATGTGTATGTATGTGTATATATACATACACAAGTATTCGTGATACTTCAATTTCTTGTACTTCACTCAAATGGAGGCAATGCTTACACACTACCTGCTTAAATGAAT
Organism: Trichosurus vulpecula; assembly: GCF_011100635.1. NCBI lineage: Eukaryota > Metazoa > Chordata > Mammalia > Diprotodontia > Phalangeridae > Trichosurus > Trichosurus vulpecula. The sequence goes on from NC_050577.1 coordinate 234,801,699, forward strand.
ATTTTTCTTTTTTGGCAGAGAAGCAAATAATTACTTGTAACTACTTATTTTTATAAAAGACTCATTTTAAGCTTATTCTCCCTTCATGTGGATAAAAAGCAAATAGTTAATGATACTGTAGCTATTTATAAATACCTTAATTATATTCTTGCCAGATAGAGTGAACATTTTTACTTATTTTAGTCTTTAAAGTTCACAAATATATTTATTAGACAATTTTAGTAGTTCTCATCCTAATGAAAATCTATCTTGGAAAATGTTAAGGGAAAAAACCATCTAGCTGCATTCAATGAATTTTCAACAGCTCTAGACAAAACCACATCTGAGGCTTAAAATGGAGAATTAATTGCTGAGCCACTTTCAGTAATCTTTGGAATATTGTTGAGAATGGGATAGGTGCCATATGATAGAGAAAGGTCTATGTTCTACTGAAGTTAGTAACAGAACTGAAGGTCAGGGGTGGGTGATGCTATAGCTGGTTGTAGATATGTGGAATCATCAGCATTAGAGAGAGGTAAACCCATAGGCTTTCATGGGGACACTGATAGAGAGTATGCAGAGAAAAAAGAGGAGGCCCAAGATAGAGCCTTCAGGAATGCTCAGTTAGTAGATATGGCATGAATAAAGAACCATCAAAGGAACCTGAGGAAAGGCAGGAAGAGAGATGAGGATAGTGTCATAAAAGCCCAGAGAGAAGACAGTACTTAGGAGGAGAGTATGGTGGAGTAATCTCAAAGAGTATAGAGAAGTTAAGAAGCGTGAGGACCAAGAAAAGACCATTGGATTTGGTAATTAAGCATTCACTGATAGCTTTGCAGAGGGCAATTTGAGGTGAAGGTTGAAGTTAGAATTCTGTCTCAATGTGAAGAGTTGAGAAGAGAAATGAAGGGAAGGAAAGGCCACAAGCCAGGAGAGCTTTTTTGTTCCCAGGAATTTATCTCTGAGAGTGGAGACAGATACAGGACAATAGCCTGAAGGGGCAGTGAGGTCTAGTGAGTTTCTCTTCCCACCAAAGGGGATGATGATAAGAGTGAAGGTAATCTGCTGTAGAAGTTGAAAAGGGCATGGGATACAGAGAGGGGATTGCAGTTATCCAGTCCCAATGATGCTGAATTACACCAATCCCCCATCCTACTTCCCATTCTTTCATTTTCAACTCTACAGTTCTATTGGGCAGCTAGGAGGTACAGTAGAAAGAGTACTGGGCTTGGAATCAGGAAGATTCATTTCCATGAGTTCAAATGCAGCCTCACTCAGACACTTAATAACTGTGTAACTTTGATTTGAATTCATGAAGATGAGTCTTCCTGATTCCAAGCCCAGTGCTCTAACCACTGAGCCACCTCGCTGCCCCCACCCCAGATTTGTAGAATACTAATACATCTTTTCTCCTCCAATAAAATGTTTACCTGTTGATTGACAGAAGTCAGGAGACTTTAATTTATGATGTTGCTACACTAAGAATCCAAGTGACCTACCCAAATTGCTGGGCTTTTAGTGTCCTGCTTGGTTAAATTCCATTTCATGTTTACCTACTTCATAGGGCTATTGAAAGGTAAGAATGAAAAGATTTGAGGGGAAAATTAAGCATGCAATAGAAGTGTAATATATTACTAGGCTACATGAACAGTTTCCCAGGTGAAGGCAAATATGCTACACATGAGGAAGCCTGACGAAGATTTGGGTAAAGAGATCATGATATGCATTGCTGGATCTTTCGTTTTCTTGGCATAGTGGTGCCTCTACCAAAGGTCAAGGCTTTTCAATGCTAATAATCTAAATTATATGTGAAATTTCTACTTCACAATTTTTCTCTGAATAATTATAATAGCTAGCATATATATGTATACATGTTTGCATTTATGTTTGTGTATATATGTGTATACACACATATATAATATATGTATATTGTTGCTCAGTTGCTTTCATTCATGTTCAACTCTTCATCACCCCATTTGGGGTTTTCTTGGCAAAGATACCAAAGTGGTTTGCCATGTCCTTTTCCAGCTCATTTTACAGATGAGGAAACTGAGGCAAACAGGGTTAAGTGACTTGCCTAGGGTCTCACGGCTAGTGAATGTCTGAGGCCAAATTTGAACTCAGAAAGATGAGGCTTCCTGACATTGGGTCCAGCACTCTATCCATTGTACCATCTAGCTGTGCTCCTCCTCCCTCTTCCCCTCCTTCTCTCCCTCCCTCTCTGTCTCCCTCTCCTTCCCTCTCCATCTCCATGTGTGTCTTCATATCTATATTTACATCTATCTATACACATATATGTGTGCATATGTACCTATGCACATATATATGTGTATATGCGTATTTATGTACATATTAATATATATATATATATATATATATATATATATATATATATATATATATATATAGCTATCTATCTGTCTAGCTGTCTCTTTATCTCTTTAAGGTTTACCAGGCACTATTACCGTAATTCCCCACATATAAGATGCACCTTCATTTTGGGGCCCAAAATTTGGAAAAAAAAACCGTATTACATGAAGTTGTTGAACTCCAGTTTTATTCATCCGCTTATAGCTTTCAGGCATCTTTTGGGCAAGTCTGGTGCATGTACGCATGCTTAGTCTATTCCGTTTGATGAACCTGAAGCACCAGTTGCATCCTCCTTTGAAATCAGTGACTTCTTTTTCATCAGCAGCTCTTCTTGCCTCATGCTTAACCATCTTTGTGGACACATGAATTCCAGTTGACCTTTGCTCTTCAATCTATATTGTCAATTCCCTCTGTACATCAGGCCATTTTGCTGACTTGCCTCTCATGGCCTTCTTCCGCAGTGGTGTTTTCAGTAGGATTTCTTCTTCCTGTAGCCTGTCTTGGATTGTTTTCTCAGTTGGAGCAGGACCAGACTTACGTTCAGCAGCATGATTTTCATTCACTTTTGCAAACTGGATCACTTTTAACTTGAATTCATCACTTGTATGAATATATTTTCTGAGCCATTTTTGGGCAGAATGCGGCAAATTGTAACTTAATATACCGGTAACCAATGCGAAACAATGAGCGCAAAGACAACAAGCTGGAAAAAGCGGTAAATGCAAGTAAAAAACTACAACAATGAGTGCAAAAAGAAGCATGAAAAAGAGGGAAATGCAAGTAAAAAAAATCTACAACCACTGTATAAGACATACCCAGTTTTTAGACCCCAAATTTTTCGAAAAAGGGTGAGTTTTATACATGGGGAAATACGGTATCCTATTTGATCCATACAACAATTCTGGGAGGTGGGCGCTATTATTATATTCATTTTACAGAAGAGGAAACTGAGACATGTGGAGTTGAAGTGACTTGCCCAGGGTCATGTAGCCAGTAAGTGCCTGAGGCCACAAGGTCCAGGAAGAGGTTCTCCCGACCACTGTTGTTATAGAAGATTTGAAGAAAATGGCTTAATGCCAACTTATTTCTTATATTTTACAGGGCAGGAAGAGGAGGACTATAATTTGTCCTTTGAATTCAAAGTCAATAGAAAGCAAAGTAATTATTGAATTATACTCATGTATCTACTATATACTGTCTTACTGAAGATGTTTACAAACTAGAACTTTGACTTAGTAACTGCTCACACTATGATCTGATCTTCCATTTACAGTGTGAGTGAATCCTGCTTTATTTCATCATGTCTCTATGGGGCTGGAAGCTGTGGTGTGCAGTTAGTATTTTTAAGTCTTTTGAGCTCCTTTTCATGTGGCATTCCTTTTGGAATTCCTGGAGCTGAATGCTGTGGTGATTTGGGAGGGTGAGATATATCCAGAACAGTTTTGAGGTGATAAAGGGTTGTCATGTTGAAGGCTTGTTCTTTTTCTGCTGGTTTTGCTGAGTTCCAACAGTCTACACATAAGAACATAACCTGAGGCAAGTATTTCTAAATAGCACTCTTTAAAATCTCTCCATCTTTTTTTTTTATCCCCTACTCTCAGCTCAAGATACGGCAAAGTGGAAGCCTGATGGATGGTATCTTTCAGAGGCAGTTAAATGCAAACCTTATGGGTAACATTAGATTCATATTCAGTTGGGAGGAAGCTTATGTGGGGGAAAAGTTCTGGTTTTCCCCAAATGAAATCTCATGGCATAGCATAGGTCTTCCCTGGAGAAGGTGATAATTTTATTCCTAGAAAGTGGAGTTGGACATTCTGTTTGCATGGTGCCTTTAAGGTGTATTAGCTTGCACTTCACTATGGCAGTGTGGAATCCTCAAATATTTTGGTTGTCCTTGTAACATGAATAGGTGAAAATAACTAATAGAATGGGAACCAATGAGCTAATCAGTCACGATGGCAAATGTAAAACATAAAAGGAAACACTAATTTAGGAATCATTTAAGGACATTTGGAGAGGGAAAAAGAGCCCAAAACGAGAATAATTCAGGATACAAAGGAAATCAGTTATATTGAAACAGTTATCAAGCTATTTCTTTAAAATCCAGGTACTCTAGGATAAAAATTCTTCCATTACCCCAACTTTATTTTTCCTTGTAGTTAAGTTATTCAGGGACTCTTGAGTTTTCTTTTCTGATGTCCAAACTAGGATACATATGTATTGTGAAACATTGAATTTTCAGTATTTATTCTGAGCTTCAGGCTCCCTTGCTTCAAATTTATAGGGATAACTTTTGTTACAATTCTGTGTCATTTTAAAAATTAATTTAATACATTTTACTGATGTCTTCTGCCATTAAATGATGATTATTTCTGAGGGAAATACAGCAACACAAAACAGTCTCCCTTAACATTGAATCCCCATATGCAATGGGGAGCACATGAAAATTTTTTAAAAGTATAATTCAAAACAAAAATAAAGAAGTCAGACCTTATTTGATGGGGCAGAGATTAAAAATTATCACCAAACTCCTGGGTAATTTTCCATAAAAGAAAAATAAAAGTAAAATGAATGCCTATGGTCCAGTTGGTCAGCAAGCAGAGCGACTGTTATATTCCAAATAATATAGAAAAAACTTTGAATTAATGACACAGATCTCACCCCCAAATCACTACAGCATTGAGCTTCAGGAACTCCAAAAGAATCTCACATGAAAAGGAGATCAAAAAAAAAATAAAAATACTAGCACTGCACTACAGCATCCATCTCCATACATAAGATTCACTCCCACTTTGAACCAACATTCCTAGAGTTAACCTCTAGTAATGAAAATTTCCAGTGACATTGCCCCTGACCTTAAGAACTTATTTTCTGCTAAGGGAAGATATATGTAGGGGTAAAAGAGCAAAGGTAAAAGAGCTTTGGTGTAGACAGCCCCAGAGATTGAGTAGAGCTACAGGGAGTTTACTACTCCACTAAAGTCAGAGGTATAGACCAAAAAAAAAAAGGTTATCACAGCATTTGGTGGTAATATTAATTTGATTGTTGTTCCCTGAGCAGGAGATGGAAAGTGGGAGGGAGTGGTTGCAGAGCAGATGCCAATATTTCTATACTACTAGACCCTGGCTGATGATGAGGTGGAATAAAGCATGTTGTGGGATCCCCTAGATAGCCAGGTTTGAAATGTGAATTGACTCAATAACTCTCCAATCTTCAGGCATCTCTATCTCCAGTCAAATCTCAAAGCTAAGTGGATTAACTTCCTCAAGGTAAAGGCAGGGTCATTGGATGTTCTATTCTAGAGAATAGTTTGCTGCTCCTGATGGGGAAAGGTGAATGACCAAGTTAACTCATCTCTGGTGTCCCAGTAGATAGTTGGATGGGTTGCTTGATAAACAGTCAGTAGAGTTGGTCTATCAGTGCATATGTCTTAGACATACAACAGCGTATGGACAATAAACTCAACCCAGATTTGAATGGGAGAATTATTTGTTGTTGCTGAGTCCTTTCAGTTGTGTCTGACTCTAAATGATCACATTTGGGGTTTCTTTTTTTGCAGAGATACTGTAGTGGTTTGCCATTTCCTTTTCCAGCTCATTTTGCAGATGAGGAAACCAAGGTACACAGGGTTAAGTGGCTTTCCCAGGGTCCCACAGCTAGTAAGTGTCTGAGGTCACATTTGAACTCATGTCTTCCTGACTCCAGTCCCAGTGCTCTATCCTTTGTGTCACCTAGAAAAGGAGAAGAGCATATCAGATTGCCTTTCTTATGTAGACAGAAATGATGTTGAGCCTTAGGGACCCAGCTAGGTTAGGTCTTTTCCCACATATCCTCCACTTAAAGGAAAATGAGGTTACCCAGTAGATCTGTGTGAGAGATGTTTGCATCAGTGTAATGTTGAAAGGCCAAAGAATAAGATGTATCCCTAAAATTTTATTTGAAATAAAACATATAATAATAAAAACAAAACATAAAGAACAAAAAAGATTATAAGAGTATCTGAATAAAATCTAAGTGTGCAAATAATCCCAAAGAAGGGGTATTAAATGGAAGAAAAATTAGTAAAGTCTCAAAAAATATAAACAAAAATTAACGTATAATACAATGATGTGAAGAGAAATGAGCCAATATTGCCCTGAGAAAAACCCGTGGATTTCTGACACTGCAAGAATCACCATGGTATTTCAAAAAAGAAATTAAACTCTTAAAAGAAGAAATTGAGAATGAATGTAGGTCAGAAATCAGAATTCTCAGTGCAGAATTAAAATAGAAATAACAGAGTAGGAAAAACTGAATACATGATGGATAATTTCTCTCTCAAATAAATAGAAACTCTTGGAGAGAGATGAACATATTTGCAATGCAAAAGTAAAAAACAAAAAGCAGAAATGAAGGAGTAAGTGGCAACATTCAAAGATCACATGAGTTCTCTCCTTGCAAACCTTGAAAGACCTTGAAAACAGGATAACCCTTGAGGATAATGGATCCCCTGAAATAAAAATGACACATGTTTTTTAAAAAAATACTGAATACCTTAATGTAATACTAAGAAACCTTGCTAGGATTTGCAAATACAGTGCATTGTTTGAGAGAATTTACAGATAACCACCAAAAAATGAATAAAAAACTTTCAAACTTTAAAATATATGGTGATAAAATTACACATTTTTCTAACCATGTGAATAACCTTTAAATGTGAAAAATGGTAATTTCAATAACAGCATTATTCCATATTCATGAAGAATTTTAAGAGAGATTGGAATAGTGTGTAGTATTAAGAAAAGCAGAACAGCTCAAGTGATAATTTATAGTAATATCCTGAAAAACGTAGTCTAATGCTCACAAAAAGGAGAAAATTTCCATTCACCAAAAGAAGACCTTAAGGTAATATTGAAAAAAATTACAAGAGCAAGTTATTTGATTTAGAAATCTCTCAAACAGTAGTCTTGGAGTTGGGGAAACCTGAGTTAGAATTCAGCCTTACATACTTACTAGCTTTGAGACCCTGGGCAATTCACTTAACCTCTGTTTGCCCCACGACCTCATCTGTAAAATGGAGATATTAAGAACACCTGCTTCCCAAGGTTATTGTAAAGATCAAATGAGAGAAACATTGTAAAACACTTAGCACAGAGCCTGGCACATAGTAAGTTCAATTTAAATGTTAGTTATCAATAGTAATAACTATACTTTATAGTTCGAATATACTGTCCACCTTATAAGTGAATCAATATCTTTTGTCAAAAGGAATAACTGAGTGGGACGTTGCATGAGTGGGAAGAAAGGAGATAAGAGAAAGTGAGAAAAAGGTGATGTATCCTCACTAAGTATATTGGTATACATTGAAGGGCTGATCACCTCTAAGGAGTGGGAATTATGCAGAGGCAGAAAGGAGGTAGAAAAAGGAATTTTGCTTCATAATAGGGAAAGAAAAGGTTTCTACTAGAGAAATTTTCTTGAGAATGGAGGTGTATTTTTTTCAGTAAGAAGCAGGGATCTTATAATGAATTTCCTTTGATGTGAATTTGTATCCTAGGAAACCTTTTTTTTTGAGAATAGAGTTATACCTTCTTCTACAGCATCTTATCTCTGGAGATGGAATTTATGAGACCCCAAGGGTAGCCGGTACTTGAGCTATGAAGGGACCTAGAATGAGAAATAGAATGAAATGGACTTAAAAATGGAAACTGATCATGAAAAGAACAGAAGGGTAGGCATCCCCTCACAGTTTGGGACATATAGTGCCTCCCACCTCATAGCACCATTTGCATGTGATAGTGTTCTCCTTACACAATGCTTTTTTTGGATGGGGGAGGAAAGGCAATTGGAGTTAAGTTACTTGCCCAAGCTCACATACCTAGTAAGTGTCCAGTGTCTGAGGTCAGATTTGAACTCAGGTCCTCCTGACTCGAGGGCCAGGGCTCTACTCACTGTACCACTTTGCCACTTTTTTTTTTGGCACTGACATGTCTAACCACCAAGAACAAAAGAAAAAAAATGGAGGATAGGGTAAGATTAGCAAAGGTAAATATTAGAAGAGGTTGCTCATACCTGGTACTTAAAAGGCTTTATCCTCTTGAGAGACAGACATGTAAAGGTATACATGAGACACATTATAAAGGTCGAATGGACAAGATGGTGGTTTTTGGATAGGAAGGGTGAGGGAGAATGCATAGTCAGGGATGTTTCTGATATTGCAAATGATGTTATATCTAGAAGGATGGTAGTGCTGAAACAGAAATAGGGAAATTAAGAAGACTGGAGGGTTGGGGTGAAGTTAATGAGTTCTGTTTTAGGCATACTGAGTTTGAGAAGTCTATGGGATGTGGAATTGGAGATGTCCAGCAAGGATTTGGTTCTGCAAGACAGGAGATTAAGATAACGACTGAAACTGCTTATGTAGAACTAGGAATTATTTACGTAGGGTACTGATGGAGGAACCTTTTGTGTTTCGATAAGATTCCATTATTCACTTCTTATTCTTAAGCATCAGAAAGTATTCTGTAAGCAGTAGCAATTTCCACATTTTTACCTAGCAATGGAATGACTCAAGAGCAGCGTTCATGGATGATAGTATGTAAACCTACCTGATATTTGGCTGGAAGGAGAAGATGATTGTGAGAAGGTAGAACTTAGGGGCAGAAATAAAGAATTGAAAATCTGCCTACATCAAAGTCCAATAGTAACTATTTTAGGGGATATCAAGTAGGGGAAGCAGATATAAACTTTGTAACTCGTGGTGTTTTATTTAGAGAATGCCTTAAATTGTTTATTTTAATAATTTCTTAATATCTTTTATGCTGCTCCTTTAAAAAGTAACAAGACAAGTCAGCAAGCATTTATTAAGCACTGACTGCATTAAGAACTGTGGCAAATGCTGGGGATAGAAACAAAGGCAGAAACAGTCCCTTCTTTCATACTCTGGGAAGTAGGAACTAAGAACCAATGCATTCTTAATTCTTAAATAGAAAGGAATTCTTGGGTCAAAAAGTCTTCCAGACCTTTTGCATGTATTTGTCAGTTATGATGTTTTTTTCCTCTTTAACTTTTTTTTGTCTTTGAAAATGTTGTGCGTTATGTTGGGCAGCTCTCTGGGCATAGAAGGAGGAGGAACACTAGGCAGCATAATGGATAACTCCCTAGGCCTGGAGTCAGGAAGATTCATGGTCCTGAGTTCAAATCCAACCTCAGTTTGGATACTAGCTGTGTGACCCTGGTCAAGTCACTTAACCCTGTTGGCCTCAGTTTCCTCATCTATAAAATGAGCTGGAGAAGGAAATGGCAAACCTCTCCAGTATCTTTGCCAAGAAAATCCCAAATGAAGTGATGAAGAGTCAGACACAATTCAAATGACTGAACAACAACCAAAATTATTGAAAACATTTATAATTCTAATATCTGTGAGGTATTTTACAAGACTGCCAAATGGTAACAATATAATAAATGTTTTTGGGCTGTTCAGATAACATATATTCATATTTAATGAACAATGCATATGGTTGATTTTTTTTCCTTTCTCCATCTGCCTCACTCAAAATGTTGAAAGTCCAGCTAATTTCTTTTTATCAAAGGAGTATATTAACAATAAAGAAATAAACTGTTATAAAGGTGCTGCTCAACCCTGGTATACTTATGGGAAATGTTTGTGGAGGGTGAGTCTAGAAAGAAGCTTGAGAATAAGACTTGTACCAATTCAATACATTTTAATAACAATAACCATTGGAATTAAAACTCTTCGAGCCTGACACCATTTAATTTTGTATTTGTATTTCTGGCACTTTGAACAGTGTCTTATATGTAGTACTTGTTGAATATATGATTATTGAATTGTTTAAGTAAGAACTGAGTATGCTTTGGGTAATGAAATTCTCTTTTTCCCCCAAGGGTATAATTTTTTTTCTTTGACCAAAGGATTAACTTAGAATGGCACCTGGAAGATAGTAGTCACTTAAGTGTGTTGTCATTGGTTGAGTTATGTGTGCATCTGGGGAATTGTGCATAGTTTTCAGTAAGCTAAAAGCTCCCTACTATTGGAAAAGCCCATCTTTGCAATGCCAGTTCTCTCTCAGCAATTCCATGGTGCTATATGAATGGTAATCATGGGATACCAAAATCTCAGAGGAATAAAAAATGAATGTGATCCAAAGGGCAATGGAAAGACCACAGAGTAGGAATAAGTAGGCTGAAGTTGATTTCTAACAATGACATATTCAAGAAATTGCTCAAAAGCCATTGAGGATAAAGAAGCTTAGAAACGTGGGTGTGTTTCTCATATAGTCAAGAGCAAGGGACAGCAAGGGGGCGATTTGATTGTAGTACTAGTGGCCCTGAAATATTCATATACTTATAGGATCCTCTTTGTTGATTTTCTGTGAAGGTTTCATGCAAAGACAGAGTAGAATGACACAGAATGAGACAGCTTGAAGGAGTTGTGATCTTCACTGCTAGTGGAAATATCCAGTCTGAGGAAATCACAGATTTATCAAAGTAGCTAAGAAAGGCTTTGTTAAAATTTTTCACTTCTCTATTAACAAATTCAGTGTTCACTGAGCACCTAGGAAGATGCAAAAGAAATAGGAGGCTTAGTGCTTTCCCTCAATTAGCTTATAGTCTGGGAATATATTTCCAAATATCCTCCTTTCTCTCTCCTGTCCCTCCCCCTGTCTTTTCATACATATACAGACATCTGTGCATACTTTGTGTATATATAGTATATATTCACACACACACATAAAATGTATGCATATAGAAATATACATGAAAATCAACGCATACTTATAAAATGGGATGCTTCAGTTGATCTGTAAGAACTGAAGTGTGGAGTGAATATGTTGAGATTTGAAGTTGATGTAATAGAATTGTAGGGAGAAGGGCCACAGAAATGTCTAAGATCATGGAGGCAAAGTAGAGAAATTTGTATGTGAGTTGATGGTATTGGCACCTTTGGAGATTTTTGAGCAAGGAAATGACATGAAGAAAATGTTCTTGAAGGCAGACTATTCTTCATATATGTAAACTGTATAGTGGAAGGGAAAGCACTTTGGAAAAAAAACCATAAAACCCTACCCTATTGTTCATGAATTTAGACACTAGTGTGTTTTATGGGGCATATTGGTGGTCTAGTGCCGCAGTTTTCATGCTATGGTCTCGATATCCTTCAAAGTATGTGATGTCAAAACTTTTCCTATTAATATTAAGATGTTTTCATTTCTAATATGGCAAATATTGGTAGATATAGCCCATAGAAACCAAAGCTTTCTGCAGCCCTTCATAATTTTTAAGAGTGTAAAGAAGTCCTCACAACAAAAAAGGTTGAGACCCACTGGTGCAGAGAATTGATTGGAAGATGAGAAGAACTGAGTTCTGGTCCTGCCCGAGATACTTACTAGCTGTGTGACCCTGGTAAAGTCACCTAATCTCTCTAAGTCACAGTTTCTTCATCTGTAAAATGAACATATAATCACACCTACTTCACAGGGAGGTTGTGAAGACTACATTAAATAACAGATATCACATGCTTTGCTAGCCTAAAAGTATATAGAAATGCTTCTCTTCCTCTTCTTCTTTTTTCCCCTCCCTCTCTTCTGAAACTAGAAGTAGAAAAATCAAATGAATTACCCAGGGTCATACAACTAGTAATAGTCTAAGGTGGATTTTGAATTCAGGTTTTCCTGACACCTACTCCTGTACACTCTTCGCAAATTCAACCCCTGCTCCAAGCTGCCTCTGTTTGGAAGATTCTCTCTTTAAGTAGTCATTTTCTTTTCTCTCTACAAATCATTATATTTGTCTCATCTCCATGCTTTTTTTCCTCCCTCTCTCTGCCATGATCAACTTCCACAACCACAATAGACTTTGGCACTTGACTTGGCTCATGCTTTCCCCACTGTATCATGCCCCTGCTGTCCTCTCTTGTGACTTTAATATCTGTATTTGTAAAGCCTTCAGACAAACCCCATAGTCCTCTGCCCTCTCCAGCTCCTTGGACATTCATGAACGACGCACAAGCATGACTGTGCCTCCTACTTCATCACACGATTTCGGAATGAATGCTCACCTTCACTGACAACGACTGCTTTACCTGTTTTATCATTCTAAATAGCCCTTTCTTCTAAGCCAGTTGCTTTCTTTCTCTGAATTGTCAAGAATTTAGCTGCATTTGCTTCTTACTGTTTCTTGATCGCTTAACCCAAGTTGTCGATCTTCTGTGCTCCTACTCCATGGTTAGTCACCTCCACATTCCATTCCCACTATTACGCATACCATGCCAGCAGTCACCAGGGCTATGCCAACCATTATTACATGATTTGTCTTCCTCATCCTAGCATTCTGATTACTATTGGCAAACAGTACAATAAGGGTGTGAACTGCCCCCCCCCCCCCACAAAATTCATACCATTAAACTTCAACTCAACCCTGGATGGTGCTTCAGCCATCCTTTTATGCCTCTCTTAAGGATTTCCCAGCATCTTTTCCTCTGTGATTGCTATAAATTCTGTCTGCCTATTTAAATTCCAGCCCTACTCCTTCATCCATACCAGATAACTTTGCCTTCCTAAATGAGGAATGGCTTATTCAAACTAGTAAGAATTAGAGCTGGGACTGGATTTTAAGGTACTTTCCCTTGTACCAGAGGTTCTTAGCCATTTTATATGTTATGAACCCCTTGGGAAGTTTGATAGATCCTATGAACCCCTCATCTGAATAATGTTTTTAAGTGTGAAAAAATAGAATTGCAAGGGAAAATAATTGTCTTGAAATAGTTATTATTTTTAAAACAATTTCATGGACTGCAAGGTAAGAATGCCTGCCTGTCCTCTTCGAAACTGTTTCTCTATATTAGACATTTCAGAAATACTTGTTTTTCCTTAAATGCTTAGCATACTGCAGGGCACTTAACGAACACTTAATATGACCTAATTCCATATTTGTTTATTTCATGGAGTACCTAATATTTTCAAGGCACTGTTGTAAATATGCTTATCTACCACCGTGATTTATTCAATCTTGAGAATTATGCTGCTCTAGCATTTCAAATAAATAACATTCATTCCTCAAACATTAATTAAGCAGTAACTATGTGCCAAGTGTTGTGTTGGCATTGAGTTTACAAAGATAAAAATAAATAAATAGCTTTTGCCTTCATGAAGCTCACAACATGTATTCAGATAAGTAAATGTGAAATATACGTGTAGATATGTGTGTATACACATTTGTCGTTCAGTCATGTCTGACACTTCATGACACCAATACTGTCCGTGAGGATTTCTTGGCAAAGGTACTGGAGTGATTTGCCATTTATTTCTCCAGTATATATACACATACATATTTCCTGGGGGAGAAGGATGTTAGTAACAGAGGGGATCAGTGTAGGATTTGTGTAGGAGGTGATACTTGAGCTGGCCCTTGAAGGAAGCTCGGGATTCATTAAAGTAGCTTTTGATAAGGTTCAAATTTTTTTAGTGTATTTTGACAGATGATACTTGAAATCTTGAACCTTCTAGCAGCTTTCTAGCCTACTTAAGTGCCAGGCTTGTGGACCGTGGAGAAGGCATTGAAGCCAATACACATACATCAGCAGTTCCTGCTTTTGCATGATTCATATTTCATTATTCCTTTTATTTTTGTGCTAATTAAAATCCATATTTCACTTCTTTTTCTTTTTAAGTGTTCACCCACTCATTCATCCAGGTTTTCAGAGAAGGCCTACGTGAACAATGACTCAAGAAGAGAGTGGGAGAGGGGGCATAAGAGGTTGGCTATGCCAGCTGGTCTTTAAAACAAACAAGCAAAAAATTGACCTTGAGGAAAATATACATAGTCTGTCCATAAATAGACTTGGTATCAAGGCTAAGAAATGAGTACTCTTTCCTCCCACTTTTCATGAACAATTATTAGAAGTGTATGTGTGTGTGTGTATGTGAGAGAGAGAGACAGAGAGAGGGAGAGAGAGACAGAGACAGAGAGACAGAGACAGAGGAGGGGAAAGAACATATAAATGGAAAGAGGGGAGAGAGAAAAATCAGAGGGAGACAGGGAAAGAGAAAAAAGAGAAAGAGAAATAGAGGTGGGAAAAGAGAAAAAGAGGGGTTGGAGTTAGAGATGGAAAAAAATTTGAGGTAGAAAAAGGTGGGGAAAGATAGGAAAGGGAAAGAGATAGAGGGAGAAAAGGAGGGAGGGATGGAGAGTAAAAGAGAGATGGGAAAGAGATTTGAAGGGAGAGAGAGAGGTGAGAGAGATGCGGAAGGATAGGGGAAGTGAGAGATGGAGGAAGGGAGGGAGAGAAATTCAGAGGGAAGGAAGGTAGAAGGGAAGATGAAAACTTGGAGGAGAAAAGGGGCAAAAAGTAAAAAACAAAAACAAATGATGGATGAGTGCATGCATGATTAATAGAAGTCCTCAGTGAAGATCTTGATGAAGTCCTCCCCTGACCTCTCCAGTTAGAAATTGTTTCTTGGGACTTCAAAAAACATTTTGTACCTGGCTTATTCCTGCTCTATTCTGCTGCATAGTGAAGATACATTTGCAGGAGGCAGGATGGTTTAATGTAAAGAGGACAGGCCATGCAGCCATCGAAGACCTGGATTTGTTTCCCATCTCAGGCATTTATTGCCTGTATGAGAATGAGCAAATCACTCAACCTCCCTGGGCCTCAGTTTCCTTGGCTGTAAAATGGGGTTCACACCAGTAGTGTCTGCCTCCCAAAGTTGTTTTGGATCCAAATGAGAAACCATAAGGAAAACAGTAGTAAATATACATGAGCTATCATTTGTTACTATTTTTCAATTTGGTGATTTTGTTGATGTGGATATATCCCCAACTAAAATGTTGTTCAGAGCATCTCCATATCATAGTAGACAATTTTCCCAAGTGGTCATGGCCAAAAACAATTATCTGCTGGCCAGGCTTCTGCTTAGGAGACTTCCTGTAGGGGACAGGCATATACTCTGTTCTTGAGCTCAACAGGAGAATTTAAGTCTTTCCAGTTTGTCGTAGGCCTTATCAGAATTTGTCTTCTGTTAGTGAAGCCTTCAGAATCCTCATGTGGTACAGTGGCTCTTAAGTAGATGATAATGCAATGAGGTACAATGAAGTCCTTTGTAGGGCTCTTATGAAGGAGAATTTGTTATAGTGAAAGAGACTGGGTGTAGTATGTCTGCCACTCATGAGGAATGTGACCATGTGCCAAATTATTTAATCTTTCAAGGGCCCGGTTTACTCATCTACAAAGTGAGAGAGCTGGGATAGTGGATTTGTAAATCTAGCTCAAATTGAGGCTTAATAACGATAGCTAGTGTTTATATAATTTAGCCTACACATGTGCCAGGCATTGTGCGTAGTGCTTCACAAAAATTACCTCATCTCATTCTCATAACAACCCTGGAAAGGTAGGTTCTATTATTAATTCCCATTTTACAGTTGGAGATGCTGAGCTCAGGGTCACACAGCAAGTAGGTGTCTGAGGATGGATTTGAACTGGGGTCTTCCTGATTCCAGGCTCAGCATTCTATCCACTGCACCACCTAGCTGTCAAAACAATGCATATTTTTATAGCTAAGGAGCTTCTGTAAACACAATTGGTTTGGTCCTCATAAAGCAAATACATAGGTGATCAATGAGTCTTGACAGGTAGTTTGGTGAAGCAGACAGTGTGCTGAACTTAGGCTTACAGGATATCAGTTCAAATACCTACTGTACCATTTACTAGCCAGATGACCTTAGGGAAGTCATGTAATTGCTCTAGAATTCAACTTCCTTATCTGTAAAATTGGAATAATGATATCTTTAGTCCTGAGGAGGTTGTTGAAAGGACCAAATAAAATAGTTAAAGCACTTTGCAAACCTGAAAACATTATGTAGTTGTCAGGTATTACCGTTATCATTATCCCCTAAACATTTTCCATATATGCTGTTTTTTTTATAAAAGTATATTTAATCAAACTGGAATGCTGGGCTTCTTTGAAATGAGCTCGGGTTTTAGTTGTGTGAAAAATGGGAAACTTTTAAAAGTAATATTTTGCTTTTTACTTCATTATTTTCTGTCTTTGGAATAAGCTTCACTTTTAAATAATCTTTTAATTTAAATTAGTATCAAGGTTATCTAATTTAAATGGAAGTAGTCTTATCAAGATTTATCACTAACCTGAGGTTTTCCACTAGGATTTGTAGGTATTTTTTTAAAAGAATGTGATTACAGATTAATTAAATTTGTTTTTATTGTTTCTTAGATTTGACAAAAACTCCTTGAAAAATGACAGTTGAAATAATGTCTGGTTTCTCTGAACCATGTGTTCGAATCTCTTTAGATCACTTGTCAAGCTAAGTATGATGGAAATCAGATTTCTTCCTTTTTTAAAAAAAATCCAAGGAGTTCAGGCTTTCCGAAGTGAAAATCTCCTTAAAGATAACATAACATAACACAACATAACACAACGTAACATAACATAACATAACATAACATAACATAACATAACATAACATAAAGCATAACATAACATAAAGCATAACATAAACATACAGCATAACATAAAGATAACAGTATAAAGATAACACTACATTTTTCATTTAATATATAGTTATTAAGAAAAAAATGAAACATGGATTTTGAGAATATTCAATCCCCCCCCCCCCGACTTTAGCACTCATCATTTAGTAGGCGCAGAAATGTGTGATCATTCAACAAATTCTATTAAAGCATCAGTTGCATGTTAGGCTCTGGGAGAGATGAAAAGATAAATGAAATGTTCCTGTCTTCATTTTTAAAACCTAGTACTTATAATGTCATAGAGATGAAAAATGAGTTATCAGTTTACTTTACAAACTAGTGATATAATCATGTGAATTACCTTTTAAAATTCAAGATCAAAGCTTTACCAGTAACCATCATGATTTTTTTAGGGCTGTTGGAAGATTTTTTTTGGGAAGGGTTGGCCTTTTGGTTTACTTTTTGTTATGCTATGGTTAACAAATGGCTGTGCATTATGTGAGACCTTTCTCTGGGTGGGAGGCCATATTATGTGATAAGCAAGCGTGGAAATTGTTTCCTTTAGGATTGGCTTTTTTCTTCAGTCAAGTTTTAAGGAGAACCTCCAGTTTCCTAACAAATGAAATCTCAGACTGTGGAGCTTGGAATAGGTTCCACAGGCCCAAGATTTTGTTGATCTTATGCAAATGTTCAGATACTTTCCTGTTATTAGAAACCTGTATTCATAGCTTCCTAAGAGGTTGTCCCCTCTCGATGAATACTTGCTTTTGCATATAGTCACTATGTTACATCAAATTTCACTAGTCTGTGGGACTATGGGTAATTTTGATGGCTGTTTTGAAGGCATCATTCAAAAAAAAACCTGAAGCTGGAATGGGATTGTACCATCTACACTAGTTCATAATCCTTGTCTATGATCTTTTTTATGGCTTTAAAAAAATTACCCCATGTAAATGTTGATCTGGTGTAGTTAAGAATGAAAATAGCTGGGGGGCGGAGCCAAGATGGCGGCTGGTAAGCACGGACTAGAGTGAGCTCCATACCCGAGTCCCTCCAAAAACCTATAAAAATGGCTCTGAACCAATTCTAGAACGGCAGAACCCACAGAACAGCAGAGGGAAGCAGGGCTCCAGCCCAGGACAGCCCGGATGGTCTCTGGGTGAGCTCTATTCCACACGGAGCTGGGAGCTGGGAGCTGGGAGCTGGGAACGGAGTGGAGCAGAGCCCAGCCTGAGCGGCGTGGACGATCCAGACCGGAAGCCGGGCGAAGGGGGCCCTAGCGCCCTGAATATGTGAGCTGCGGCAGTTACCAGTCCCCCCTCGACCCACAAACACCAAAGACTGCGGAGAAGGTTAGTGGGAAAAGCTGCGGGAGTGGAAGGAGTTCACGGTTCGGCTTCCAGCCCCGGGGGCAGCGGAGGTGGGGCAGCTACAGCTGTTGTTACTTCCGGCTCCAGGCCCACCTGGTGGGGGGAATTAAGTGGCGGATCACAGCAGGGGTGCACAGCCTGCCGAAGATCTGAGCCCAGTCTGGACTGGGGGTCCTTGGGGAAGGAGGAGTGCGGCTCTGACAGAGCTGGCACCTCCCCCCCAAACGTAGAACATAGAACTCTGTAATCTACAAGCAGTCATACCCCACTGAAAAACTCAAGGGTCAAGTTAGTTGGTTGGGAATATGGCCAGGACGCGAAAACGCGCCCAGATTCAGTCTCAGACTTTGGATTCTTTCTTTGGTGACAAAGAAGACCAAAACATACAGCCTAAAGAAGACAGCAAAGTCATAGAGCCTACAACCAAAGCCTCCAAGAAAAACATGAACTGGCCCCAGACCATAGAAGAACTCAAAAAGGAATTGGAAAAGCAAGTTAGAGAAGTAGAGGAAAAATTGGGAAGAGAAATAAGAAGGATGCGAGAAAACCATGAAAAACAAGTCAATGACTTGCTAAAGGAGACCCAAAAAAATACTGAAAAATACACTGAAGAAAACAACACCTTACAAAATAGACTAACTCAAATGGCAAAAGAGCTCCAAAAAGCCAATGAGGAGAAGAATTCCTTGAAAGGCAGAATTAGCCAAATGGAAAAGGAGGTCCAAAAGACCACTGAAGAAAATACTACTTTAAAAATTAGATTGGAGCAAGTGGAAGCTAGTGACTTTATGAGAAATCAGGATATTATAAAACAGAACCAGAGGAATGAAAAAATGGAAGACAATGTGAAATATCTCCTTGGAAAAACCACTGACCTGGAAAATAGATCCAGGAGAGATAATTTAAAAATTATTGGACTACCTGAAAGCCATGATCAAAAAAAGAGCCTAGATACCATCTTTCAGGAAATTATCAAGGAGAACTGCCCTGATATTCTAGAGCCACAGGGCAAAATAGAAATTGAAAGAATCCATCGATCGCCTCCTCAAATAGATCCCAAAAAGAAATCTCCTAGGAATATTGTTGCCAAATTCCAGAGCTCCCAGATCAAGGAGAAAATACTGCAAGCAGCCAGAAAGAAACAATTTGAATATTGTGGAAACCCAATCAGAATAACCCAAGATCTGGCAGCTTCTACATTAAGAGATCGAAGGGCTTGGAATGCGATATTCCGGAGGTCAATGGAGCTAGGATTAAAACCTAGAATCACCTACCCAGCAAAACTGAGTATCATGTTCCAAGGCAAAATATGGACTTTCAATAAAATGGAGGACTTTCAAGCTTTCTCAGTGAAAAGACCAGAACTGAATAGAAAATTTGACTTTCAAACACAAGAATCAAGAGAAGCATGAAAAGGTAATCAAGAACGGAAATTGCAAGGGACTTACTAAAGTTGAACTGTTTTGTTTACATTCCTACATGGAAAGATGATGAGTATGATTCATGAGACCTCAGTATTAGGGTAGTTGAAGGGAATATGCATATATATATATGCATATATATATGTTTATGTATATATTTAAGTGAATGTGTATGTATGCATGTATCTATGTGTATATGTATGTATGTGTATGTATGTGTATATATATATATATGTAAAAGAAAGAGAGCAGACACAGGGTGAGTTGAGGATGAAGGGAAGATAGCTAAAAGAAATAAAATGAAATTAAGGGATGAGAGAGTAACTTACTGAGAGAGGGAGATAGGGAGAGATAGAATGGGGTGGATTATCTCCCATAAAGGTGGCAAGAGGAAGCAGTTCTAGGAGAGGAGGGGAGTGGGCAGGTGAGGGGGGAATGAGTGAACCTTGCTCTCATCAGATTTGGCCTGAGGGGGAATACCATACATACTCAGTTGGGTATCTTACCCCACAGGAAAGAAGAGGGAGGAAGATAAAAAAAAAAAAATAAAAGGCAGGGGGATGATGGAGTGGAGGGCAGATGGGGGTGGAGGTAATCAAAACAAACACTTTGGAAAGGGGACAGGGTCAAGGAAGAAAATTCAATAAAGCGGGATGGGTTGGGAAGGAACAAAATGTAGTTAGCCTTTCACAACATGAATATTGTGGAAGGGTTATACATAATAATACATGTGTGGCCTAGGTTGAATTGCTCAACTTCTTAGGGAGGGTGGGTGGGAAGGGAAGAGGGAAGGGAATTTGGAACTCAAAGTTTTAAAATCAGATGTTCAAAAACAAAAAAAACTTTTTGTATGCAACTAAAAAATAAGATACACAGGCAATGGGGCGTAGAAATTTATCTTGCCCTACAAGAAAGGAAGGGAAAAGGGGATGAGAGGGGAGGGGGGTGATAGAGGGGAGGGCTGACTGGGGAACAGGGCAACCAGAATATACGCCATCTTGGAGTGGGGGGGGAGGGCAGAAATGGGGAGAAAATTTGTAATTCAAACTTGTGAAAATCAATGCTGAAAACCAAATATGTTAAATAAATAAATTGCATAAAAAAAAAAAGAATGAAAATAGTTTTAGCAACAACTGAGTTCATTTGCAAATTATAGTGCATGGCAATTAGATGATAGGCTGACGAATGAATCCACAAGAATCATCAGTATTTTTATGAGATAATACAAAAAGAAGGAAACAATATAGAAGTTCCTTTCAAATTCAAAAAAGCAAAAAAAAATTCAACATCTGGAACTTAACTTACCAAGACATGATTCAAGTATTATCTAAAGTTGCAAAGTGCTCCTTCTAAAAAGTAAAGTCAGCAGTCATTTATTTAGTGGCTTCTGTGTACTTGACACTTTGCTAAGTACTGGGACTAAAAGAAAAGCAAAAATAGGTTATTGTTCATGTCTGGGACTTGTCAACATAATGAATAAAAAATGATCATACTACTAAAATTAATTTACAGATTTAATGTAAAACCCAACAAATTGCCAAAGAGTTGCCTATAGAATTATGATATGATTCAGTTAATTTGGAGGAAAAGAAGTTCTAGAATCTCAAGAGAAACAATGGGAAAAGTAGCAAGAAAGAAGGCTATGTCAAAGTATGTCATAATGCAGCAATCATCAACACTTTTTAAAAATTTGAAGAAAAAAGAAAAAAGTGAAAAATTTATTAAAAAACACATCAGTGGAGCAGAGTAGATAAGAAGATTCAAAAGTAATCAATCACAGGCTTGTGCTCATTCAGCCCACTTGGAGAAGTATCCTGTTCCCCATACCTGTCTCTCTCTCTCTCTCTCTCTTTGTGTGTGTGTGTGCATGCATGTGTGTGTGTGTATATATATATATATATATATATATATATATATATATATACACATACATACACACACACACAACTCCACATCATATATATACATATATGTGTGTATATATATATGTCACATCATATTTATATATATATACACACATTTTTAATTTAAAGAGGATACCTCACAACTCTCATACCAACTCTCCTCATACATCCTAACCACTGATTCCCTCAATCTACTAATGTCCTATGACTTAATAACCACCCACACACATCACAAAGATGTTCATACCCTTGATTTTGCCATCACTCACAAGATCCTACCAGGATATATTGGCTTTCTACATTCTTGCCTTCCCTTACCAAACATGATTCTTTATCTCCACCATGACCTCTGATCTCTAAACCCCTCAATTCTCTCCCCTGCATTAGCCAACCTTTCTTCCTTCCCCCATCCTGACCCTTTGTTGAACCACTTCAACTCTATACTGTCCTCTTCTCAACTACCTAACCCCCATAACATTTCACTGATTGCTCCCTGCCAAGCCTTAGTTTTGGATCATTCCTGCCATCATGTAACTATTTAGATTGGGTCTACTTCAAATTTATGTTACATGACCTCAACCGAGTCCTTAATGCTGCCAGGCAATTCTACTATACCTTCCTTATCTACTTCCTATCCCACTCTCCACAGTAACTCTTTTAAACCTTTTTATCCCTCTTCAAATCTTCCTTGAATTTACCCTTCCTTGACCCTCTCAGATGAGAACCTTGCTATTTTATATTTTATAGAAAAATTGAAGCCACTTGCC
This sequence comes from Trichosurus vulpecula, assembly GCF_011100635.1. Lineage (NCBI taxonomy): Eukaryota > Metazoa > Chordata > Mammalia > Diprotodontia > Phalangeridae > Trichosurus > Trichosurus vulpecula. The sequence goes on from NC_050577.1 coordinate 234,823,995, forward strand.
ATGAACTCTGTCTTCTCCATCTCATTTCACATGTATGCCTTCTGCCATTATCTTCTTTACTCATCTCTCACCTGATGAGGAGGCCTTGCTGATTTACCTGGCCTAACCCCTCTACGTACTCAAGTGATCACATTTCTTTCTATTTCCTCTATCAGATTGACCCTTCTGTCATCCCTACTCTATCACTTTGGTTTAATCTTTCCCTCTCTTTTCTCTAGATTTTTGGGATAGCAGTTTCTGGTGGTTCTCCCACCTAGCTGACTGCTTCTACTCAGTTTCCTTTTCTGGATCCTGATTCAGGTCTTGCTCACTACCCATAAGTATCCCAAAGACTCTGACCAGGACCCTCTTCTCTTCTCCCTTTATATACTTCATTTGCTGATCTCATCAGCTGTCATGAATTTAATTATATTCTCTATGCTGATAATTCTCAAATCTCCCTGTTCTGCACTGACCTCAGATCTCACATCTCCAACTGTCCCTAAGCATCTCAAAGTAGATGTCCAGTAGATTGCTTAAATTCAACACATTCAAAACTGAACCTCATCATCTTTCCTCCAAACCCCCTCTACTCCCACTTTCCCTGTTCTGTTGAGGACAACATCATCCTTCCATTTTCTCAGACTTACAACTTAGAAGTCATCCTGACCTTCTCATTACCTGATATATCTTAACTGTTGCCCAAACCTAACAATTCTATCCTTTCAGTAGCTCTTAGATAACTTCCCTTTCTTTCCTTTAACATTGTCAGCACTCTGATAGCAGACCCTCATCACTTCACACCTGCTGGTGGGCTCTGCCTGCTTCAAATCTCTTGCCTCTCCACTTCATCTCCCATTCAGCTATTAAAGTCATTTCTCTAAAAGTGCAAGTCTGACCATGCCACCCTCCTACTCAGTCAAACCCAGTGGGTCCTTATTACCTCTGGGATCAAATACAAAATCTTCTTTTTGACCTTTAAAGCTCTACATAAACGGGCCCCCTCCTACCTTTGCAGTCTTTTAAAACTCTACACCTCACCGCTTACTCTTTGACACAGTGACACTGCTTTCTTTGCTGTTCTATGAGCAAGACACTCCATTTATTGACTGAGCATCGTTTCTGGCTTTCCTCCATGCCTAGAATGTTATCCCTTATTATCTCTTTCTACTGCCGTCCCCGGCTTCCTTGAAGTCCTAAAATCCTATCTTTTTCTCAACCCCTCAATTCTAGCACCTTTTCTCTATTAATTATTTATTGTATTAATTGTGTTCCTGTATTTGTTATCTCCCCCATTAGATTGTGAGGTCCTGAGGGAAGAGACAGTTTTTTTTTTACCCTGCCTCCTCCCCTTTTCTGTATCCCCAGGTCTTAGTACAATGCCTAGAATGTAGTAGGTGCTTAATAAATGTTTATTGACTAACTTAACTTTTCTTATTAGGAGAGACATATAATTTGGTATACATGGCTGCATTATTTAGTCTTGCCTATTCATTTTTCTTCCTTTTGAATACTCCTTGGTCATAATAAAAGGGTGTGACACAGGGAGAGTTTGTGGGGTATAAAACATAGATGTTAAAAAAAAAAACTTTTGTATTTAAGAGTGAGAGGCCATGTGGTGGGGTGTACAAAGTTACCCTGAGTCAAGAAAACCTGGCTTCACATCCTGCCTCTGACGTGTACTGGCTCTCTTACCCAACTTCCCAGTACTTGGACAACCCTTGGAGACTCTAAGGAGCAGCCAGTATGCTCTTTTGAATTGGTTGAAAGAGTTTCTTCAATTGAGAGTCCCCTATGCCAACGAAGTCATGTATCTTGTTATGTATATACATGTTTATATGCATGCATATTTAGGCATACATATGCATACATGTATGTATTTGTTCATACAGCTGTTTACATGTGTTGTATGCATGTGTATGTATTGTATGCATGTATATGTGTATATGTACAAATATGTATATATGAGCATAGGAAGCAACATATGGTAGATATCAGTTAGAAATCTTGACTTCGTAAGTGGGCAGCTAAGGAAAGTGATATGGAAAGTCTTGTATAATGATGTGTATCAGTCATCTAAGATAAAGTTATGTAAAACAAACTTGACAGCTTTATGTTTTCAGTTTAAGTTCATTTTATAAGCCAGAAAATGATACTATTAAACACCTCTTGTGTTAGAGGTGTTCTGTTACTGTCAGGAATTCAATCAATAGGACACTCCTATGGGATAATATATACAGTCGTGGGCATCAGTTTTCAGGACATTGATCAGCTGGGGACAACAGCCAGCATAGCAAAGTATGTACCTTTCTTCTTATGCCTTGTGAAGAATAGTTGAAGGAACAGGTGATCCTTAGCCGAATGATGATTCAGGGGGACATGGGATTTGACTGTAAAGTAAGATCAGACTTGTTCTTTTTAGCCCTCAAGGCTAAAAATGGGAGTAATGGGCATATATTACATAGTGTGTACATGTATTTGTTTGCAGGTATGCAAATTTTGAAATTGCCTATTTAGACTTGACATAAGTAAAAACTCCTTAACCGGATAGAAATATCCCAAAGTGGAATGGGACGTCTCCACGTATGGGGTATGCATATGGTAAAGGAAATTCTTGTTCAGGAACAGGTGGACTTGGATGGCTGATGAGTTTTCTTTCAAATATGAAATTCTCTTATTTGCTGATTATGGGTAATCAGGAAAATGCATGTGTATGTTTGTATTGCATCTGTCTATAGCTGCAGCCCATGCAGTGTGTTTTCTTTGAGCGCAGGGGCTGCTTCATCGGTTTCTTTTTTTACCTTCATATTCCTGACAGTATCTTAATCTGTAGAGCAAGTACTTAATCAGTTTTTATTGATTTGAATTAGCAAAATTACATGCAGTATGGTATGGATGGGTGTGTGGTGCCTACAGTTGTTTGTAGTCATGCAGTAGGAAAGTACTGCCCTGCCTGCATTAATTTACTCAAGTGTATAATTGTGGCAGCATTGTGATAATAATGACAACTAGAATTTACACAGTGCTTTAAGGTTTGCAAAGCATTTTTGAATACTATCTCATCTTATTCACCAATAACCCTGGGAAGTTAGTTCCATCGTTAACCCCATCTTATAGATGAGAAAACTGAGGCAAACAGAAGTTTAAGACTGGCCCATGGTCATACAGCTAGTTAATAGCGGTAAAAGTTTGTTTTTATTTTTGTTTTTTGATATGAACCTTCTTGGGTGCTATCTTATTCCCTATTTTACCTGTATTTAAAAGCTGTTTGAAAATTATGTAAAATAATTTGTTTATAAAGTTAGCATTTTAGCTTTGGTTTATAAAGTTTGTATTATTGTGTCACAGTGAGTTTAGGGAAAGAGAAAGTGCTATGAATGAGGGGTGTTGAATCAAAAACCAAACATTTATTAATCACCTTCTTTGCGCCAGGCACTGTGCTAGGTGCCCAGGATATAATGTCAGAAAAGCAAACTGTGTCCTGAAGGTGGAGTAAGTAACAGACTTAGGCAGGAAGTGCTGAGTTCTAATGGTGCCTCAGACATTTACTAGCTGTGTGATTATGGGCAAGTCAGTGAATTTCTCACATCCTTGGTCTCCTCATTTATAAAACGATGGGCCAATATGGCACCTCTCTCATAGGATTGCTGTGAGTATCAAAAGAGATTATAAAGACGTACACACACACACAAATATATTGGTTTTTCTTCAGACACTTTTAAGCCCTATAAAAAATTAGCCCTTATTAGTTTGCCTTCTCTCTGTGAAGATATGTGTATGTATGTGTTTGTGTATATATGTGTACACAATACCCAGATGCATGTACAATACATTTGTCTGTACATACATATATGTATGCATGTGGGCGCACGTACATACTTATACACACACACACCCTGCATTTCCAGTGCACAAACATTTCTAGTGCATTGCCTGTCCTTTTCTACTTCTACAGTATCTCTAGTGTAGGCCTTCTTGTATCTGCTCAGAGCACCTTATTTCATGCCCTTATCTCACATCTAGAATATAACAGCAGCCTCCTAATTGGTCTTCTTGCCTCTAGTCTCCGCCAGCTCAAGTCTCTTCTCCCCAGAGCTGCCTCAGTGATTTTTGTAAAGTGACTATGTTACTCTCCTACTATGGTAGCTCCCTTCTAAGATTAAGTATAAACCCCTTCTTTGGGCCTCTAAAGACCTACATAACCTGGCTCCTACCTATCTTTCCAGCCTCATCATACATTCCTTCCCCTCTGCAATCTGGAATTCAGTCAAACTGATCTTCTATCCATCCCTCAAATGCACTTTTCCGGCTCCCATCTTCCTGTCTTGGTAATTGCTGCCCTTACCCCGTGCCTAGAATGTCCTTCCTCTATACTTAATCTCCCCGGATCCTTCTTTCAAGATGCAACTCAAGGACTACCTAAAAACGAAGCCTTTCCTGGACGCCGTCCCCCCCCCACTCCCGTGTCCTCTTTCCAAAACTGCATTGTATTTAAACTCCTTGTATTTATTCCCATTATATTTTTATATTTATATACGTGAGAAATGTGCTCGCTCTGGAAAGAACAATACTTGTTGTTGAAGCCAGGAAAGCTCTTATTTTATTTTACATTCTTGCAAATGGTTAACTCCCTAAAGGAGAACACTTGTTAAGACTAGCTAATACAAGGTTATTTATTCCCTGTTTCCTATTCACATTTCCCTCCCCTGTTCTCCGTTGATGGGATACAACTTCCTGAACTACCTATTCCATGTTTTTCTCCTAGATGTGTTCCCCCTCCCTTGTCATGCATTGCATGTGCATTCAAATTAACTTGCTTCCCCCTGGGGGTGTGTGGGTTAATATTAAATATCCTATTAAGCATGTGTACAAGCTTCTGACCTTTTACTCTATCAGAATCCTGGCTCTGCTAGGTCACAGCTCTGGTTGGAATTGGTCACTTCTGATTTACATCCTGTTATCTTTCCTGCAAAGCTGGGAGTGTGTACTTATCACTCCTGTGGAAACAGAACTCCTTCTGTTTCTCACATATATGTACTTCTTGTTGCCACGATTCAACTGTGATCTCCACGAGAGTAGAGGTAGTTTCCTTCTCTGTATTTGTATTCCTGTATTCTAGCACAGTACTAGACATGTACTAGGTGCTTGAACAAATACTTATTGACTCATTGATGAATTATCAAGATAAGTGTCTGCTAAAGACTGACAAACTAATTTCTTTGGGGAGGGGGCACCAGTCACTGGAGGTGTCAGGAAAGACTTCATGTAGAAAGTGGCTTTTTATCTTAGTTTTGAAGGAAACTGGGGATTCTAAGAGGTAGAGGTAAGGATAGAGTGCATTCTGCATATGGCAGCCAACCAGAGCAAAGACAGAAGAGACGGGAAATCTTATGAATGGGAACCAGGAAGTAGGCCAGTTTGTTAGGATCAGAGAGGGCACATGAAGGTAAGTGATATATAATGATACTACAAACGTAGTTTGAAACGAGGTCATGAAACATTTTTCTTGCTAGATAGGAGTTTGCTATTTGGGTCTAGATCTGCTGGGATTTATTGAGGAAAGCGGTGACATGGCTAGATCTGTACTTTGGTGAACTCACTTAGACAGCGGTGTTGGAGAAGGAATGGAAAGAAGGAGAGACTGGGGACAGGCCAATTAGGAAGCTATTACAATAGTAGAAGGGAATGGGGATGAGGTGCTGAATTAGGGTATTAAATGTGTGAGTAGACAGAGTGGGGTGGATTCTAGAAGATGTGGAGTGGAATTGAGGAGACTTAGATTGTATACACAGGGTGAGGGAGACTTAGGACTTGAAAATGATGCTACTGACTAGAACCTTGGTGATATCTATGGGCAGAAATTGGGAAATTCAGAATATGGGTGAAATGTTAATTGAATTCTGTTTTGCACATGTCCACATTGGACGTGGACGTTTACGTAACCTATGGGACATCTAATTCTAGGAATTCCGGGGCAGAATTGTATGTACGAGCAGGGTGGTGAGTGAGACCCACCCTAGAGAGTGAGTGGAGAAGCTAGTTGTTCATTAGAATGTAAGCTCCTTGAAAGCCGGGATTGTTTCTTTTCTTTTTTAATGTATTTGTCTCTCTACCATTTAGCACAGTACCTAGAACAGAATAGGCTCTTATCAAATGCTTATTAATTGATCCCCTTAACTAGTTAGATATTAAAAGTTTCACCAGAATTTAATCTAAAAGAAAAACAAGAAGTCCCACCAGGTAGCCCCGATCTTTTCTCTTATTTGTTGACCGAACTCTAACAAGCTTTTGCAAATGGAATATCCTTTATTTTTTTAAATAAACTTAACAGCCGAAACATAATATTTTTAAACACTGATAAATTTGCTCACAACCATAAATCTAATATGACTTCACATAGTCAGCTGCACACATCAATTAGCTGTTAGCTCGGTAGATTGTGGTGTTCCTTGAGAAATCTGGGATAAAAGAAGGGTATGTGTTTGAAGAAGATTTTTGCTATAGCAAAGTAAAGTAATAATTACCTATCACACCATAAGTAACCATAACAGCGGCTCATCCCACTGGATAGAGTATTGAACTTGGAGGGAGAAAGACTTGAGTTCAAATCATGCTTCAGGCATTTACTAGCTGTTTGACCCAGAAAATAATCACTTAACCTCTCTGTGACTCAATTTCCTTATATGTAAAATGGAGATAATAATTATACCTATCTCCCAGTTGGTTGCAAGGATCAAATGAGATAGTATTTGCAAAAACCTTCCAAATTTTAATTTCATAAATATATGCTATTATTGTTGTTGTCAACTGTTTTTATTATTTATTATACTTTTAAGCAAACTTACTAGGGGCAGCTAGATGGTCAAATGGATAGAGCACTAGACCTGGAGTCAGGAAAATCTGAATTAAAAATCCACCCTCAGATACTTACTAGTTATGTTATCCCAGGCAAGTTATTTATTTGCCTCAGTTCCTCATTTGTAAAATAGAGAAGCGCTGGAGAAGGAAATGGCAAACGACTCCATTATCTTTGCCAAGAAAGCCCCATGGACAAAGTTCACGGGATTATGTAGAGTTGGGCATAACTGAATGACTGGAGAACAAAAATAACTAAGCAGATTTACATTTCGTCCACATTTTAATTGACACAAATTAAAAGTGAAGTAATTATGAGAACTGGCCTTGTTTCAGAAGCTCCAAAGATTTTACAACAGAAATTGGGGGAGAACGCTCTCTCTCTCATCATTTTAATGGACTAATCCAATCTCAGCGATCAATAAAGCCATTCTTATCTTAGTAAGATATTTCTAGGAAAATGCTAGAGTTCAAGTGAAAATTTTTGAATTCTCACCTCCTGTTAGGTGAGGCAAGTGACCAATCAAACCCATGGAAGACTAACTGATAAATTGATCTGATGGAGTGGAAAAGCTTTGGATCTCTTTTGAGTCAGAAAACCCAGATTGAAATCTTAGCTCTGATACCTGCTATCTCTGAGACCCATAAAACTCATTTAACATAGCTGGACTTCAGTTGTCTATCAGTGACAATGATATACAGTAAGGGCATTTGGACTCAGAGTCATAGAGCCTGTAGCTAAAAGCATTCCTGGGAATCATCGGTGATTGTGTGATTCTGACATCTGACGAAGCCAACTTCAAAGTAATCATATCTCTGTAGTTTGTCAGAATCTCCCCTACGTGAAATGTCCAGAAGAGGATGAAAAAGGAAAATCCGTTAAAATATGGGGATAGGTTGAAGGGTTCACATTTATTAAAAAAAAAAATTAAATTTTGTACATACACACACACACACACACACACACACACACACACACACACATATATATATATACACGTGTTGTTTGTCCTTTATTCTCAAAGAGGATCAATGACATCAGGAAGGTGATATCTTGACTGCAAGTGAATTGGAGTTAAGTGAAGCAGGGCTGTGAAAAGTCACCAGCTTCACTCTCCCCCTGGAGCAATCTAGGTCCAGTGGCAAAATATGGATCAGGATGACAGAAGATGGCCCCAGATACAATGTGAGACCTTGACCTTTTTAAGCTAAGGTGTTTCCCAGGTCTCAATTTGTTTGAGGCAATGCCTATTTAGTGATTAAGGCTAGGTAAGAAATGAGGCAAAAAAAATGGCCTCTTTTACCTACTCAAAAAAAATCAATCTGGGAGGGGAAGACCCTCAGGGTTTCTGGAAAGAACAGAAGCATACATAGAACAGAAGCATACATATATATATATATATATGTATGCTTTTATATATATATATATATATATATAAACGGACCCACATGGAAGTGTGGAAGTGTATGATTCCCCATGGGGAAGAAGAGAGGAATTTAGTGAATGTAAGTTATTTTTAAATGCTAATAGTAATACCTAGCATTTATATAGTTCTTCATAGTTTCCAAAGCACGTTACATATAATATTCAGTTGATTTTTACAATAACTCCTGGAGGTAGGTTATAATAATAATATGTGTGTCTAAATTATCTCCATTTTACGGATAAGGAAACTGAGGCATATAGAGTGACTTGCCTAGGATCACAGATATTAAGTGTCTGAGGCCAGATTTGAATTAGAGTCATTCTAACTGCAGTCTCAGAACCTTATCTATGGTCCATTGTAGCAAAATTAACCATTGGTCTTTCTGTTTGGATAGTGCTTGTGGAGATACTGAGATAGGATCGCATACTTACACCTGGGAGGGACTTCCAGGACCATCTAGTTCAACTACTATAGTCTGTTTTGCAGCTGAGGAAACTGAGGCCCATGGAGGTGAAATGAGTTTCCCAGGGTCAAACAGCTAGTTAAATGTTTGAGTCAGGGCGTGAACTGGTCTTAAGCACTATACACTATGCCCACAGTGACTCTCGACATTATTTAGCAAATTTTTTTAAGAGCTATAGGTCAGTTTTGTTCCATTAGAAGACAAATTTCCAAATGAGAGCTTGGCTCTTGAAAGGAGACAAATAGTGGTTGAAACATTGCTATCTTACCTTTAAGAAAAAAAAAATTGTCAGTAGACAAGACTACTATCATTCTTAATCACCGGTTGAAGTTACTAAGGCAAGATTTTAGTTACATTTCTTTCACAGTGTTGCCACTATTATTTATGATGCTTCTCCCTGAACAGAGGAGCCAGAGAAGATGCCCCTTGTCAATTTGTACGCTTGTATCAGACTTCAGATAAAAGGAAACATCCTAAGTGTTTCCTGATAAAAGTTTAGGGGGAAATGCCATCACTTCCCCTTTTTATCTTCCTCCTCTCCCCCTAGCTTGTCCCTACTTTGTGGTGTTTAGGTGGTGCCTAGGTAGCTATTCGTCGATGATTCTAGCAAAAATATAAACCACTCCTGCCTCTTTCTCTTTTTCAAAAGACATCTTGATTTTGCAATTTCTCCACATGATGCCTATTTGGAGCATATGCCTAACCTGGTTTCCTTGCTACTATTTTGTTTTTGAAAATGTCCAAGCTCTTTTCAACAGTGTTAGACCTAATTTGTCCCTGTTGTAAATTTTGAAATGGATCTCGTAATTCAGTTTTCTTCCCAAGCCGACATAGTTTAGTGAGGGGATAAAAGGTAGTGATAGCTCATCTAAGCATTAAAAATGTTGGGAATGAAGTCACAGTGCTTGACCTCATTTATCTTGAAAAGTTTATTGAAGAACCTAGAAGTATGTGGATAAGGGATAGAGACTGGAATTGTAATTTCGTTGGTATAGGGAACTGCTAAGTGGGGAAATAAAATAAAAACCTCCTTCTACTCATAAAGGCTGGAAGACATGCTGCATCTTATACTTGTGGAGATTTAGTTAATTGCTTGGGAGGGGTAGAAGGGATGTTCAAGGAGTACTAGCACCTCTAGTGTGAGGACTTCCAAGCCCTTTTCAGGGCTGCTCATCCACCTTTGTTATCTACCTACCACCCAACCTCTCACCTGTGGCTCCAGGAAGGTGTAGCATGCACCGCAGCTATACCCCAATAAGCCATTTTGGCAGATAAGTTGAGGGTAACCGACAGGCCTCAGACGCAGTGGTTAGTTAACAGGGTGTTACCCCAAACATTGAACACTTCCGCCAATAAAATGGTCTATGAGAACAGTTTGTTCTAATGGCCATGAAGGCCCCCGAAGCAGGCATGAAGCACTTGGAGCTTGGTTAGATGTAGAAGACACCAGGGTCATCCACTGCATCCCAGGCCATCACCACTCCTCTTGACTTTTGTCTTGCTGCTGGACTCCCTGACTCTGAAAGAGAGTGAGACCGAGGACTTTATGCAACTCTGCCTCACTTAAATCCAATCTATGCAAGAGTCAAGATATCACCCCATGATGTCATTGGTCCTTTTCAAAAACAAAGGGCAAACAAAACAAACAAAAACAGTTGCTTGGAAACACTTAGAGGCTAAGTGCCTTATCTAAGGTCACAGTCATTATATATCTCAGATGGGATTTGAATCTAATTCTTCTGGTTTCAAGGCTAGCTCCCTACCCACTGTGGTACCCTGCTTCTGTGCATATAGAAAATACTGTACATTTCCATTAAGATTAGACATCAGTTATTTTAAAAATGATAGGGAAGTTGTGAGCTTAGGTAATAGCTGCTGTTAACATGGTACTCTGATGGTTATAAAGTGCTTTGTATATGTTATTTTGTTCTTCACAGCAACTGTATGGGCAGTTTTATAAATAGGATTGAGAAATGTACAATAAAAGGAAGAAGAGACACCCCTTTGGTTGCCCCTTCAATCCTAGGAATGTGGGCAAGGCCAGCTCTAGACGATACCTTTCTCTTCCTATTGGGTAGCTTGGGATATGTGACCTTCCCTTGGTCCAGCCCTGTACTCAGTTTTTTTTTCCTTAGGAGGTCAAAGCTTCACTGAGACCCCTGTGCTTTTAAGGCAGCTGGTTCTTACTCACCAATCACGTTGGGTACATAGTCCCAAGTGCTATGCTTTTTCCTGTCTTTGTTACTTAATAGCTTGTAAGAACTATTGCTAAAAAATTATAAAGTGTCTGAGTTGGCTTGAGGGAAAAGAAAACCTAACATTTTAGAAAATTTTTAGCCTCTGACCAGTTTAGTTTTGTGTATATCAAGATAGTCACTGACATTTCCTGTTATACTTCTCCTGTACAAAATTAATTAATAGATATAAGTCATGGATTCCTTATGATTGATCATAGTTCATAAGATATAATATCATAATAGCTTAAAGAATAAATCAGAAATAGCACAGAGAAAGCAAAAATCACATGCAAAGCATCTGCCAGCTATAGACATTGGAAAACAGAGGTTAAACCTTCAATGCTTTCTTGATGATCCCAAGTAGAGATCACCACCACCAGTAGCAGTCTATTCTAGCTCTCACACACTTACTAACCATGTGACCCTGAGCAAGTCGCTTAACCTTTGCCTGTCTCAGTTTCCCCATCTGTAAAATAGAGCACTCCCCAAGTTTGTGGTGGAGGTAAAATACTTGTGAAGCATTTTGTAACCCTTAAAGCAATTATTTAAATGTTAGTTGTTAGCATCATTATTAATACAGGTACACAAATATAGCGAGAGATATAGTGTATATATGTTTACTTACCTGTGCATATAGGGATTCCTCTCAATTGAATGTAAATTCCTTGAGAGAAGAGATTGTTTCATTTTTACCTTTGTATCTTTGATGCCAAGCATGGTGCTGTAATAAGGAACAGAAGGGGAGAAAGGAATAAGCATTTGTATAATGCTTACTATATACCAGATGGGCAGCTATGTGGCACAGTAGAAAGAGCTCCAAGCCTGAAGTCAGGAAGACCTGAATTCAAATCCAGCCTCAGACAGTTACTAGCTGTGTGACCCCTGGGCAAGCACGAACTCTGTTTCCCTCAATTTCCTCAACTATTAAAATGAGCTGGAGAAGGAAATGGCAAACCATTCTACTACCTTTGCCAAGAAAACCCCAAATGGGGTCATGGAGAGTCAGACACAACTGCAATGACTGAATAATAAATGTGCCGGGAACTCAGCAGAGTGCTTTACGTTATCATCTCATTTAATCCTCACAACAACCCTTCAAGGTGGTACTGTTTCCCCTTTTTACAGTTGAAGAAACTGAGGCTGACAGAGGTTAACTGACTTGCACAGTCACACAGCTAGTAATATCAATAATAATAATAATAATGATAATAATAAATAAAATGAACTTTTCTATTGCACCTACTATGTCCCAGGCACTATGCTCAGTGCTTTACAAATATTATCTCCTTGGATCCTCACAACAACCCTGAGAGTTACGTAAGTGGTCTTATTTTTCCCATTTTACAGATGAAGAAGCTTGATGAAGTCAGAGGATGTTTGGTTTGTCCAGGGTCACACAGCTAGGAAGTTCCTGAGGCTAGATTTCCATATAGTTGTTATCGATGTCAGGCCCTGCATTATATCCAATGCCTCACCAGCTGCTTATTGGTGAATAAACTAGCACTTTTAAAAGAGCTTTGAAACCTTTCTGGTAGCTGTGGGTACACTAGAAGGATTTTGCTCATTCTCATAAGATCCTTTTGAGGCTCAGCCTGACTTTTATAATCTAAGAAGCTAAAGCACACTCGTAAATTGTACTAACTGACTTAGCATTTTTTTTTGTCTTGCATGGCTCAGTGTTTTCCTATTTACTTTAGGTTTCTTAAGCAAAAAGACCATGACTTCTGTCTTCTCTCTTCTCTCTCTCTCTCTGTCTCTCTCTTCTCTCTCTCTCTCTCTCTGTCTCTCTCTTCTCTTGCTCTCTCTCTCTTTCTCTCTCTCTCTCTCTCTCTCTCTCTCTCTCTCTCTCTCCATTTTTTTTCTTGCTCAGTATCATAGGGAGGGCCATGTAATAGCACCTCAGCGAAGACCTGTTAGTTTCTGGACTGAAGTGAGTGCTTAGAGCTGAGGTGTCAGACGTAGCAGCTGCTGGCCACAGGTGGCCCACAACAGTCTCTGGTGCATCCCAAATCAGATGGAAATGCAATTGGAAAATACTTCACAAAATAAATAAAACTGAAATGAAGTATAAATATTATTTTATTTTAAAACTAAGTCAGTACATGGCCACAACAATCTTTATGTATATATTAGTGGCTCCTGTTTCTACCTGGGCCTGATACCACTTGCCTGATACCATTTCAGTGCTTAGAGTTGGAGTGAAACAGTAGCACAGTGAGGAATAGAACCCAAAGTTCTTGATTTCTAGGATAGTATTTATAATAATATAATAAAATTATAAAAATAATGTATAATAATATGTAATAGTATTTATAATAATAAAATACTATAATAATTTATAATATAATAACAGCTAGGTGGTGCCATAGTGCATAGAGTATAGGGCCTGGCATCAGGAAGACTCATCTTCCTGAGTTCAGTTCGGTATATGACCCTGGGTGAGTCACTTCACCATGTTTGCCTCAGTTTTCTCATCTGTAAAATGAGCTGGAGAAGGAAATGGCAAACCACTCTAGGATCTCTGCCAAGAAAACCCCAAATGGGGTCATGAACAGTCCAATATGACTGAAATGGTTCAACAACCACAAAATTTATAGTAATAGTAACAATACTACTAAATCACATTTCTACTATACATACAGATTCAGCATTAAAAGATCATAGATCTACTTCTGGATAGAGCCTCAGAAGCCAAGAAACTGAGGTCCATTGAATTTGAGTGACTTGCCCAGAATCACACAGTTGGTAAAATTTTCTAAGATGCTTTCCTCAAAAAACACCTTTTGGAGTAGTTGGTACAAGTAATATTTCCATTCATCTGATGTTAAAAATAAAACTCAGAGAAGCTTATTTACTTTTCCTAGAATACACAACTACCTAAATATCCAAACTGGAGTGTGAATTCCAGTCTTCTAGCTCCAGGGCTTTCCATTTTATCACAGAATGCCTCAGAGACTTAGAAGGTTAAAAAAAAGGGGGGGCATTTTCAAAAATGCACAAAAGAGAACAGAAGGAACACCAGAAGGAATCACAGACTAGCAGGACTGCTTTGAAAGTTACAGGTTGAATTGCTTGCATATTTTAAAAGAAAAGCATGCTCTGTATAATGGAGCAACAGTTTCTTTTCCCCTTCTAAACCTATATGTATAAATGTTCAATTTATTTCCTGTTTAAGTTCAGAACTTGAGAAAAATTAAAATATCTTTATAATACAATGATTATGTTTATAAATTGAAATACACTTTGAGGAGGGACATAAGGTAAAACACAAATACAGTGCAATGTGCAAATTTTGATTATTGAGAGATAAAATGGGGTAGCAGCAGGGGGAGGAAAGATGGCAGAGTAAAAGCAGGAAATTTCTTGAGCTCTCCCCTAAATCCCTCCAAATACCTGTAAAAATGACTCTAAAAAAATTCTAGAGGTACAGAACTCACAAAATGACAGAGTGAAACAAGTCTCCAGCCCAAGAGAGCCTGGAAGATGGACAGGAAGGGTCTATTGCACCATGCTGTAAGTTGAGCACAACCCAGTATGGGCCAAGCCAGCACAGCAAACTGGGTGTAGCAGGCCTCAGGGCACTGATTCATGGGCAGCTGTGGCAGTTTCCAGACTTCTAAACGCACAAACGCCAAAGACATAGTACAAGGTCAGGGGGAAAATTCTGTCAGACCTGGATGAGAGAAGTGCAGGACCTGGCCCAAGCCCTGGGTCAGAGAGGTGGCTGCTTCAGAGCTCCAGGCCCACAGACTGTGGGGGGATCAAGTATCTGATCAGAGCAGGAGTGCATGGATCTCTTGGCTGGTACTGAGGCAGGATGTTCTTGCTTTGCCCTGCTTGAATATGGGTTGAAGTCTTGGGTGGTGGTCCTGGGGTAAGGAAGAGCACTGATATGGCAGATCTTGTGGTGGCTGTGCAGAGGGAATCCTCCTCATAGTTCCAGGGCAGAGAAGAGTGCTTGAGGTCACTCACAGACCAGAGCACAGGCCAGGAGAGGAGTAAACACCTCTCCTTGGATCATACCACCTCAGAAAAAAATGAAAATTTACAGGTGCCTAGAAGTGGTTCTGAAAACAGCTGCACAAAACTCCTGAAGCTTGGGACAGTGCACTCTCCAGTCTGGAAGCAGTCATACCTTGACAAAGAGCTCAAAAGTCAAGTAATTAGCTGGGAAAATGAGCAGACAGCATAAAAAACTCAGACTATAGAATCTTACTTTGGTGACAAAGAAAATCAGAAGATATGACCAGAAGAAGACAACAAAGTCAAAGATACTACACCAAAAGCCTCCAAGGAAAATATGAATTGTTCATAGGCCATGGAAGAGCTCAAAAAGGATCTGGAAAATCAAACAAGAGATGTGGAGAAAAATTGGGAAAAGAAATGAGAGCGATGCAAGAAAATCATGAAAAACAAGTTAACGGCTTGCTAAAGGAGATCCCCCAAATACTGAAGAAAATTATACCTTAAAAGACAGACTAACCCAAATGGCAAAAGAGGTCCAAAATGCCAAAGAGGAGAACAATGCCTTAAAAAGCAGGATTGGCCAAATAGAAAAGGAGGTCCAAAAAAAATCACTGGAGAAAATAATTCCTTAAAAATTAGAATGGAATAAATGGATGCTAATGACTTTATGAGAAATCAAGGGATTGTAAAACAGAGTCAAAAGAATGGAAAAAATAGAAGACAATGTGAAATATCTCATTGGAAAAACTGCTGACCTGGAAAATAGATGCAGGAGAGATAATTTTAAAATTATTGGAGTATCTGAAAGCCAGGATCAAAAATAAAAAAGAGCCTAGACATTATTTTTCAAGCAATTGTCAAGGAAAACTGCCCTGATTATTCTAGAACCATAGGGTAAAATAGAAATTAAAAGAATCCTCTGATTGCCTCTTGAAAAAGATCCCAAAAGGAAAACTCCTAGGAATATTGTAGCCAAATTCCAGAGTTCCCAGTTCAAAGAGAAAGTATTACAAGCAGCCAGGAAGAAACAATTAGAGTACTGTAGAAACACAATCAGGATAATACAAGATCTAGCAGCTTCTACATTAAGGGATTGAAGGGCCTGGAATATGATATTCCAGAGGTCAAAGGAACTAGGATTAAAACCAAGAATGTCATACCCAGCAAAACTGAATATAATACTTCGGGGGGGGGGGAAAGACATTCAATGAAATAGAGGACTTTCAGGCTTTCTTGATGAAAAGACCAGAGCTGAATAGAAAATTTGACTTTCAGATACAAGAATCAAAAAAGCTTGAAAAGGTAAGCAGGAAAGAGATATCACAAGGGACTTATTACAGTTGAACTGTTTACATTCCTACATGGAAAGATGATGTTTGTAACTCATGAGACCTTTCTCAGTACTAGGGTAGTTGAAGGGAATATTCATATGCATAGACAGAGGGCACAGGGTAAGTTGAATATGAGGGGATGATATCTAAAAAATAAAATTAAAAAGTGAGAGAGGAATATATTGGGAGAAAGAGAAAGAGAGAGAGTGTGGTAAATTATCTCACATAAAAGAGACAAAAAAAACTGTAATAATGGAAGGGAAGAGGGGTTAGGTGAAAGGGAATGAGTGAACCTTACTCTTATTACATTTGGCTTAAGGAGGGAATAACATACATACTCAATTAGATATCTTACCTTACAGGAAAGTAGGGGTAAAGGCATAAGAAAGGGGGTGATAGAAGGGAGGGCAGATTGGGGGATGGAGTAGTTAGAAGCAAACACTTTTAAAGAGACAAGGTCCAAGGAGAAAATAGAATAGATGGGGAGCTTGATAGAATGGAGGGAAATATAGTCTTTTACAACATGACTATTTTGGAAGTGTTTTGCATAATGACACATGTATAACCTATATAGAATTATTTGCCGTCTCAATGAAGGTGTATGGGGAGGGAAGAAGGGAGAGAATTTGGAACTCAGATTTTAAAAACAAATGTTAAAAGTTGTTTTTACATGCAACTGGGAAATAAGATATACAGGCAAAGGGTTATAGAAATCTATTTTGCCATATAAGAAAGTAAGGGGTAATGGGATAAGGGAGGTGGGGTGATAGAAGGGAGGGCAGACTGGGGAAGGGGTAATCAGAATGCATGTCATCTTGAGTTGGGGACAGAGGAGAGAGATGGGGAGAAAATGTGTACCTCAGAATCTTGCGAAAATGAGTGTTGAAAGCTAAAAATAAATTAATTAATATAAAAAAGAAAAGAAAGATAAAATGAAAAGTTTATATTTTCACCAAGATTTGAATCTTGTTCAAAATCTTCTTCTAATGAAAGAAACTCTATTCTTGGAGTCAGAAGACCAGCATTTGAGTCCTATCTCTGAAATAAAGGAAGTGAGAGGAAAAAAAAATGTTTGTCATGTTGGTCTCATCAGCTTATTCTGGAAACAGAGCCCAGCAAACCTTGCTGCTCCTCGCATGAAGCACTCTATCTCCTCTTCTCCCTGGGCTTTTTCCACAGCTTGTTGCCCGTGCCTATAATGAATCCCCTCTCCACTTAGATCCCTCATTTTTTTCAAAGCTCAGCTCAAGCTCCACCTTCTATTTAGTAAGTGCTGAGTAAAGGGCTTTCTTTTTTTGATGAATCATTTAATGTCCTTATTGGTTAGTCTATCTCTGTCAAATGACCTGGTTATATTAATTTTGTACTTTTAAAATGTGTATAATACATGTATACATGCAGACCTGTGTTGTCTTCTCCAGTAGAATGTCAGTTTCTCGAGGGCAGTGACAATTTCATTTTTGTCTTTTGTTTTTATTCCCAGCTCTTTGCACAGTCCCAAGCACAGAGTGAGAATGCTTGTTCATTAAAGTGTAAAGCACTATAGAAATGTTAGTTTCTATTGTTTGCTTTATAAAAACATTGTTTTTTAACTTGGAAAGACTTACATGAACTGATACAAAGTGAAGTGAGTAGAACCAGGAGAACATTGTGCACAGTAACAACAATATTATATGATGGAGAACTGTGCATGACTTAGCTATTCTCAGCAATACAGTGATCTAAGACATTCCCAAAGGACTCCTGATGACAAATGTTATCTGGCTCCAGAGAAAAAACTGATGTTGTCTGAATATAGACTGAAGTATACTTTCCTTCTTTCCACCAATGACTAATATGCAAATATTTTACATGATTGCACAAGTATAACCTATATCAGATTGCTTACCCTCTTTGGGAGGGTGTAAAGGCAATCAGTAAATGAGAAGATCTTTCCTGCCCATTTGAATAGGCTGGGGGGAGAGGTGCGCTCAGGGTTCTAGGGGGAGTGGCTAAGACCAGAGCCAATGGTAGGCGCCTGAGTTCTGGTCACTCAGATGACGTTCTATTCAAGGGGATGACATCTGGCGACTATATAAAAGGGGAGAACACAGCTTGGAGATTGAGACATAGTGGAGGGAGGAGGAGAAGGAGAAGTGGTGGTGGCGGCGGCAGCAGGTGCTACCAAAAGCAGGACTGACCCTCGTGCAGACCGGAGAGTGCTGAGCAAGGGCTTGAGGCCACTGGGTAATCTTCTTACTGGAGGGCCCTAGCATTGGGAGGAAGCACCCAGTATGGCTTGGCTTGCTGCCATAGTATTTTTCCGTAACCTCCTGGTCACTATTGTGAGATGGGCATATATTTTGGAAGGTTCTTGCCAGGATATCGAACTGGGGACACTGGTCCATGGGTCTGCTGTTTTGGAGCTTGAATAAATGATTTAACTCCTCTGCCTTCTACTTAGAGAATTCCTTATATCCTGTGATTCTGGACCATTCAGGCATATTCATGATTTTCTTTGAAATCATGAATTCTGTCTTAATGTTATAGAGGGGGAAGGGAAGGAGAGGGAGGAAGAGACAGAATTTGGAACTCAAAACTTAAAAACAATGTTAAAAATGTTTTTACATGTAATAAAATTTATTTAAAATATACATTTTAAAATTGAATATGATCCTAGAATTTAAAGCAGAAGAGATCTTTGCGCTTACCTAGTTCAGTGCTCTCATTTTATAGATGAAGAAACGGAGGCCCAGCTTTTGGATTGTTTCTAAATCACTGATTTTTGACTCCCCCCTCCTTTTCTGTGTTTTGGTTTCACCATGTAAATTTTATGAAAATGTAAGTTAAGAACTAAAGAGAGAGGAATCATAAAGGTATTTCATTCTTAATAGTCTGAAACACCATCTGGTCAGCAAGCGAAATATCCTTCAATTTAAAGGGAGTAGGAGAACAAAATTACCTTTTTTTGTCCTCATATTTAAAAACCCACATCAGAATGACTTCATGCTTTCATAAGTATTTTGCTATACCTTTGTAGAAAAAATAGATTATTATCATAGAAGACTAGTCAAGAGGCATTTATTAAGAATTTACTAGGTATTAGGCACTGTGGTAAGTGCTGGGAACATACAGACCTTCCCTAATATACTTTCCAGTAGGGGAAGACAACACATAAAACAGAGATGAAAAGATAGATGACCGGGAAGGGAGGAGAGAGTAATATAGGGACTAGGTGGTAAAGTCCAGAGAGTCAAAAGTGAAGTTAGGGAAGGAGTGAAGGATGACTGTCCTGGGCACTTGTGGGAGGAATTCACCAATGGTAGGAGGGGGCCAAAGGATCTTCCAAGGTGAGAAGACTTCAGGGAGAAGAGGACTACTCCAAGATGAGGAAGCAGCTAAGACATGGTGGTGAAGTCTGGAGAGTCAGGAGGAGATAGGGCGTGCATTCGAGTTTTCATTGGTATGGGGGACTCACAGGCATGGAAACTTGTTCCATCAATAAAGTTCACCAACTTCTCTGCAAACTTTAGTCTTAGAGGGTTGTTTGAGGGATCCTGAGAGTTGAAATGACTTGTTTAGGATACTATAACCAGTATATTCCAGTGGCAGGATTTAAAGCCAGGTCTTGCTGACCTTGAAGCTGTGCTGTGTTGCTTCTCTGTCATAGGATAATGAGCCGTGAAAGTTAATGTTGTGAATTTTAACCTAGCTTTGTCACTAGGTGAGTTTTCTTCGTGTTGTTTAAATGGGTAGAACTGATAGAAAGACCATTGTTCTTGCTTGACTACTCATTTTTGAAGAGGCAAGAGATTAACTCACATGAGGCAGGACTATAGGATCATTGCGTTCATTTGAAGACTACTCAGGTAACTCTACTGTAAAATGTAGCCCTTGCCTTCCAGGTTATTAAGTAAGATTATATTTGTAAAGTGCTTATCATCGTGTCTGACACACATAGTAGGTGCTTAATGAATGCTTGTTTCCTTGCTTATAAGGCATTTACATTTGCATAGCTCGTAGATACCTTGGAGTCAACAAATACAACATTATCGAATCTTTCCCTTCAAAAGTCTTCCCTCAGATTTCATAATTTCTGGCAGGATTAACATCAGTCATCTAGCTTACTATGTTGAAAACTTGTTATGCAATTCTCTGATGTGTGTAATATGCAATATTTTACACCTTTTATGTAGTGTGCTTTTAAAATCTTATCTATTTATAAGATTTTAAGTTTCATGAGGGAAGGGAATAATTTCTTATCTAAACAGTTTTTTTCTTGGCACCTACAACAGTGTTCTGAACGCAGTCACAGTACTTGCAGTACTTAGAATACTTAGCAAGTGTTTATTCAGTCGAGCTGGATTTTTCTTTTCTTTCTGTGTTGGTTGGAGGATAGATTAGAAGTGCTTTATTTCCCCCATGTGTTTTGTCTTTGATTGGCCAAGTGACAAATTATATTTCCCCAATTGTTATCCAGTGTTTTCAAAATATGTTTGTCAAGACATTTGTAGCAAAGTTTGGTGCTGCATTTTACTTCTACAGAACTGGAATTAATGTTTAATGTCTCAAAGTTTTAGGGTTTTTTTTTTTAAATTTTAAACAGTACGTTTATTTTCATATAGACTCAAACCAGCACAGAAACTTTACTCTTTTGCCTTGTCATGGCATTGGGGTCACCCAGTTTATTTAAGAAAATACCAGCACAACTGGACAGGTAATCTATTTGCTAAATTGGAGCAGAGGTGAAGTGGTGACCTAGTAGTGGCCACTAGGTGTTTTCTTCTCATCTAGGAGGCCCATGAAACAGATAAATTGCCAAACAGTAGTCACATAATATGTGAGTTCCTGTTGCTTCTGAATTATTCATAGTAGAAGGGAGATCATCTACACATGCAGGTATGCAGGTTTATATATCTTTGGTGCTTTGAATATGCAATATGCATTCAAGGCCCAGCTGAGACCTTGATATGCTATGGAAGAACTGAAATATCCATCCTCACTATATATTAAATTAGAAGCCGTCAGAAAGTGATAACTAAGTTGGAAAACTTTTCATTTCTTCCGAGAGAAATAAATATAGGAGTTATTGGAGTTTCTTTGAAATGCAACCAGAAACTTTGTTTCCTGGGACAGCTGGTCAGCTCATTTTATTGTGTGCATAATTACCGTAACTAAATAGAAAACTGAGAAGATAATTTTAGCGTACACACCAATATTTTTTGCAAAACAGGAATTACTAGAGAAATTCTTTGGAGAACTTGATTAGATGCCCCTGTATCTGTTGCTGTCTGCATTGAGACTTGATTTCAGTATGAAGGTAGACATGTGAAAGGTCGGTGAAAATTTAAATGAATCTATGACATAATTAATGTGGATACTCAGTCAACAAGCTTGTGACTTCTGTGCCAGATGCTGATTATGTTAATGTAAGGAATGAAACAATCTCTACTCAGAAGAAGCTTCTATTTAAAAAGGGAAACAAATATGTGTGTGTATATATGTATACACATATATGCATAGAGCATATATATATATAAAAATATATATATAGCATAAATATATTTGTACAGTGTATGTAGCACAAATACATGGTAAGAGTCTATATAGAATGCATATATGTATTTATATAGTTTGTACAGGACACATAAAGATATGTATTTAGCATGTAAAGAATGTACATATAAAGTTTATATAGAACCTTATATGTATGTGTGTCAGATAGCGTATATATAAAATATAAAGAAGTTAGTTTGGGATAGGAATAACCTAGCAGTTATGCGGGTAAGGGCAGGAAAGAAATCAAGTAGAAAGTAGTGTTTGAGCTATGTCTTGAAAGAAAAAAGGGGATTCCATGAAGTGGAAGTGAGGAGGGAATGATTTCCACTTAGGAAGGACAGCCAGCGTGAAGGTACAGAAACTATGTCATTTGTGAGAAACAGAGGGAAGATAGTTTGGCTGCTTCCCAGTGCAAGAGGGCATGGACTGTACAATGAGGCTGAAAATATAGTTCTGGTTGAGTGAAACAGTTGTTAAGCATTAATTAAGCATTAGTTAAGCCAGACACTGTACTAAGCTGGGAAATACAAATAGGAAAAAGTCCCTGCCTTCAAGGAGCTTACAATCTAATAGGAGAAGACAGTGTACAAAAGGAAGCTGAAAAGGAGGGGAGGGGAAGAAGAGAAGGTAACTGGTACAGGGCCATGACAGAGACATCCAAAGGAATACAGCCAGGTGGGAAATGAACAATTGGCTTGCCTGGGCCTCCTCTTTAAACAGAAGTGATAGGAGGAGCTCGTGACCCTGAGGTATCAGCACCAAAGTTGTTTTGATCTTTGAAGAATGATGATGTTCCTGGTTACCTGATGAAGGGCTCCAAAGCAGTGGAGCTGGGTAGTAAATAAAGCAGTTTTTCGAAGTCTTTAAAAGGCAAACAGAGGAGTATATATTTTATCCTAGAGACAAAAGTGAGCCAGTGGAATGAATCAAGCAATGGGGTGACATTGTCAGCTATACAGTTTAGGAAAATCAATTTGGCAACTGTGTGGAGGATAGACTATAACAGTGAGAGGTTTGATATAGGGAGACCAAATTGGAGAGTGGCAATAATCTAGATGAGGAGTGATGAAGGCCTGAAGTAAAAAACTGTGTATGCTTCCTTGCTTTGGGTGACCTATCTTGCCTGAAGGTGGGGAAGGTGTCTTCCTAAGGTGCTGGGGGGCTTCCTGTAAATATTCTGATATTACATGTATGCCAGAGGAACAGCATTTGGGGATCCCACACTTTGGCTAATTTCATAGCCCCACCTCCTTTTACAGTCAAATATTCATGCTGCTTCTTCTGAACAGTATTGTCTTCTCACACCCACCATGTGCCTCTCCACTGTCCCTTGACCCCCAACTTTCAATTTCTTTGGAGACTCGCATGTTCTATGATTCAGCTCAGTCTATTATTACTAGGGAACTATTGATGTTCCAAATGTGCACCTTTCTTTTCGATATCAGCTTGGATTCTTTGAAAGCATTTCTCGGAGGAGACATAATCTTGTCTTACATCTCCTGTTTAATTTGGCGATCAACTAATTATCTATGTATAGTGTGTGATAGGCACACATCTGTGTGTACCCTTTAGATTCTCTCTCTGGGTCTTCCATCCAACTGCATATCTTAGTCTACACAACAGGCATTCTATGTCCAGTTGTGATCTTTTGATGTGTTCCATTAAGGTGGCATATTTCGAGTGATTGTAGATTTCATTTAGGAAACTCCACAATATTCTGTGTTTGACACGCCCATGCAATGTCATCTGCAGATGGTCAGATCTATGGGAAATCTCTTTCTACTTCGAGCTAGACTTGTATGAGAGTAAAAAACAACCTCTGGCAAGCACACAGGTCCCTGTTTGTCAGTTAACTGATACTGTTTATAGGTCATTGAACAAAACTGACTCTTTTATATCTTCAAGGAATCTTGCATGATTTTGATATATGCACGGGAGATATCATAATAAAGAAAATTCATGTTTTACTCTATTGAATCAAATATATTTAGTAGTCAACAAACAGCATAGTGGGATCTTGCATACTGTTTACTTTTCAGTTTTGAACACAGTGCTGAATTTGTAATCAGGAAAAAAAAATTAGTTGCAATACCGCCTCTGCCACACTCACTGACTAGATAACCCCAGGCAAATTACTTAATCTCTATGTACTCCATTTTCCTCATCTTTAAAATGAGGGAGTTGGACTTCGTGGCCTCCATGTTTCCTTTCAGCTCTAAATCTATGATTTTATGATGGTCTGATGTATAACTGTACAGATAAGATCCAACATTTGAGAGAATCAAACCAACTCCATTTTGTATCATCACTAACATTTTGTACAGCTACTGGAGTTATCTCATTTTTGTGAGTTAAGTTTAGTTTTCCTGTAAGTCACAGAATTTTGGGGAAGTATTTGTCATATTACTAAATGTTTTGCAGGATACAGGTGGGTACAACCAATCAGAATAACCTGAACTCTGGAAAGTCCCTATATTGAAGAATAGTAATGCTAAAAATAGTAACTGTACTTTACTATAAAAACCTTTGTAATTGTTTCATGGTCCTTGTGCCTGCTGAGGGGGCTCTGGACCCAATTTGTTTTGCAACTGCATGCCTTACCAGTAAGTCGCATCGCTGAGAATTTGTTTCCCCAATTATTATAAAAAATTACTTGCCACATTCTGAATATTATCTTTTGGAAGGTTTTCCTGTTCCCTTGTTAGATGTTTATCGAAGAAGCCGTTGATTTCAATGTGTAGATTATTTTTTAAAAGTATTTAATATTTAAAAATATGGAAAAATAAGCTTATTAGTCAGCAACTATTGATATCTCATTTTCTTATGATAACAATAAGGTCTATGATTTTTCTCAAAGCATTTCATATCTCACTATCTCCTTCTTTGCTTTAAGATATATTGAGGCGAGGTGGCTAGGTAGCACAGTTGATAAAGCATCAGCCTTTAGAGTGTGGAGGGCCTGAGTTCAAATGCAGCCTTGGACACTTGTCACTTCCTAGCTGTGTGATCTGGTCAAGTCACTTAAACTCGATTGCCTAGCCAAAAAGAAAAAGATATGTTTAGGAAAAAACTTTATGACCTGCAAAATTGTTTTGCCTCCAGCATAGTTCTCCTTTTGTTTAGCTTTCTTTTTTAATTTTAAAATTTATTTTAAACTTAAATACAAAATAAGAAAATTAAAAAAATTTGCCATGTACACGGCAGAATGAGAGGATTCAATATAAAGCAATGAATTTCGATTTCAAGAAAATCTATATAACAAATAATGCACATTGTTCTCAAAGTTATCCAGCTTTTCTTTGCTTTGTTGTAGGTTTTCTATTGTTCTCTGCTGTGTACTTTTAAAAAAATTTTCTGTGGCAGCTAGGTGGTGCAGTGAGTGAAGCACTAGCCCTGGAATTAGGAGGACCTGAGTTCAAATGCAGCTTCAGACACTTGACACATGTACCAGCTGTGTGACCTTGGGCAAGTCACTTAACCCCAATTGCCCTGGCAAAAAAACAAAAAGAAATTTCCCTCCCTCCCCACCTCAGGTAAGGCTACAATTAAGCATGGATACATACACACACACACACACACAAACACACACACACACATATACACATACACACACACATATACATATACATAGATATCTATAAATATACACTCATACACAAATATGAAAACTGCATTATGCTTATTTCCACTTATCTGTTTCTCTGAAGGTGGGTAGTATCTTTCTTCATATGTCCAAATCTTTCCATGTTTTTCTCAATCAGTCAGCTCAACCTTTCCTACACCATAGCAATATTCCAACCCAATTACATTCTACCTTCAAGATGGTCTACGAAAGCTTTCCCCAGTTTTCTGCATTCCTTCTGTTCTTGGCTGCATAGCTTTTATTTATACAGGAAAATTTTAATTTAAAATAATCAAAATTATCCATTTTATACTTCAACAATGCTCTCACCTTATAATGGTTTAAGGTCTGATACTACTAAATTTGCAGCTTCTTTTTCCCCCTGGTTTCTTTGAAGTTCCTGACCTTTTGTTCTTCCAAATGCATCTTGTTATTATTTTTTCTAACTCAGTAAGATAATTTTTTTTAGTAATTTAATTGGGATGGCATTACATAAAGAGATTACTTAGGTAAAATTTTCATTTTTTAAAAATTATGTTGGCTTTATTACCTAGAAACGATAAATATTACTTCAATTATTTAGCTCTAACCATGTATAAAAAGTGTTTTATGTTTATATTCACATAGTTCCTGTGTCTGTTTTGGCAGACTTGCTCTCAGGTATTTTGTATTGTCTAAATATTTTAAATGGTCTAAAACAGTATTGAATAATATGGCTGACACATCACGTAGATTCCCTATTTTTCTCTTTTGATTAAATCTATTTTAGCTTTAACTTTGTCTGAGATCATAATTACTGCCCCTGCTTTTTTTACATAATAAACTCTGCTCCTGACCTTTATTTTATGTGTGTGTGTATCTCTCATTTTTATAGCATTTCCTGAAAGCAACACGTTGAAGTCAACTTTTAAATCTGCTATTAGTTTCCATTTTATGGGTAAATCCATCCCATCCACATTCTAAACTAATTACTTGTTGTCTATTTTCCTCCTTCCTATTTTTCCTCACTGTCTCACCCTATTCCTGTCCCTCCTTACTCCTGTGCTTTACCTATATCGACTACCTTGTCCTCCTATTTCATAACTTACCCACTATTCCAAGAATCCCTCCCATACCCTGTCCTCACTTCTATCTCCTTACCCTTTTTTTTTCTTTTTAAATTTAGAAGACTTTAATATCCTTCTAAATATGTATATATATACATACATACATATATATATATGTGTGTGTGTGTGTATGTGTATATATATATGTATATATCTATGTATATATGTTCCTCCTTTAACTCCTTCCCAATGAGAGAAAGGTTTCACCACCACTCACTGATCCTCCTACTGATTTCTTCTGTATCAATTTTTCCTTTTTTGCCTCATTTGTATAGAACTAATTGCTTTTTTTTTATCTATTCTTGCCCAGCATTTTTTACAATCACCCCTCCATGCTCAGCTCAGCCCAAGCCTTTCTTTCAAACTACCCAAATAAAAATGAGTCATAAAAGAATTGATAATATTTTCATATGTGAGAAGTAAATGATTTGACCTCATTATGTCTTATAATTAGTTCTTAATGTTAACTTTATATTTGTCCTGGATATTATATGTTGAATTTTCCTTTAAGTTCTGCTGTTTTTGTCACAAATACCTGAAAGTCTTTCAGTTCAGTAGATGTTCGTTTCAAGAATTTTTTTTTGTCCTTGGAACTATTTGATGTTTCTTTTTGAAAAAGGAGTGTTTTTTTAAAAGTTCCATTATCTTCCTCCAAACATGAACTCACATCTTCTCTATCCCCACAGTAGCTATCTGTGGTTGGGTTCTTTCTTCTATGCTTGTTCATTTTTATTTATTTATTTATTTATTTAGCAGCTATTAGTGTGATGAAGTTCTAGTCCCAAGGTATGAGGAGTAATGCCCCAAGCCTCAGGTCCTTCTCATCGTTATTTTCTGAGATCTGTCCTGGGGCTTAACCTTGGGCCCTCCCTCTCCACTCCTAAGCCACAGCAAGAGCCCCTGGTCATACTGTCCCAGCAAATGGTGTTACTTCCTGTGGTTCCTATGGTGGCTGCAAACTACAGCTGTCCTCTCTTCCCTAGAGCTGAAATCAGGGGCTCTGCTCTCCTGGAAGTGCCCACAGTCCCTGCCCCTCTGCTACTACACTCGCCAGATGTGTGCCAGCTCCTTCTCCCTCAGAGCCACAGACTGGGACATGTCTGGTCAGTACAGTTATGCTTGGCATCCCTTGACTGTGGAAGGTCCTTCAGTCTTCTCCTACTCAGTTGTCAGACAACCCCTCCCCGCCCCACCCCCCCCACACTGTCTGTGAGAGGAAAGTTTCTAAGGCTGAGGCTGCCTCCCAAGCCCAGCTGCCCCCAGGGCTTATTTGTTGATTCCTCATAATTGGCCTGCAGGTGTTTACACTTTGCTCAGACAGAACCTCTGCAGGTCAGGTCTTTCAGGGGGTCTTCTTAGGTTGACTTAGAGGAACAACTGCTTTACCCTGACATCTGTTTATTTCTACAACTCTACATTCCTTCTGGGGGCAATGATCAGTCTTTTTCTATGGAGAAAAATTTGGAGAGCATAGAGTTTTCTGACCTAGTATGCCTTCTTCCCAGAATCCTCTCTCTGTTTAGCTTCTTTTATTTTTTTTTATCTTGGTTCCTTTTGTGTAAGGTTCATTTCTATTTCTTTAGCAACAAATTAAAATAAAAAAAACCTTATAAAAACCTATTTCCCCTCTATTTGTTGTTCTAATTCCACTGTCCTCATATACCTTTTCAGCAGTCCAATTTAGTCCACTCATTTTCATTTTCACCAGAGAATTACAAGATGATTTGTACATGAAAATGGATGGTGTAACTATGGCCCCAGTGGGAAAGTCACTTCTTGGAGCTTTAATTTTCTCTTAACTAAGATGCGGCAGTTCCTTAGGTCCTATGATCCTGTAAAAATAGTTATTTAGAATTGTTTAAAAAAATACACTAGAAAGCCACTGTAAGACCATGTTCTGATGGATTTTTCAAGATGAATTCCTGGTACTTAAGAGATTGAATGGCCATGTCCGTAATCTCAGATGTTGCCACCTTGTCCTAGATATAGGATAATGAATCTTACCTTGGAGACACAATCATCATTGAAGGATCAAAATTACAAGTGACTTAAAGGCAAGAAAAATATATGGTATGTATAAGTAGGCTACAACATATTAGCAATTATGACTCTTTTACAGGGAGTCACATAAAAGATGCATGCCAGAGAATGGAGGAAGACTGCTTGTGTAGTGGAAAGGAGAGGAAAAAAAAAAACAGATAGTCTCTATGGCACACTACTGCTACCTTCTCCTATTCTCCTCCTCCTCCCTCCCTCTAACTCCCTCTCTCTATCTCCCTCCCTCTCTCTTCCTCCCTCCCTCCTCTCTTCTTTCCTCTCTCCTCTCTCCCCATATGTATGTATGTGCATATATATATGTATATATATATATAATATATATATACATCAATGTATGTTTTAAAAGAACGTTGTAAAGGCTCAGAAAGTTGAGAAGTTACTTTATGGAGGATTTATAGAAATGTGTTTAAGAACCATGCAAAATAAGTGAACTTAGAATGTGCTCCAGTATACAACTACTTAACCCTTGAAATCGTGATCATCAATTATGTAGTGTCACAAGAGATTCCAATGTAGTTGATAAAATAACTTAGAAGCAGATGTGTTATAATACATAAGCATTCATATCCATCCAAATGGCTGGATTTTACCTGAGACTTAAGATCCTATAAATAAATTGTAATTTATTTATGGACTGAATCTAAAATGAAATGCAATGATATCTTTTCTTGACATTAATAGAGGCAGCATCAGTTAGTGAATTGGATTTAGGCCTTCTAATCCTGATATTCTCTATCTACCTCTTACACAAGTTGTGTGACCCTCGGCAATTCATTCAAACTCCATGACCTCTAACAACTTCCTCTTACTTATTGTAATCCGTATGGGTGTAGTTTCCACAGTGAGAATTCCACATGCTGATGAAATCAAAGATTCTTCATATATTGCATCCTGCTCACAATACTTTTTTTTATTGGAAAAGAAGCTGAACTGAATATTGAGTGAAAATAAATGAACACCCCAAGTGTTGCACTGTACAAATGTCCAGAGACCCCTCTGGAGACATCTAGAATGTTGGATAGATTCTTGATGAAAAATTTGTGAGAGGGCATTGATAGGAGCCTCACATGTTGAGAAGCCATGGATGAGTCATAATTTACACTGATAGAGAAAACATTCGCCTTGATGAGGTCATTGGTCCTTTGAAATAAATACCTTTTGGTCATTTCAGTTTCTACTTGGTGCTCAGTATACACATGTACAACAGTCTGTGCAATGTGAGAAAAATATGGATTGTCAGAAAACTAGAACATGAAGTATATTTATCGATAAACATCACTTACGATATTGGACACATGAGAGCAATGAAAAGAGAACATTGTACAGAAATATAATATTTTAATTTAGTATTCTACCTAGTAATTAAATAATACTAATTCTGCAGAATGGTAAACACTCAGATGCTTATATTTTGCAACAAGTATGGGGCCAGGAATAGTTATTTTCTAGATATAAAAGAGTAGTTTATAGGCATTATTGTGCTTAGATGGAAAACGTTTGAACTGGCAGATTTCTAAAACATGACTTCTGTTTTTATGTCCTAGGATATGAAACTCATTCAAGTAAAATGAGGAAATTTCCCAGTGTGCTTAAATATTGAATGGAGACAGTGTGTTTTAAAATGAGATGATATTTCAGAAATGGAAATGCCTATTAAAGATTCCTTAGCCAAGAAAACAGCAGGGCCAGATGGATATTTATAATTTATAACATGATATTCACATTCTACCGGATAAATAGCTAAGTAGTCATACAGCTTAGGAATACGCTAAACTGCCTTTTATGGTAAGCTAAATTTATATACTCCTCACAAAAGAGTATTAGTATTCTTATCACTAAATACTTATTATTATAACTCAGAGATGTCTGAATAGAGCAACAAAGATATATTTTCTATAAATATTATATCTTCCATTGATATAGATTTTATATATGTGCATATTTAAGTGTATATGCTGCTCAATTTCCACATAATTGTATAGTAACACATAAGAGCTTGAGAGGCAGTTTATCCTAGAAGATAAAGAGCCGAACCATTGAGTCAGGCTAAGTCACTTAAGCTCCTGGTGCCCCAGACAATTCTACCCCTTTTAAGTTGCAGAAAACCTGTTGATGTGGGGTAAAAGAGGTAATTTCCTCAGTTTCATGGGAGCTCCCTATACCAATGAAATTACAAGGTCTGACCAAAAATTATGTATACTTGCTTGACTTTGACTATATCAGAAAAAGACTACACTTTCAGACAACCATGGAAAACAGGTGTGAGATGGAACTTAAAAGAACTTAAAAGAACTGTTTCAACTATTGCCTCATATTATAGTGTTCATGACCCCAATGTGTATAGATCACATTATTATATTTCCAGTTGGCTACTGTCATTGGAGAGTAGTGGATGTTCAAATGTGCAACAGCATTGCACGAGAGATGGAAAAGCAAAATTTCAGAATTGGAAGGGACTTTAGAAGTCTTCTTTGTAGTCCAACCCATATCTGAACAAAAATATTTTTATGATATGCCTGACAAAATCTTCCAGCCTTTGCTTGAAGACGTTCGTATGTGACAGCCCACTAATTCTGTAAACATTTTATTCCACTTTTGGATAGCCCCAACTGTTAGGTAACTATTTTTGTACATTAAGCCTAAATTTGCCTATTTGTAACTTTTACATATTTGTCCTTTTTTCCATCCTTGACATCTTAAGCAGAAAAAAAATCTAGTCTATTTATTTTTAATCCGTGAAAACATTCTTCAGATAAAGATAGCTATCCTGATACCATTAAGTCTTCTATTCTGTGAGCAAAACATCCCTATTCTTTTCTCTAAAAAACTTTAACATGAATTTAAAAAAATTGAGTTCCAGTTTCTCTTTCTCCTGTCCCTCCCCCATTCATTGAAAGGGCAAGCAGTATGATATTAATTATACATGCAGAATCATACAAAATGTACTTTTATATTAGCTATGTTGAAAAAAACAAAAGCAAGGAAAAAGTTCAGTCTGCCTGCAGGGTCCATCAGTTCTCTCCCTGGAGGTGGATATATTATCTTTCACCATGGGTTCTTTGGAAATGTCTTGGATCCTTGTCTTGATCAGAGTTGCTAAGCCCTTCACAGTTGATCATCATTACTTTAATATTGTTACTGTGTACAGTGTTCTGGTTCTGCTCACTTCACTCTGAATAAGTTCTTAAATGTCTTCCCAAGTTTTTCTGAAACCATCTTTCTCATTAATTCTTGTAGCACAAGATTATTTCATCACAGTCATATATCACAACTTGTTCAGTCATTCCTCAATTTGTGAGCATTTTCTAGTTCTTTTTCACCACAAAATAAGCTGCTACAAATATTTTTGTACATATAGGCACTTTTTTTGATGTCTTTGGCATATAGACCTAGTAGTGGTATTGTTGGGTCAAACAGTATGCACAGTTTTATAGTCCTTTGGATATAGTTTCCAGTTGTTCTCCAGAATGGTTGGACCAGTTCACGACTTTCTCTTTACCCACATCTTCTCTAGCATTTCTCATTTTTCTTTTCTATCCTTTTCTATCATGTTAGTCAATCTGATAAGTATGGAGGTGCTACCTTAGAGTTGTTTTAATTTGTATTTCTCTATTCAGTGGTGATTTAGAGCATTTTTCATGTGACTATTGATAATGTTGATTTCTTCTGAAAATTGCCTGTTCATATCTTTGACCATTTATCCACTGGGGAATGGCTTTTATTTTTATAAATTTAGCTCACTTTCTTTTATATTTGAGAAATGAACCCTTTATCAGAGAAACCTGTTATCACAGTTTCCCCCCGGTGTTTTGTTTTCCTTCTAATTTTGTCTGTACTTGATTTGTTAATGCAAAAGCTTCTTAAATTTCGTGTAATCAAAATTATTCATTTTACTTCCCAAGGTCCTCTCTATCTCTCATTTGATTGCGAATTCTTCCTCACCCAAAGATCTGACAGGTAAATTTTTCTGTAGTCCTCTAAGTTACTTATGTCTAAATCACTAGTCCATTTTAACCTTATTTTGGTGTTTGGTACCCACATTCCTTTCAGCCAGTACTCTTGTGACGTGATCCCAAGGCCTTTTACTCTCCTGGTTGCCCTCTTTTAGATCATCTCTGGCTTCCTTCCTAAAATATAGTGCCAAGAGGTAAATAACACACTGGACCATTTTAAGTGGAGCAAAAGACAGTGGGACTGTCACCATACAGGACTGCTGTGAAAATCCGGTTGAATAATGTGAGATCTGGGGCAGCTAGGTTGCGCAGTGAGTAGAGCACTGGCCTTGGAGTCAGGAAGACTAGAGTTCAAATCCAGCCTCAGACACTTGGCACACTAGCTGTGTGACCTTGGGCAAGTCACTTAACCCCAATTCCCCTGCCTTTCCCCCTCCCAAATAAATAAATAAATAAAGTGAGCTCATGGAGAGCAGAGACTTTTTTTTTCTGTTAGTATCCCCAGTGCTTAATATATCACTTTTTATCTAGTAATAATGAAATACTTAATAAAATCATCCATTCATCATAATATAGCTAAAGTTCTTTATAATCCTTAAAAGTGCCATATAAATGTGGCTATTATTATTAGTCCATGAGGTCACGAAGAGTCGGACATGAATGAGAAACAGCAAAATTGTTATTATTATTATGACCCTAATTCTGAATATGAAACATGTTATGAATGTGGTAGAAAATACCCAGCAAGGGGAAGCTAGGTGGTGCAGTGTGTAGAGCACTGGCCCTGGAGTCAGGAGGACCTGAGTTCAAATCTGGCCTCAGACACTTGACACACTTACTAGCTGTGTGACCTTGGGCAAGTCACTTAACCCCAATTGCCCTGCCCCCCAAAATAATAATAAAATGAAAAAAAAGAAAATACCCAGCAATAAGAAATAGAAAGGATGGGACTCTAGTCTTGAATGTACCAATTGATAATTTTAGAATGCTGAGCTATTACTACATCTCTGGCCCTCAGTTTCCCTATCTATAAAATGAAGAGATTGGACTAATTGGTCTCTTCTAGGTGTAGTCCTGTGCTTTACTTAAATTAAATATACAAGATCAATAAAAATAGTTCCAAGTAGTATGATAATTTTTTAGAGTTTGAGAAGTTCTTTTCTAATAATAGTTCTATGAGGTAATTAGCACATTAATAAACTTTTAAAATGTCAATTGTGACATAATATCTTTTTTTTTGGAGGGGAGAAATCAGGCAATTGGGGTTAAGTGACTTGCACAAGGTCACAGAGCTGGTAAATGCGTCATGTGTCTGAGGCCGGATTTAAACTCAGTTCCTCCTGACTCCAGAGCCAGTGCTCTACTCACTGCACCACCTAGCTGCCCCTGACATTAGTATCTTTACTATTATTAAGCATATCATTGCATAATAATAACATTTTATGTCTTTTTCACATTAAAAATAGAAAACCCTGACCAGTCCATGTATTTGGAAAGCTTATGAGCCTGCAAATATATCATCTCTTGTTAAAAATGCTAAATTTTGGGAGGTGGAGCCAAGGTGGCGGCTGGAAAGCAGGGACTTGCATGAGTTCCCACCCAAGTCCCTCCAAACACCTATAAAAACTGTCTCTGAACAAATTCTAGAACTGCAGAACCCACAAAATAGCAGAGGGACAGCCTGGATGGTTGTGGGGTAAGGTCTATCCCACCGACCTGGAAGTGGAGCAGAGCAGACCAGAGCCCAGCATGGGCCGCATTGACCAACCAGACCAGGAGCTGGGCAGAACAGACCCTAGCACCCTGAATCAGTGAGCTGTGGCAGTTACCAGACTTCTCAACCCACAAACACCAAAGAAAACAGAGAAAGTTAGTGGGAAAAGCTGCTGGGACAGAGTGAAAGGAGTTCCCTGTTCTTCCACCTCCATGGGGTCAGGGGAGGTGGTGCAGCTGCAGATGCTTCCAGCCCCAGGCCCACCTGGTGGGAGGAATTAAGTGGCAGATCAGAGCAGGAGTGCAGAGCCAGCTTAGATCTGGTCCAGGTTGGCGGTTCTTGGGGGAGGAATAGGGCTGGTGTGGCAGAGCTTGCTGTGTACCTCTGAAAACAACAGCACAGCCCCTCAAGCTTGGGACAAAGCACTCTCTACTCTACAAGCACTCATACCCCAATGAAAAACTCAAGGGTCAAGTAAGTTGGCTGGGAACATGACCAGGCAGCGAAAAAACAGACTCAGATTCACACTCAGACTTTGGAATCTTTCTTTGGTGACAAAGAAGACCAAAACATACAGCCAGAAGAAGTCAACAAAGTCAAAGAGCCTACATCAAAAGCCTCCAAGAAAACATGAACTGGTCTGAAGCCATGGAAGAGCTCAAAAAGGATTTGGAAAAGCAAGTTAGGGAAGTAGAGGAAAAATTGGGAAGAGAAATGAGAGTGATGCGAGAAAACCATGAAAAACAAGTCAATGACTTGCTAAAGGAGACCCAAAAAATACTGAAGAAAATAACACCTTAAAAATAGACTAACTCAAATGGCAAAAGAGCTCCAAAAAGCCAATGAGGAGAAGAATGCCTTGCAAGGCAGAATTAGCCAAATGGAAAAGGAGGTCCAAAAGACCACTGAAGAAAATACCACCTTAAAAATGAGATTGGAGCAAGCAGAAGCTAATGACTTTATGAGAAATCAAGATATTATAAAACAGAACCAAAGGAATGAAAAAATGGAAGACAATGTAAAATATCTCATTGGAAAAAACCACTGACCTGGAGAGTAGATCCAGGAGAGATAATTTAAAAATTATTGGACTACCTGAAAGCCATGATCAAAAAAAGAGACTACATCTCATCTTTCAAGAAATTATGAAGGAAAACTGCCCTGATATTCTAGAACAGAGGGTAAAATAGAAATTGAAAGAATCCACCAATCACCTCCTGAAAAAGATCCGAAAAAGAAAACTGCAAGGAATATTGTCACCAAATTCCAGAGCTCCCAGATGAAAGAGAAAATACTGCAAGCAGCCAGAAAGAAACAATTTGAGTATTGTGGAAACACAGTCAAGGTAACACAAGATCTAGCAGCTTCTACATTAAGGATTGAAGGCCTTGGAATATGATATTCCAGAGGTCAATGGAGCTAGGATTAAAACCAAGAATCACCTACCCAGCAAAACTGAGTATCATGCTCCAAGGCAAAATATGGATTTTCCATAAAATAGAGGACTTCCAAGCTTTCTTAGTGAAAAGACCAGAGCTGAATAGAAAATTTGACTTTCAAGCACAAGACTCAAGAGAAGCATGAAAAGGTACAAAAGAAAAAGAAATCATAAGGGACTTACTAAAGTTGAACTGTTTTCTTTACATTCCTACACAGAAAGATGATGTGTATAATACATGAGACCTCGGTATTAGGGTAGCTGAAGGGAATATACATATATAGACAGAGGGCACAGGGTGAGTTGAAAATGAAGGGATGATATCTAAAAAAATCAAATTAAATTAAGGGATGCGAGAGAAATATATTGAGAGAGGGAGAAAGAGAGAGATAGAACGGGGTAAATTATCTTGCATAAAAGTGTTAAGAAAAAGCAGTTCTGTTGGGAGGGAAGAGGGGGCAGGTGAGGGGGAATAAGTGAATATTGCTCTCATCGGAATTGACCTGAGGAGGGAATAACATACACACTCAGTTGGGTATCTTACCCCACAGGAAAGAAGGAGGAAGGAGATGAAAAAGGGGGCACAATAGAAGGGAGGGCAGATGGGGGAGGAGGTAATCAAAAGCAAACACTTTTGAAAAGGGACAGGGTCAAGGGAGAAAATTGAACAAAGGGGGATAGGATAGGAAGGAGCAAAATATAGTTAGTCTTTCACAACATGAGTATTGTGGAAGAGTTTTACATAATGATACGCATGTGGACTGTGTGGAATTGCTTGCCTTTTTTAGGAAGGGTGGGTGGGGAGGGAAGAGGGGAGAGAATTTGGAACTCAAAGTTTTAAAAACAGATGTTCAAAAAAAAGTTTTTGCATGCAACTAGGAAATAAGATATACAGGCAATGGGGCATAGAAATCTATCTTGCCCTACAAGAAAGTAAGGGAAAAGGAGATTGGGTGGGGGTGGGGAAGTGGGGTAATAGAAGGGAGGGCTGACTGTGGAATGGGGCAACCAGAATATATGGTATCTTGGAGTGGGGGGGAAGGTAGAAACGGGGAGAAAATTTGTAATTCAAACTCTTGTGAAAATCAGTGCTGAAAGCTAAAAATATTAAATAAATAACCTAATAATAAAAGAAGTAATCTAGCAAAACCTTAAAAAATGCTAAATATCTTTCTATTTATTTCAGTCCAGTGGTAGAGGTACTTATTTAGAAATCATAAGAACATAGCCGGGGAAAAATGGAGCTTTGACTGTCTGTAGCAACAATCTGCTAGCAGCTGCTATAGGGTGTAATACCTGCTAACATCCAGCACACAGAAAGCTGCCAACACTGGTTCTTTGATCTGCTTTTCTAAGGAACGTAACTTTAAGGGGTTAACAATCTCAGTTTAATCAAACATACATATATCATTCACTTAGTTCAGGGGGGAATGAGCAGCCCCCTGAACTTCAAGGCAATACAAACAGGCCAAATACAAACCAATGTCTGGGTTAGCAAAGCTGGGGGTGGGCAGTTACAGCTTGACCAAAGTCTCAATACTCCTTCTGTAAGTGTGCCTCAAAAGTCAGACAGGAAGCTCCCCTCAATTATATCCTGTTCAGAGCCCTGAGGGCTCTGACCTCACCCAGGCTGGGTGTGTGAGAGTTCCCCATTCCTATTATCACATCAGTGACTTTAGATTGTCTTAATGCTGAAAAACATTCCAAGGCAAAATCCCACTTTATCTGCCCCATTCAAACAAAGGGGAGATTTGATAGTCTTAGCATCCCAAAAGGGAAGAACTGGCAGAAATCTGATTGCCACTGTCCTTAATATTGTTTTTGGTTAATTTTCTATTCTGAGTATTTTCTCTAATGGTAACTTGTAGGTTTTGTGTAGTAGTCAGTGAATAGCATTTTTTAAGTCATAGACAAATGGATTTGTTCCCAAAACTTGTTTTGCTATTCTATCCATTGAAACATCTTGCATTACCAGAATTCTTGAACCATCTATAGGCTTTCAATAACATACCTTTTTATTACATGGGTATTATTGTAGAGGCTGTAGGTGTGCATGTTAGCTTACCCCTTTCTTCCTTCTCCACACTTCCACCTCATTAGAACATAAATTTCTTGAAAGCAAGGACCATATTTTAAATGTCTTAATATCCCCAGTGCCCTAGCATAGTGGATCATAGGATGATAACCTCACAGCTGGAAGAGACCCCAGAGATTATCTAATTCATACCCTTCATTTTATTGTAGAAGATGCTAAGGACCAAATGAGTTGACTTCCTTCTAGTTGTACAAATAGTAAGTAAATGCAGGACCCAAACTCAGGTCTTTGGCCTCCAGAGTCAGAGTTCTTTCCATGATGACAGGCCCCATGCCATGTAGATAATATGAGCTTAATCAATCTTTGAGTGAAAGGAAAAATGAATGGATTATAGTTGGTCAATAAATAATGAAGTATTATGTTTAAAAAAAATCACAGCTTTGTGATTTGAAGTGAATTGCATTTAAATGAGGCAGGGCTGTGTAAAGTCATGATCCTTGCTCTCTCTTTTGGGTCCAGGGGCAAGATATAGATCAAGACGACTAGAGATGGCCCAGATGCAGTGGGAGACGTTGTCCTTTTTAAGCTGAAGTCCTTCCTGGCTGTCAGTTTGTCTCAGGCTATCCCCAGTTGGTGATTAAAGCTAGGTAAAAATGAGGCAAAGGATGACCTCTTTTACCTAATTAAAAAAAGTCAGTCTAGGAGGGGAAGACCAGCAGGGTTTCTGGCCATAACAGAAGTAATTGCTATTTACACTCGAAGCCATCAGAACCCCATCAGTGAGGCTTGGGCTGGGACCTATTGTTGGCCAAACAATGAGAGCCAGAGTGATTTGGGTTTAAGGCATAATCCATAAAAAGAAATCTGGCCTATAAACCCCAAGATATCTTGTGAGGTTTCAGGGATCAAAATTTATATTCTTTTGGGCAGAGCACTAGCTGGTTAAGGGTATATTCCATATGTGGACAGAGGGAGAAGAGGGAGAGAGGGAAAGAAAGATGGAAGGAATGAGCTGTATTCCCCAACTGGAGCTGGCCATTTGGGTCCCCAGTGGTGGTGGTGGGGACTCAAAATAAGGACAGAGGATCACACTATCATCTTTCAATCTGTGGGGTGTGTGTGTGTGTGAGAGAGAGATCTGTAGGGGCTACTTTTTATTTAGATGGAAATAGCTCCATGATAGTCAATTTAATTTGATTGTAATATCATAGTACTTGGCTCAGAACTCAATAAAGCACTAGTTACTAAATTTATTTTAGCCAGCTGTGTGATAGGTAATAATTGTTTGGGTCACAGTAGGCAGGCTACTTCTCTTTTCTCTTGTATCTGCTGTAATTTAGATTGTTGCTGGACCCTGGAAGTGATTTGAAGGAGGGAGGAAGGGAGGAAGCTGGGTTGATTGGCGATTACTTCTGTGAGGAAGATGGTTTCTGTGATTATTATGGTTTGTAGAAGAAGCCAGGATGTCCATATTATTCAGAAAAATGTTTGGTTAGTAAAAATCATTATCAGGACATATACAGCAAGAATGGAAGGATGTGTGGTAGAAAATCAAGTCCAGAACATAACAGGTAAAATCCTTTGACACAAAGATATTAGACATTGTCTGGGCCCAAGCTAATATCCAGTGATAATTATGGATAATTCCCCCTTTAGGAGGGAATCCCTATGAGACAGAAAAAATGCTTTATTGATAATGACAATAATACTTTGCATTTCCACATCTGTTGTTTTGTCCTGGCCTTAAATGACAGAGCTACAGTAAGCATTATAACTGTATTACTCACTGCAGATTAAACACATTTAAACATATTTCCCAGACTCCATGCTTTCTCTGTTTTCTCTTCCAATTAAAATTGTGCTTATCCTTTCAAGCCTAGCTCAAATAACATTCCTCCATAAAGGCATCTTTTATTCCAGTCTGGAAGTGAGCTGGCTGTTCTCTAAATTCTTACAGTATTTTATCTTTTTTTGCATACAGTATCAGAGTGTTTGGATAAAAGAGCCTAAGAAAGAGCTCTCCACCTTTCATATACCCTTTCTAGGCATATGGATCATAGATGTAGCTGAAGGCACCTCAGAGGCCAAACTTCTCATTTTACAAATGAGAGAATTGATGCCCAGAGGCTAAAGGTCTTGCTCACAGAGGTTGAGTCAGGAGTATAATTTCAACCCAGGACCTCTGACTCCAGAGCCACTATGTTTTCCAGTGTACCCCTTTTAGAACAAAAAAGGACCTGGGAAATGATCAAATCCAATTGCTTCCTTTTAGAGATGGGGAAACTGGCTCAGAGAGGTGATTTGCCCCAATTTAAGGCCTACTGGGTTGGTGTAGTGGTTTTCCCTTTATTCATTTTAGTTCTCAGAGCCCTTGCAGTTCTGTCTCCTCCTTGTACTGAATTCTGAACTTAATGTCTACCCTCAGGGTATATATACCCCTTCTTAGGGTCTGAGGGCTTCATATCTAATCAGCAAAAGGGTGTGGGCCTGGGGCCTCAGACCTAATTAGCAAAAGGGTGTGGGCCTTCCTACAAACAAGCTTCACCTGATCAAGCTTCCCTTAACTAGCTCCACCTGAGGCCTATTAAGGGGATGAATGGGCGGGGAAGAACTTTAATCACATTAACACCACACTATCTACTATCTGTCTGTCTATCTATCTATCTATCTATCTATCTATCTATCTATCTATCTATCTATCTGCTGTCTGTCTAATGTCTGTCTGTTTATCTACTGTCGGTCTATCTAATGCCTATCTATCTACCTATCATCTATCTACTACCAGTCTATCTGTCCTTCTTTTTATCTATCTGTTGTCTGTCTGTCTGTCATACCTATTTTATGTTATATCATAGTTGTTTGTATATCTACTATATATTATACCCCCTACTGTTTCAGAAAATCATTGTACTGACTGCCATTGATTTCTTTGTCTCTCCCTCCATGCTAATCCCAGAGTTAGGCTTCTGACAGATACTTGGAGCAGCTAAATGGCATAATGGATAGAGACTTGAATTTGGAATCAAGGAGATCTGAGTCCTTACCCTTACTACTATGTACCCTAAGGAAGCCACTTCACTTCTTGCTCTCTCAGTTTCCTTATGGGTAAAGTGGGCATAATGACAATCATACTCATGCCTTATGGGTTTTTGGGAGGCCCAAATGATATAGCATTTGTAAAGTGCTCTGCACATTTTAAAGCACTGTTTAACTGTTAGCTATCATCATTAATATTTACTGTTTTTCACTGAATTTAATTCTACACATTTCTATAGATAAAAAGATTGAGGCCTACTGTGACTTGCTCAGAGTTACTAACTAAATAAATGCCAAATTAGGATTAGGACTCTGGTTTCATTGTCCCACTGATGTTTCCATGGGACTCCTCACAAAACGTGCAGTACCCTGACCAGCTGTACACAATTAAAAAGTTGCAATATCAACCCTGCTTTGGTGAAAGTTATTGTCT
Organism: Trichosurus vulpecula; assembly: GCF_011100635.1. Taxonomy (NCBI): domain Eukaryota; kingdom Metazoa; phylum Chordata; class Mammalia; order Diprotodontia; family Phalangeridae; genus Trichosurus; species Trichosurus vulpecula. The sequence continues at coordinate 234,865,186 of NC_050577.1, forward strand.
TAATTTAGCAGATGCCATTTAAATAATTAAAGTTTATGTAAGTGGATTTTTTATTTATTACTGCTTATAACAATGTTCAGGCATTTTTATGTGACTGGAAACTATGGAATATTTTCATCTCTGAAGATGTAAGGTTGAAGACCACCTGCAGGACAATGGACAGTGGAGAGGTATATGTTGGGCATGAGGAAGCTTCAAAAGATTGCATGGTATGTGAGAGAAGTGGCCTAAAGTTTATCAGAGACAAACCCATATTTAGATATATACCTATATTTATGTATCTGTAGCTATCTCTTTCTTTATCTCTGGACAAGATGAGTGATATTTATATTATAGCAAGAGCTAAGGACAGCCTGTATGTCCAACTTGATCTATGTTTATGCAGATACCAAGAGAGGAAGGCCAAGATTCCCACTGGCTGGGCAAACATGGATGGATTGCCATCTTCTATCACTGGAGAGAGCACCATCATCATTGAGATCCTACATCTAGTGACTAAGTGCCCTGTATCCAGATATTCTAGTGAACTATATTTATCATGTTTTATTAATTAACAAAGGAAAGGTAGTATGTTGTAGAAGTGGATTGAAAGTAGATATTGAAGACAGGAATACCTAGGTTCGTGCCTTCCCTCTGACCTATACTGTCTTAGAAACATTACATAAATCACAGAGAATGTTTTGTCTTTTATCGATTTTTTGTCGATCTGGGTCTGCAATTTCCCTTTTACCAATGAATTCATAAATCTAATTATTTTCTAGACCTCTATTCTAAATGAATGCTAACTAAAATAAGTGCTCTGCCAAGCCTTAAAAATAGACACTTAAAACTTATGAAAAGATGACTTTATTCACTACAGTAGATAAAAACATTTTAACTTCAGAATATTCAATTGACATTCTTAAGTTTTATTTTTATAACTTGCCCAAGTTTAGTAATATTTAGCTCACAGCCAAAAGATGACAGAGAGAGTAATGGGAAACATGAGCATTCTTCCCCTGGTTCATATTTTTTTGGACAGCCACATTACTTAAAGTAGACAATGTGATAACGGGAGCTAGAAATACTGAAATATTTGTTTCCCTCCCAGAGTTTTTAGTTGACAATTCATTCTGAAGAAATTCAAAGAAAACATCATGATCTGCAACCTAATTCAGTTCTGATTTTGTAGAGAAGAGTTATTCAGTGGTATTTCTCCCCATCTAATATGTGCTTTTGGAAAGAAAAAGACAAAACAAAACATTCAGCATAAAACACGCACACACACACACACCGCTCCCCCATGGGGGATTTGATCCATTATGCTACATTATCATTGCTCTGTAAGGTTATTGTGCATATAGAACATTAAATTTCCTTTGATGCCATGTTTGTATTATGATGTTTCTGCAAGACCTTAAATGGAAGCTTTTTAGGTGTGTCTTGAGAATTTTCTATGAAAAAAGTCATGGTTTTCTATGAATGTAGTTATATTTTGCCCACATGTAATACACGATAAGATAGGGTCAACATTTGATAGGGTTTATGATTTTATTTTTTTAATGCACAATATTGCCACATATCTTCTTTAAATTAAGGCCATCTCTGGCAAGGACTACTCTCCTTTGTTGTTCACTTGTTTTCAGTCATGCCTGAATTTTTGTGACCCTATTTGGGGTTCCTTGGTAAAGATACTTAGAGCGGTTTGCCATTTCATTTGCCGGCTCATTTTATAGATGAGGAAACTGAAGCAAGCAGGGTTAAATGATTTGCCCAGAGTCACACAGTTAGTAAGTGTCTGAGACCAAATTTAAACTCAGGAAGAGGAGTCTTCCTGACTCCAGGCCCAGCACTCTATTCACTGTGCCACTTAGCTGCCCCATCCCCACCTCATTGAACTCTCCCTGTCTGTGACAAAGTAAGGAGTGACATCTGATGGAGTGATTGCATATAGTGATCATGTACGGAGTATTCTTATCTTCTTACTTCTGCTGCTGGGACTTGGGGAAGGGTTGTGGTGATGTATATTTTATTATCTTTTTTTTCAGGGCCTCCAATGGTTTTTCATTTAATCAAGGCATTTCCTTGTGGTAATCTTTTTCATTTATATTGCTGTAATCATGATGTGGTTTGGAATTTTATACATAATGGTATTTTTGGGTCATTGACTAGAATATTTTAGGGAATAGTCCATTCACCTTTTTTGATGGAATGTGGTAACCCAGTGTGTTAGAGAAACAGCATCTTAAAGGTGATTGCTTAAACTTTTTTCTTGTTTAAATATTTTGATAACTATTTCAATATAACTGACCAACTTTGTAATCCCATGACTTTTAGTTTTTGCATTTAAAATATTATTTTGAGAAGTCACACAGGCTCCACTAGATTGCCAAAGAAGTCTGTAGCACATACACACAAAAGGTTTTAAGAGCCCTTGCTCTAGTAAAATCCTGATGAGTTAGCTCCATTGATGTAGCATATTTGGACTTGGGCAAACAAGAGGAAATAAAACATAAATCTCTATTACTGTCTAATGCGTGCAACAGTGTACTAAAAACATGGTGATTAGTTGGGCCAACTTTCACCTGGTTTTTGTACTTTATGAAATTCAGTCCATTTCGAGGAGTAATTATTAATTCAGTGCCTACACTGCTATGCTATAAGGGTGCAAAGACAGAAAGCTAGAAAGCTAGTCCTTGCTCTTGAGGAACTTGTATTCTGTAGTGCATTGGTGCATAAACATATACATATATATATATATATATGTGTGTGTGTGTGTGTGTGTATGCATCTATACATATATAATATACATACACTTGTATACATATATATACATACATGTATACTATATTAATTATATATATTATATAACATATAATATATACATAATATAATATATGTATACTATAAAACTATCTATCCATCTATCTATATCTGTTTATCTAACACCAACCAGTATTCACCTGCTATGTGCCAGCCAGGTATCATGGTAGTTAAAATATACGAATACCAAGAATGAACCAATCTCAACTCTCATGGAGCTTATATTCTAATGGGGAGAAAGCAAGTCCATTATATACCCCCTTACACACAGAGAAAGCATAAATGTAAAGTAAATCAACACAGATATATACAGAGTAGGTAAAGAGAAGGTAATTTCAGAGGGAGATACTAGCAGGTCTACGGGGATCAAGTAAAGCTCCATGCAGAATAGGGGCTTCTTAAACTTTTTGGTATCATTTGACAGACAGACATAGGAAGCCTATGAGCGCCTTCTCAAAATATCTTTAACTGCACAAAGTGAAATGTGTAGGATCACAAAGAAAATCCATTATATTGAGAACAATGGAAAGACATAGAAACATTCAAGGACCCTGGGTTAAGAGCCCCTGATGTAGAACATGGTCCTAAAGGTATATCTTAGAGGAAAAGAGGGATTACTAAGGGTCAAGGGGAAGAATGAGTGTATCCCAAGCATTTAGGATAGCAAGGGAAAAAGGCAAGGAAGTGGAGACAGACTCTACTTTGCAGCTGCTTCTCCCCCTGGTTTGATGATGCCCCCAGGCCAGGTATCCCATGGTCTGCCTCCTCTTTTCCCCCATTTTCTTGCCTCCTTCTGTGTGTTGTCTCCAGTACATTAGATTGTGAGTTCCTTGAGGACAGGAACTCTCTTTTTGTTTTTGGTATCTCCAATACTTAGCACAGTATTTGGCACATAATAGGTATTTAATAAATCTTTATAAGATAGATAGAATGAATAGATAAAGTGCCCTCTGTGAGCAACAGACAGAAGGCCAGTTTAATTGGATGGCAGAATGCAGAAGGGTGGGCAATGTCCAAAGAGCCAGAAAAGATAGGTTTGGGTCATGTTTGTTTTGAGCTTTAATACTAAAAAAAGAAGAGGTTATATCTCATTCTGGAGGGTATAGAATGCAGCTGGGTTTGATTGAGGAAGGAATCACATGATTAGATTTGCACTTAGGGAAAATAACTTTGGCAGCACTGTGTAACATGCATTGGAGTTAGGAGGCAGAGAGACCAATTAAAGCTTTTGCAATAATCTATAAAAAGACAATGAGGGCCTGCACAAGTGGTAGCCATATGATTGGAGAGGAGAATGATTTGGAGAGATGTCCAGTTACAAGTGGCAAGATTTGGTACCTGATTAGATCAGTGAGGCCAGGGCAAATAAAGAGTCCATGATGATGTCATTTTTATGAACCTGGGATACTTGAAGAATGGTGGTTCCTTTATCAGAAATAGCAGTTTGGAAGAAGGGAAAGTTTAGGGGGAAAGGTAAGAAGTTTTGCTTTGGACATGTCAAGTTTAAGATGTGTCTAAGACATCTGATTTGAAATATTGAATGAGCAATTGGTGATATAGTGATGAAGCTCCGGGAAGAGAGAAGGACTGGATGGTTCTGTATCTAGGGATAGATATACATAAAGATCTTGATTTATATATCTGTGAGACACTTGCCTTAAGAAAATAATTCAGTCCATGGGAGGTTACGAGGTTACCAAGACAGAGAGTGTAGAGAGAAAAGAGAGCCTAAGACAGAACTTTGGGCGACCCCCATAGTTAGGGTTACGATATGAATGATGAGCCAGTAAAGGATACCAAGAAGGGGAAAAGGAATTAGACAAAAAGGAAGACAACCAGGAGACCGTAATGGCATGAACACGATGAAGTGGTAAGAGTCTTTAGGAAAGGAAAGAATATTAATAAACATCCAAAGTAGCAGATAACTCAAGAACAACGTGAACTTAAGAGCGAGCGTTACATTTGACAATTGTGATTGGTAATTTTGGAGAAAGCAGTTCCTATAGAATGATGCCACTGCAGTACAAACAATTGAGGAGGAAATGAGAGGAACCTGAAGCAGCAAATGAATAAATACAGTTTTATTTACCTAGGAGTTTGGGGCAGGGGGAAGGGAAGCAGACATGGAGGATGATAGCTTAAGGGAAGTGACTATTCTGTGGCATCCGTCATCATCCATGTGACTTTTCTCTAAACAAAACAGCTTTTCCTGGCTCTCATTTCCTTAGCTTCTTCAGGGCAGGTACTGTCATTCTTTTGGATTTGTTTCCACAGTAAAATGTTTGACACATAGTAAGTACTTAATAAATATTCTTTGTACCTACCTTCATTTATCATAACTTTCATTAATTTTAAGATTCAGTCAGATAAAGAAATGCAATGTTATTCCCTGAGCAATCTTTACTTGTTCAGCACTAATTATAAGGTCATACTAGCTTATAACAACCTACTATTTAAGAAAGCATGCTCGTGCATACATAATTGAAGTATATATGCTGCCTCACTTTTTTGATTCCTTTGCTTCTGGTACATTTTTGTTTTTTTAGACAAAATTTCTTCCATGTTCTTCTGGTTAATTGGATTTTTTAAATTTTATCTTTAATCTATAGAATGAAACAAGCATTTCTGTAACAGTACAATAAAAAAAGATGATTGCACATGCACCTGAAAATCTACTATGCGAAACTTGCTATTCCTTTTAAACATACAACAAAATTATCGTGCAAATTTCTTTTTTTCTTCCTTCCCCCTCCAAACACATCCTTTTTCCTATAATACTTCTTTTTGTCATATTTAGGAGCTCCCATTACCTGGACCACTTCTGAACCATGATATCTATTGGAAATGACTATATATGTGAAGGAGAATATGGAAAATTAGGAATCTAGATTTATTTGAAGTTGTAAGATTTTGGATTTATTGGTCTGGCATATTTAGAACACATTTCTTTACCTGTGACATTGTGGGTTATTTCACAATGATACAGTCTGACCTGACTCAGAGGAAAGACTGACAGATGGCATTTAATTGCCATTGATTTTCAGATTTCCAAGCCGAAAATGTACTTATTTATCTATTAAGAATAGATAATACAATCATACTTCTTGCTTCAAGACAACTCAACATAGTGAACAGCTATTAAACAGCTATCTTGTGTGAAACATGGCAAAGGATTTATTACTAAAAGTATTTTCAGCCTATGCTTTATTTAGAAGAGGAATAGTTAAAATAACCTAGGTATCTTAAAATAAATTTGATCCTGGCTGAGTGAATCAGGCCCCTTCAGAGGGGATGGAGGAAATATACAAAAAGAGACATCTAGGAGGATTAATCAATATCATAATTTAATTCCTGACTCCAAAATATTTCTCTCGATTCCTGTATGGTTTGCTCACCGTACATGGATCCAGTTAGTGAGTCAATAAACATTTATTAAGCTCCTACTATGTGCTAGGCACTGTGCTAAGTGCTGGGGATTAAAAAAAAAGGCAAAACACAACACCTGCTCTAAAGGAGTTCCCAGTCTATTAGGGAGAGACAATATGCAAACAACCATGTACAAATTGCATATGGGATAAATTGGATGAGATGGCATTAGAATGAAGGAGAATCATGAAAGGCTTCTTGTAGAAGGCGAGATCTCCTTTTGTCTGCGTAAGTATAACACTGAATTGTCCCTAACATTTGTGGGCCATCTGAGATTGGGCTATTACCTGAATACAACCACCCTCTCAAGAGCACTTGTGTATACAGTTTCATTCTCTGGAACAGACGTAGGACTCAGTAAGTTTTTATGAAGCAGGTGTGCTTCTTGTATTCTTCATGTCTTTCTATTTTATATACTATCACTAAACCCTGTAGTTAGATCACTTTACTGTGAGGCTTAGGCTCTGTTCCTGGAATTCCCAAATATGATAGTTCATCAGAACCAGAGGTGGAGAACCTGCAGCTTCGAGGCCAGGTGTGGATCTTTGACTGAGTCCTTGTGGCCACAGGTTCTCCCCCCCCCCCCATCAGATCAAAACCATCTTATTTTAAATAAATTTGACCATAACCAAAAAGTATCTTAAAGAACTTCTGTTCCTTCCCAGATATTGCAAGATAAAAGAGGCTTTCCAGTGTTATAAAAAAATATTTCAGCAAGATGCATTACCCAAAAAAGGCCTTTATTAAAAAAAAAACAATCATTTTGTCCTTGGGGCCTTTTTCAAACATCTGCCTGAAACAGGATTTTGAATATTATACTTCCACCTATACTTATGTGCTGATGATTTTGAAAGAAAGATGGCGAGTTGGACTCTTTTAATTTTTTCTAATGTATGACTTTGAATTTAAATCTCTTTTTTATTTCACTGCTGACTCTGTGTGTGTGTGTGTGTGTGTGTGTGTGTGTAATATTTGGAAATGGTGGTGAGGAGATGAAGATAACAGCTTTTTTAAAGGTATATTTTCTTAGAATTGCTTTAATCCATCATCACCATTGATATCCCTTTGAAACAGCTGAACTAAAAAAAAAGTTGTTGCATCTGGATCTTGCTCTGTATTTTAACTAGAGTTGTTGAAATGATGAAGCAATCAGGTATCTCAGTGTGGTGGCTGAGAGCTGTGGGGAACTTTGGAATCCTGCATTAGATTGGTACCACAGGTTTGAGGCACTTTGTGGGTCTATGCTCTCTATATAACTTATGGTCTCTGACCAATGCCTTTTCCTTTTATGGTCAGGCAAAGGCTATAATTAGTTAAAAGCAATGAAGTTGAAGTAAAGTATAAAATAAATAATAGCACAAATATCGTGCTTTAAGGTTTGCAAAAACACTTTACATTTATTATTTTATTTGTAAGAGAAAAAAACCTGAAAAATACTTTATAATCAGCAGATATCACTTCACCAAGCAATATTCTGCACTGATAATAGGAATATATTACCTCGATGGGCTGAGGAGATGATAAAGACTCAACAGTGGAATCAAAAGGCTCTCTGGGGGTGACAGCTGCAAGAATTCAGTCATTAATTGGTTAACAAAGAAATGTTGAAAATATGACTGGTTCATGTGGATCTTTTCAAATGGAGGGGTTTATAGGCCAGGTCATAGTCATTAAAAATGAACAACAGCAAGAAACGGGTTATCCTTAAGAATCTTGTACCTGGGACATTATGTAAATTACTCAAAGAAAGAGAGATGACATTGAAACACATCAGTGCAAGGTGTAAACATTTAGCATTTCATCCAAATAAACATTTAGTAAGGCTTACTCTATGCCAGATACTGTGTAGGGATAAAAAAAAGAGGGAAAAGACAGTCTCTGCCCACAAGGAGCTTACAATCTAATGGAGGAGAGGATGTGTAAACAAATATATACAAAGCAACCGGATAAATAGGAAATAATTCATAGAGGGAAGGCACTAGAATTAAGAGGGATTGGGGAAGGCTTCCAGTAAACTTAACAGGACTTAAAAGAAACTAGACAGATCAGTAAGTGGAGCAGTAGGAGAGAGAACATTCCAGACGTGGGAGTCAGCCAGAGAAAATTCCCAGAGTAAAGACATGGTAGAGTTTTTCCACAGAGTAAGTTTTTAGTAGTATATTTTAATATATAAAAAGGGGTTGTTGAGTGGGTGAATAATGACACAATTGAGTTGAAGAATATGGCTGTGATCCCTTTACAGGTAGGAAAGGTCAAGCCCTCAAAGGACACATTTAGTTTAACCTGCTCAGTTTATAGATGAAGAAACTGATGCCCTGAGCATTTAAGTATCGCAATATCACACAGCTAGTAAACCTTAGGTGGGTAGCTATATGGTACAGAGCATAGAGTGCTGGTCCTGGAATCAGGAAGACTCATCTTGCTGAATTCAAATCTAACCTCAGACAGCTGTGTGACCCTGGGAAAGTCACTTAATCCTGTTTGCCTCAGTTTCCTTATCTGTAAAATGAACTGGAGAAGGAAATGGCAAATTATTCTAGTTTCTTTAAGAAGAAAACCCCACTTGAGGTCATAAAGAGTTGGGAATGACTGAAAATGACTGAACAACAATAGTAAACCTCAGAGGTTGGGTCCTCTGCTAGAATAACCGCGCTTTCGCCATGCCACAGTACCTCTCTGATTCATCATTGCAGAGTTTACCCCTAATCGATTGTTATTGTTCACAGTGGTAAAACCAAAAAAAATGCATAAATGGATCAGAAGAAATCACCCTTTGCAGCTTTTGCTCAAATCCATCATAATCCCTGTAGTAGGCAATGTAGCTATAGAGTATTATGCACATAAGAAATTATTCAGTTCCATAGGATTATATATTTTTCCAGTGTTCTGTCTTTCATCTCTGCCTTATGGCTTCCTTGCCTTCCTTCAGGACTCAGCAGAAGTCCTACCTTCTCCAAGAAGCCTTTCCCAGGCTTCCTGAATCTAGGATTATCTCCCATGTGACTGGCATATATTTTGTTTGAATGTCATTCACATGTTGTTTTCCTCATTAGGTTGTGAGTCCCTTAAAAGCAAGGACCAGCTTTTGCTTTTCTTTGCATTTTCAGTCTCTTAGCCCAGTGCCTTGAAAATAGTTGGTGCTTAATATATGCTTGTTGACTTGACTAGAAGAGACCTTGGAAATGGCCAAGTCCAATGCCATCCTTGTATATATATATATATGAAGTAATAGAGGACTAGAAGGGAAGTGACTTGCCCAAGGTAGATAGCTGATTTGAGATTACAACCCAGACACTCAGACTCCATCATTTTCATTTGTCTTCTATTGTTAAAACAAATCCTTGGTTATTACATATTAAAACCGCAAGATCCAGGGAGCTGGATTAATGTTAAATGTTATTGCTATAGTTATTAAAATTAATGAGGTAAAGGCAGATTAAACTTATTAAAATATATTAAAATTCTATGTATATGTGACCCCCATTAAGAATTAGATTAGCATTTCTGTTTATACACAGTCAGCTCAGTCATATGTAGGAATCATATTTGGGCTGATTACAGTGTGTGGCATTGTGATAAAAATAATTTTCTGTTATGAAAATGAGGAGCTATGAGATAGACCAAGATGAAGGGGGTGGTGGTAAATTAATGGCCACAGGCTTTCATAAATGGTATGCATCCAAGGGTCCTTGTACATGTGTTTACAGCTCATTTGAGCCTGCCTTCCTGTAACTTGTGCGCCAGCCTTCCCGATAAATCTTCAGTCCATTTCTCATCACTCATCCCTTCACTTACTCAGACTCACCCCCCTCCCTCCTTTAATGATAGACTCAAAGCGATGGTACATATCTCATTAAGACCTTAATTGTGGGAAAATACGCTTTGAAATTAGGAAATGATTGGATTTTCTGCATAAAGTGCTCCTTTCAGCAATGGTTTTCTGCATCTTGGAGGTGAAGGTAAGATATTTCTGGGAAATGTAATTTTATTCATGGCTCCCCCCGACCCCTCAATTTATAAAATCGTGCCTGACATAAAACCACTCAATGCACAAATGGAAAGAAAAATTAAAACAATTACTAAATCATAATGCAACTTCAGATATTAAAAAAATTAAACTCCTTCCAGGCAGGTTATAAGGATTTTTTTTTAATCTTGCACTGTGCCCTGAAGATAAAGGATTCTGTCTGATCAAGGGTGGTAGAGTGTTCCAGAAATACTAGTCCTACATGAAAAAGGCTTTCCAGCAGCAGCCTGCTGTTTACATTAGGGAATTGTGTGCACAGGTGTACCAGCTAATCTTAATTGTCAGAATGGAACACAGGCAAGTAGGGGAAAAGAGGATCTCAGAGAGATTGGCAAACGTGCTGCTTCCTCAAGCAAATACTGACAGAGTAGTTACTGCCTATGTGAAGTCCTGGGAAAAGAAAGAAAAGAAATTGATTAAATAGATCTTGCTGTCAAGGCCATCCCCATCAAATTGCTAGAACCCATTAGTGAAAAAGCTTAAGGCTTCTATCTGTAGAAGAAGAATGTAAATGTTAAAAAAAAGTTCAGAATAGTGGACTGAAATGTGGGCACATCTTCCTCAATTGTAATCATGAAAATTCAATGCATTTTTGTAGGTAGCTGTGAAACCCTGAGATTCTCATTTAACTTCCATGAATGAATGAATGAATGAAACAAGCATGTGTTGATCACCTACTAAGTTCAAGCAAATCTAACAGGAGAGGCAATTTATGTCCTCAAGGAGCTTATATTCCAATCAGGGAGTGTGAGCCTGAAAAGGGGCACTTAGGTCCAAAAAGTTACAGAGGTGGTGGGTTGAATTGTAGTGGAATAAATTGATAAAGCTGATCCAGGAACAGGACACATTTTATTTGATCATCCAATTTGTGAACTTCATTTACCTGAAACAAAAATGGATGCAATGAGTCTTTGTATTATTTACCTGACTGGTTTTATTATGAAGAAACATTTTTTAAAAAATTTAAAATGTAGCAACGAAGTAGGTTAGTCTGATTAAACTTTTAATAAGATATGAGTATAGATCCATCATCTTTACTGAAGAACTCTAGGGAGGGTTGAGGATTATATCTTTGCCCCTTTAAAGTTAAACACCTTTTAAAAAGTTTTTATGTAAACTGCAGTGAGTTAAGGAGCCTCAGAGGACATGTAATCTAATCCCAACCTAAACAGGCATCTCCTTTGTTATATCCCGAACAAGAGATCATCCAGCCTCTAATTTAAAAGCTAGAGATGGGAAATCCTTATTTCCCATGGTAGCCCAGTCCACTTTTGGGATGGCTGTACATAATTGCTAGGAAATATTGCCTTTGCAAATAGGTAGTGCAGTGGGCCTGGATTCAGAAAGATCTGAGTTCAAATGTGGCCTCAGTCACTTGCTGGCAGTGTGACCCTAGGCAAGTCACTAAACCCTATCTGCCTCAATTTCCTCATCGGAAAAATGAGTTGCAGAAGGGGAAATGGCAAACCACTCCAGTATCTTTGCCAAGAAAACCCCAAGAGGGTTCATGTAGAATTGGACGTTACTGAAAGGGACTGACCAACAGAATTGCCTTGAATAGAGATGAAATCTGTGCCTGTTAAATTTCTACCCATTGTTCCTCATTCTGCTCTTTGAGGCCATGTAGAACAAGCCTAATCCCTTTTACACATCACAGCCTTCCAAACCCGATAGCTGTTAGGGTACACGAAGTCACCTTTTTCCTGCCTAATTGCCCTGTAGCCTCCCTTATTTAATTTTTGTTTGCTCTTGTTTCCAACCTCTTAACCATCCCAGTCTCCCTCTTCTGGACATTCTCCAACTTAGCAGTGTCCTTCCTACAAAGTGATCTTCAAATTGAACATAGTAAGTTAACAAGATGAGGCTTGACTAGAGCAGAAAAATCACCTTGCTTTTCTGGATACACTTTTTCAGCTGGCACAGATTAGCTATTCTCAAGTTTCATCATTGCTGACCTCTGTTGGATTGGTAGTGTTGACTGTCCCTTTGTTGGAGGCAATTGTAGCTCAGCTGTTTTACATTAGGAAAAAATGAAGGGCAAGGACTTGAAAAAGCATCTCTTCTATGCCACAAAGAGACTTCTAATATCTTGAAAGGTGAGTCAGAATGCTGCTAGTGAATAGTCTCCTTCTAGTCACTTTTGCGTCCTTATGCTCTGAGAACCTTACATAATTTGGACTCTACCAGGACTGTAGAATTCTGCTTTTGGATCTGCCCCTTGGGCTAAATCACCCATGCTACTCGACCCTTTGGAAACAGAGGTCATGTCTTCAGGAATCCAGTGTTATCACCATGCTATGATGAAGAATTAAAGATATATGACTCTGCCTTGTTATGATTTGTATGTGTCATTTGTCTTCTCTATTAGATATTAAGCTCCTTGAGGAGCTTAAAGAACTTGGTTTTAATAATTTTCTTTTTTCTTCTGTGGAACCTTGCTTTTTTTTTAGATTTCTTTGTTTTTCCTGCCTTTCTAATTTCATTAGTTTAATGAACTTTGATAGTGAGGAAATCCCACAAGCCAAACCAGATTAGTATCTGCTCTGTACCACAGCTGTAGAGAATGTCTTGGTGACCTTGGGAGATAAAGTGATTTGCCAAGGACCACAGCCAAATATGCATTGGAAGTGGTGCTAGAATCCAATTTTCCTGACTCTGAGACTAGGAATCTATCTACTATGCTATCTTTTGCCTTGTAGATAGTGTGTGCTAATATTTGTTCAAAGAATGAAAGGATTAAATTGCAGAATTGAAACTGAAATCCAAGTCTGACTCCTAGACCAGCATTCTTTCCAATAAAGTAAACGGCATAACACTTTGAGTTAATCAGTTTCCTCACAACCACTCTGTAAGACAGGTAGTGTATTATCATCTGTAATTCATAGATGAGGAAACTGAGGCACAGAGCCAGCCTCTTGATGGCAAATGTTTTAACAGTTGGCTCCCTAGGGGAAAAACAAATGTCCCCAGGGCAAGCTTTTAAAATTTAATCTGTGTTGTTGACATTCTCTGCATCACTTTATTAAGTCTAGACAATCATTGGAACAATAACTCAAGCCCTGATTTGTAGGGTTTGCCAGTGTGTAAATGTACACATTGAAAATTTAATGCTTTGCCCTCACCAGCCAGTTTGAGCCGATTCCAGCACCTCTTGCTTAGATTTATCCTGTGACTTTCCCAAGGTAACAGTCAGGTCTAGGATTCAAACCCAGGTCTTTCGAATGCATAAGAGATGCTCTTTCAATCCCACCACATTGCTTTCCCCATCCCTGAAATTCTTTGCTTTGTATCTTTCCTTGTTGATATTTGAGCCCTGTTTCAACGTCCCATGCCAATGCAACCTTTTCTTACCATTGGCCCAGGTGCCAATGATTTCTCTCCAATCTCATAGTATTATATAATCCTTATAAGTACTGCATGATGTCTAGCTTGTATTATATTTAGCTACATAGGCTTCTTTTCCCCATATATCCAGACTGAAAATTCCTCAATCGAAGGAACCATGTTTAATTTATCATTCTATTTCCCCCAGCATCTGGCGTATTGTATTGTGTGTGATGTGCTGCTAGACAGAATAAGAGAAGTCAGGAGTCAGGAAGACTCATCTTCTGGAGTTCAAGTCTGGCCTCAGATACTTACTAGCTGGGTGAACCTGGGCAAATGACTTCACCCTGTTGACCTCGGTTTCCTCATCTGTAAAATGAGCTGGAAAAGGAAATGACAAACCACTCCAATATCTCTGCCAATAAAACCGCAAATGGGGTTGCAAAGTATGAGACATAACTGAAAAACAATTGCACATGGTAGACCCCTACAGCCTATTTATTGAAGGAATAATGGTTTCTGATTCTGAGTCCTCTGTCCCTGTTCTTCCCTGAAAGTCCTTCTGGCTGTCTTCTATCTACTCAAGTTCTATCTGTACCTTCAAAGCCAAGCTGAAATTGACCTCTTTCCAGAGATCTTTTCTGCTAACAGTAGCCTATACTGATTTCCTCCTGCTCTGAATTCACAAAGTACTTTCTGTCTGTGACCTTCACCTTGGTACTGAATTTTAAAATGCAGCTTCTCATCTTAGGATGTCAATTAGATTGGAGGCTCCTGAAGGTCAGGGGCTTCTCCCTTACATTTGTATTATTATGTCCCGTATTCTTCTCCATAGCTCCAAATAGTAGGCTTTTGATGAATGTTTCATAGATGAACTATGTTATTCTTATGAGGCATTGTGGTCTTTCACATTATGGACTTCTCAACTTGAGAGGGATGTGGAAGGTTGAAATAGATTCAGAGGAGAATGAAGTAGCTAATCGAGTGACTAAAATAATGAGAAATTAAAAGGAGAAAGTGCTGGGGAAAAGGTCATATGATTATGAAATGCTATCTTGCATTTGCATTTTGCAAAGGGCTTATAAATAATAAATGTATATTGCAAATATACATATAAATGCATATGTATTTATTATATTATTTGATCTTAGCAACAGTCCTTAGCTTGTGCAGACATTATTATCCCCATTTGGGACTGAATAAGTTGAGATTCAGCCATGCCTAAGGTCAGATATTTAATAAATGACCCAGCAGAAATTTTAACCTGGTGTTTCTGGCTTAAAGTTTAGCATGCTATCCTAACAATTAGAAGAGATGATTATTTCTTCAGGGGAAGAAAATATTCATAATATCAACATATAAAAATATTCTAAGGAATATCAGCAAACTTTATTCTTTAAGAGAATAAAAGAAATGAAAGTGTCACCAGGGAGAGATTTAAGTTATTAATTAAAACTCTGTAAGATGGAAAATTGGAGGCGGGTAGGTGGCGCAGTAGATGGAACACCAGGCCTGAAGTCAAGAAGATGACATCTTGGTGAGTTCAAATCCACCCTCAGGCACTTAGCATCAGTGTGACCCTGGTCAAGTCACTTCACTCTCACTTGCTTTCTTCATCTGCAAAATAAGCTGGAGAAGGAAATGGAAAACCACTCTAATATCTTGGCCAAGAAAATCCTAATGTTAGTATTGGTGTGACACAGTCTATGGGGTCATGAGGAGTTGGACATGGCTGAACAACAACATCATATGGAAAGCAAGCTTTCATTTCGTGAATGCTTGATCTGTTTATGGGCACAAACATACACACACATATGTGTATACATACATACATATATGTATATATGATGTGTATGTTTATATCATATATGTATATCACATGTATATGTTATTTGTATGTATGTGCACATATGTGTATGTGTGTATATATGTATATAAAATATGATATTTAGGTGGTGCAGTGGATAGAGCACTGGGCCTGAAATCAGGAAGACCCGAGTTCAAATGTGGCTTTAGACAGTTACTAGTTGTGTGACCCTGGGTGAGTCATTTCACTCTGCCTCAGTTTCCTCATTTGTAAAATGAGCTGGACAAGGAAATGGGAAACCACTCCAGTATCTTTGCCAAGAAAACTTCAAATGGGGTCATGAAGAGTTGGACGTGACTGAAACAACTGAACAGCAACATGTATATGATATATGTGTCTCTATGTGTATCTATGTATCTGTGTGTGGGTGTATGTATATGTGTGTGTATATGTATCTCTATATGATGTATGAGTATGGGTGTATGTATTTAAACATATGCATATGCGCGTGGATGTGATAATATTTTATATTTACATAGTGTTCCCAATAGAATGTGAGTTCTTTGAGAGTAAAGCCTCTTTCCTTTGTTTGAATCACTAAGGCTTAGCACAGTGTTGGTCATGTGATTGATATGATGTGATATAATATAATGTAATATAACATAACAATAAATATAATAAATGCTTTTTGATCGATTCCTGAAACTTTCCAAACCAAAATATCCCTCTTCTACCACCACCCCTGAAATCCCTTTTATTCCCTTTCCCTAAGCTAGAGTATAATCTCTCTGAGGTCAAGGGCTATCTTCAGTTTTGTATGTGTATCCCCAGCACTTGGCACAATACTGGCATGTAATAGATGCTTAATGCATTTGTTGCTTCACTGGTTGTTTCATAGATATATTTCATTCATTCATACATGCATATCTATTGCAAACTTCATGCAAAATTAGAATCTTGAATCTATTTCATGTCAACACACACATAAACATCAACAATTCCAAGTTTTAGTGTTATACACAATAGAGTTAGGAATTATCCACACTCCAAAGAACATTATGATTTGTGGAGATACAAAATGTCATTTTTCTCTTTGCTCTTCTTCCATGTTTCCACTGTGGTACTCTCTGTGTAGCTTCATGAGTGTTTCAGTCTTCGAACTATAAATATGTTAAAATTTTTATTTTGATAATTATTATAAATCATTCTCACCAAGAACTATCGCCATGCTCAATTCCATATTGCCTCAAGGCAAACTAAGGAATTCACTTTTCAAGTACTACAGGTGTGGGGGAGATCATCAATTACATATGATTTCCAGATTTTGCTTTTATAATTTTTTAATTAATGCTGTCATTATTGAATAAATATCTGATTAAAGGTGGTGGTATATTAAATTACGTTATGTCCTGCTTTAATGAACACTAATTATTCCATCATTATCTTGTTTTAAAATTAATGAATATTTTTATGTTAATGGATGTTAATTAGTAATTTGTATAAGAATAGATTTTCAGTAAACATCCCAACACACTTCTTTATTTTGACTTCTATCATATCCTCACATGAATAATCACTGATTTTTAATTAAAAGTTTTAAAGAGCATACATTTTCATTAATATTTATAGTAATGCAAGATGGTTATTAGTATATACTACTAATAATAAGTATCCTATATATATTCCTTTCCCTTCAGGAAGAGGAAAAAAAAGTGGTAATTTGATCTTTGTAATAGATTTTATTGGGTGGGGGCAGAGTGGAAGAAGGAAGCAGTAAAAGCAACCCTCTTGATTTTAAATAAGAATGTAGCTCATCCTATAATTAGCAACTTTAAAAAAATAATAGAAAGTATATTTCTATGGACCTATTGTTATAATTATCTTAAAAGAAATAAGGAGCTCTAATTTTCAAGGTACATGCTCCAGGAGTATGTTTTCTCTGTTAGTTTTACTTAATGTACGTAAACTTTATCGTAATTGAAGCAGTCATCACAGAACAATTGGCTTTAAACTAGATGAAAGGTCACATTATCTTTACTGTTTTCACATGCAAAATACCAGACACTTGAAAAATTAATTATATTGATATTAGTGTTATAGGATCTTCCAGATTAGATATTTTCATAGGATCATAGATTTAGAACTGAAAGGGATCTTAGAGTCCATTGATGACACTCCCTTATTTTACACATTAGCAAACTGCGGCACAGGGATGCTTATGCCTTGCTTGGGGTCACAAAACTTATAAGTGGTTGAGCCAAGTTTTAAACTTACATCTTTCTGACTCTAGGTCTTGTATTCTACATGCTTGGCCATCTGGATTCCTCCTATATAGTCATGTAACAGACACTATTTGTTTTCCAACATAAAAGCTCAAACTTGCGTGATGTTTGGAGGTTTGCAAAGAACCTTCTTCATGACATCTCTGTGAAATAGTAGTGGAGGTAATATTATCCCCGTTTTATAGATGAGAAAACTGTAGCTCTGAGAGGCAGCTTGTTGATTGTAACACAGCTAGCAAGTGTCCAAAGTGGGTTTTGAACCGTTTTCTAATTCCAACTCTATCATTTTCCAGTATGGATGCCATGTTGCCTTTTATGTTATCATCAGTCTGACTTCTTTTTTTATTAATGATTCTCTTCTTAATCCCTGAATCAGACAGAGGGATGTAGAATCTTGAATTGGCGTAGCTATGCTGCCCATTTGATTTTGACAAAACTGGCCCAGAAATTATAGTCGTAATGTACACTTTCATGAATGTTAGTATCATAGTTCCCCAGAAACCAGAAATCCCAGTTACACTGTGGCAATAACCATTGTGGCCTCTATTTCTGAGAGCAGTGTCAAGACCTCTACTTACTAATTTTGCCTGATAGTTGGAATGGAGTGAATCTAAACATACTAGACAAAAACATCCCGAAAGAGGTAAAGTTAAGTTAGCAAGCAGTTTTCAAGGACACTGTGCAAAGTAATAGGAATTAAAGGAAATCAGAAACGGTGTCTGATCTTAAGTAACTCACAGGTTTAGAGAGAACCTTTGAATGAAATAAAGATGAATTTCACAACAAAATCCAGAGATTTTTATCCAGGAGAAGGAAATATTGTTTGTGTTTCTATTAAAATACTGCTGTCTTGACTTCAGTGCTTCAGAAAAACTACTTACTTCTTTGGTATGGACACTTCTTACCTAGATTCAAATGGTAAAGCATTCATATGTTTGTAGAGAGGTTGGGAACCTGGGGCCACAGACCAATAGATTTCCAGGGGTCTGCAAACTTGGGAAAAGCAATTTCCTTTGTAATTCTATATATGTTTTATTTATTCATTTAATAAACCAAAAGCATTCTAAGAAGTTGTCTCTAGTATTCACTAGACTGTCAAAGGGATCCAAGATACAAAGAATACTTAAGAACCTCAGTTTTAAGGGAAGAATTATTATTGCTGAATTAAAATTATACACATACGCATATTATTCGCATATGTGCATGGGAGGGTTATACGCCAAATGGAAAACAATCTACCTCAGAGCAGGAATCATATATTATCTAAAATTTGTTTTTCTCCCAGCAAAGAGTGCACTTTTTGATAAACAGTGTATCTGGAATTGAATTGTTGAGTTCCCTTTGAATTCAGGAAACCTACTGAACACGAAACAACACAAAATGGTGGAAATAGCTCAATTTAGGGCAATAAGGTATAGGCTTTTGAAGCTTGAGGGACTTTCTTGATACACGTATGTAGAGCCAGTCATGCCTGGAGACTAAAAGCAGGCACCAGTAATCTGAGTAGGACTCAATATTCCTCCTGACTTTAATATTCTTTCTGTGGTGATGCACTAGGTTCCAAAAGCATGAACTTACCCATGTTTCTACAATGAGAGTGTGAATATCTGTGCTCCAGGGCATTTATATCGTTGGGACATATTTTAAGGTGTAAATAGTCCTTCAACATTTTTTCCTCCTCAACAAGACTTCTTTCCCTTGCTTCGCATTTTAATTTAACAAGGATTCAGGCTTAAAGTAATAATACTCATTATAAAACTGTCACTTTGGAAAATTAGTAAAATTTTCCACTGAGAACTTGATGCTTTTTTATTAGTAGGCCCTGGCTAATGTAAGTTATTTAGGTAAAGAAGGCTATTAGAGTGTATTCTCATGCATTTTAACAACTGTGTTATTCTGAATAAATTTGAAGGTGGTTGTTAAACTTGTTGGTAGAAATGTTCTTAACACAGTTGGTAGTTGCTACCCACTTTATTACAGACCACTATGTAGATATAAGGAAGCGTGATAAATCGGACTAGCTATAGCATTTTACTGTTATTCCATATTAACCTCACTGATTAATTTTTAGATTAAAAGTGTTGATATGATCAAAATAGCAGTTTTTTGCTATGGTAACTTAATAAGTTTTACCCTCCCGTGAATTCCACTGTCTTCCATAGGTATTTCAAATGCATTCTTTTTCCAGGCTTCCAGTTGGTTCATCCTACCAGTTTGATTTTCACTCATAGTTCTCATTTCTCATTCACACATACTTCACATTCCTCACAAGGAGGGGGAGTATTGAAGATGTTCAAGCAGTCTTTCCTCCTCCCCTCCCCACTGTGTTCTTTAGCTGCCCCGTCCCCCACATTCAGCCTTCCATTACACATCAACAGAGATATTTCTTTTTCCTTCTTTCGAAGCTCATTTATTTTATTGATTTTAATTCAGCAAACATTTATTAAGTTCTGCATGGTAAGAAAGGGTACTAGACCTTCTACCACGTGCTGGCAGAGATGCGAAGTTTGGACAAATGACCTTAATGGAACTTATAGTCTCAATGGGGGATGAAGGTCAGTACTTTATCAGTGAATACTCTCAACTAAGTGGAAAGAAGGAAGATGAGTTCAACAGCTGACTGGAGAATGGACTGGAGCAAGGAGAGGATTGTGGAAGGGAGACTAAGCAGCACCTATTGTAGTAGTTCAGGAGTGAGTTCATGAGGGGACTGCTCTAGGATAGTGACTGTCAGAGGAGAAAAGGGGACATATTTGGGAGGTATTATGAAGGTGGAATCAGACTTTTTGTTGTTGATGTTCAGCAGTTTCAGTCGTGTCTGACTCTTCATGACCCCGTTTGAGGTGTTCTTGACAGAGATCCTTGCCATTTCCTTCTCCAGCTTATTTTACAGATGAGGAAACTGAGGCACTGAGAGCAACAGGGAGAAGCGACTTGCCTAGGGTCACACAACTAGTAATCGTCTGAAGCTAGATTTGAACTCAGGTCCTCCCAACTCAGATCCTGGTATAGGTAGGACATGGCATTCAGTCTGAATTTTGAGGGATTTTTTTAAAGTCTGCCACTCCATCCTCTTCATCAATTAGCTGCCCTGCCCCCCATGACTTAGTAACTATATTTGACAGGGGGGTGTTACAAGAGTTAGCAGTTGAGAACGACACTTAGGTTTTAAACCTAGGTGAAAGGGATGGTGGTAGTGCCCTATAAAATAATAGAGAAGTTAGAAAATCGGGGCAGGATGTTGAGGGAAAGATGATGGGTTCAGTTTTGGACATGTTCATTTTAAAATGTCAAGATATCCATATGCCATAATTTGTTAATGATTAGTGGCTCCAATGGAGATCCTTATTGTTGCTTATCTCTCTCATTCTCAAAAAAAAAAACTTCGCTTGATCCTGTCGTCATCTCAAGGTATCATCTCATATCCTCCTAGGAAAAGCTGTTTGTATGCATTACTTTCTCTTCCTCATGTCTTTCTCATTCCTTCCTTTTCAGTCTGATTTCTGACTCTATCTCTCAGCAGAAATTGATCAAGTTTATCAATGATCTTTGTTGCGGAATATAATTGCTGTATCCAAGTTTTCATCATTTTTTTCATTCAGCAAACATTTATGAAGCACTTACTGGATACTTTGTTTGGGGGATGCAAAACCAAATTATTTCCTGCTCTCAAGAAGCTCACACACATACATATATGTGTAGATATATGTGCACACATGTGTGTGTGTGTAACACTCTCATTTACAGATGAGGGAACTGTGCCATGGGGTCTAGGATTCTACAGAAAGAATGTATTAGAGGTGAGATTGGAACCCAGTTCCTTTGACTCCAGATTCAGTGCTTTTTTCCCCAGCGTATCACTGTGCCTACGAAGAGAAAAAAATTGTACACAGAAAAGAAAGTATAGAATATAGATGAAGTAAGTAGAGATTGAGAGCTGTGGCATAGAGGATAGAGGGTTGGTCTCAGAGTCAGGGAGACCTGGGATTCAGACCTGCCTCTCGTATACCTCCATTGTATGACCCTGCACAAGTCATGTAACTTCCCAGTGGCCCACGCAACTCTTTAACTTGTAGAACAGTTTCAGATAGGGAACAGGGGTTCCTTATACTAATGAACTCACTGGATCCGATAAGCATGAAAAACATAATTTTTGTTGCAGGGGGAATGTGTAACATGATAGGCCCGGTATAGGACATGGCACTCAATCTGAGCATTGAGGAATTTTATAAGAAAGAAATGATGAGGGAGCACCTTTTAGGCATTAAGATAACCTATGTAAAGACATACAGATGGGAGATGAAATCCTGTGTACAGAGTATAGCCAGTAAATCCATGTGACTGGAATATAGGTTGCATGAAAGAGAGTACTATGCAGTAAATCTAGACGAGTTGACTGGACACAGATTGTATAGGGCTTTAAAAGCTAAAGAGAGAAGTTTCTATTTTATGTTAGCAGCAAGAAAAAAATGCTGGGGTTCCTTGAGCCTGGACATGACATGGTCAGGCCTCTGCTTTAGGGATATCAATTTGACAGTTGTGTGAAGAATAAATTGTGGAGAAGAGAGGCCGGAGGGAAATAAATCATTTAAGATGCTGTAGAATAGTCTAGCTGTCATGTGATGAAGGCCTGAATTGTGGTTGTGGGAGTCTGAGTGGAGAAAAGAGATGGGGGGTGGGGAGTGGATGTATTAAAGATTGTCGGAGTGGAATGAACTGAATGGATATAGGAATCAAGGTAGAATGAAACTTGGAAAGTTTGGTTGCTGGGAAGATTATGATAACTTTGAAAGAAAGAAGTAACAGGAGAAAAGGTTTGGGGTGAAAAAGACTGAGTTTTACTTTAGAAATGGCTAGATTAAGATGTCTACAAGATGTTTAGTTGGAGGTGTCTAGTAGGGCAGGTACATGGTGAAGGGGATAGAGTACCAGGCCTGGAGTCTGGAAGACTCATCTTTCCCAGTTCACATATGGCTTCAGACACTTATTAATTGTGTGTTCCTAGGCAAGTCACTTAACCTTGTTGACTTGAGTTTCTTCAGCTTTAAAATGGACTATAGAAGGAAATGGCAAACTTGGGAGTATAGATCTCATGTTTGAGAAACCAAGTCCCTGGCTGGAATATTTTTTTTTGTCATTGAGTGGTTTTGTCATCACATCAACTCTGTCTTATGCGCAAGAGAAGACCATGCTTTTTACTCGGATGATGCTTCAAGGCCCATATGAAGAGCCTTGCCTGAAGCCTGTTGCGATCTGTCTTCTTGGATTGCTGGTGTTTTTTAATACTTTAAATTATTATCAGTATCTAGTTTTAAATCCCCTTCATTTCCATAACAATGATAATAGGTAACATTTTTGTAGTACTCAAAAGTTTGAAAGTTCTCTATGGATTTTCCCATTTGATCCTTCCAACAATCCTAGGAGTTTGGTGTTATTATTATTCTATTTGACAAATAAGAAAAAAAAATGAGGCTGAGATAGGTTAAGTGACTTGCCAGTGGTCACATGACTAGCAAATCTCTCTGAAGTAGAATTTGAACTTAGGTCTTTTTGATTGTAAGTCTAATTCTTTGTCTATTATGCCACCCAATTTCCTTTCCATTAATATCCTTCCCCTCTACTATATCCAAAGAGCCATTCTTTGTAACTGATGTTAAGAAAAAAAGAATAAGAAGGTTATTCATCAAAATAACCCAAAGCAGCAAATGAGTCTGATATTGCCTGTGATGCTGCACACCCGTAGAAGCGCCTTCTGGCAGCTGGTAGCCCAGTGGATAGAGTGACAGGCCTGGAATCAGAAAAGCCCTAGTTCCAAGATGGCCTCATATCTTAACTCCTTGTGTCACCCTTAGCAAGCCACTTAATTTTTGTTTGCTTCGGTCTCTTCAGCTGTGAAATGAGGTTAATGGTAGCAGCTACCTTGCAGGGATGTCGTGAGTATCAAGTGAGAATGTATTTGTAGAAGTGCTTAACACATTGTCAATACTATGCTTATTACCTTTCTTTCCTTTAAAGAAGGGATGGGGGTGCTTTAAAAAAAACTCTTTTTATAGCCAAATTTAGTCATTATACTTGAAATTTGCATTCAATTTATTTATTTTTTAAATTAGGTATTTTATTTTTAGTTTACAACACTTAGTTTTACATGTTCTTGAGTTTCACATTTTCTTCCCTCCCCTTCCCCCCAAGACAGCATGCAGTCTGATAGAGATTCTGGGTAAACCTTCCCATTAAACTTATTTACACAATAGTCAAGTGTATTGGCAATTAATTTGGACTTTCTTACTGTTTTAGAATGATTAATTAAGTGTCTTTCATTGAGCCTTACTAGGTACAAAGCCCCGGGCTCAAACCCTTATCTACTAGGTGCTAAGCCTATGTGGGTGTGAAGCCCTCTGTGTCCTAAGGGGAGTTGCTAAGACCAGAACCAATAGTAGGAGCCTGAGTTCTGGTCCCTCAGGTGACATTTGATGACAGCTAAAGAGTGTATAAAAAGAGAGAACAGAGCTATTTGTTTGGGGCTCTTAGAGGTGTGTTGATGTGGCGACTCTGGGCAGCTGTAGTTAAGAGCCTTCCAGCTTGTAAACCTGGATGTTGAGACTTTGTTAAACCCTGGTAACTATGCATTGAGATTTGAATCAGACAAGGAATGCCTGTTGATGTTTGTAATTTGCTTGTATTTGCATAATACATACATGTATCATTCAATTAAACTGAGATTGTTAACCCCTTAACGTTGCTTTCCTTAGCAAAGCAGATCAAAGATCCTGTGCTGGCAGCATTCTTGCTGTTGGGCTTGTGTTGGTCTTTCACCCCCACAAGCAGCTGCTAGCCAGATTGTTGCAATATCAAGTTGCAAAGAAGATTTATGACCAATGGAATCAATCATGAGAGAGAAGAAACAAAACCAAAAAAAAGAGAGAGAGAACAAATAGTTTGCCTCAATCTGCATTCAGATTCCACAGTTCTTTCTCTAGATGTAGCTAGCTTTTTCCATCATGAGTCCTTTGGAGTTGTGTTTGAGCTTTGTATTGCTGAGGAGAGCCAAGGCTATCAAAGTTAGTCATCATCAATATGTCTGTGGGTGTGTATAATGTTCTCCTGGTTCTGCTCCTCTCACTCAGCATCAGATCATGTAGATCTTTCCAGGTTATTTTGAAGTCCGTATCTTCCCTATTTCTTATAGCACCATAGTATTCCATTGGATTCATATACCACAACTTGTTCTCCCATTCCCCAGTTAATGGGCATCCCCTTGGTTTCCAATTCTTTGCCACCACAAAAGAGCTGCTATAAATATTTTTGTGTATATGGGTCCTTTTTCTCACTTGTACATTCTCTTTGGGATACAAGTCTAGAAGTGGTATTACTGGGTCAAAGGATATGTACATTTTTATAGCCCTTTGGGCATAGTTCCACATTTGTCTCCAGAATGGTTGTATCAGTTCACAACTCCACCAATAATGCATTAATGTTCCAATTTTCCCACATCTTCTCCAGCACTTAATATTTTCCTGTTTTGCCAGGTTAGCCAGTCTGAGAGGTGAGATGTGGTACCTAAGAGCTGTTTTAGAGCATTTTTTCATATGGCTATAGATCCCTTTAATTTCTTCCTCTGAAAACTGCCTGTTCATATTCTTTGACTATTTCTCAATTGGGGAATGACTTTCATTCCTATAAATTTGTCTCAGTTCCCTCTATATTTCAAATATGAGGCCTTTATCAGGGACATTGGTCGTAAAGATTTTCTCCCAATTTTCTGCTTCCCTCCTAATCTTTGTTGCATGGCTTTGTTTATACAAAACTTTTCAGTTTAGCATAATCAAAACTAACCATTTTGCATTTTATAATGCTCTCTATCTCTTGTTGGGTCATGAATTCTTCCCTTTTCCATAAATCTGACAGGTAAACTATTCCTTGCTCTCCCAAAATGCTTATAGTATCAGCCTTTATTCCTAAACCATGAACCCATTTGGACTTTATTTTGGTATATGGTATGCCCAGTTTCTGCCATACTGTTTTCCCAGAAGTTTTTGTGAAATAGTGAATTCTTATTCTTATATTTATCAAAGAGTAGATTGCTATGGTCGCTGACTACTGCATCTTGTGTACCTAACCTATTCCACTGATCCACCACTCTGTTTCTTAGTCAGAACCAAGTAGTTTTGATGACTGCTGCTTTATAATACAGTTTAATATCTGGTATGGCTAGACTACCTTCCCTGGCATTTCTTTTCATTAATTCCCTTGTTATTCTGGACTTTTTGTTCTTCCAGATGAATTTTGTTATTATTTTATCCAATTCTGTAAAATAATTTTTTGGTAGTTCGATTGGTATGGCACTGAATAAGTAAACTAATTTAGGTAAAATTGTCATTTTTATTGTATTAAGTCAGCCTAACCACGAGCAACTGATGTTATTCCATTTAATTAGATCTGACTTTATTTGTGTGAGAAGTGTTTCGTAATTGTGTTCATGTAGTCCCTGGGTTTGTCTTGGCAGGTAGATTCCCAAATATTTTATAGTGTCTACGGTAACTTTAAATGGAATTTCTCTTTCTATCTCTTGCTGTTGGGCTTTGTTAGTATTATATAGGAATGCCGAGGATTTATGTGGGTTTGTTTTATATCCTGCAACTTTGCTGAATGTTTTATCATTTTAAGTACTCTTTACTTGAATCTCTAGGATTCTCTAAGTAAATCATCATATCATCTGCAAAAAGTGATAATACAGTTTCTTCTTTGCCTATTCTTCAATTTCTTGTTATTCTCTTAATGTTAAAGCTAACATTTCTAGTACCTGCATTCAATTTTAAAAAATACCTTTTTTCTTCCATTAAGGCAGGGAAAAATTGACCCTCTAGGTCTTGGCCAACTATCACTGTTAAAAATCCCCATGTACATTAACTGTGTAAACAGGGCAAATGACTCTCAATATTCAGATTGATTTGTGATCTTTAGTGATGAATATTGCATCCTATCTATGCCAGTCTATCTCATGGGATGCATGCCCATCTCCTCCCCAGAGATTTACAGAGGGAATCCAGCAAACATGTTCCTGTTCTTCTTCACTTTCCCTTGACATCCTAATGGTGCCAAGGAAGCACTCTGACTATCTACATGTCATCTGTTGCTCTCACCACATGACTGGTCCATCTTCTCTAGAATTCAGTTTTTTGATGATATCCTTTCCTTGTGTTCTTTCAGAGTTCCTAAACGGTTGTGTCTTGCAACCTGCCCAAAGTCCTACTATGTACCTTTTTATTGCCCTCTGTGTTATGCTCATCTTTGGTGCTTCAGAGAAAATCATATACCAGGTCTTGGAACACCGGCAGAGGGTTTGTAATGAAAAGGCAAGCCGTTGCTCTTATTGGAAGCTTGGGGTCAGCAAAGTACTTTGCCATTTCCCTGAAACAATCCAGCCCATTCTCTCTCTCCTTTTCCACTCTGGGTTCAGCTTGTTGTTAATCTGTAGTGTCCTAGATATATATACTACAGAACAAGCTCTGTAGCAATTCCATATTTTTTGTATCATGGACACTTGTGGCAGTGTGGGGAAATCTATCACCCCATTTCAGAATAATGTGTTTAAATGCACACAGTGGAATACTTAGGATTATAAAAGAATTCAATTGTAAAGAAATAAAGTTGTCAAAATAAAAAAATAGTTTATGGATTCTAGGTTAAGAACTCTTTAGTGTATTCAGATGCATGTTGAAATCTAAGCAATAGACCTTCTTCATCCATTTTGTCTTTTCTGTGTGGATGGACAGACTGAACTCTTTTGATTAGGAACGTTTTCCAGAAGACTCTCTAAGATCTTTATATTTAATGAAGTTGACTCAATGTCATCCACAAACAGGACAAATTACATTTTCCTTAAATGTATGGAATTTTCTAATTTTACTTGTCACATTTATTGGATATCGTCTTTTTTCCTTTAAAAGCTAAATTTAAATGCATAGGGTTTTCTTTAGAAGCCAAATTAAATGCATAATTTTCTAATTTTACTTGTTATATTTATTGGATATTCCTCCCTTTTCTTTTCTTCAGGAGCTAAATTAGTGGATCTCATCTTTGTTCTTACTTCCAATTTGGAAAGAAGCAAACTTTATTTCAGTCTGCCTTCTTCATCATGAAGAAGCATATATATTAACTGAAGTGTCCATTGTTCCCTTCACTGATTTATCTCGAAGTTACTCTTTTCACAACAGAAATAGTACCTTGCTATCTATTACCTTATTTTCTATTTGTTCCTTGGATTATTACCCAAACTAGATTATAAATTTTCTTGATGGGAATTTATATATACTGCCTATGGGCTCAGGCAGACTTCTAAACAGAAAAGTAGGTATTCTGTAATTACGTGTTGATTGACCAATAGTTTAAGTAGGCCTTTGCTGTGGAAGAAGGTCAATGCGAAATAGTACCAACTGAATTTAAATCTTTGACTTAGGTGCTTGGAGGTTAGCTCCCTATCCACAATGCCTTATTTCCTCACTAGCCTTAGTAAAATATATTATTTAGATTAAGATGCATGTATAATAATTCTTGTTGTTCACTTGTTTCAGTCATATCTGACACTTCGTGACCCCATTTAGGGTTTTCTTGGCAAAGATACTGGAGTGGTTTGGTTTGATATTTCATTCTCCAGCTCACTATACAGATGAGAAAACTGAGGCATAGAGGGTTAAGTGAGTTGCCCAGGATCACACAACTAGTAAGTATCTGAGGCCAGATTTGAACTCAGGAAGAGGAGTCTTCCTGACTCCAGGGTCAGCACTCTTTTCACTGCATCACCTCTATCACAGTGTCTTTATACAGGTCCTAAAATGAGGGTTCTTTGACAACCAAACCTCTTTTTATTAAACCGTGCTCACTTCTTAGCCTCTGGTAAATTCTATGCTGCACATTTGCCCTATTCACATTTAATGTGTGTGTAGTAATGTTAGTCGTCTTACAAGTCAAGCCCTGGAAGTGGTGTATGAGTAAAAGAATAATGCTGTAACACACCTGTGTCGCTCCATCATTAACTGGGGCCATTTAAAGATGACTACTGAGCATAGTTAGAGCGTCTCATAAGCCAGAGTTCACTCTGCTATATCACCTTATGTTCTTTGAAGGGGCCTATGGCTATAGCCTAATAGATGTACTATTGAAGATTTTTTCAAAAGGAATAATCCTAAATACTGGGGAAAAAGTATTCTTTGTCAGTTTGCTTTTGAGATGAGGCAGTGGAAGGAAATCACAATCCCATTTTCTCATGAAAAGAATGAATGACAAGTATTGTGAATTTCCTCTTTTGCAATATATCAGGCATTTTCCCAACACATCGAAAGTTCCTGAGCAATTTGAAATATTTTCCAGCCTTATTGATCCATTGAAAGGACAGGACTTCCTCCAAATTTCTTGACTAGTCCTGACAATGTGGGCAGCTCCAATTATATGAGCTTGTATTCATAGAGAGAAAAACTTTAGAATGACTAAGCAAAGAAAGTCTTATAAAGAATTATATTGTAGAAGAATTTCTGTTGCTCCTTTAACAACCCAGTAGGTTCTATAAAAATCTTTTTTCACATTTTAATTTTTTTTTGAAGATTGCCATGTGGTTGTTCCATCTTGCAATGAAGAAGCAGGTCAATTATCCATTTCTTCATGAAGCCTTTTCCTTCCAGCTGCTAGTGCCTTCTCTTCCAAATGACCCAATATTTAACTGCTTGGTATTTATCCGTTATATTTTTTTCTATAAATATACATCCTTCCTCTTGAGAATTTAAGTTCCTTATAAGTAGTGATTTTTTCTGGTTTTTATTTATTTACCTAGATTTTATCTATCTGTATCTCTCTATCCCTATCTATAGTGTAGCTAGGTGGTGCAATAGAGAGAGCACCTGTGCCTGGAGTCAGGAGGACCTGAGTTCAAATTTGGCCTCTGACTCTAGTTGTGTGATTCATGGCAAGTCATTTAACCCTGTTTGCCTCAGTTTCCTCATTTTAAAATGAGCTGGAGAAGGAAAGGGAAAACCACTCTAGTATTTTTGCCAAGAAAACCCTGTATGAGGTCACAAAGAGTTGGACATTATTGAAATGACTGAACAACAATATAACTATATCCATATCGGTTGGACTTATGCTGATTTCAATTCTTCTACTAAATGTTCTTTGAAAGCCGCTGTTACTGAAATGTCATTCAACTTGGATGACTGTCTCCACACAGAGCTTACCTGGCCTCTCAAGGAGAGACACATAATCTCTTACTCCCAGCCTTTCCATCCTGGTAGGGCCTACTGGGGTCTACTCTATGTTGGCCAAGTCATGAGAGCTCTATTATTGGTTCCACAGCACAATGACATCTATTAAGGGAAGGGGAAGTGACTTATTAGAGACTCATAAAATAGTGTTCTTAAATAAAGTCTGGAAGACTATTTAACTGAACCAGGGAGTCAAGTAAACCTTCCTGGGGAAAATAGCATGTGAGTTGGATTCTGATGGAAGAGTCCGGATGTAATGAATGAGGAAGGTTGACTAGCATATTCT
Source organism: Trichosurus vulpecula (assembly GCF_011100635.1). Taxonomy (NCBI): domain Eukaryota; kingdom Metazoa; phylum Chordata; class Mammalia; order Diprotodontia; family Phalangeridae; genus Trichosurus; species Trichosurus vulpecula. The sequence goes on from NC_050577.1 coordinate 234,895,391, forward strand.
AGGTACAGGGGACAGTGTGAGCAAAGATAGGCTGCAAAGTGTGGGGAATATACGGGGGACAGAGAGTAGAATAGTTTGGCTAGAATATGTATTGTATTGAGTGGGGTATTATTAGATAAAACTAGCAAGCTGATAGCAGGGTAGAAGGTCGTGGTGGGCCTGGACTTCCAGGGAAAGGAATTTAAACTTTACTCAGTAATAAGTAAAGAGCTACTGAAGCATGGCATAATCCAGTCTATGCACAAGGAAGATGGCCCTGGTATGAAGGATAGATTTAAGGGGAAGAAAATGAGGTAGGAGTAACTGATAAGTAATATTTCAGTAATCTAGGTAGGAGGTAATGGGGAGTGTAATATTAAGGTGATGGTAGTCAGTCATCAAGCATTTATTAAGCACCTACTATGAGCCAGACACTCTGTTAAACACTGGGAATAAGAAGAAAGGGAAAAAACCCAGTCCATGCCTCAAGGAGCTCATGTTCTAATGAAGGAGAAAACATGTGACTCACTAGTTATAAACAAGATATATACAGAGAAGATGGGATGTAATCTTAGAGGGGAAGGCATTATCAACTGGGAGACAATGCAATGTCAGTTTTAGAAGGTGGGCCTTGAGCTGAGTTTTGAAGGAAGAGAGGGATTCTAAGAGGAAGAGGGGAGAGGGAAAGTATTCTATGCATGGGGGACAGCCAAAGCAAGGGCATGAAGTGTGACTGCTGAAAAACTTCAAATAGGCCAGTGTGATTGGATCACAGGGGATGGGGAGAGGGAAAGGAGCAAAGTCTTAAAAAGCTGCATATGAAAGGCATTTTCAGGTCATTAGTATGTTTAATTGCCAGAAGGATTATATATTTGATCCTGAAGGTGACAGAGGCCATGGGAGCTGATTGTGAGTGCCTGTGTGTGTGAATGGTTGGGAGGGATGGGGGTGGGGTGGGAGAGTGAGTTGGGAAAGAACTGATGTGGTCATAATAATACTTTAAGAAAATCATTTTGGCATAAAAGTGGAAGACTGATTATAAGTGGGGAGGGACAAAGGAGATCAATTAGGCTGTTGCAGTCCAAGCTTGAAGAGATGAGGGCCTGAATGAGGAATGTGACTGTTGAGTCAAAAGAAAGGGGCAATACTAGAAATGTTGTGGAGGTAAAAATTATAAGATTTAGTAAAGGATAGGTTACATGAGAGTGATGATTCAAGGATGTTGTAAGCTGAAGTTACTGGGGAAGTTGGTGATGTCCCCTTGACAGTGATAGGGAAGTCTGTAAGAAGAAAGGTTTTTGGAGAAAGATAATGTTTTCTGTTTTGAACATGGTTAAGAATAGATTTCAGGAAGGAGTAGGGCTTTCTATTTTGTGACCTGAGGGAAGGAGGAGAATGAGGTCTAAGAAGAACTTACTAAGTTTTTTAGAGGAAATGGCTGCTGGGATCCCCAGCCTCTCATGTTTGATGACGGCTGTCTTCTCCATGAAGAGAGGGTAGGTCATATGTAAAAGTGGGAATTGAAAGTACAGTACAGTTAGCAGCAATTGGAGAGGAAAACAAGTTTGGAACATTTGCTACAGGGAATGAGTTAGGGAGAGAGTTGGATTTCCCAAGCATTACTTATACAATCAATTATTTAAAATATTCTCAGTGTCTAGCTGACTCAAAGGGAGTAATTGCTGATTGGTGGTTCACTCAGTCACCCACTACATCCAGGCCCTGTTCCAGTAACAATTCACTTCACTCCCTATCCATCTTAGCAGCTGCCATGCTTCCCTGACCACAAACCAGGCCATTAAGGACTTAACCCCCTTTATGCCTAGAATTCCCATGGTGGAGATTTCTGTCTAGTGGTTGCCTCACTTGTCTACTTCATCTAAGACCTGCTCCAAACACAGTTCACTTCACTTGCCAGTCATATGAACCACCATGCTGTCATGCTTTACTCACCTGTCTGTTTCGGGAACCATATTCAAAGCAAATCTGTCATTGTCCCTAGAAAAAATGTCTTTTTGTTCCCCTAAAGCCCTATTCATAATCAATAAATAAATATTTATTAAGAGTCTACTTGGGATGGCTAGCTGGTGGGTGGATAGAGTGCTAGGCCTGGAGTCAGGAAGACCCAAATTTAAATTTAATCTCCGACAATTATTAGCTGTGCAGCCCTGGGCAAGTTACTTAACCCTGTTTGCCTCAGTTTCATCATCTTTAAAATGAGCCCGGAGAAGGAATCTGCAAACCACTCCAGTATCTTTGCCAAGAAAACCCCAAATGAGGTCATGAAGAGTTGGACACACCAAACAATGACAAAAACAAGTGCATCCTATGTGCCAGGCACTGTGGATACAAAAAGAGGAATAACCGTCCCTGTCCTCAAAGAGCTTACAGTGAGGTTGTAAGATTTATCACTCTCTCTGTACTTTTCCAGACCAAAATGTCCATCCCTGGCTGACATCCCCTTATAGGTGTAGTCTTTTCCTATTATAATGCCAGCTCCTTGAGGTCAGGGACTATCTGGTTTTTGGATTTGTATCCCCAGCATTTGGCTCAGTGTTTGATGCATAGTATGTACTTAATAATTGCTTCTCCATTATGCAATGCCACCTCTTTAAACGACCTTTAATTTTACAGTGAGATAGTGTGTCACCATCACTGTAACAGTACTGATGAATAGGAGGACCCCTCAATCTAGAACAATGGAGTCAGTGTCCCAAGAATTTTTCAAATTTCTCTTCAGTGTGTTCAACAGAGACGTTGAACAAACTAGATTAAGTGATGGAGAGGGTGCTTATTATTTTTAAACAAATCCCTACCCCCACGGTCTCCCCATTTATATCCATGTGGAATAGTTACTCTCCCACTCAGTACCACAAAACTTCACCAATTGTTCTGCTAATCTGGAACATCTGAGATATTTATGTCTAGAGACCCTGAAGAGGAGAGAGCATCAACATCCCTTGAGAGAGCCCAATTTTGACTGAAATATCAGAGCTTTGGACCAGTTAAAAGTGAGCTTATAATGCCAGTATAAAGCATCACTCGTGTTAATAAATATAGCTCAGAATTAAATCTAGGTCAATAAAATGTCCCACAGTTGCCTAATTTTAATAGCCTAATACCTACTACTTCAATGATTTAACATATTTAAAAAGTATCTTTTTCTTCCTGGGCACAGAATTTTAGAGGATTTCTCCCCTGGTAAAGGAGAATGTGATTTCAATTTTTGGATTATATTATGTTGAAATTTGATGCATGGAAAGTACTTTGTTCTTGTGGATTTCATTCATTATTGGGGAGATGAAGGTAGATAAGTCAAGGCAAGTAACCTGCTCCATTTTTTTTGATCCTGCCGTGGTTTAGGTGACCTCTGAGTTTAGGATATTTAGATCAGGACAATAATGTCGTAGGGAGAGTGAAGAGAAATGAGTAGGTCAGAACTTGGGTCCTTGAAAGACACTGATGAGATTGGACACTGGAGAAGAAAAATCTATTAATTTTTTGTTTGTATCTGAGCTTGGGTGTTTTGTGCTAGAGGCATGCAAGGTTGGTCTTGGTGTCATTGTAATGTGCCCAACTTTATTGTGGACATTGAGTCAGTGAATATAGGTGAGTGGTTTTTTTTGGTGGGGGTGGGGAGGGAAATGACCATAATATTTATGTAACTAATAAGAAAATATAGATTCTAAGATACCCGGAGAAACATGTTTTCATAGACAGTGTTTTTTCAGATATTATAGTTTGGGATAATGATGATGGTGGTGGTGGTGGTGGTGGCTTTTTTTTAATATTGAGGATTCTTTTTTCTCTTTTTTCTTACTGTGTCCACTTGAACATGGTATCCATAATGAGAAAATGGACAATTCAACTGTATTATGCCCAAGTCGGGCTACATCTGAAGTATTATTCATTTGTATGTGCCACATTCTAGGAAAGATATTGATAAGCTTTAATATACCCAGAATATGATGACCAGGATGTCCTGAGGACTACAAAAAGTTCCTTGAGGATACATTGAAAACACTAGAAATGTTTAACCTAGAGAAGAGATACGGTCTATAGTACATTAATGACTATCCTAGGTGTAACCCAAGGTTCAGCAACTTGGAGCTCTGTATTCACAAAGACCAGGTCCAATCTTGGGGGCTCCCCTAAAATATAAATATTTCTCTGATTCCTGTTGTTCCCACCCACAGTTTACTTTGGGAAATATCACACTATACTGTTGCTTGTGTCTATATCTCCACAAATGTGGGTAAAATGGTCTGCTGTACTGCCACTGTGTAAGATCACAAGACAAGTAATTTTATTGGAAGGAAGTATATTTCACCTAACAGAATATGTAGAAATCAAAAAGGATTCACACATAGCCATAAAGAATAATAATAAGAAAAATCTCTCATCTTTTTCTGGTGGCTCCCATTTTTTACCTGGCTCTCAAATTCCTCAAAAGTATATCTATCTCAGGGGTTGGATTACTGTTGAAATGGAATGGAGCCTGGGGATGCTAGACAACCCACATTCCAACATTAAAATAGTCCCTTTAATCTCATAGAGATTCAAATAAGCGTTTAGCCTTATGGTTCTTCTCTGACACTTAGATTCCCTAGAAGAGAAACACGTGTGAGGCTGATAGATTGGCTGTCAGTATCCTTTCCCAGTAGACTCTTTTAAATAAATCACTACCATAGCATCCTAAAAAGTTCACATTGTCTTTTCTTCCACATTTTGGCATTTGGTCACTTAATATCATTCCTTTGAATGGTGGGATCTGTGTAGTTGTTCTTCCCTCTATAAAAGCAGTACTGTTCAGGTAATTCTTTGGGACCTCAGAAAGCTTTATTTATGACTTGAGGTACCATTGAAGAATCCCTTGTATGCAGAACTGACCTTGAAATATTCCCTCCCCAACCAGGAAACTTGGGTTGAGGAATGATATTGTTCAATAACTACCTTTCTCAGGCCATCAGGTCAGTCATTTATCGGCATTGCTGCTTGCTTTTTCAACAAGACAACCACTAACTGCTCAGCTGCTGCCCTTTCAAGTACCCTTCTGGACAAAAAAGAAAGAAAGCAAACCCATAAAATAAAAAGAAGTCAATCAGCTTTCTTTTGTAAGTCTACAGCTTTTCCTATAGAAGCCTACCCTTCCCAGAATCCAAACAAACCAGTTCATCTCTGGGGTGGTCCTCATCAATGGAACATCCTCCAGAAGGCACCAAACCATTTTATCTTGGAGATAACCTTCTTTAGTAGATTCCATTTTCCAGGAGTTAGTGAGGAAGTATGTTCTTGCCCTCTTTGGCAAATGTTCTTAACCTGTGGTCTTGTTGACTTGTTTTATACATTTTGTAATTGTCTTTCAATAAAAGTGGTTTCCTTTGTAATCCTACGTATTTCATTAGATGCAGTTAAAAACATGATTCTGAGAAAGAAGCAATCCATAGGCTTCACCAGATTTCTTTTTTTTTCTTTTTTTTAAAATCTATTTATTTAACATATTTGGTTTTCAGCATTGATTTTCACAACAGTTTGAATTACAAATTTTCTCCCCATTTCTACCCTCCCCCCCACTCCAAGATGGCATATATTCTGGTTGCCCTGTTCCCCAGTCAGCCCTCCCCTCTATCACCCCCCTCCCCTCTCATCCCGTTTTCCCTTCCTTTTTTGTAGGGCAAGATAAATTTCTATGGCCCATTGCCTGTGTATCTTATTTTTTAGTTGCATGCAAAAACTTTTTTTTTTGTTTTTGAACATCTGTTTTTAAAACTTTGAGTTACAAATTCTCTCCCTTCTTCCCTTCCCACCCACCCTCCCTAAGAAGTCAAGCACTTCAACCTAGGCCACGCATGTATCATTATGTACAACCCTTCCACAATACTCATGTTGTGAAAGGCTAACTACATTTTGCTCCTTCCCAACCCATCCCGCTTTATTGAATTTTCTCCCTTGACCCTGTCCCCTTTCCAAAGTATTTGTTTTGATTACCTCCACCCCCATCTGCCCTCCCCTCCATCATCCCCCCCTTTTATTTTTTTTTAATCTTCCTCCCTCTTCTTTCCTGTGGGGTAAGATACCCAATTGTGTATGTATGGTATTCCCTCTTCAGGCCAAATCTGATGAGAGCAAGGTTCACTCATTCCCCCCTCACCTGCCCTCTCCCCTCCTCCCACAGAACTGCTTCCTCTTGCCACCTTTATGCGAGATAATCCACCCCATTCTATCTCTCCCTATCTCCCTCTCTCAGTATGTTGCTCTCTAGTCCCTTAATTTCATTTTATTTCTTTTAGATATCTTCCCTTCATCTTCAACTCACCCTGTGTCTGCTCTCTGTCTTTTACATATATATATGTATATATACACATAGAAACACACACATATATATATACATACATACACATGCATATGTATACACATAGATACATACATACATACACATTCACTTATATAAATACATAAACATATATATATGCATATTCCCTTCAACTACCCTAATACTGAGGTCTCATGAATCATACACATCATCTTTCCATGTAGGAATGTAAACAAAACAGTTCAACTTTAGTAAGTCCCTTGAAATTTCCGTTTCTTGATTACCTTTTCATGCTTCTCTTGATTCTTGTGTTTGAAAGTCAAATTTTCTATTCAGTTCTGGTCTTTTCACTGAGAAAGCTTGAAAGTCCTCTATTTTACTGAAAATCCATATTTTGCCTTGGAACATGATACTCAGTTTTGCTGGGTAGGTGATTCTAGGTTTTAATCCTAGCTCCACTGACCTCCGGAATATCGCATTCCAAGCCCTTCGATCTTTTAATGTAGAAGCTGCCAGATCTTGGGTTATTCTGATTGGGTTTCCACAATACTCAAATTGTTTCTTTCTGGCTGCTTGCAGTATTTTCTCCTTGATCTGGGAGCTCTGGAATTTGGTGACAATATTCCTTGGAGATTTCTTTTTGGGATCTATTTGAGGAGGTGATCGATGGATTCTTTCAATTTCTATTTTGCCCTGTGGCTCTAGAATATCAGGGCAGTTCTCCTTGATAATTTCTTGAAAGATGGTATCTAGGCTCTTTTTTTGATCTTGGTTTTCAGGTAGTCCAATAATTTTTAAATTATCTCTCCTGGATCTATTTTCCAGGTCAGTGGTTTTTCCAAGGAGATATTTCACATTGTCTTCCATTTTTTCATTCCTTTGGTTCTGTTTTATAATATCCTGATTTCTCATAAAGTCACTAGCTTCCACTTGCTCCAATCTAATTTTTAAAGTAGTATTTTCTTCAGTGGTCTTTTGGACCTCCTTTTCCATTTGTCTACTTCTGCCTTTCAAGGCATTCTTCTCCTCATTGGCTTTTTGGAGCTTTTTTGCTATTTGAGTTAGTCTGTTTTTTAAGGTGTTGTTTTCTTCAGTGTATTTTTCAGTATTTTTTTGGGTCTCCTTTAGCAAGTCATTGACTTGTTTTTCATGGTTTTCTTGCATCCTTCTCATTTCTCTTCCCAATTTTTCCTCTACTTCTCTAACTTGCTTTTCCAACTCCTTTTTGAGCTCTTCCATGGCCTGGGACCAGTTCCTGTTTTTCTTGGAGGTTTCTGTTGTAGGCTCTTTGACTTTGTTAACTTCTTCTTTCTGTATGTTTTGATCTTCTTTGTCAGCAAAGAACGAATGCAAAGTCTGAGACTGAATCTTGGTGCGTTTTCGCTGCCTGGCCATATTCCCAGCCAACTAACTTGACCCTTGAGTTTTTCAGTGGGGTATGACTGCTTGTAGATTACAGAGTTCTCTGTTCCACATTTGCGGGGGAGGTGCCAGCTCTGCCGCACCAGCACTGCTCCTTCCCCAAGGACCCCCAACCCGAACTGGGCTTAGATCGCAGGCTGTGCACCCCTGCTCTGATCTGCCACTTAATTCCTCCCACCAGGTGGGCCTGGAGCCGGAAGTAACAACAGCTGTAGCTGCCCCACCTCCGCTGCCCCCGGGGCTGGAAGCTGAACTGCGAACTCCTTCCACTCCCGCAGCTTTTCCCACTAACCTTCTCAGCTGTCTTTGGTGTTTGTGGGTTGAGAAGTCTGGTAACTGCCGCAGCTCACTGAATCAGGGCGCTAGGGCCCCCTCCGCCCGGCTTCTGGTCTGGATGGTCCACACCGCTCAGGCTGGGCTCTGCTCCACTCCGTTCCCAGCTCCCAGCTCCGAGCTCCGTGTGGGATAGACCTCACCCAGAGACCACCCAGGCTGTCCTGGGCTGGGGCCCTGCTTCCCTCTGCTGTTTTGTGGGTTCTGCCGTTCTAGAATTGGTTCAGAGCCATTTTTTATAAGTTTTTGGAGGGTCTCCGTATGGAGCTCAGACTATTCCCTGCTTACCAGCCGCCATCTTCTTCACCAGATTTCCAAAGGGTACCAGAACGCAAAAAGGTTAAGAACCCCTGCTTTGTAGGGAAATACAGTGAAAAGTCCCAAATAAATGAAGTGGTAGCATATGTACATGTCCCTTTGTCAGTTGGGGATAAAAGATAAATCTAGAATTGAACAAATTACTGTAGAAACTAGAGCTAAAATATGTATGCTGTCCTCTAAGTGGGACTGCTAAAGATAAAATGTATTTCTCAACACAACATGAAACTTTTACAAAAATCGAACATGTATCAGGGCATGCAGATATTATAAAGATCAATAGGTAGAAATAGTAAATTCATCCATTACAGACCATAGTGTAATAAATATAGCATCAGTTCAGGGACTAAAAATAAAGGACAGCCCTAAATGGAGACTTAAGAATGAAATTCTAAGTGAATGGGTACAAGGATAAACCCAAAACAATAATTATTTGAAGGATGATGATAATGATGAAACACACACGATAATTTCCAGGATGTAGATAATGCAGTCTTGAGGGGTAAGGTCCCACACAAAAGCTAACTACCCTGTAAATACTTCAATTTTATCTGCTGAACTCTTTTGATCAACGACATGCACAAATATTTGAGGGTCTTTTATGTGGGAAAAATAATTATATTTGTTCTTTCTTCTTGTTATTGTTCATTAGGCCAGTCGTGTCCAAACTCTTGACCCCGTGGACCATAGCACTCCAGGCCCTTCTGCTTGCTCTACATGGACCTCTAAAGAGCAGGACTAGGAACTAGGAATAATGGATGAAAGTTGGGACAAAATTAGAACTGGTTCAAATTGGAGTGCGTTGACTTGCTAAATAGTGGGTTCCCATTCATGGGAGGTTTTCAGTAGCAAGCTAGATAATTGTTTTCTGGAGGTATTGTAGAAAGGATTGTTGGTTAAATACAAGTAGGACTAAATGGCTTCTGATATTCCTTCCAAGTCTTAGACTGTTTTCCGTGTGTTAATCTTAAGTGCCTTTCAACGATTTCAATCAGAAAGTCATGTTCCTTTTAAAAGCTAATTCTAGTTCTAACCAGATTAAAAACTTGTCACATTACTCTCAGGAAAATTGGCTAGATTAGTCTGTTTTGATGCTAGCTTTTTCAACAGTTGAGTTGTTGGATCTCAATTTTTATTGAAATATCATTTAAGCTCCACATATTTGCAACTGTCTGGCACACTGTTCCTAGTACTTGGCCATCTTGGCTAAAAATATCACTCGTCTTACACATTGTGTGATATAGTGTTACTGAACAAAATCTCCTTAGAATACTGTTCTGTCATGAAGGCCTAGACTTTTTTAAGTGTAGATAATAAAAATCATACTAAAGGATTATAGATTGAAAGCAGGAAGGTAACTTAATCCAACACATTCACTTAAGAGATTAGGGAACTGAGGCCCTGAATGATGAAGTGACTTGGTTTAGGTCACAGAATAGTAAGTGGTAGAACCAGAATTGAAATTTGGGTTCTGGGATTTAAGGTTCAGTATTACTTACCATGGGACACCTAGGTTCCATAGTGGATAGAGTACTGAGCTTGGGATCAGGAAGACTCTTCTTTATGAGTTCAAATCCAGCCTCAGACTAGCTGTGTGACTCTGGGCAAGTCATTTCATCCTGTTTGCCTCAGTTGTTCATCCGTAAGATGAACTGAAAAAGGAAATGGCAAACCAATCTAGTATCTTTGCCAAGAAAACCCGAAATGGGGTCATGAAGAGTTAGATGCAAGTGAATATCAATGAATTATTTATCGCTGTAGCCCCCTGTTTCCCAAACCTCAATGATAGATGATATATCTGCTTTCTGAGGGCCAGGACAGTTTGTTTGGAGAAACTCATTCCCAAGTTGGTCATAAGATGATGAGTTTTTTTCAGTCACAGCAGTTCTCCGAGATTATCCTTTTTCCCAAACCTTCATTTCTTCCCAGAATTCCCATTCTTCTTGTGAGCATCATCATTTCCTCCCTCACACAGGTTTATAATCCTGGTGTTATCTCCTCTTGTACTCACCTCACATATTCATTCTTTTATCAAATCTTGCCATTTCTACCTTGTCAGGTGCTTTTGTGTATACTCCCTTTTCTCTACTCACGCAGTCACCACCCTAATGCAGGCCCTCATCACCTCCAACCTAGACTGTTGCAGTAGCCTTCTAGTTCATCTTCATGCTTCAAGCTTCTCCCACACTACTCTGCCAAGATGATTTTCCTGTAGTACACGTCTCACCTTATTACACCCTGCTTAAAAACTTTCATACTCCCTATTATTTGTATAAAAAGTTTTCTTAATTTTTTTGGTGTCGTGGGCCAACCTATTTGATAGTTTGGTGGAGCCAATGCACCCTTCCTTAGTGTAATATTTTATAATAATTCAAAGAAATACTAAATTTCATTTAGAGATTACTTAAAATAAAGTTGGATTTTTTCTTCAAATCCAAGTTCATGGACATTATGAAATCTATCCATGGACTTGGGACTCCAGGTTAAGGACCCCTGCTTTAGAATCAGATATATGTCTTTTCTTTGACATTTAAAACCCTTTACACTTCCTCTTTCCCCTTCCCTTGCTATCCCTTGCCATCCCTTCTCATCCCTTCCCATCCCTTCCCACCCCTTCCCATGCCTTCCCAACTCTTTCCATCCCTTCTCATCTCTTTTTTTCTTACGTTTTACTTACTGTAGTTTAGTCTGTACGAAGATTTACTGGCCTACTTGTGCTCCTTGTACTTGGCCCTCTACCTCCCAACTCTGTGTCTTTTTTTTTACTGGCTATCCACCATACCTGGCATATTTTGCTCCTTTATCTCTATCTTTCCTGTCAAGACTTGGCTAAAATCCTACAGAAGCCCTTTGCAGTTTCTCTTCCCCCTTCATCAACTAGTAATACCTCCCTTTCTGAGATTACCTTCATCTACTGTGTGTATATGTCTTGAATGTACATAGTTGTTTTCATGTCAGCCCACTCATCAGATTGTGAAACCTCTCCGCAGCTCTTAGCTCAGTGCCTGGCACATAGGAAGGGCTTAATAGAGGCTTACTGAATGACTGACTCATGAGTAAAATGAAGGTTTGCACCAAACAATATCACAACATCAAAGATACCTTCCAGCTCTAATGTGATTCTTCTGTGTTTTTAGTGGGCAATTTCTGGAGTTCTGTTTCTTTGCTGAAAATAAAGATAACTTTTTTATATAGTGCCGTAAGGTTTGAAAAACACTTTTCATTCATGCTCTCATTTGATTATTATAGCAATCTGGTGAAGTAAGTACTATAACTATTGTGACTATTTTACGCAAGGAGAAAGGGAAAATCAGGAAGATTGTGCTTTACCTGTATTGGGATATCTAGTAAATATCAAAGGCTGAATTTGAGATAAGGGCTTTCCCGGATCCATGTCCAGTCATTTAGGCATTTGTGTGCTAATGGCACTATATTCTTCACAGTATATTATAGCTGTCCCTTCTTACTAATTTAGTTTCAGGAGTTTGTTGAGGGCAGGGGAGATGAAAAGACTTTTTAAAATATAATTTTCTCACCATTTAGTAGCAAGTATTTTCTAAGTGGGGCTTTTTTGTATGCCAAGTTTATCAGAGAAAAGCAAAGATAGCTTCTTTCCAAAATTTATGTATCTGAAGCCAAAATTAGTGAAATATATATGGGGGCTATGGATGATGAGACAGGGTCCCTCTTCACTTTCCCCTGTGAGAGATGTCCTTGTCCATTTTCTGGAGTTCTCAATTCCTGCACCAACCCAATGACTTAGTCCATACACGTCCCAAGGTAGTCCCGCTCTTTTGATGATAGTAGTAAAATGATGTCCGAACTTTGTTCTTAAAGAGAGAGATTTCATTTCTGACATGTTATTGTATCTTATTTTTTCTTGCTTCCAAAATCCTTATCTTATGGGACTCTGGGGCAGTGAGAACAAAGGGATTAAAGAAGCAAGCTGTTGAAGTCATCCAATGCAAGCAGTTTCTGATTCTGCCAAAAATAATTCCTCATGAAAGAAATAGAGAAGTTTATATCTCTGACAAACTCTCTTCTTTAGCAATTATGCAACGTTACATTGAGCAGCTCTGGTCAGACAGCAGACATCTCCCCCCTTTTTTGTTTCCCACTTCAAAAGACTACATTAGCATAATAGGATTGTAGCAGGAGGGGGCGGAAGGAAAAACAAAAGAATTCATGAGCAAGACAATGTCTGTTTAAACAGGAATGAATTAAGGTTCTAATAACATATAAAGTTGTTAGGATATGTATATGTCTGTGTTTATGCATATAAACATGCCTTTAATCTGTACACATGGTTTCTAATAAATACAGATGTCAAGTTTTTATGACTGTGTTTTATTTTCGAAAATAAAAAATCTTGTAAAATGTTCCTCCTTCTTCAGCAGAATTTAATGGGGGATGGGGGTTCCCTCTGGTAAGCAGCTAGCTTCAAGCTAAATAGTTTCCCAGAAAGAAGCTAGAATGTAGAGTGAGATAGGGAGCAAACAGCCAAAAAGGGTTTTGAAATGCTTGCTTTCTCGTTTATAAGTGTAATAAAATGATGCTACTAACAGGGGAGCTAGTCTGGGAGTCAGGAAGACTCATCTTCCTGAGTTCAAATCCTGCCTCAGACACTAGCTGCATGACCTTGGGCGAGTCACTTAACCCCCTTTGCCTCAGTTTCCTCATCTGTAAAATGAGCTGGAGAAGGAAATGGCAAACCACTCCAGTATCTCTGCCAAGAAAAGCCCAAATGAGGTCATGAAGAATTAGAAATGTCTGAAAAGACTGAACAACAACTAACAATGTTTCACATTTTTTCTAAAGTAGTAACTGATAGAGGAAATATTTGAAAGAGGACTATCTGCCTCCCTTTGCAAGTTCATAGTCATGGAAACAAAGGGTCTTTCAGTGCCAGACAGGGTGTTGGAAATTTAGTATGCAGTAGAGTATACATTATTTGTCAATATAGACTTATATCTGAACATGCAGTTATAGACTGAAATGGTGCATCTCCACAGGTTGAAAGGGATTCAGGTTCTCATTATTTAATGAGAGGAGATGGCCATGTTTACATATATTTGCATATTTATATATGTAACATATAATATGCATGCTTATATAATATAAAACACATATATACAGAGCAGGAACAGGCTGCTGTGATGAGATTCTGATGCTCACTTATCAATCAATATAATGTACTTGTAGCCTATGATTCTTCTCAGCCAAATTCTTCATGTTGAGGAATATGGAAATAAACTTTGTCCAATAATGGGAAATGTAATTTTTTCTCTATCAAAATACCCTGCATTTGAGAAACAAGTTAAAAAGACATATATTAGGGATCTGTGAAAGGTACTCTGGCACATTTTCATCATGCAAAGGCCCGGGTACCAGTGTACAGAAGAGAAACTGAAAATTACATTTAAGGGTTTTATAAGTTTCTAAAAAGCAAAGGTTTTATAGCTTCTGTCTTACCAGCAAAAGAGGTAAAAATACTAATTTTACACATATATCGTGCTGTCTAGTTTCTGTGTGTCATATTATTTGATCCCTTAAGACAACCCCATGAGCTAGGAAGGACACTTATCATAAGTCTCATTTTACTGATATGAATACTAAGACATGAAAAGATTAAGTGACTTATCATCATAGGATCACAGATTTAGAGATAGTAGGGATCTAGAGTTTCAACCCTTCCGTTTTATATATAAACAAACAGATGGGCAGGAGAGTTAAGTGGCATCTAGGGTCACAGGGCTAGTAATTCATATGAGGGTGAGGAACCAATACGTGACACCTGATTTTAATATATGCCCTATGTTGGAAGAAACATTGACTTCATTATCATTAACCTCAGGCTAAAGAAACACAAGTCATTTGCTATGATGTAATGCTCCCTACCTGGAAACATTATTCTGTATCAATTATCTCAAACCTATGCAGGAGTTCTTAGAGATGGCAATTTGCTTCTTTTTCTGATCCAAGCTATGGTTGATTGTGAGAAGGCTTGTTCTTTTGTCTCTAATTCTAATTCAGACTATCAGTAAGCAACATTGGAAATGTTTTTCTTAGAAATAATCATGCTTGAAAGTTTTAAATTAGTCAAGATTATGGAAATTGGCATTCAAAATGCATATTATAAATAATTAGGAAGATTATTTGTTATAAATTATAATAACTAATAATGGTAACACAATAATAATCCTTGGATTTAATGTTACAATGCTTACATCTGAAAATTGCAATTAGATTAGTGTAAGTGGATAATCATAAAACCAGGCACATGCATTGATTTTATGGATTTGTTTGTATAAAAAGACCTCACTCTGTGAACAATGCTCATTTTTTATTGTGAAGTATTCTGCTGGGGAAATTAAGCATCAGATGAAAAAATGGTAGCATAACTGCAGGAATTCCTTTTTGTTAAATTCCTACTTGGATGGATTAGGAAATTCATGAATGAGATTCTCCCACTGGTGGTGTAGATTGCCCTTGTTCCCCCACAGATCTGCTAAAGAAGCATGCACCAAACCAATTGTGGGAGCCTTCCTCTACATTTCTGAATGTATCCCCAGTCCCAAAGCCCATTGATATGGGACTCTTCCTCTCCCTGGTGGAGATTGATGCCATGCTGTGAGTGAGGGGTGGGATTGAGTTGAGGAGGATGAGAAAGGCGATCTTTAAAATGTCCCCAAGTTGAGACCCTTTGAGTCTTCTTTGAGCTTTGAGTAACTTTGGATCCTCCTGGCTTCCAGCTTCCAGAGGGATGATGGAGGAGGCCAAACCCACTTGAGATTGCTGCAGGAAAAGACACTGGGAAGACATGAGTGGAGCTGGCAGTCTATATCATGTCTCTATCCCTAGCTTTGATAACCTATAGAGACTGCAGGGGGCTTCCCTTTAGGTGGGATCTAAGAATCTCCTTCCTACTAGCTCCCAGTGGGAGAGGTCCTTTACTCTGTTTTTTTTTTCTGATATATATTCGCTAATATACTTTCTCCAATGTCTGTTTTGCTGCTGATTTGGATAATAAATTTCTTGGCTAACTGCTATATATATGTTCATTCTGCTTCCATTCAAGCCATACAATGACACTCCCATGCCACATCGATATGGAAAGTATGGTACACACTATTTCCGTAAGTTGTCTCATTATCTCACTCCATTCCAAGTCCTACTTTTTTCTTCTCATGCATTTCCTCGATTTTATATTTTATGCCACTCAGTTCTTCATTGGTTATATGCTACAACTTCCTCATGCCCACCATACTGCTTGTCACTGCAGATTAAAGGGCTTGCAGAGAGTCTGTGGCATGCCATGAGATGCATGGTGTGATGATGAATTAGCAAAACTAAGACAGGCTTTTGCTTAGGCTGGGGTAGGGGAAGGGGGAAGGGGAGAGGAGCCTACAGTCATTGGTAGTGCCACATAATTTCACAAATGCTATCTAGTCATCTGTCTTTCTGTTACTGAATTTTGGGCCAAATAATTGTTCAGCTCTACTATATGTCCAAAATAGAAGCAACTAAGTGGTGTAGTGCTCGTGATTGGCCTGGAGTCAGAAAGATGAGTTCAAATCTGGCCTCAGACACTTACCAGCTGTGTGAACTTGGGCAAACTATTTAACTGTTTTTTGTCTCAGTTTCCTCAAGTGTCAAATGTGGATAATAACAGCACCTACCTCCCAGGGTTGTTCTGAAGAATGAATGCAATAATATTTATAAAGCATTTAGCATAATGTCTGGCACATAATAGGCAGTATGTAAACATTGGCTGCTATGATGATGGTGGTGATGGACCAAGTCTGTGGCTTGTCCATCCATCTATGTATAAAATCCTAAATCATCAAATAATCAACAAAAATTTGTCAAGTACTTGCTATGTGCCAAGAATTCTGATAGGCACTGGGGATGCAGAGGTAAAAAAAAAATAGTTCACGCCCACAAGGACCTTGCATGGGAGAGACAATATGTATGTAAGTGTGTGTGTGTGTGTGTGTTTAAAAAAAGAGACAAAACACAATGTTGACAAGGAGGATGCTAATAGTTGGGGCAAGGTAGGGGATAAGAAAGGATTCACATAGAGGATAGCATTTGAACTGAATCTTGAAGGAAATCAGAGATAAGCAGGCTGTTTTCATCCATTCAGGTTTTCCTTTGGATTGTTAAAAGCCAACTCTTCTGAGTTGTCATACATCTCATTTAGTAGTTTCAGCCATGTTTTAGGGCATGATACAATTAGTATGATGGCACCTACAGTCAGATGCATCTGGGGGACCTCCCCATGTGCAGGGACTCCCACCACTGTGGGGACCCACAGCCGGATGTCCTCCAAAGACTGTGGTGTGAATACATATTAATGCATGAATCATCAAAAAGTTATCATCGTTGTGTCCATCACAGAATCATATATGATATTGGCATCAGCATGGGAGACATCTTTGTAGGGCAGAGACCTTTCAAAGCCGTAATTTTCTCTACCTTTTGAGTCAAAGTACTTAGACATGTATGTTCATCAAATGGAAAGGTTTCTTTTTTAAGGAAAAAAATCCTTTTCTAATGTCTGTACTTTTAAAAGAAAGATTTTTTTTTAGCAATTTAAAGTTTCCAGGGAATTATATCCATTTAACTTGAGCCACTTATGTTCATGCCTGTTGAGTCTATAATTTACATGACATTTTATTTTTATGACAATTCCTTGGAGAAGAATTAGCTGAGCCATTATGTATTGCTTCCAAAAATCATTAGACATTTACAAGTTCCATTTACCTTCCCCAATTGGTAACCACTCCACCTATGGAGTAGTTACTAATGTGATTTCTCATTCTTACTTGCAATACTGGCTGCCTCCCACTCCCTCCTGTAATCACTAGTCTCAAACCCCCATATCGGGTAATTTAAGTTGCAGGAATCGTCAAGTTACAGTCCTTTGTAGCTTATGATAATAAGAGAGGTTTTACTTCTTTTACAAGGAAGAGAACTTTGTATTTCCTTTTGAGAAGATATATCCATAATATTATTAAAACCCATGTGTCTGACTCAGCTCATACTCTCTGCATATTGTGAGGCATTCAAAGTGTTTGTCAGGTGATTGTCTCTGCAATATGAATTTTCTAGCAATTCATCATTTATTTAAAAATAAAGTTTGCAGTCAGTATTACTAGTCCAGAAAATATTAACATTTGAAAAGGAATAGAGCAATGAAAAGCCTTTAGAGATATCTTGAAGTTAAGAAATTTCAACTCAGTGGGTAGAATCTAAAAATATTTGTAATGCTTTATTCCTTTTATTTAATTTAACATAGCAAATATTTGTGGAAGTCCTACACTATGATGAATGCTCAGGGGGGTCCTGCGCCCTCCAGCCCATTTGTGTCCCTCTATCCTCAAGTGTGGCCCTTTACTTGAGGACCTAAAGGGCCACATGTGACCTCGAAGCCGCAGGTTCCCCACCCCTGCTAGAAGCAGGGAAAAGTAGCAGAACTGATACCAGCTTACTATTTTGTGAGGAAAATGAATTCTATTAAATAGTAATAGTTGCGATAATAAATAGTAATCATTTATATTGCACTTACTATGTTTCAGGCACTGTCCTAAAGACTTTACAAATATTATCTCATTTGACTCTCCCAAGAACCCTGGGAGGTAGGTGCTATTATCATCCCCATTTAACATTTGAGGAAACTGAGGCCAACAAGTTAAGTGACTTCTCCAGGGTCACACAGTTAGTGGTCAAGGCAGAGTTGAGGCACTGTGCCACGTAGCTGCCTCTTATAAAACAGAAATCATGTTTAGAAAGAGGAAATAAAATATAACAGTCATTTAAATACAATCAAACCCAGTTGAACTGACAAGTGCTATGAGGTGTTAAAATAGGAGAGGGATTTTAAGTATTAAGAGCCACTTTGCAGAAGATCTTGTCCAACCCCTTAATTTTATCGATATGTCTGAGCCTGGAGATGAATAGTGTCTTGACAAAAATTAAACAACTAGGAAATAGAAAAGCCAAGACCAGAACCCAGGTTTCCTAAACCCTAGCCCCATGTTTTCTAGTCCAATAAATATTTACCAGTTCAGACTTCCATAATTTAAATTCTATTTATGAATTGTTTTTATTCAGCACTAAATAAAACAATGTATTTCCTACATATTATTAATAAGGCTCATCCCTTTTAAATTGTCTCTTGTGACCTAATTTTCTGAGTACATGAGTACTTACAGATGAAAAACTTTTACGACTGACACTTTGTGCCATTAGAGAAATATTACATATAGTCCTCCTTCATGTGAAGTAATGATAATATGTATGTTTATGACACAAACCATGAAGTAAAGGATCATACAGTTGAGTAGAGAGTGAGAGACATGAACACACATTACAGAAATAGAGGAGGCTATGCAGACGTCAAAGAAGGTTTCAAGGAAAAAAATAATTAGGATTGAGTCTTGAAAGAAGGAAGAGGGCAGCTAGGTGGTGCAGCGAGTAGAGCACTGGACCTGGAGTCAGGAGGACCTGAGTTCAAATGTGGCCTCAGACACTTGACCCACTTACTAGCTGTGTGACCTTGGGCAAGTCATTTAATCCCAATTGCCCTGCCTTCCCCCTTCCAAAAAAAGAAAGAAGGAAGATAGTCACATAAGCAGATATGGGAGGATGGGGTTTGGAAAATCCACTTCAGGTGTAGGGGACAGCATGGGAAAAGATGTAGAGATGGACAAGAGCAAAGGGTAGGGGAGATAAGAATCCACAGTGGCTGAAAACTAGAGAATGCCATGTGTGAGATGAGGCTGGCAAATGTAGATTGGCACTAGATTTTGGACAGATCCAATGTTAGGGTAAATTTATGTTCTATTTGGGTGCCAGGGTGGATTTTTGAATAAAGGAGTGTCTGTGATCAGGGCAGTGCATGATGGAGATTATGTAGAGGGTAGAGTGATGAATGTATTCTAAGGGAAGTTGACTAGAGGCTGCTACACCAGTAGCAATGGCCTAGACAACACGGATCTGAACTGGGATCCCATATTGTGACTAGAAAGAGAAGGGAGGCAGATGTGAAAGGACTTACAGAGGTAGAGTCAATATATTCTAATGACTGAGCAGATGTATGTGGTGAGGGAAAAGAATGAATTCAGTATTCTGAAGTTTTAACTAGGAGGCTGGTCTTCAGCAGAAATAGAGCCATTGGGAAGGATAGCTTACTAGGTAGAAGAGATTTTTGTGAACTGTAATTTTATATATTAACAAATCATTGTCATTTGTAGTCTTGGGCTGTTTGATGTCACATTCTCATGACTAGAAAGTAAAACTAACATCTGGAACTAGAATTAGCTTGTAATATATAATTACATATATAGATATATCAATATATAATTAACATAAACATGGCATTCAGACAATCATTAATAAGAGCATAGCTTGAGACTCTTGGGAATGAGCACTAATTCTAGCATTTTATGATGGGATGAACATGGACAAGGCAAATTCATTTCTCAGGAACATGGACAAGGCAAATTCATTTCTCAGGAACACGGACAAGGTAAATTCATTTCTCAAAACTCAAGTCTCTTTATATAAATAGGATAGTAATGCTTGTACTACACTTCCATTGCTAGGTTGTTATGAGGAAAACACTTTATAGTCCTAAAGGCACTTTATAAATGTGTTGAAAAAGGCTTATCCTGGAGTTAGACTTAGATTCACATCCCGACTGTAGCAATTACTAAATATGTGATTCTGGACAAATCACTGAATCCCTCTGAGCCTCAATTGCCTCATTTGTAAAATGGAATGATAGTAGTATATGTAGTATATATCTAAGAAAATTGTTGTAAGCATCCAATGTGGCCATGCATCTGAAACGGAGGGTGTCCTGAAAGTCTTAAGCTACTAAGATTAAAATTGGTCCAAGACTTTTGGAACATCCTGCATAAATGTATTGAAGAAGGAAACAGCATGTCAGGTTTGGTAAATAGCTTGTAGTCCTGTTCAGCTGCTGTAAGGGTGTGTGAAGAAAAGTGATATGAAATAAAGCTGCAAAAGTAGGATAGAGACAGGTTGTGGAGGGCCTTAAAAGCCTGGCTAAGGAATTTGTATTTCATTCTTGAGACAAAAATAGAGCGATTGAGGTTTTTTGAGCAAGGGCAGACCTGTTCCTTAGGAAGATTGTTTTGGCAGCTATGTGAAAGGTGGATTGAAGAGAGAAGAAATTAAAGGCAGGCAGAATCAGTGGCTGCATGTTACAAGAGTGTACGTGAGAGGTAATGGGAGTCCTTAGCTAGATTATTGGCAGAAGAATTGGGGGATAAATGGGGCAGATGCAAGAGATTTTGGGAAGGCAGGATCCATGTCACTTGAAAAATGGTCATAGTGCTTAGAGAGGGAGCACTGAGGTTCCACACTTAGGTGTGGCTATGGTCAAGGTAAATACCACTACCAGGAGAACTGAGGAAATTTTGGGGGAGACATCAGCTTTGGATATAAGATGCAGAGTTCATTTTTGGATATATTGAGGATAAGGAAATCCAGGTTAAAATGTTCAACAGATACATATATGAGATGGGAACTCAAGAAAAAAGTAGATGCATAGATTTTGGTCACCTGCGCAAATGTGAATATGGCAGCTAAAATAGATCACCAAAGGAGAGAGGAGAGACTCTATTTTAGAGCAAGTGGTTCTTAACGTGGTCTGTACTTAGATTTCGGGGGGTCTGTGAACTTGGATGTGGAAAGAAAGTCTATTTTGATTAACCTCTAAAATATAGCATTTCCTTCAATTAATGTAGATAGTAACAGGCTTCATATTGATATGTCTTTAAAATATGAGTTGAATTTTTAATGTTCATTATGATTATATTTCAAATGTATTTTCTTATTAGTGTATTTGAAAATTCACTGATCTATTAATACATGTTATATAAGACTGTGTAGCATAGTATGCTATATAATACCACATATATTATTGTGTAACCCATTTGTAACATTTTTATGAGAAATTTGTTTCCTTTATAATCCTGTACATCTTATTTTAGGCATTTAAAAACACCATTGTAAGGAGTTCATTGGTTTCACAAAACTGGCAAAGGGGTATATGACATTAAAAAAAAGATTAAAATCTCCTAGTAGAGTGCCTTAGGATGCTCCTCTGTCTGTGGACCAGGAGAATGAAGACAAACCATCAGACAAAATTGACGAGAGTTCAGACAGGTAGTAGGAAAATGAAGATGCAACATTTCATAGATGCCAAGAGAGTCCATGAGATGAAGTGTGATCATGACACAACCATACTCAGTTAGAACTTGGCTCAGCTCCTGAGTCCCTGTACTACTTCTCCACCTAGGTCCAAGTGGTTGAAGATGTCTCGGCACTGTAGACCCCCTCTTCTTATTGGTGGATTCCTTCCAGGAACTTCCATATAAGGAAATACCTAGGCTATCCATGCTCACTTGGAACCCTTCAGCTCCTGACTTTTCAGACTACTTTTCCACTTTTCTCCAGAATGAGTACCTTCCCCTTCTTCTCAACTCCCTCTCCAGATTGAGTACTTTCCCTATTTGAATATAATCTCCTGAAGGGCAGGGTATGTATTTCTGTAACAACAATGCTCCTTGCTGCTACTGTGGCTGTGTAAGACCAATAACATCAGCACACAGAAAGGCTGCTAGCATAGGTTCTCTGATCTGCTTTTATAAGGAAAGCAACTTTAAGGGGTTTACAAACATACTTTAATCAAACATACATATATCATTCGCTTAGTTCAGGGAGAAAAGTCTGCACCCCGAACTTCAGAGCAAACACAAACAGCAATTACAAACAGAGAAAATATAAACAGAGCAAATAACACAAATCAACAGACAGGTTTCTAGCTGCCTGACCAAAGCAATACATACA
This sequence comes from Trichosurus vulpecula, assembly GCF_011100635.1. NCBI lineage: Eukaryota > Metazoa > Chordata > Mammalia > Diprotodontia > Phalangeridae > Trichosurus > Trichosurus vulpecula. The sequence goes on from NC_050577.1 coordinate 234,917,640, forward strand.
GTTACCAGAGAGAGCAGCAACAAAATCTAAGTTTTCAAAGCCCGGGATGGGTGGGTGGTGCTTCTTAAGAGCTACCCAGAGTCTCCACACCAACACTCTTCCAATGAGTGAGCCCCCAACAAAATTCTAACCTCAGAGTGTATGTACACTTCTTCAGGGTCAGAGTGCTTCACACATCTCAAGGGTTTCCACACCTCTCGAGGGTTTCACAGCTCTTGTGACCTAACTAGCAAAAGGGTGTGGCCTTCCTGCAAACAAAGGCAAGACTCAATCAAAGGCACTTGATTACCTTAGTACTGAGAAGTACTCCGAAACAAATGACAACTAAAAGTCCCACCTTGCTTACAATTTCTTGTTTGGTTTTTGTTATATTTTTATGTATTTAAGATGTGCCTGATGCATAGTAAACTTTAATAAATCTATCTAACTTATTAGTGTCAAAAGCAACAGGGAACATTAAGGAGGATTAGAACAGAGAAAAAGAACATCTGATTTTAGCATTTAAGAGATTATTCATGACCTCTCCAGGAAAACTGTTTTGTAGTTTATGATTTGAAACCAGATCACAAAGGGCTGAGAAGGGAAGGGGGAAGTAAGGCAGCAAGGGGAACAAGAATAGTTAACTTCATCTGGAAATTGAGCTATGAAAAGGTGGTGAGGCATAGGTTGCTTGAGGGATTCTCCTGGCCCAAGGGGAATATTTGAAAGGTAGAGACCCATGTCATGTGTCACCAGGAGGCAACTAAGAAGTAACGGATAGAATGCTGCACTTGGAGCCTGGACTGGAGTTCAAATCCTGTTTCTGACACTTATTAAGGCCTTGACCTGGGACAAGTCTCTTAACTTCTCAGCTTCGGTATTCTCGGCTGTAAGATGGGAATTATAATAACTCGTATTTTGCAGAGTCATGAAAAACGTGTGATAAATGTAAAGTGCTCCACAAATAGTCATGCACTATATAAATATTATCTCTGTAGGTAGTAGAGAGGGAAATAACATGTAGTGAGAAATTGAAAACTGAGGGGAAAATTATTGAAGAGGGAGTTTGAAGGATGAGTAAGTTTGGGAAGAGGAAGGAAGAGGGGGATAGAGAGAAGAATAATAGCTTATAATCACAGAGGGGAATCTGTGTTCAAGATCATGGGAGGTCCAATCATTTAAGCTGTTGAAATGACTAACTCTGCAGGGGGCTAACAGAGAGTGAAGATGAAATTCGTGGGAGTTGAGACTGATGTACTGGGCTATTCACAGTGCTAGGGGATAGAGAGAGGTATTAGACTTGAGATGTCCTTGATGTAGGAAATGCTCAGATGAGGAAAGTTCCTTTTCCCATTAAGATAGGCACCTCTGCACCTTAGCCTCAGGATGATGGACACAGCAATCTGCTGGAGAAGATGGGATGGAATGGAATCACATGGGAGAAAGGCCACCTCATGTGAAATAGGGGAGAAGAAGGGAGTGAGATGAAGAGGTAGAAATAAGAGGAAGCTCTTGAATGACCTCATTTTTTCAATAAAATATTAGGCAGAGTCATTAGCTTGGTCAGGGGTGACAGGGAGCCATAGAAGGTTTGAGGAAGGGTAAAAAAGTTTGGAAAACCTGATATGGTGAGTAGCCTAATGTATAAAAGGATTACTTGCTAGAATGAAGGCCCAGTGGAGATTATGAAACATAGGAACTAAGCCAATTTGTTCTTATTCTCATGCTGTCCAAGTGAAGTGGAGAGAGTCACTAAATTTTATGGACTGGGTCCACTACAATTTTTTTTTTTTTTTGTGCAACCCAGACTCAAGTCACTTAACTGCTGCCTACAGATTCCTCGGCTGTAAAATGAGAATCATAGTAACACTTCAGAGGGTTGTTTTGAGGAGCAAATGAGGTAATACTGGTAAAATGCTTTGCAAACCTTAAGGTGTTATATAAGGGCTAGCTATTATTGATATTGTTATTATCTTAGAGCTAAGTGGTTCTAAGTAGATGTAGGCTAGAAAACATCGTTCTATAGAAAATGTTTTATGACTGGCCTCCTTTGAATCACCAAAATGCACAGCCAACTGCCTCATTATGCAAGAGTCACAATTCATTCTTTACCATAGCATCACAATGTTTAATTCTTCCCAGCCATCTTCTCTTATTAGTCTTTCTTGGTTGACTGTTAACGTTGAAAAGACAAACTTTGATTCAAAATGAGGATGCCTGGAAGAAAAATGGAAAAATGAAAATGCCTTATCTTTGTTTTATTTCATCATTAGGATCATCATCCATCATCCCAAAAAGTGAACTGAGAAACAGGAAGTTAATTTCAAGTTTTATCCTTGTGGGTTTTAGGGGAGCTTGGTGATTGATTTATAAAGAAATATAGCAATAAAGGAAAATCAATTCAGTGTCAGTGTGGTTGAAATTGGGCTCCTTGTAAAAGTTTACATTGGGTTCTTTTAAGTAGCCTCAATCATGAAATGCCTTTCCCTGTAATTAATCTTTAGATCCTGTTCAATTTTTAGAATCAGAATTAAAGGTACCAACACTAAAAACACTAGTCAGTAAAAATCTATTAAGTATCTAGTATATGCTGGACACTGGGCCAAAGATTGGGGATATACCTAGGAAGGCAAAAGGCAGTGCCTGCTCTCAAGAAGCTCACAGTCTAATGGGAGAGAAAACACATGAAGACAATGATGTAGACACAATCCATGTGCAGGTGAAATTGGAAATAATCAGTAGAGGGAAGTCCCTGGAATTAGGGGGGGTACTGGGAAAGGTTTCCTGTAGATTGTGGGACTTTAATTGGGACTTGAAGGAAGCCAGGAGATGAAGAGGAGGAGAGAGAATTCCAGGAATGGAGGAAGAGAGTGAAAAGGCCTCAAGTCTGGAGATGGAGTATCTTGTCAAGGAGGTCGGTGTCACTGGATTGCAGAATACATGGGTGGGGGATTGAGGTAATCTGTGAGAAGACTAGAAAAGGTGGGGCAAGTTATACAGGGCTTTGAATGCCAAACAGAGGATTTCATATTTGATTCTGGAGGTGATAGGGAGTCACTACAGTCTGCTGAGTAGGGGCATGATATGAGTTTAGTCCTTAAGGAATGGGAAAATAATCTGCCTGCTTTCTTGACAATTTTTATATGTTTGGAAATGTCCTAATACATACTTAGCTTATGATAGGTAGGTTGATGGCCAAGGCACAACTATTTTGTTCGGATTAATCATTTGCCTTCTTGGTACACAAGATACTTCTCCCTCAAGATTATTTGTAAATCAAATGGATAAGTAACTATGAGAAGTTCTTCTTACTGGACTTCTCCTTAATGACATTTATAAAGTATTTAAAACAATTTATCCTCTGGCCTAAAAAAATCATTGCCAGTTTGTTTTCTCAAAAATGTGTCCCTTAATGCTAGGCAGTTGCCTAAGACTATTTTTAGTGTGTTGAAAATAAAACCTAGCTCTTTTCAGAGAATGGTGCGCTGCATTCTTTCCTAGTTATTTACTTGTACTCTTTGTCAGTTGGGGGAGGACACTATCATCAGTTAATTGGTGGTTTAATTGTAAATTAAAATAATTGTAATTGGGCCCCTGACAGTCAACCAACAAAGGCTGATAGAAGGAAGAAGCATGGATGTTATGTATAGTTAACAGTAACGCTGTTGGTTTTACATTGTGCCCTTCCATTGAATGGCAAGGACAGTTTCTAAAACTCTGTTCTGATAGACGATTATACAATTTCAAAGAACAGTAAAGAAGGTAACACTGACTGTTGTTACTGTTATTCATTTATATGCTATTGCATTCTTTCGTCTTTTCACCCTAGCACCATAATCAGTGGCATCCTTCTCTTGGTCTTCACTTATGAGACCTGGAGATAGAAGGGATCGTAGAGGTCATATAGTCAACTCTCTCCTTTAATAGATGTGGAACTGGACCCTGGGGAGACAGTGTGACCTGGAGCAAGTCACTTAGGCAGTAAGGATGAGAGGAAGGATTTCAGCCAAGATCCGAGAACTCCAAATGCAGCATGCATTCCACTGTGCCTCAATGGACATCACACACAAATTGGAGTTGTAGGATTATATTGCAAGCTAGCTCATCACTAATAGCTAGCAATTATGTAGCGCTTGTGAGGTTTGTAAAGCACTTCACATATATCATTTCAAACATGTGAAATAGGTGCTATTATTATCATCCCATTTTAAAGATGTAGAAACTGAGGCTAAGAGAAGGTAAATTATTTGCCCAGGATGATACAATTAGTTAGGTGTCTCAGACAGAATTTGAACTTGGGTCTTCTTGTATCCAATTCTATCAGTAGCATAGCACTCTCTTTTGCAACTCTGTAATGCACTTATCATTGAATGTTGTGCGATTTTTTTATGTTTGTATCTTCACCCTTTACTGAGTGGTTACTACCATTAGGACAGGGAATTTTTTTAAAAATTTTTTAAACACAGTGCCTCCCCCATAATCTGTAACAGTGCTATAGACATAGTAAGCTCTTAAGAAATATGTGATTAATGAATGGATGTTGAATTGGTTTCCATCAAAGGAAATAGCCCTTGTGCTATGACCAAAGGGTCCATTTTGGGTTTATCAGGAAATCTGAGAATTACATGATGATTATCAAGGTGGACAATTACCAATATAAGAGCTCTTCTTCTAAGGATGGTTGGGGCAGGAGGAAACAAGGCGAAGGAAAAGCCATTTGTTAAGTACCTCCTTAAGTGCCAGGCATAGTGCTGAATGCTTTAAAATACTTGATCCTAACAACATTCTTACGAGGTGGTTGCTATCATTGTCTCCATTTTACAGTTGAAGAAACTGAGGCAGACAGAAGTCAAGTGACTTACCCAAGGTTACACAGCTACTGAAGCAGGATTTGAACTGGAGGTCTTCCTGATTTCAGGCCCATTGATTTATCCCCTGTGCCTAGCTGCCTTTTGAATCCATGATGTACTCTTGTGTTTAGATCGACTGACGCAGTTCAGGAAAAAATTCTAGTCTAAAAATGCGTTTTGGAAATACCCATTTTCCTAACCCTCTCTTCCACCCCGCCCCCTCCAAATGAATATGCATTCTTAGGGCTTACTATAGAAAGATGATTGATAAAATCATCCTGTATGTTTTCTGTTCCTTCCCAGTAAATCTACTGTAAAGTTACCAAGGAAACACTAGCTGCCTAAGTCCAGGATACAAAGAGGATGCCTCATTAGAAAACTAGGCTTCATCATCTGGGTGTTTGCCTCAAGGAGTTGTTTGTGATGAGCAAATGTTTCTATAAAGCATTATCTGGGAAAAATAGGTTTTCTCATTTTTAATGGAATTTAGGTCTCTGGGAATTATTACTTCTATTTAAACCTACACTGTGTAAAACATTAGAAGAAAACGAAAACATTTGGGATTTGGGGTGATGTCATTGAACTGCGGAGTAACAGGTGACAACTTGAGGGGAGTTAGCAAACATGGGTTTGTTTCCCTTTAAATCATTACCGTGTTGGGTTATGCTCAAAATACTTTAAATAAAGGAAGCATCAAGATGTTGTTTACTTTTCATGTTCAAAGATTTATTTGTTTTGGGGATAAACTAGAAAGAGTAGAATACATATCCAAATAGATGTTTATTTTTACTAGTCAGATGGTGAAGTGTTGAGTGTTTTTTGTGTGTGTTTTGTTTTGTCCTTGGCATGTCTTATCTGGCATGCCATTTTTTTGAGGGAATGAGGAGATGTCAGAAAGAAATGGACCTTTGATTTTATTGGTACATGGGGCTCTCCATTGGACTGAAAGTTCCTTGAGAGCGAGGACTGCCTTTTACCATTCTATCTGCAGTGCCCGTGCACGGTGCGTGACACACAGTAGATGCTTATGTTGAGTAATTGACTGACTAGTGTAGATCAGCAGCTAATTTGCAAAGGGAGAGCACTGAGAAGTTGACTTGCCCAGGTCTCATAGCCAGTATATGTCAGAGATAGGATTTATACTCACATATTGTAGCCCCGGGGGCTTTTTATCCTTTGTGCCAACCTACCTTTGTAGATTAAATTGTTCAAAACCTTTTGTATTATCTGAGCATAGGAGGGAGAATAATATATCCAAATAATACTAGAGATTTCATATAGTGTAATTGAGGATATAATGCGTAAAGTAAACTGATTATTGGTATCAATATTGAATTAGATTATGCATTGAATCTTTTTATTTGAGATAAAAGATGCGGAGGGAGTAGTGATCTGGATGTGGAGAAATGATCACAGATCCATTTAAATCTAAACAGTCAACTATTACTTTGTATATATTAAAACACACTCCATGTACCTTATTTTTTATGCAAAAGTTATATTTTGTTTCTAAAATGAAATAAAATTAGATATATGAATCATTTCCAACTAATCAGAAATCACCCTTAAATGAATGCTCTCATTTCCAACTAATCAGAAATCACCCTTAAATGAATGCTCTCATTTTATATTTTTTCACCTTCAGTTAGAATAGGATAATAGCCAAGTTAGGTTCTAAAAAATATTTTAATGAATTTTAGATGAGTAGATAAAAATTTTAGACATCAGGTGATCTGAATCTTATAATGGACCTCAGTTAATGTGCTTAATTTCTTTTTATTTTTTCATATTTCTGTAAAATTATGTAAAAACTACTTTGTATTCTTTTTATCAGTCCCCAAATTAAAGATCTGGGGAACAGGTGGATATAATTGATGACTTAATACTTGTCAAGAGAGAAATCCTACTCCTAGGAATATGAAGCTACCTGATGAAATGATCTTTCCCCCTTTCCATGGTCTCCACGCCAGGGGGAAATAATACAACCTACCGCAGACCTTGAGAAGTTGGATCAAGAACCCTCCAGTTAACCCTGCAGCCCCAGCTCTATCATATTCTCTACTTAGTGAAAATTATTGACCTTTTAGTTTGCAAAGCTATTTGCATATATTATTACATTTGATCCTTATGACTACTCTATGAAGGACATACTGTTATTATTTTTTTTGGAGGGGGAAGGCAGGGAAATTGGGATTGTCACACAGCTAGTAAGTGTGTCAAGGGTCTGAGGCCAGGTTTGAACTCAGGTCCTTCTGAATCCAGGGCCGGTGCTCTACTCACTGCACCACCTAGCTGCCCCAGGAGGTACTATTATAATCTCCATTTTATAGATGGGGAAATTGAGGCTGACATAGATTAAGCAATTTAACCATTGTCCTGCAACTAATAAATGTCTGAGGCGGGATTCGAACTCAGCTCTTCCAGAATCCAATCCCAGTACTCAGGCCACTGTGCCATCTAGCTGTTTACTTAAACCCGCAACACATCTTCCCCCCACCCCACCCTTTACCCCACCAGGCTATAATAATAAGGGGAGATGAAGCTAGTCTCAAAGTAATATTCATGAGGTCCTTATCTGCCAGTGCTGAGGCCAAATCTATTCTTCTGGGGGCACTTATCCTCATTCTATTCAGACTTCTTATTCTAGTCTTCTTGTTTCAATTTGGGAGCCTTGATTTCTCTAATCCGTAGATCCATTCAATTTCCCTAAATCCTGGCTAGAACTCACTGGTTCAAACTTTGACCAACTGTGGCTAGGACTAACATTCTACCTTTAAATGGACTTCTACACATGTGTTAATTAACTTTTATTTTTATCGGTCTAAAGAGTCAATGAATAATCTAAGGACCTGGCACTGAAATGGACCTTGTTGGCTAAATTGATTAAACACCAGATGTCCAGGTCTTCTGTACCATATAGCTAGACACAACTTATACTGGGAATGATAATGATTGCAATTAGCTAAAAAAAAAAATAGGAGAGGGTGGGGACATCCTGGTAGAGCTTTCCAGTGTAGTCAGTTGAAATGTGGTACTGGAATTTAAAAAGTGATAAGGGCTTTTTTTATGGATCCTGGAACCATCTGCAGAGAAGTAATAATTGAAACCATGGGAGCAAATGAGATCAAGAGGGAGAAAATAAAGCAAAGAGGGCTGAAGATAGAGACTTTGGGAGATGCCATCATTATTGAATGCAAGAAATTGAGCCAACAAATGGGTCTTAGATATAGTTAGAAAGAGGAAGGAGAACCTTTTCACATTTGTTTAATAGTGCCCTGTCTTCTCAAATTGTTGTTCAGTTTCAGTTGTGTCCGACTTGTTGTGACCCCATTTGGAATTTTCTTCACAAAGATAATGGAGTGCTTTGCCATTTCCTTCTCCAACTACCATGTCTACCTGGTTACCCCTACATGTTTTATTCCACTCTCAATAGAATGTAAGCCCATTGAAGGCAGACACTTTTTCATTTAATCTTTGTGTGGTGTAGTAGATAAAACACTGGGTTTGGAATCAGAAAATCTCATCTTCATGAGTTCAAATCTGGCTTCAAACACTTACTAGCTGTGTGACCCTGAGAAAGTCACTTGACTCTGTTTGCCTCAGTTCCTCATCTGTGACATGAGCTGAAGAAGGAAATGGTAAACTAGTCCAGTATCTTTGCCCCCCACCAAATCTCTGAAATGGGGTGATGAAGAGTTGGACATGATTGAAATGACTGAAAAAATAGACTGCCAAATGTTTGTTCTAACCAAGCAACAACCATTTATGAACATTCTCGCCATGCCTTACTATGTCTAAGGCACCGTGGTAGGTGCTGAAGATATAGGGATGTAGTGAAAAACAGTTGCTACAGTCAAGGCACTTACATTCTAATGGGGATAAATGAATGTTCAGTCAATGACTTGGACAAAGTCGGGTAACTAGAAAAGACCGAAGCTGGAATTGGATCTAGGTTCATTTTAATTCTACTCTATCATGGGCAAAAACAAAGTACTTCTCTTAGTTAGGAACTTACAGTTGAATTTTGATGAAAGTATTTCTTATACCTTTATTCCTTTTTGTAGAATGTCATCATGTACTGAAATTGATTATAAATTTGAGAAGTTGGCCAAGAGAATGCATTGGTGTTTTTTGACATCTTCATGTCAATCCTCCACATAAGAAATGGCAATGCCTTTATTTTTCTACCATAGCTATTCTCAAAGTGAGATTTAGAAAGGCTGAGATGGTGGTGTGATGGTGGCGTAGATGTTGGATCTCAAGATTATTTCAGAGAATCTGTTATATCAAAATTATTTTTATCATGAAGCTAAAAGATTTTTATTTCTAATATCATAAATATAGTTAGATATAATCTGTATAAACAGAAGCACTTTGGGGAATTCTCAATTTTTAAGAGTGTGAAGGAGTCATGACTTGTGGTCAGTAGACCATTATTACTAGACCTCTCTGTGGAGTGGCATCATAACTTAATAGAGCAATAGCTGACTTTGGATCCAAGAAAACCTATGTTCAGGTCCCTCTGACAAATCCCGTGTTTTCCTTGGCAAGTCACTTTGTCTCTCGTTGCTCTAGGTAACTGCATTCTAGAAATTTCAGAGAAGGCATGTCAGCCCCTGCCCTTATGCCTTCTCCACATTTACTTGGAGGTTCTACAAATTGTATCTACAAATTGTATCCTCAACTGGATTTCCTACAATTTCCCAACATCCATCATTTGCTTCAGCTAAACAATGTTCTTAAAATCTTAAATACAGAGATAGTGTGATTTGTAGTGAGTCCCGAGGATACTGGCCTTGATGTCATAGCTATGTGATCCAAATCAGGTCACTTCACCTTGCTGTGTTTGTTAAAAAAAAAAAACTATAATAATTATTCTGTCCATCCCATGAGGTTGTTGAGAGGGAAACAGTTTTAAAAATCTAATTTATGGGCAGGGCAGAGCCAAAATGATGGGCTGGAAAGCAGGGACTCACTTCAGCTCTCCCCCAGATCCTTCCAAACACCTGTAAAATGGCTGTGAACAAATTCTAGAGCTGTGGAACCCACGAAATAGCAGAGGGAAGCAGGTCTCCAGACCAGGACATCCTGGATGGTTGCTGGGAAAGGTCTATCACATGGTACTGGGAGCACAGTGTGGCCCAGTGTGAGCCACACCAGGACAGATCAGGCGCTGAGGAGATCTGGTGGAGAAGGCTATAGGAGCATGAATCATTGAGCTGTAGCAGTTACCAGACTTCTCAACCCACAAACATGAAAGACAAAGGAGCAGGTTAGTGGGAAAACTGCTCAATCAGGGAGAGAGAAGTGCAGCTCTGGCCCCAGCCCCAGGGATAGCAGAGGTGATACGGCCCTGACAGTGGCAGCGGCAGGAAGGGCATGTGGCTGCTTCCAGAGCTCTAGCTGTGGTTGCTTCTGGCCCTAGGCCCACCCAGTGGGGTGGGAGGAATCAAGCTGCAGATCAGAGCAGGAATACTGGGAGCACTTTGCTGGCACTGAGGCAGGGTTCTCTTGCTTTGCCCTGCTTGGATCAGGGTCATGGTCTTGGTTGGTGGTTCTTGGGGGAGGAGGAGCTATGGTGTGGCAGAGCTTGCAGTGATGGTGGAGTAGAAGTAGCTCTGAAAACAGCAGCACAGCCCCTAAAGCTTGGGACAAAGTACTCTCTGTAAGCAGTCATACCCTGACAAAAAGATCAAGGGTCAAATAGTTAGCTGGGAACATGACCAGGCAGCGAAAAAGGACTCAGACTCAGATGCAGAGTATTGAATCTTTTATTGGTGAAAAGAAGATCAAAACATACAGCCAAAAGAAGTCAACAAAGTGAAAAAGCCTACATCAAAAGCTTCCAAGAAAAATATAAATTGGTCTCAGGCCATGGAAGAACTCAAAAAGGATTTTGAAAATCAAGTGAGAGAAGTAGAGGTAAAGTTGGGAAGAGAAATGAGAGTGATGCAAGAAAATCATGAAAAACAAGTCAACGACTTGTTATAGGAGACCTCCCAAATACTGAAGAAAATAACAACTTAAAAATAGACTAACCCAAATGGCAAAAGAGCTCCAAAAAGCCAATGAAGAAAAGAGTGCCTTGAAAGGCAGAATTAGCCAAATGGAAAAGGAGGTCCAAAAGACCACTGAAGAAAATACCACCTTAAAAATTAGATTGGAGCAAGTGGAAGCTAGTGACTTGATGAGAAATCAAGATATTATAAAACAGAACCAAAGGAATGAAAAAATGGAAGACAATGTAAAATATCTCATTGGAAAAAGCACTGACCTGGAGAATAGATCCAGGAGAGATAATTTAAAATTTATTGGACTACCTGAAAGCCATGATCAAAAAAGAGCCTAGACACCATCTTTCAAGAAATTATCAAGGAAAACTGCCCTGATATTCTAGAACTGGAAGGTAAAATAGAAATTGAAAGAATCCGCTGATCACCTCTTGAAAAAGATCCCAAAAGGATAACTCCTTAGGAATATTGTCGCCAAATTTCAGAGTTCCCAGTTCAAGGAGAAAATATTGCAAGCAGCCAGAAAGAAACAATTTGAGTATTGTGGAAACATAATCAGGAAAATACAAGATCTAGCAGCTTCTACATTAAGAGACCAAAAGGCTTGGAATATGATATTATGCAGGTCAATGGAGCTAGGATTAAAACCAAGAATCACCTACCCAGCAAAACTGAGTATAATGTTCCAAGGCAAAATATAGATTTTTCCATAAAATAGAGGACTTTCAAGCTTTCTCGATGAAAAGACCAGAGCTGAATAGAAAATTTGACTTTCAAATACAAGAATCAACAGAAGTATGAAAAGGTAAACAGGAAAGAGAAATCATAAGGGACTTACTAAAGATGAAAAATTTTTGTTTACATTCCTACATGGAAAGATGATGTTTATAATTCATGAGGCCTTTCTTAGTATTAGGGTAGTTGAAGGAAATATACATACATATATATATATATATATATATATATATATATATATATATATATATACATATATATATATATGTATATGTGTGTGTGTGTATGTGTGTATATGTATATAGACAGAGGGTACAAGGTTAGTTGAATATGAAGGGATGATATCTAAAAAATAAACTTAAGGAGGGAGAGAGGAGTATATTGAGAGAGGGAGAAAGGGAGAGATAGAATTGGGTAAATTATCTCACATAAAAGTGGCAAGAAGAAGCAGTTCTGTTGGAAGGAAAGAAGGGACAGGTGAGGGGGAATGAATGCATCTTGCTCTCATTGCATTTGACTTGATGAAGGAATAACATACACACTCAATTGGGTGTCTTACCCCACAGGAATGTAGGGGGAAGGGGATAAGAAAGGGGGGATGATAGAAGGGAGGGCAGATTGGGGGAGGAAGTAATCAAAAGTGAACACTTTTGAAAAAGGACAGGGTCAAGGGAGAAAATTGAATAAAGGGAGACAGGATAGGGTGGAGGGAAATATAGTTAGTCTTTCATGACATGATTATTGTGGAAGTGTTTTGCATAATGATACATGTGTGGCCTATGTTGAATTGCTTGCCTTCTTAGAGAGGGTGGGTGGGGAGGGAAGAAAGGAGAGAATTTGAACTCAAAGTTCTAAAAGCGGATGTTCCAAAAAAAGGATTTTTTGCATGCAACTGGGAAATAAGATGTACAGGCAATGGGGTATAGAGATCTGTCTTGCCCTACAAGAAAGTTAAGGGGAAAGGGGATCAGGGCAGGGAGTGGGGTGACAGAAGGGAGGGCATACTGGGGAAAAGGACAATCAGAATATATGCCATCTTGTAGTGGTGGGGAGGATAGAAATGGGGAGAAAAACCATAACTGAAAGTCTTGTGGAAAACAATGTTGAAAACTAAAATTATTAAATAACAAAATTTGAAAATTAAAAAAAAACAAAAAACCTAAGTTATATGTACAAGTTCCTTGTTAATATTATTATCATTCATTCCCACTTAAAAATATTTTCTGAGGTCCTGGAATAACTTAGCCATTTAATCACTTAAAAATATTGTATGCCTACTATGTGTGGGGAATTGTGCTAGGTACAGGAAATTTGAAGATAACAATTAAATAATTCTTGCAGTCAAGCAGCTTCCTTTTTACTGGAAGAAACAACATATAAACATATAAGCAATATATAATATACACAAAGTAGATATAATTCCATTATTGAGAGGCAGAGAGATACATGTAGCTGATGGGATCAGGAAAGGCTGGATGTAGTACTTGACCTTTGAATGGAGCTTTCATAAACGCTTAGCATTCTAAGAAGTGGAGCTGAGGTGGGACTGCATTCCAGCATGGAGGGAGAACGTGTACAAAGCCCCAGCAAAGGGAGATGGAATGTCACGTCAGAGGACTGGTTCATGAAAGGGATTAATGTGTAATGAGTCTGGAAAGGGAGGCTGGAGTCAGGTTGTGAAGGGATTTAAGTAGTAAATAGATGAGTGTCTTTTTTAATCTTAGAAGCATTAGGGAGTCACTGGAACTTTTTGAACAAGCGAGTGACACAGTAAGACCTATGCTCTAGGAAAATCACTTTAGCAACTGTATGAAGGATAGATTGCATTAGAGATAGATGGGTCTTGAGATTTTATCTCAATTAGGACCATTGGTCTCTAGGTAAATTTTACTCATTTTTTGATAAACATTGGTACAGTAACTTCTTCAGGTATTGTTCATATACGTTCTCTGTGTGTGTGTGTGTGTGTGTGTGTGTATGGAAGGATGTTAGACAGCCTTAAATGAAAGGGGGTTGCTGCATTTTTATTAGTTTCAAAAATTATCTGGGGAATCCAAGTACTGTGCCTGGTAAACAGATATCATGGATTCTCTGGAGGGTGGATGTTGTTATATGTAAGGATTAAATCCCTATAACTTATACCCAACTGCAGCAAGAATATGCCACCCCTTTACCTAGGTTTGAAACTGTGTCCATTAATTTATGAACTGTATAACTAGGACAGATCACTTTTCTGAGACTTAGTTTCCTCATTTGTAAAGTGAGGAGCTCAGAGTTTAAGGAGAATCAGACACATGCATTCCCAGATGTGACCTGAACCAGATGAAAATGGAATTAGGGAATATTTGACAAAAGAAATAAAATACAATAAGGTAGAGATAATAACACATTTAAAAAAATTCATTTGTGGCTTGCTGGAATCCTTATGTATGATTTAGTGGCCCCCATTTCTATTTGAGTTTGACACCATTGGACTAGATGATCTCTGTGTTTTCTTCCGGGTTTAAATCTTATCAGCTCACGAGCCTGAGGTTATGCCTTTTGCTTGGAACTGTGGTTTCTCTGTGGTTACCAGGGAAACATGGGGAAGAAGCAGACTTGGTACTGTCAAGTGTATTTCAGGCATGGTTTTGTGGGTCCCTTGAGGGGATAGAGCCACAGGCGGCTATCAGAGTTACCTTACTTCAAGCTGCCTGTGTTCAAAATGTTGGCTTTGAGACTTAGGTAACTATCGGTGGCATTCAAAGAGAATATTTATGTAATATTTAATTAGAAACAGTAACAGCTAAACAGATATTCATTTGTGTGGTGGTATAAATGTCAGGAAAATGGCAAAGATCTTGTTTTACTGATACCAGATTTGTAGTTATATACATATGTGTGTATACATGTGTACACACACACACACACACACACACACACACACACACACACCATTAATCTTAGAAATGCACTTCTTTTATAGTTGTAGAAATCTGTTTTGTGTGACAAGATTCGGTAAGAGTGAGAAGAGGTATGGAAACAGATATAGCTGGAGAAACAAATTTATAATCAATAATAGCCCACGTTTATGTAGTACTATAAGGTCTGCTAAGCACTTTATATATTCCATGCCATTTGTTCCTCACAACATTGTGAGGAAAGTAATATCATTGTCAACTATCTTACCCAGATGAGGATACAGAAGCAGAGAGTGGTTATGTGACTTGCCTAGGGACACAGAAATCATAAGCACCTGCGACAGGATTGAACTCTTTTTGTCTCGAAGTCCAACACTAACCATTGTACCAAGAATCTGCCCAAATGAATGAAGAGAGCTAAATCTTAGATATCACTGAAATGTATCCTTGGCTATGGAAAAAAGCCACTGATTTATGAGTTTTGTTTTTCCGAAGACCAACCTACCCAGATAAGTTAGGGGATTGTTTTGCAAATGGTACTACCTAAACTCTTCTTCTGTGGGATATTGTATTTGATTCAGAAGCTTTTTAAATTATTATTTAAATTTATGATAAAGTTCAGTTACTTGAAGTGTTCATGGGCAGATGACTAAAGGAGAAAAGAACAGTAGGTTTTGTTTGTAGACACAAATTTTTCCAGCGCATGAAACTGGGTTGACTGGCACACTTTGGTACCTTAATATTAATGCCATCTCACTGAGATTACTTTTCATTCTATCCCGTATATGTCATGTATCTACGTAGTTGTTTGCATTTTGTCTCCCTCATGACATTGTGAGCTCTTTGAGGGCAGAGACAGTGTCTGTTTGTTTGATCTTTTGCCTTTCTTTGTATTCTCAGCGTAAATACTTAAATGTTGTTGACTGACTATAGGTGAGTTTCTGCCTTGGTAGAGGGAGTTTGCGCACCATGTTGCCATAGCCTACTAAGCAGTTTTAACATGAAACAGGATGCTCATTCTTTCTTGCCTCCACACAAAAATTCTTGTGCTTGAAGAACGTAATTGTTGGCTTTATTCACTATTATTATTATTATTAACCAGCATTTATGACTGTTTTATGATTTTCAAAGTGCCTTACTCATGTTAGCTCATCGGATCAGTACACCATTCATGGCACATAGTAAGCATTACATAAAGGCTTGTTGATTGACTAATTGTGGTTACTTGCTCCCCCCTGAACTGCCCAGACTAAGTTTTCAGCTGCCTGGCAGTTGGAGGTAGGATGAGAATCAGAAATGAAATAGTAAGAGTTGGGACCTGACTTGCACAAAGAATAATGGTCTGCTGCTGATTTTATCTCTGGTTTTTGTTCCAATTCTTGTACTTATCTCATGGTCCCTATCACCGTCTTTTCTAAATTTCTCATCTTTTATACATCTGGAATAGACTCCAGTGCTGAGGACAGAAGGGGGATCTTCCAGAAAACTGTTCAGACCTTAAGGAGATTAGAGAGACTGAGTCTGCCTCCCTACTCTAGAAAAAAGTAAAATAAAAGTTAGTTGTCAATATATCCTGCCTTTTATCTACATCCATCCATCCTTCCTTCCTTCCACTGCTTTGCCTTTTCTTTACTGCCTTTCCTCCTTGCGTTTCCCTTCCTCTCTTTCCCCCTCTCATACCTTCTTTCCTCTATCTTGGCCTTTCTTATTCACTCATTTACTTGTTTACATAGTTTAAAGAAAAGAACTTCAAAGATGACAAGGTCTAAATTGAGCAGAATCTTCACATTAGCATAAAAGTCATGCTTCTTCCCTTCCTGACATACTAGATCTAGGAGGATAGCTACATAGAGTTGATCAAAAAAAATGGAGCAAATGCAGAATCCCATGAACATTATGCTAAGCCCTGCCATACAACCTTAGCCAGCCATACTACCATCTCTTTTGATCAATGTATAATCAGATTGAGTTGTTATAATATGTTAGATATTATGGAGATGTGCAGATGGCATGATCTTCAATCTCTAAGAGCTTACATTTTGAAATATTTCCTTACAGGTGGTATAGTAGTGGATAGGGTTCCAGACTTAAAAGGCAGAAAGACCTGAGTTATAATTATGCTTCAGTGACTTTCTAGTTGTGTGACCATTGCCAAGTCATTTAAATTCTGTCCACCTCCATTTTCTCATCTGTAAAATGATGAAATAATATAGTAATGTAATAAAAATGTAGTAATAGCATCTAATTTTAAAGAGTTGTTTTGAGGATGAAATGGTATTACAAATTCAAACACTTTTGAAATTTGTGTACTACACATTAGCTAATAGTATTATTGTTATCATTACTCAGAGACATATACTATTTACACTGGGAAAGCTTTTGCCAAACACAATTTTTTTTAATTTTTATTTTAAAACAAATTTTGTGTTTTTTAAAATAATACTTTCTTGTAAGGAAATTTTATTTTATGAAAATAATTTCATAAGTTAGCTTTTCAAAAGTCATTAAAATATATTTCTTAAATGCCTCATGATCACAAGACACTATTGGGTACAATAACAAGAGGGAAGTAATACAGAGCTGAATAAGACATGCTTCCTAACCTTAAGAAACTTTAAATTGTTTAACGGAGAAAGGCAGGTACACAACCATATTATGATGTGGAAGGTATATAGTACATGAGAGGCTAAATAAGGGTTCATGAAAGAAGATGTCATTTGATTGGACTGGGAAATAAAAAAAAGTGTTTACCTTTTTGCTTTTGCCTACATGATGAAAACTGTTAAAGTCGTTAACATCTCATCTTATTTTAAAGTCACTTATATCACCCAATTTTTCTTAGCTTAAATTCTTCCTTCACATTGAAAGTTAGGCAAATGGAAGAATGTCAGAACTTCTTTCCCATTTGTAATCATCCTCTTAGCATACATAGTTTTTGAAATGATCAATATTCCTTATTTTTTTTAAAGTCGTACCACCTCTCTGGATTATTAAACATTTTAATGAGAAATATAATAAAAATTCCTCATCCTTTACATACTATTTGCATATCCCTGCTTGTCCAGTCTTTTATGTTGTGGAAAACAGTCTCAACACATATACTGATGCAATGAAACTTTCAAGCAAATAATAATTAGTAGGTGTGGAACATTTGTCCTACTCTGAGCAGTCTTTTACAATCAACGCCTCTCTCCTTTTTCAGGATATTGAATCCCTAACGGGAGCACTGGCTGGTTCTAAGGGGGCCGATCCACCGGTAAGTACAACTTTCTGTCCAACACGTTAGTCTTAATTACTACTGAGTGAAACGATGTGTACCATGGCCTTTCAGATATGATAATTAGTTGTATGCCATTTGCCATGGATATGTAATTTTGAAGGGTGACATAATTGTGAAAAAGGAAAAAAAAATAGAAACTGGTTTGAGATGAAATTTTAGTCTTGTAAAATAGGCTATCAAAGTTGAGATTTATTTCCATTTCTAGTTTATGTTATTTAAATAACACTAAAAAAAACCTTTCATCACACATGGAAATATTGTCATCTTTGGAATGAATAAAATATGGTTTTCTCTTCAGTCTAATATGATGCAGTCTGATATGATTGCTGCTCCAGAAATGAATGGACCAGATCTTGGTTGAGATGAGTTTTATGGATACCTAGAAGTGATATGGTAGCAACAAATAATGGCATGACTTGTTTTTCATTTATAAGCTTTGGAAGGCTTCTAGAAAATGGTACAAGTTGTTCCAAACTAGATTTCTTAATGGCTTTAAGTTAATCGTCCGGCATATGCACATCTTAGTTTCCTCAATGGTCATGTCTATTTTCAGAGAACATTAATTAAAGTATTACAACATGGGGAAAATATTTCAAATGATCCTTTGTGACATAGATAGGATAAAACTGACTGCAAGGTATACACATTATAATGTAACTGAATCTATGAGCCATATTACGTATAGAGCTGCTAGGGCAATCTTGTAGTTTTATGGTCATCCCTCATGTATACCAAGATCTCAAGCTTCTATCACATGCTTAACAAAGCAGGAAGTTAACATGTCTGGAGTGCTACACTTCTTACAAGTTCCTATGAGATGCTCCAGAAGGCAGTTTGAAAGAGGGGAGGGCTAATGGATATTCTCCTTTGTTTTTCCTTCCATATTTGACTTGATTTGTGTGGGAAGCATTTTGCTTGCTAATTTTTCATGCAGGCAGATTCTTTTATTGATTTTTTTCCGACTTGATCAATCACGAATACTAGCAGATGATCCTGGGAAATGTATGTGAGACTACTGAGACCATTGAGAGCCACTCATATTTTCCTAGATTATTGATTGAAAATATTTATTATCTAGTTACATCCAAGGGCAACTTAACTAGGAGGTACAATAAGTGGTTTGCAGTATGGTGTAATTTCAAGAGCACCAATCAAAGCTTTTGACCCTGAGAATATCTTCACCACATGATTCGTAGGAATTTACTAGGTGCTTACTGTATGTCAGGCATTATGTTAAGCATTAGAAATATAAGGAAGGTCAAAATGCTGTCCCTGCCCTAAAAGAGTTAGCATTTTAAAAGGAAAGACACAGATAAAAATAATTAGGTACATATAAGATGTATACAGAGTAGGTAGGTAATCTGAAAGGGTAAGGCATTAATAGCTTGTAGGGGTAGGAGTTTAGAAAGTCCCCCTGGAGCATTTGGATATTGAACTGAGTCTTGAAGGAAGCTAGGGAAACTGAGGATCATGGGTAAGAGGGAGAGCATTCTTGCAACAGGGGATGATAGCAAGGGAACAGAGAGACAGGAGATATGGTATCATCTTCTGGAACAGCAAGCAGTGTGGAGGGGTAGTACTACTTGGAAATGAAAGAAGGCTGGAAAGGTAGGCAGGGCATAGGTTGTAGGGCACTGGTTGTAAAGAGATTTATGTATCAGAAGACTTTGATACTGGAGGTAGTACCCTGAAATTTATTAAGTAGGGGGATGACAAGGGCATACTTCAGCTGTAAGAAAATTATTTCAGCAGCTAAATGTAGGATGAATTGGAGTGGTGAGGGATATAATACAGAGACCAATTAGAAGGCTATTGTAATACTTCATAAAAGAGGTGATAAAAACTTGAACTAATCTGGTGTCTATATGAACAGAGAGAAGGGGACATTTATGAGAGATTTTTCAAGGCAGAAATGTCAAGATTTGACAATGGATTGGATTTATGGACTGAGTGAGAAGGAGATGACACCAAGGTTGAGAGATCCTCAGTGACTGTGAGCATGACAGTGTCCTTATTGGTAATAGAAAAATTGGAAAGAGGGAAGGTTTGGGAGAGGAATGATGCCAAGTTTCGTTTTGGACATATTGAATTTCAGATACCTGTAGGACATCCAATTGTAAATGTGTATAAGGCAAATGACAATGTATGGGGCATTAGATTAGGACAAAAGCTAGAATTAGATATGTAGATCTGGGAATCGTCTTGAAGGGGATGATCATTAAAAGAATGAAAACAGGTGAGATCGACAGGTGAGAATGAAAAGAGAAGAGAACCAGAACAGAGGCTTTGGAGATAGCCACAGTTAGTAGGGGTGACATACCTGAAGATCCAGGAGAAGAGATGGAGAAGGTGTCACATATGTAGGAGGAGAAAAAGGAGAGAGCTGTGCCATGAAAACCTGAGGGCAAAAAATATCTAGGAGAAGGAGGTGATGATCAGTAGCATCAAGTGCTAAAGAGACAGGAAAAAACGATTAGCATTGAGATAGTTTATTGAATTTAACCATTGGGAGACCATTGATGATTTTGTAGAGGCCAGTTTCTGTTCAGTGGCAAGATTAGGGGCAAGATTACAGAGGTTGAAGAAGAGAGAAGAGGTTGAGTGCCATAATACACACCTATAGTTCCTGCTACTAAGGGAGGCTAAGGCTGGCAGATCTTTAAAACTCCAGAGTTTGAGCTACAAGTGACTAAAGCCAATTTAGAGTCCACACTAAAAATGCTATTGTAGCCCCCAAGAAGGTCAAACTGGCCCAAGTCAGAAACTGAGCAGGTTAAAGCTCTTGTGGCAATTAATGATTGGGGAGGGCCCATGATTGGCCAGTGTACTTGGAGGGAGAGAGGGAAAATAAATGGAGGGAATGGAGATAGATGGGTTCAAGGACTTTAGTTGAAAATTAGAGATCTCTTTTTTATTTATACCTGGAAAAAGATGAATCATTCAGCCTTTAAATTTTCCTTTTAAAGTTTCATGTGGTGCCTTAAGTGGAAGTACATGGAGTATTAGTCCTGTAGAAATAAAGGAATGTATTCAATCTTTGTATGGATGAACTGCCTTATATATTGAATTGGAATGGTGTATATACTTATCGTTTACATGTTGCCTCCCCCAATAAACTTCTTGACAGTAGCTAATGTTCTGTTTTTGTCTTTGCATCCCCAGCACCTAGTACAGTGTAGTTAGTGCTTAATAAATGCTATTTGATTAATCAGTTTGGCAAATATTAACTCAGTACCTATTGTATGCAGTCCCTTGTGCCCCCTCCAAATCTTTACCTTCATGTCTCCCTTCTTCTTCTTTTTCTACCCACCTCCACCATTAAAATTATTTTCTCAGAAAAACATCTGGTAAGCTAATTTACATTATAATTTATAGCATTATAAATTATATATTTATTATTAATAATTATGTATGTATAGAATTATAACTTATGGTAAAGTGAAAATTATTATAGAGAACACACCTAATATTAAATATTTGCTGAAGGAAGTCCTGTAGATTCTGCAGATCATTCAATTCAGTTAAGACTTATTAAGTGCCTACTATGTGCTAGGCACCAGGGACACAGAAAAAAGAATTTATATACTCTTAAGAATTTAGCCCTTTATCCTTGGACTGTAATGGAGCTACTTCGGTAAAAGAAAACTGGCTTTATCTTTTTTCTGTCTACTCGGAACTTTCAAAGTGTTCTTTTGGAAAGAAATGGTTTCATTCAATTTCTGTGTCCTACCCTCAGCTACTTCTTTTAAAAATGGAGTTTGATATGAGGTTTCAAGAAACCCTCTGCCTGTCTCTCCAAAGGGAAAGAGTACCTTCCATTGGAAAATAAAAAAAAAAACAAATTGTTATTAAATGATACATAAATGCAGTCAATGTGAAGTCTTATATTTCATTCCTTGTCTTTAAGAACATTTTCTGCTAGGTTAGCCATTCTATTTTTTTTTCCAGGTCTGAGGTTCAGGTCTTCATGGCAATGTTAAAGCCCACTACCCAAAGCCCTTGATTATGGCATTTTAATCAGAATGAAATTCAGGGGCCTGTGATTATACGTTCATTGACCAGAGCACATAAAATACTCAATTCTGAAGAGACTCTTGCAAAGATGCATAGCCATGGAACAGTTCCTCCACCAAGATAATGGGAACCTATTTAAATAGACATCTTGAGGTGACTAAGGTATAAATGAAATTGCAGATTTTACTGCAAGAATGCCTAAATGGGGTCTTGGAAGCTGTAGTAGAAAAGAAAAGGAGTTGTAAGAGCCAAGTTCTCATCATGTGAAATTATAAAACATGTGCAGTTGCTTGTTAATTTTGAAATTTCAGTGCTAAATGACTTTCATTCCTCCATTGTAAATGCAGTCCCTGTTAGTGAATTCTGAATGACTCCTGGATTTGTTTCTGTGATTTACAATGATAAAGATGATTTTTCACTTTTTTTAAATAAAAGAGTTATTCCTATCTGAGGGTCAGTGACATAAGTAAGACATGTGAAAAAAGAGTTATATCCATGATAACAAGTGAAAATTAAAACAATTTAAATCTTTAAATAGATAAAATGAAGAAGAAAATATTTTCTTGGTTGTAACTAGAAATTTGTCAGGGCAGCAAATGAAAACGAAAGGTTTTCCAGGCTGTTTGGACACTCTAACTCTGTGGTGATGGTGGGGAGTGGGGCAGGGAGGAAGACCTAAAGAAAAATATTCTCCTGTATGTTACAGATTTTTTTTCTCTAAAAGAATCCTCGAAAATCATTATAGACTATTTTCATTCCTTTCATTCAGAATCTTGAACAAAATTATAACGTATTGGCCCTATCCTACATTGGTACCCATGTCTTGTTAGAGTCCCAGAGGGAGGTGCTGAGCATATTTTGTGGACTCTCTGTGGAGAGAAGACCCAAATAAGTATCACATCAGATGAAGATGGGTTCTAATTCACTACCCTTGGAGGGGGTCCTAGAATCCAGGGTTGGGAAAGATCTCAGTGGCCAAGTACTTCAGTCTACACCTGAACATAATACCCTCTGTAACATGCCTAACCTCTACATGTAAACTTCCTAGTGAAGGGAAATCATAGAACAGCTTATTTTTACTTTGGGAATGCCCTGGTAATTAGTTTTTGCTTACATGTAGCCCAAATTATTGTCTCTCCATCTTACCTCATTTACCTCTAAACACAATGATAAGAGCGTGGAACTTTTTGATGTATGTAAGGCAGTATCTTGTGATTAATTTAAAATAGTCTTTTTTGGTATCTCATGACCATACTATGGTGGTTAGGGCTTTTAAACCTCACAAGATTTAAAACTAGAAAACCTGAGAGGCTGATCCATGTTGGTAAAGAAAGAGGCTGATTTTTCTTGAATTTCCCCCCACCCCTGGATATCATCTACACCAAATAGATCTTAGGAAGGGAAGCATATATCATATTTAAAAAGAATATTTAAATTATACTTTGATACACCAAGGGATTTATGAGCTGAGTAATATGGGAACTTCCTTCAGTGGTATCAGTAAAGATCGCATTTTAATTATAAATAGAAATAAAAACAATCTTTTAACAGCTCCATTTTCTTTATAAAACCAAATGCTCCAATTACCTAATTTTCTGTGATTATAATCAGGTTTTGCTCCAAGACACTTGGTGACCTAAAAGAAAAACACGTTTTCCAAAGCCGTATCTAAATGAAGGCACACAAAAAGTGTAGGGAGAAATTTACAAGTGTTCATGGATTTTGACATTTTCTTAATGTCAGAGCCTGTCCTACCCTATGAAACATTTATTTTAAGCCTTTTTCCAAAAGCATTTGTTTCTGTCACATTATCAAAACCAGCTCTGACACTGGGCTGAATGATATCTAGGAATCTAACTCAGGGAGCAAGACAAATTAGTTTTTCCAGGTTTAAAGTTTGAGTTTAAAAGTAGACCTCAAACTGAGAATATAGTCCTGGGGAGGAGGGGTTATGGCAGGGGAAAGGGAATGTCAAAGCATTTAACTAAGTATGATTTACACAAACTTCCAGTCTGTGTGGGAACAAGAGAAGCAGTCGATGAAGGTACAAAGAAAAGCTTTTTGATGAAGGTCTAGGCTGGTGGCTGGTATCAGGAAGAACTGGCAGCAGCTACAGGAACCCAGTCATGAGGAGACTGGACTTTTGGGGTGGATCCAATTCATGTAGGAGACCAAAGGTATGACACCAGATACTACATTATTAAAGAGCTAGTGTTAAGCCCGGTGACTTAATCATTGTGGATCTGGAAGACACGGAGGGAATTTAAGCATGAACAGACACTTGAACAAAAAACTCTAATTTTGCTGAAGAATATTGTCACAGGATGCAATAACTATGCAGTAATAGAGGGAAGCAATAAAACATGTCTAGAGCTCTGGCCATGGATTCATGACTTGGATCAAGTCCTGATTCTTACACATACTGTGTGACGATATAGAAGCCTTTTATCTTTTCAACGTCCAGGAATATCATTGAGACTGCAAGTTGTGTATGATTTAGCAATATGAATAGGTAGAGAGTTTCTGATATGATGGGGATTTCCCGTAATGATGCTTTCACGGGTGTAATGGTAAAGTCTAGAAAGAACAATCTGTTTTTCAAAGACCTGAGTCAAACGACCAGGTAGGGCTATTAGTTCTGGGTTCTGCTAATAAACTGTGTCATTAACAAAGTTCCTTAACCTTTGAACCTCCATACCCTTACCTGTAATATTCATGTAATTTTTTAGCTATTCATTTTACAGGCATTGTAAAGTATTGTCATCTTTATGACACAAAATATAATTTTCAAATGATATAGTATCCCTCTTTATAGCAGGAAGGAGAAATGGAGAATATTTGCATTTCTGCATACACTAAATAATAGTTATATTGAGTCAAAGTGAAAGGAGATGGAGTGAAACAAGGCAGTAAGCGCTCTTTTCCGGGTTGCAGAATAGCACCAAGTGTTTGCTACGGGGGTAGTGGCCTCCAGCCATCTTTAATGAACCCAGATAGTGCCCGAGCTGCAGGTTAGCTGGAAGTAGTCCCTGGCTTTGAAGGGATAGAATTTGAAATCAAGAGACAGAATTTAAAATGGAGGATTTATAGATTTAGTGCAGGGAATGGTCCTTAGAGGCCCTGTAATCCAAACCTTTCATTTTACAGATGATGAAAATGAGGCCCAGAGGGGTTTAATGACTTGCCCAAAGTCACACAGCTAGTAATTGACAGAGGAATTATTTCTAATTTGTCTCTGATTCCAAATGTAGCAAACCCCATTAATTCAAAACAAAACATCCTAACTGTTGATAAGTTCTTTTTTTATCTTTAAGACTTTGGGAACAAAAATTTAAAAATAAGTAAATGGAGAAAAACACAAAACATATGAAATAAATAATTCTCTGGACAAATATTATTTATAATATTAATTGTGAATATATAGGACCTATAAAGGAGTATGTGTTTATATATAAATTAATATATAAATTCCTCTATAAAATATGGAAAACCTTTGGTGTTCAAAGATTTGGTTATACAACAGGCTAAATTATATCCCCTATTATGAACAGTCCTCTGAGGAGAGTTTTTTTTTTTGAAGGGCAACTGATACCCTCTTCCCAGTCAGCAGATCTGGGACTCTTTTAAAACCAGTGAGAACAGGAGTTTGTGGTAGACTGACCCTCATTCAATAAGCAAAACCCACCTGAGGATGTGGTAGTAGCATATAGTAAGCATTTAATTAATGTTTTGTCTCTGTCAATCGAATTCTTTTTTTAAACTTTATTTTTCTTGGGTTTTTATTTTGGTCTATGTTTTCTTTTACAACATTACTAATACAGAAATATGCCTTGCATAATGACACATGTGCAATCCACATAAAGTTGCCTGTCCTCTCAGTGTGGAGGTTGGGGAAGAAGGGAGATAACCTGGAACTCAATTTTTTTAGATTAATTTATTTTTAGTTTTCAATATTCATTTCCACAAGATTTTGAGTTACAAATTTTCTTCCCATCTGTCCCCTCCCCCCAACCCAAGATGGCATGCATTCTGATTAGCCCTTTCCTCAGTTTGCCCTCCCTTGTATCACCCCCCCCCATCCTCTTCTCCTTTACTTTCTTGTAGGGCAACATAGACTTCTATACCCTATTGCCTGTATATCTTATTTCCCAGTTGCATGTAAAAACAATTTTTAACATTTGTTTTTAAGACTTTGCCTTAAATATCTTTCCCTTCTTCCCTCCCCACCCACCCCCACTGAGAAGGCAAACAATTCAACATTAGGCCACACATGTCGTCATGCAAAACACCTCCATAACAGCCATGTTGTAAAAGACTATATTTCTGTCTATCCTATATCACCCAAATTTATCCCATTTTCTTCTTTGACCTTGTCCCTTTACAAAAGTGTCTGCTTCTGACCACCCCTCCCCAAATCTGCCCTCCCTTCTATTATCCCCCCATTATGCCTTTGCCCCCTACTTTCATGTAGGGTAAGATACCCAGTTGAGCATATATGTTATTCCCTCCTTAAGCCAAATCTGATGAGAGTAAGGTTCACTCATTTCCTTTCATCTCCCCCCTTTTCCCTTCCATTAGAAGACTTTTTTTCTTGCTTCTTTTGTGAGATAATTTATCCCATTCCATTCTGTCTGTCCCTTTCTCCTCTCAATATATTCCTCTCTCACCCCTTAATTTTAATTTTTAGATATCATCCCTTCATATTCAACTCACCCTCCGCCTTTGTCTGTCTCTCTCTGTCTGTCTCTGTTTCTCTCTCTTTGTGTATGTGTGTGTGTGTGTATACATATATATATATATATACATATACATATATATGTATGTATGTATGTATATTCCCTTCAACTATGCCAGTACTGAGAAAGGTCTCATGAGTTACAAATATGTCTTTACATGTAGGAATGTAAACAGTAAGACTTTAGTAAGCCCCTTGTGATTTCTCTTTCATATTGACCTTTTCATGATTCTCTTGATTCTTACATTTGAAAGTCAAATTTTCTATTCAGCTATAGTCTTTTCATCAAGAATGCTTTAAAGTCCTCTATTTCATTGCATGTCTATTTATTCCCTGAAGTATTATACTCAGTTTTGCTGGCTAGGTGATTCTTGATTTTAATCTGAGCTCCTTTGATCTCTGGAATATCACATTCTAAGCCCTTTGTTCCCTTCATGTAGAAGCTGCTAGATCTTGTATTATCCTGATTGTGTTTCCACAATACTCAAATTGTTTCTTTCTGGCTGCTTGCAATATTTTCTCCTTGACCTGGGAACTCTGGAATTTTGTGACAATATTCCTAGGAGTTTACTTTTTGGGATCTTTTTCAAGAGGAGATAGGTGGTTTCTTTCATTTTCTAGTTTATGCTGTGGTTCTAGAATATCAGGGCAGTTTTCCTTGATAATTTCTTGAAAGATGGTGTCTAGGCTCTTTTTTGATCATGGCTTTCAGGTAGTCCAATAATTTTTAAATTATCTCTTCTGGATCTATTCTCCAGGTCAGTGGTTTTTCCAATAAGATATTTCACATTGTCTTCCATGTTTTCATTCCTTTGGTTCTGTTTTATAATATCTTGATTTCTCATCAAGTCACTAGCTTCCACTTGCTCCAATATAATTTTTAAGGTGGTATTTTCTTCAGTGGTCTTTTGGACCTCATTTTCCATTTGGCTGATTCCATCTTTTAAGGCATTCTCCTCATTGACTTTTTGGAGCTCTTTTGCCATTGGGGTTAGTCTGTTTTTAAGGTGTTATTTTCTTCAGTATTTTTGGGTCTCTTTTAGCAAGTCATCAACTTGTTCTTCATGATTTTCTTGCATAATTTTCATTTCTTTTCCCAATTCTTCCTCTACTTCTCTTACTTGCTTTTCCAAATCCTTTTCGAGCTCTTCATGGCCTGAGACCAATTCATACTTTTTCTTGGAGGCTTTGGGTGTAGGATCTTTGACTTTGTTGTCTTCTGGTTGTATGTTTTGATCTTCTTTGTCACCAAAGTAAGATTCTATAGTCTGAGTTTTTTATGCTGTCTGCTCATTTTCCCAGCCAATTATTTGACTTTTGAGCTCTTTGTCAAGGTATGACTCTGCTTCCAAAGTGGAGAATGTTCTGTCCCAACTTCAGGGGTTTTGTGCAGCTGTTTTCAGAGCTCCTTCTAGGCACCTGTATATTTTCAGTTCTTCTGATGTGGTATGATCCAAGGAGAGGTGCTTACTCCTCTCCTGGCCTGTGCTCTCATCTGTGAGTGACCTCAAGCACTCTTCTCTGCCCTGGAACTGTGAGGAGGATTCCTTCAGCACAGCCACCACAAGATCTGCCACATCAATGCTCTTCCTTACCCCAGGACAGCCACCCAGGACTACAATCCAGATCCAAGCAGGGCAAAGCATGAGAATCCTGTGTCAGTGCCAGCAAAGAGACGCCTGCACTCTTGCTCTGATCAGACACTTGATTCCTCCATTGTTTTTGGACCTGGTGCTCTGGAGTCTACTGCTGCTGCTGCCTCTAGCGCTGGGCCCAGATCATACTCTTTTCTTACTTCAGTCTGACAGTTTTCCTACTGACCTTTTACTATGTCTTTGGAATTTGTGGGTTTAGAAGGCTGGAAACCACCACAGCTGCCAGTGATTCAGTGTCATGAGGCCTGCTCAGCCCGGTTTGCTCTAGCCTGGTCTGTGCTGGCATGGCCCACACTGGGCTGCTCTCTGCTCCCAGTATGATGCGATAGACCCTTTCCATAGACCTTCCAGGCTGTCTTGGGCTGGAGATTTGTTTCACTCTGTCGTTTTGTGAGTTCTGTAGCTCTAGAATTTTTTTAGAGTTGTTTTTTACACGTATTTGGAGGCATTTGGGGGAGAGCTGTAACAATTCCCTGCTTTTACTCTGCCATCTTGGCTGTGCCCCCTGATCTAATAAATTCTTATAAGAACATAGACTTGGGAAGATTTTTCTCATTCAGTAGAAATACATCAAAATACTCTTGTAAGTCAAAATTGTAATTCTTTACTGTGAACCTTAAAGATACAGACATCTAGGCATGAAGCTTAATAACAGTACTGATATCCTGTAAAACTGTGTCCTTGTTCTCTGCCAGATTTCTTAGCAGCAGATTAAAAAGCCATAAACAGTTTTTCAAAGAGGATGAAATTAGATTACAAATCAATGTGACCTAAGGCATATTGCTTATACCTTCAGGCCAGCCAACCTCTGAATGGGAGGTTGTAGGGGAGCTGAGTCTGATTGTATCTGTACCTATCAGCAAAGACGAGCATTAAGAGATATAAATTGTCCTGTAAGTACTACATTGGCTGTGTCCCACAAATTTTGAGATGCTGTCTCATTGTTGTCATTATCTTTAATGAAATAAGTGATTGTTTCTCTGATTTGTTCTTTGACCCACTCATTCATCAGGATTAGATTTAGTTTCCAATTAACTTTTAATCTATGCTCCCATGGACCTGTATTAAATGTAATTATTATTGCATTATGGTCTGAAAAGGATGCATTTAATATTTCTGCTTTTTGCATTTGGTTGTGAGATTTGTAATGCCCTGATACATGGTCAGTTTTTGGGAAGGTTCCATGGACAATTGAGAAAAAATTATGCTCCTTTCTGTTCCCGTTCAGTTTTCTGCAGAGGTCTATCATATATAACTTTTCTAAGATTGTATTCATCTCCTTGACTTCTTTCTTATTTATTTTATGCTTATATATATTTAAGTCTTAGATGTGAAAGTTGAAATCCTCTAATAGTGTAGTTTTACTGTCTATTAACTATGTTTTATATACCATATATACTTATGGTATGTAATTATATATATATGTATATGTATACACACGTATAAATTAATTATAATACTTTTACTATTTTCCTGTAGTTTAACTTTTCCTTTAAGAATTTGGATGCTATACCATTTGGCACATATACATTTAGTATTGCTATTACTTAATTGTCTATGGTTCCTTTTAGCAAGATATAGTTTCCCTACTTATCCCTTTTCATAGGTCTCTATGCTTTTGCTTTGTCTGTAATCAGAAATGCTACCCCTGCCTTTTTAACTGAAGCTGAAACATAATAGATTACTGTAGCATCTTATTTTAACTCTCTCTCCCTCTCTGTGTCTCTGTTTCAAGTGTGTTTCTTGTTAACATATGGTTGAATTCTGTTTTTTTATTAATCCATTCTGCTATTTTCTTCTGTTTTATGAGTGAGTCCATTCCATTCACATTCACCATTGTCTCTTAATGTACACATCAAAAAAAAAGAAAAAAAGAGCAGATCAATGAATTGGACACACAACTTAAATTTTAAAAAAGTAGAAAAATTATGAATTAAAAATCCTTGATTAAACAACAAAATGGAAATCCTGAAGATCAAAGAAGAGGTTACCGAAATTAAAAGTAAGAAAACCATTGAACTAATAAATAAAACTAGCATCTGGTTTTATGGGAAAAAATAATGAAATAGATAAACCAGTGGTCAATTTGATTAAAAAAAAGAAAGCCAAATTACTAATATCCAAAATGTAAAGGGTGAATGTACCACCAATGAATATAATATTAAAGTAATTATTAGGAGTTATTTTTGCCAATTATATGCTAATAAATTTGACAATCAAAGTGAAGTGGGTGAGTATTTACAAAAATTTAAATTGCCTAGGTTAGTAAAAGAAGAAATAGAATACTTAAGACTACCTTAGGGAAAAAAAAAATTGAACACAGTTCAGTGAACTCCCTAAGAAAAAATCCCCAAGACCAGATGGAGTCACAAGTGAATTCTATGAAATATTTAGGGAGCAAATAATCCTATACTATATAAACTCTTTGAAAAAATAGGTAAAGAAGGAGTCCTGACAGCTATCCTTTACCATACAAGAATTGTTTTGACACCTAAGGGAGAATAAAAACAGATAAAGGAAACTATAGAACAATTATCTTAATGAATATTCATGAAAAATTCTAAAAAAGTACTAACAAGGAGATTACAACAATATATCACTAAGATCATACACCATGACCAGGTGGGATTTGTATCAGGAATGAAGGGCTGCTTCAGTATTATCAAAACTATCAGCATAACTGACTGTATCAACAAAAGACAATAAAAAGCATATTATTATCTCAATAGATGCAGAAAAAGCTTTTGTCAAAATACAACAACCATTCCTATTAAAACATGAGAAAGCATAGGAATCAATGGCACCTTTCTTAAAAAGATGACTAGTATCGACTATCAAAAACCAAAAGTAAGCATTATTTGTAATAGGGATAAGATGTTTCTCCAGTGAGACCAGGAGTGAAACAAGAATGTCCATCATTAGCACTATTATTCAGTATCGTACCAGAATTGCTAGGTATAGCAATAAGACAAGAAAAAAACCTGATGGAATAAGATCAACGAGGAAACAAAACTATTAATCTTTGCAGATAATATGATGGTATACTAAGAAAACCCTAGTGAATTAACTAAAAAAACTAATTGAAATGATTAAGAACTTCAGCAGAATTTCAGGATATAAAATAAACCCATATAAGTCAACAGCATTTCTGTAAACTACCAACAAAGTTCAGTAGGAAGAGGTAGAAAGAGAAATTCCATTTGAAATAACTGCAGACACTATAAAATACTTGGGGGTCTATCTGCCAAGACAAACCCAGGGATGATATGAACACAGTTGCAAAACACTTTTCACACAAACTGTTCTAAATAATTGGAGAAATATTAATTGCTCATGATTAAGCAGAGCTAGTATAATAAAAATGACAAATGTAGATAAATTAATTTATTTATTCAGTGCCATGCCAATCAAACTATCAAAGAATTACTTTTTCAAGCTAGAAAAATATAGTAATAAAATTCATCCAAAATAACAAAAGGTCAAGAATATCAAGAGAATCAAAGAAAAAAAATGTTAGGGAAGATGAACTAGGAGTTCCAGATTTCAAACTATATTATAATGCAGTAATCATCAAACCAGTGTTGGGGGGTGGAGCCAAGATAGTGGCTGGAAAGCACGGACTTGCGTGAGCTCCCCTCCAGATCCCTCCAAAAATCTATAAAAATGGCTCTGAACAAATTCTAGAGCTGCAGAACCCACGAAATAACAGAGGGAAGCAGGGCTCCAGCCCAGGACAGCCTGGATGGTCGTGGGGTACTGTCTATCACATGGAGCTGGGAGCAGAGCGAAGCAGAGCCTAGCGTGGGCTGCGCCAGGACCAACCAGACTGGGAGCCAGGTGGAACAGGCCCCAGCACCCTGAATCAGTGAGCAGTGACAGTTACCAGACTTCTCCACCTGCCAACACCAAAGACAAAAGAGAAGGTTAGTGGGAAAAGCTGCTGGGAAAGAGTGAAAGGAGTTCACAGTTCGGCCACCCTGCCCTGCCCCCCCACCAGGGCAGTGGAAGTGGTGCAGCTCTAAGGACAGAACTACAGCTGCAGTTGCTTCCTGCCCCAGGTCCACTTGGTGGGAGGAATTAAGTGGCAGATCAGAGGAGGAGCCCAGAGCCTGTTTAAGATCTGAGTCCCTATCAGGGTTGGCAGTTCCGGGGAAGAAGTAGCGCTGGTGTGACAGAGCTTTCTGTGTAGACATAGCTCTGAAAACAACAGCACAGCCCCTCAAGCTTGGTACAAAGCTTGTCAAGCAGTCATACCCCCACGAAAAACTCAAGGGTCAAGTAGTTGGCTGGGAACATGGCCAGGCAGCAAAAACAGACTCAGATTCAGACTCACACTTTGGAATCTTTCTTTGGTGACAAAGAAGACCAAAACATCCAGCCAGAAGAAGTCAACAAAGTCAAAGAGCCTACATCAAAAGCCTCCAAGAAAAACATGAACTGGTCTCAGGCTATGGAAGAGCTCAAAAAGGATTTGGAAAAGCAAGTTAGAGAAGTAAAGGAAAAATTGGGAAGAGAAATGAGAGTAATGCAAGAAAACCATGAAAAACAAGTCAATGACTTGCTAAAGGAGACCCCAAAAATATTGAAGAAAATAACACCTTAAAAATAGACTAACGCAAATGGCAAAAGAGCTCCAAAAAGCCAATGAGGAGAAGAATGCATTGAAAGGCAGGATTAGCCAAATGGAAAAAGAGGTCCAAAAGACCACTGAAGAAAATACTACCTTAAAAATGAGATTGGAGCAAGTGGAAGCTAGTGACTTTATGAGAAATCAAGAAATTATAAAACAGAAGCAAAGGAATGAAAAAGTGGAAGACAATGTGAAATATCTCATTGGAAAAATGACTGACCTGGAAAATAGATCCAGGAGAGATAATTTAAAATTTATTGGACTAACTGAAAGCCATGATCAAACAAAGAGCCTAGATATCATCTTTCAAGAGATTATCAAGGAGAACTGCCCTGATATTCTAGAGCCAGAGGGTAAAATAGAAATTGAAAGAATCCCCTGATCACCTCCTGAAAATGATCCCAAAAAGAAAACTGCAAGGAATATTGTTGCCAAATTCCAGAGCTCCCAGGTCAAGGAGAAAATACTGCAAGCAGCCAGAAAGAAACAATTTGAGTATTGTGGAAACACAATCAGAATAATACAAGATCTAGCAGCTTCTACATTAAGGGATCGAAGGGCTTGGGATATGTTATTCCGGAGGTCAATGGAGCTAGGATTAAAACCTAGAATCACCTACCCAGCAAAACTGAGTATCATGCTCCAAGGTGAAATATTGACTTTCAATAACATAGAGGACTTTCAAGCTTTCACAGTGAAAAGTCCAGAGCTGAATAGATAATTTGACTTTCAAACACAAGAATCAAGAGAAGCATGAAAAGGTCAATATGAAAGAGAAATCATAAGGGACTTCCTGAAGTTGAACTGTTTTGTCTACATTCCTACATGGAAAGATGATGTGTATAATTCATGAGACCTCAGTATTAGGGGAGCTGAAGGGAATATACATATATATATATATGGATGATATCTAGAAAAAATAAAATCAAAGTAAGGGATGAGAGAGGAATATATTGAGATATTGAGAGAGAGAGAAAGGAAGAGATAGAATGGGGTAAATTATCTCACATAAAACTGGCAAGAAAAAGCAGTTCTGTTGGAAGGGAAGAGGGGGCAGGTGAGGGGGAATGAGTGAACCTTGATCTCATGGGATTTGACCTGAGGAAGGAATTACATACACACTCAATTGGGTATCTTACCCCACAGGAAAGAAGGAGGAAGAAGATAAAAAGGTGGGACGATAGAAGGGAGGGCACATAGGGGGAGGAGGTAATCAAAAGCAAACACTTTTGAAAAGGGATAGGGTCAAAGGAGAAAATTGGATAAAGGGGGATAGGATAAGAAGGTGCAAAATATGGTTAGTCTTTCCCAACATGAGTATTGTGGAAGGGTTTTACATAATGATTACACGTGTGGCCTGTGTTGAATTGCTTGCCTTCTTAGGGAGGATGAGTGGGCAGGGAAGTGGGGAGAGAATTTGGAACTCAAAGTTTTTAAAAAAAAAGGTGTTCAAAAAAAAGGTTTTGCATGCAACTAGGAAATAAGATATATAGGCAATGGGGCGTAAAAGTCTATCTTGCCCTACAAGAAAGTAAGGGAAAAGGGGATTGGGGGAGTGGAGTGACAGAAGGGAGGGTTGACTGGGGAACAGGGCAACCAGAATATATGCCAGCTTGGATTGGGGGGAAGGTAGAAATGGGGAGAAAATTTGTAATTCAAACTCTTGTAAAATTAATGCTGAAAACTAAAAATATTAAATAAATAAATACATAATGAATTAAAAAAAACAGTCTGATACAGGCTAAGAAATAGAGTGGTAGAGCAGTGCAATAAAGTAGGCACACAATACACAGTCTTGAATGACCATGATAAGCTAGTGTTTGATTTACCGAAAGATCC
Source organism: Trichosurus vulpecula (assembly GCF_011100635.1). Taxonomy (NCBI): domain Eukaryota; kingdom Metazoa; phylum Chordata; class Mammalia; order Diprotodontia; family Phalangeridae; genus Trichosurus; species Trichosurus vulpecula. The sequence continues at coordinate 234,952,268 of NC_050577.1, forward strand.
AAGCTTTTGAGGTAAGAACTCACCTTTTGACAAAAATTGCTGGGGAAATGATAAAACAGTTCAGCAGAAACTAAACATAGGCCATCATGGCATACCATATGCCAAGATAAAGTCAAAATACTTAAATGATTTAGACATAAAAGGTGATGTCATAAGTAAATTAGGGGAGGATGGCAAAATGTACCTCTCAGATCTAAAGGCAAGGGTAGAATGTATGACCAAATGAAATAAAGAAGGCTATGGGAGAAAAAATTGATAATTTTGATTATATAAAATTAAAAAGCTTTTGCACAACCAAAATTAATGCAGCCAAAATTAGAAGCAAAACAGGAAACTGGAGGAAAAATTTAGGGCAATTTTCTGTGACAAAGCCCTCATTTTTCAAATATATTGGCAGCTGACCTAAATTTATAAAAATAATGACCATTTCCCCCATTGATAAGTGGTCAAAGAATATGGAGTTTTAAAAAGAAGAAATCAAAGTTACAGTGATTAGAGAAATGCAAAGTAAAACAACTCTGAGGTACCGTGTTGAACATACATAATTGGCTAATCTGACAGAAAAGGAAAATGACAAATGCTGGAGGGGGTATGGGAAAATGGGAACACATTCTTTGTTGGCGAAGTTGGAAACCAGTCGAGTCATTCTGAAGAATAATTCAGAACTGCACTTAAAGGGCTATAAAACTGTGCATATCCTTTGGGCCAACAACACTGCTCCTAAGTCTGTATCACAAAGAGGCCAAAGAAAAGGAAAAGAGCCTAGTTGTACAAAAATGTTTATAATAGCTCTTTTTGTGGTGGCAAAGAATTGTAAACAAAGTAGATTCCCCTTAATTGGGGGAATAACAAAACAAATTATGGAATATTATTGTCATAAAATAACTATTGTGCTGTAAGAAATTATGAGCAAGGTGGTTTCAGGAAAAAAAAAAGCTTGGGAAGATTTATCTGAATTCATGCAAAGTGAAATGAGCAGAACCAGGAGAACATGGTACACAGTAACAGCAATATTGTAATGATGATCAGACATGAAAGACTTTGGTACTCTGATCAAGATAATTACCCAAAACAATTTCAAAGGATCCATGATGATAGACACTGTCCATCTGCAGAGAGAGTACAGATGAACTCCAAATGCTGATTGAAGCATATTTTTTCTACTTTTTTATTGTTTTATTTTGTGTTTTCTTTTACAATGTGGCTAATATGGAAATAGGTTTTGGAGGACTTCACATGTGTAATTGATATCAAACTGTTTTCCTTCTCAAAGAATAGGGAGGGGAGAAAAGAGTGGGAAAATTTGGAACTCATTTTTTTTAAATGAGTGTTAATTTTTTTTACATGTAATTGTTCACAATTTAATGAAAAACCTACTTTTTTTAAAAAAAGAAAAGAGATGCAGAGCATCACATACTTATCAAAATGGGGAAGAAAATCTGAAGGAGAAAATGGAAGAATTTTTTTTTCCTGCCCAACCGTGTAACAGAAAAGAGAACTATGAAAAGAATAGCAGTAATACCGTTGGCATCTTTGCTGTATCCTTCTCAGTGTTTCTAGGCTAGCTTTTGGTTATATTGTTCCTTATATCTTGATGTTTGGAGTGAAAAGCACCCCTCCTGCATTTCTATTTCATCATCCAGTTGCTCCTTGCTGATGCAAATTTCATCCAAAAATTGAATCTTTCTTCAATAATTTCTCTGTCTTTTGAATGATGAAATCCTCATTAAGGCAAGGCTGAACATGATTATCTGTTCTGTTTTGGAAAGGGAGAGAACTCCAGTAGATAGTTGTGTAATTGAAGTAAATCTCTAATAATGCCTGTATCTTGTTCCCATGACTGTTTTAGGATATCTTTTCTAAGTTTTCAACTATTTCATTTCTGGCTGGTCTGTATTATATTTTTACAGTAGTTATCATTTTTATTTCTGTCTCTGTTAATCTTCATCCAAATATAATTAACTTCTGTTATTTCTCCCTGGTTTTCCATTTTCCATGAGTGCTTTGTATTCTGCCCTAGCAGAAAGAAGAGGGGAAAAACCTACCCCATTGCCATACTCCACTGACCATTCGGTCTTTATTTTCTTCCTCATTTCACTTCTTCATCCTTACTTCAAATAAGAGCCCCAATACTTGCTCCTTTCTCTTCATTTTTCACCATCTAGTCTAGACCCCTGTTTTGTCATCACTTAATTGATTCTTCTGTTTCCTCTCCTCTTTAGCTTTGATCATTGCTAGAAGGTATTTCCCCCATGGCCATGGTGGGGAGCCACAATCAGTGATTTGGACCATGAGGCATATATAGGTCCATTTTTTTTTTTTGCAAATAGAAGATAGGATATGGAATCTTGGCTTGCCCTGTTCAATCAACATTTAGAATGGATGTTTTTCTGGCATTCAAAGCTTGAAGGCAGAGTGCAAGGCAGTGTTCTAAGTGCTGGTCAATGAACTTAGCCACTCTTTTGAACATTGATTCTATGTCAAAATGTATCTTGACATTTATCTTTAAAATCAGCGTTTGGAACACAGCCCAATTGTAAATTCGGTATGGACCATGTAGTGGATCTTTCTCACTTTTACTTGGATAAAATTTAGTATTTACATATAATTTTTATTCCCCAATACCAATTTTTATGCCACTATAATGACTTTGTTTTTCTTTTGTTCTGTAACATTTTACTTGGTTATATATTTAAAATATAAAAAAAATTCAAACTTTGAAATGGTAATTTTTTTCTAAAATGTGACAACTTTTATGTTGTATTTTAATGTTGTAGGAGGCCATCTTATGGGGGTGGCATTTGAGAAAGTAATAGATGAAAATACATTAAATCAAAACTGTATTGCAATTTTAAAAGCATTGCATTGACTTCCATAATAGCAGCAGTATTAAATCTAAAAACTTGCCATGGAAAATATTATAAATTCACTTTAACATTGTGAATAATATAAATATGTGCTTTAAAAGTCTTTATTTGCCCTTCAAAGAAAAATTTTAAATATATTTTAAACTATTGCTTAAAAACTGCTCTCACTTCTACCCCTTCCCTTTTCTTTCTCTTTTCTTCATCCTCTTCTTGCCTTTCTTCCTTTTTCATTCTTCTTTTACTCCTCTTCTTTGACCTCATTTTGCCACTTTATCCTGTTTTCCCTCGCGTTTTTATTCTCCTACCCTCCCTTTCTCCTTCTCCTCTTTCTCCACCTCTTTCTCTCTGGCATTTCATTGGTATAACTACCTCCTGGTAAGAAAATCACCCCCATGAAAGCATCTATATTTTATAGTCTTGGAGAGTTGCATACTGAATCTTAATCATATGCATATGCATATACACATGTATATGTATATATGTATGTATATGTGTATACACACACAGAGACAGACAGACACACACAGAGCCACAGTCACCCTGGGGCATATCCATGCTTTAACCAGCTCCATGTTGTTCTTTTAGCAGTGACCTTCCTTGGAATCAGCATGAGGTCAGATATATATTGTTTGTTAATTGAACTAAATCTTGCTTTAACTGTATTCATTTTTTCAATTTTGAGTTACTAATTTTAGCATTTAGTATTAACATTTTCCCCTACATTTGCCTTTTTTAAGGTCACTGAGATCTTTCATATCTATGTTTTCCTGGTTTCTAGGTACCAACGGGAGTATCGCTTATAGATATCTAGGTAGATCCTCTAGAGATCCCCAGTTTTTCATCAAAAGGAATATGAAGATAGACCTTGGCAAGTCTACTATGATTGGTCAATTTGGATTTTTTGCTTTTTATCTCCAGAATGAGAACCTCTGTTTCCCTATAATGCTTCTTCTCTTACCTGCTCTAATTCTTTGTAAACACCTTCCTGAACAATTGCCAATTAGGCTTTATTCTCATTCTTCCTCCTGCCTAATCCATCAGCTTTGCAATTTGTGGCATTTGAGGTTTCCTTACTTGCCATTGCATTGCTCCTATATAGTGAGGAGGACACTGGCTCTACAGTCAGACAATTTCAATTGAAATCTAACTTCCAGTACTGCCAGTGTGAATTTGGGTAAGTCACTTAACTTTTGTCAGCCTCACTTTTTTGACCCATAAAATTGGAGGGAATAGATTAAACTAGTTACCCTCCAAGTTCCTTCCAATCAGAGATCAGTGATACTCTTAATCACTGTTGCTGACATAATACCTGCCAACAGAGATCTCACATCCTATCCCAACAAATAGCATAGATATTACTTCGTCTCTCTTCCTACAGACCTTTGTCTAGCTCTTAATGGTTTTATAGAATGCCTGAAACTAAGTGTTTCTAATAGTGTAATCTCTTTTCTGAAAGACTTTGGGCCAGGTGTATATACTGTGTTTCAGGAGTCAAAATACCCTAGATTGGTATGAGAGTAGAAAAATATTCTTGAAAAAAATGCCCACAATTCCCTTCATAATTCCTTCCATTCCAGTACAATAGGGAAATGCACCTTAATCATTCAAAAGTGTATTTAGTATTTGGAGATGAGATTACCTGGCTCATTTTTGTTTCTTGGCTTTGTAAAATGAACCTAGAATGTTTGAATTTCAAAATAGTTTTATTTATTTTTTAATGATGTTAATTAACACATATTTATTGACTGCTGCCTATGTGTCAAGTACTTTGCCAGCCACAGTAAATACAAATATATAAGAGATCATCTCTGCCTCAAGGAACTTACATTGTGCTCATGAAATCCCTGTTTCAAAGAGTATGGGAAAATAAATTGTACAATTTAATGATGGACTCAATGACTCTCTCAAATTTAGTATCTTTCCAAGTCAGTTAACTTCTTACTTCCATGTAATTTATTGTCTTTCCCAGAAAAAGAGATCATGATAGTGACCCATAGGCATATGTTCTTTTTCTTCTTAAGCTTTTATAGTAATGTTAAAAGATGTCTGCTGGTCTATCCGGTCATTTATTCACATGGATAGTCTTCTTTCCCCTGCAGATCACAATCTCTAAAAAACATTTTTCCTAACATCACTACCACCACCACTACCACCACCACCACAAAACTTCCTTTTGCAATCTATCTACCTAACATATTGGAGGTCTTCTTTGGTTCTTGCTCTATCTGGACAATTTTACTGTAACAATTAATCTATATGCTCATAGTTTCTTATTTGTCATAAGCATTCATTTTCTTTTCTGGTCCTTACATACCCTTAGTGATGTTTTCTAGGTTAAAGATTGCAAAAGCAAAAAAAAAAAATAGACTTTTCTAGCTCAGCAGCTTAAATTACAGAAAAAAGGGAATTTTTTTTACCATAAAAGTATTTATTTGCTGATCCTCCCACCACTCCCCACTGAAAAAGAAAAACAGAAAACTTTTGCTACAAATTAATAATAATATCAATGATGACATTATGACGTTCATATAGCAATTTACATTTTCCTAAGCGCTCCCACATGTTATTTGAGCCTCATAACAATTCTATGTGATTAGGTGCAGTTATTATCCCCATTATATAGATGAAGAAACTGAGGCAGAGAAAGGCTAATTGACTTGCCCAGATCTATCCAGCTAGCAAATGTCTGACAGAATTTGACCTGAGGACTTCTTGACTTGACTCGGTTCATGATTCCATCCCGTGCATCACCTAGCTGACTCAGTGCATAGTCAAGGTGCTAAATGTAAAATATTCAAGGAAAACAAACTCCCACGTTGCCAAATACTTGTACTTGTTTGAATTAAGCAGAGGAAATTGAGCAGAACCAGGAGAATAATTTATAGAATAACAGCAGCTTTGTAAAAAAGGAAAACTTTTAAAGCCTTAAGAAGTCTGAACAATAAATTGACAAACTGTGATTACAGAGGATCAAGGAAAAGGTAAATTATATATAAATTAATAGATAATAGATTTTTTATGCGTGTACATATATTCATATATATTTGTGTACATATGTGCATACATGTTTATATTCTTGTATATGTATATATACTCATATTTGTGTATACATGTGCATATATTCACATGTGTATATGTGTATATATATATTCACATATCATATACATATATCTATATATTCATATATTTGTGGAAATATAATACATATTACATATGTACATGTATGTATATTAACTTGGGGTATTTACTTCTATTCTGCAATTTAGAGGTAAAGTTAGGGCAGTTTAATATTCTTAGGGAATATTGTATTCCTAAAATTATTTTTTTAAAATAGTAATGTCTTATGAACCAAACTCTCCTGATAGGCTTCATGCGTGGTGTCTAAAAGGCTTCGGAGATTCTGTAAAAATGCTATAGTTCTTGAAGTATGTCAACTTGATTCTGGCTCCTTCAGAAGAATTTTGTGTTTTATCAGTAAATTTAACCTCTGGATATTTTTGTATAGCTCACCCAGTCGTCTGTATTTCATGATTCATGTGGAAAGTAGATGAGCTGTACTAACCCAGTGAGAGTTGCAGAGAGATGATGCCTGGACTAATCTACTTAGAGGCATTTTATTAAAGAATGACATTACCCGTGAAGGATATTTAGGTGTGTGATGTCTGAGCAGAATGAGAAGAGAGAACATAAAGGATCAGGGCATTTGAGACATTAGTGTATTTGAACATAGCAAACAAAGGCCCAGCCTTCGTGAGTCTGTGTGAACCCAGCTAAGATGAGAAAATGTTTGGTTTGAAGATCTAAAAACTCAAGAATAAGAAAAATGTTATCATAGCATGGTTAATTACTAGTCCATATATCAACTCTATGAATTATCATTAGTTAAACATCTGAGAGGGAAAAAAGCATGATGGTTATTATTTGTTTTTATCTTAGCAAGGGAAGAATAAATACTACCAAGAAAATAAAACAGAGACCTAGAGTGTATCCTACATTCCTTGTTTTATATTTCAAAATAGTTTTTGCCTCATGTTTAACTTTCTTATGCATGGTAACCTGGTTCAATGTTATTGGTAAGTAAAATGCACAAAATGAAAATTTATAGTAATGATAAATAAAACAAGTTAAATATAACTACTGTTAAATTCGTATCCATAAAAATACATTTCATGTTTTTGTGGTTAGTTTTTATTTTTGATTCAAGTGGATTTTTGATAGTAAAATAACTTTTCAAATATTTTATACAACTAGAAATTGTATTATGGGGGGCAGCTAGGTGGCACAGTGGACAGTGCCAGGCCTGGAGTCAGGAAGACTCTTTTTCTCAGTTGAAATTCAGCCTCTGACACTAGCTGTGTGACCCTGAGCAAGCCACTTAACCCTGTTTGCCTCAGCTTCCTCATCTGTAAAATGAGCTGGAGAAGGAAATGAAAAACCACTCCAGTATCTTTGCCAAGAAAACCCCCAAATGGAGTCATGAAGAGTTGGATGTGACTGAACAACAGCAAAATTAAATTTATGGCTCATCGTTAGTGGCCTTAATTACATTAGTTATTTCTTGAAGGAGTATATTTCACAAGCCATGGGATTGTTTAAAATTCTTTTTCTACATTAGTACTTGATAACATACTGCCACTGAAGAGTTTTAGGAGAGAGCAAAGTGACTTTAAATTTGAGTGATCTGTTAAATTATTGTGGATCCTGCGTTCATCTTTGTGCAGCTGCTTATGGTTGCAAACTTTAAAGGCTATCGATGGAAGACAGATTATATACCTCAAAGAAGTCTTATTGTTGCATAAACTGACTTGTGTAGATTCACAGAGATCAAGGAATCCATAGGGATAAATTCCATTCAATCCAACAAGCAGTATTCATGTCACGTGTTGTGCTAGGTGCTACCATACAAAGGAAAAAGTAGGAAATAGTTTCTGTGCTCAAAGAGCTTACATTCCACTAAGGGGATCCTGGGTATTCTAGGATTTAGAGCTGGAAGGTAATTTAGAAATCATCTCATCTAACCCTGTCTTTCTTACAGATAAGGAACCTGTAGCTGAAGGGACTTTGGAGGTCACAGAGTCCATCCCTTTCATTTTCAAATGAGGCACCAAGATAAAATGATTTATACTCCCAAGTTACATGTCCTTAGGTCACATGGATAGTAATTAGCAGAGCAAAGATTCAACATCAGATTCTTTGGCTCCAAATGCAGTAGCATTTCTGCTACATCATGGGAGCTCTCACCCATGTTGCAGTATTAAGTAAGAGTGATTGCCTTGGAGTTAGAAAGACAAGAGATCAAATTCTACTTCAGACTCTAGCTATGTGAACCCTGGGCAAGCCTCTTCAGTCTCCATTTCCTTATCTGTAAAATAGGGATAAAAATAGTATATATCTCAAAGGTTATTGTAAAGATCAAATGAGATAAAATGTTTGCCAGGCGGCAAACTTTAAATCTCTATATAAAAGCAGCTTTGATAATTATTATTTCAAAGGAAAACAAGGGCAGCTTTTAGGTCTGCGTTTCATTGGTTTGTTTGGCCAATAGATTTTGTGTTCAGCCTTGTTGCCTGATTTTTCAATTGCCCATTGGTCCACAGGCATTTTTTAAGGACGTCCCTATATTCCAGGAACTCAGCTAGGTGCTGAGGATACAAGGAGAGGCAAAAACACACCTTTTGTTTCACGTTAGAAGACATAGGCCCTTCTGTATCAGACCACTGGCAGATTGGAGCCATAGAAAATCAGAACTGGAAGTAATCTTGGAGGTCATTGAACCCAACCTTATCATTTTACAGATGGGGAAACTGAGGTCCAAAGAGGAGAAGTGATCTGCCTTTTTACCCCCATCTTCTTTCTTCCCTTGTTCTCAGAAGGCAGTACCTTGCCAGCCAGATACTATCCCTTGACCTAGCCAGTGCATCTGATCCCCCTTCACTTTCTATGGGATGTGGTGTTGTTTTGAGAAGTGGTGGTGGTAGGCACTTTGTAGGCACTTGTAGGAACTTTGAAGGGGAAGTATAAGTTTTACCGTGAAATAATAATTATAGGTCACATTTGTGTAAAACTTAGATGTTTCTAAAGTGATTTCTTCACCACAATCCTTTGGATCAGGGAATTATTATCTTAATCTTGTATTTTGGAGATCTAAGGACTAAAGAGGTGAAGTGTGAACTAGTTTAAGATGAGACGGGCTGCTAGATGGCACTATAGTACATAGGACACTGGGCTTCAAATCAGGGAGACATCCTCAAGAATTCAAATCCGGCCTCAGACACTTACTAGCTGCATGACCCTTGGCAAGTCACTTAACCTTGCTTGCCTCAGTTTCCTCATTTGTAAAGTAAACTGGAGAAGGAAAGGGCAAACCACTCTAGTATCTTTGCAAAGAAAACTCTGAAAAAGGAGTCACAAAGAGTTGGCTGTAACTGAAATGATTGAAAAAGTTGAAGATGAAAATGCTTGAACAAATAAAATTTGAAACTTAAACCATAAATCTATTGAAAGAGATTCAAGAGAAGAAAATTCAGATCACTGTACCAGGCCATCTGGAGCATCTTGTACAAATACTTTACTTGAAGCTCTGGATATTTTTGTGGGCAATCAGGAATTTTTAGCACCTGCTTGATTCATTTCGTCTTTCAACTGCAATGACAGAGTAGTAAGGAGGCACTTGAAAGCACACACAGTCAGTGTGATGCCCTGGAAAGAGAGTTGGACTGGGAATCCAAAAACCTGAGTTAACGTTCTGATCACTACTTTCTATTTGCTAGTATTGTGACTTTGACTAAGAAGAAACCTAGTGGAGTGGATAAGGCATAACTTCAAATTCTCTCTCATACAATTACTAGCTCTCCACCTCAAAACAAGGCTTTTAACATCATCATGCCTCACTTTCCTCATTGTAAAACTGGATTCTGTGGCCACAAAACCCCTCCTTCTAAAATTATGTTCCTATGAAACAACTTAATCTCTCTAAGCCTAAATTTTCACGTGTATAAAGTGGGAATAGTAATTTTCCAGTATTGCCTACCTTGTAGGTTTCTTGAAAGGACGGTGGATGTAAAGTGCTTTGTAGACATCAAATGATGTATTAATATGTTCATTCCATAAAAATTTCATAAATATATGCTCCATTAAGAACCATATGCTAGGTTTTTCAAGAAGGAGAAGATAACTAAGACTTAGTCTTTACCTTCATAGAGATCACACTCTAGCAGCAGGCAAACAACCCATGCATGACCGTGAGCTAACTATTTAGTAGAATAAAATATTTTAGCACCAAATAGAAACCAGGTATTGTGCAAAGGCCAGGGAAAGAAATATGAATTTTCAATGAAAGCATCCAAAGGGGTTTTCTTTCTAGTTTGTGTTTGAGCAGAGTCTTGAAAGTTAGCTAGGATTCAACAGGCAGGGATGGACAGTTTGCGAGAAGGAAGGGTGAAAATGAGCAGGGAATTGCCTTTCCAAAATGATGTTGTTAGGGCAATTAGGATGGGATTTTTTTAACTGTTTTCTCTTTTGGAATGTTGAGGTGGTCAAGTACCTTTGATGAGTTTTACTTTTCAAATGTAATGGCAAGCAAAGTCGACCTTTCATTGTCTTTGTTTTGGAGTGCTTCTCAGCACTAAGGCATCTTTTATTGAATCCAGAGTCTTTGATAACCTGCTTACGTCAAGGGAAGGCCTACTTCATTTGGGCTTGAGTCGCATGGTTGTGACACCCTCTGACCCTGAAGAAGTGTATATAAACTGAGAGGCCGGCATTTTGCCTTTGGGGGCACGCTCATTGAAAGAGCATTGGCGATGAGACTCTCGGTTGCCTTTGAAGTAGCCCCCACACATTGGCTTTGAAAACCCAAATGCTTCTCTCTCTGGTAACTGTCGATGTATTGCTTGAGCAGATAGCTAGAAGCCTGTCTGCTGATTCGTATCTATTTGGTCTGTTTATATAATGTTTGCTTGTAATTTCTGTTTAGATTCTCTCTGAAGTTCAGGCTTCTGGCTGGCTTTTCACCCTGAACTAAGTGAATGATATATGTATGTTTAATTAAAGTAAGATTGTTAACCCCTTAAAGTTGCTTTCCTTAGAAAAGCAGGTCAAAGAAGCTGTGCTAGCAGCCCTCCTGTGTGCTTTTGTTGTTGGTCTTTCACCTCCACAGCAGCTGCTAGCAGCATTGTGGTTACAAATGTGGAAATCAAAAATTGATGGATTTAAGTAGGGGACAGTGAACATGGAGTGGAGTTTGGCTGAAGTAGCCCAATGTCAAGGGAGAAGTAAAAGATGAAATTGGAAAGCAATGGAGGTGACAGGGGATAGATGGTCATCTTCTTGCTGAAAGACCACTCATTAATAGACCTCTTGTTGAATTAGAAGATTCTATGGGCTCAAAACATCAACTAATCCTAAAGCTGTAACATCTAGGCTGACTTGTTTGATTTTTATTTTTTTTACTTTTAGCATCTTTTAAAGTGTTGGGATGGTGATGGGCCATACTGGAAAACTATATATGTATGTTGTGTGTTTAGGATAAGAGTGGATTTAGGAAGCTATTCTAGAACTATCAATATATTCTTTCACTGATGACTAATGTGCCTTAGAGACATTTTGGAAGCAATTTTCCTGCTGTCAGCCAAAGTATTTGAGAAACTTGGTGTGATGAAACAAGTTTTTGTGAAGAACTAAGCTTATTCTGTTATTGACTGTTAGCTACTCTTTTTTTCTTATGCATGACTTGAAAAAATGTATGGAAAACTATGTTGGAAGAAACATAAATGCAATATATAGGCTGAGATAAGCAAAACGAGTTGAGACCTGAAAGATAACATTTCTCGAGTAACATTAGGTACAGTAAAAATAATCTCTTGAGCAGTATTTAGATGACAAGTTCTTATCTACTTTTCCAATTCTTATAACCCAAAATTGAAAGGTAAATTACTGTTTTTGACCATATGCCTGGGCAAAAATAGTTATCACAAATTATTCCAAATCAGTAGCTGCAATCTGATTTTAGACACCAAATGCTGACTTATATTTTTGATCACTAGGGAGAAAAAAAGACAATAAATACTTGAGATAACTTTTAAACATTTTAGGGTTGGAACGTTGTTGTTGCACATCAAAGCATTTCACTGATTGGAGGGGATGTGGTGAAACAGAAAGAGGGCTGGATTGGGAGGGAGAAGAGACTTGATTCAAATTCTGAACCCCGTAATTAAAAGATATATAACAATGACTAAGTCATTTCACCACTTTTAAGTCTCAATTTTTCACTTGTAAAGAGGGAAAAATAATAGCATCCTCATAGGATGAGGATTAAATGAGGCAACTTGGGAAATCTTTTGCAAATATTAATGTGCAATATTAATATCAGTCTTTACTATTATCAGGGGGCAGATGAATGTACAAAAATGCACATTAAACTTTTTGCATTTCTTTGAAGGCTTTATGATTTTACTAAAATAGATTGTTCTTTCACTGATACAGATCACAACTGCTCATTGCCTTCGAAGGAAGCTTTTAAAATTGCTGTAACCAAAATACCCATTATCCAATTGTCAAGCTTCTGGTGATGCATCTTTTCAAAATTAGCCAGTGTGGTTATTGGGTGTCAGATGGACACACTATCAAGAAGTGGAACATGCTTAAAGGTTTGCCAGCATTATTTGGCCTTTCAGATCTTGGGCTCCTAAGGTATAGTCTTAAAAAAATATGAGAGTCAACCCCACTATGATGTAGCACAAAAGGTAGAAGAGAAGTGGAACGATAGCTAGTGAGAATGGATGGATCAAGTGAGGTTTTTTTTTTCTTAGTAACATTTTTAGCATAATTTTAATTTAGATTCTAGAATGACTGGGACAAATCACAATTCCACTAAGAGAACACTAGTGTGCCTGTCTTTACACAGCCCCTCCACCATTTGATATTCTCCTCTTTGGTCATCTTTGGCAGTACAGTGAGCACAAGGTAGAATTTCAGTGCCGCATATCTCTAATCAGTAATGATTTAGATCACATTTTATGTCACTATTGACAGCTTAGATTTCTTCCCTTAAAAACTGCCTATTTATATCCTCTGACCTACGGGGAAGTTCTCTTAACCTTGTAAATTTAAATCAGTTCCTCACATACCATGGATATGAGCTCTATCCATTGGGCCACCTACGTATTTCTCACAGAGTGAGAATAGTAGTAGTAGCACTAGTGGTGATAGCAGCAGCAGCTAACATTGGTGTAGCACTTATGTACCAGTCACTGTGCTGAGTCCTTTATAATCCTTTTCTCATTTGATCTTCACAACAACTCTGGGGGGTAAGTGCTATTATCATCCCCAGTTTGCTCATGAGGAATCTGAGGCACACAAAAGTTAAGTTACTTGCCTAGGATAACAGCTAATTAAGTGATGAGGCTGAATTTGAGTTCATTTTCCTGCCTCTAGTCCCAGAGCTTTCTGCACTGTGCCAGCTAGCTACTTTTCGTAGAGTGGCAATACAGAGTTCTTCACCTTACTAAATGCTATACACGTAGTCTAGTGCTCAGTTAAGTCCTGGGTGGGGGGGGCATCTCCAGTCGTCCTGATCTACATCTTGCCACTGAACCCAGATTGCTCCAGAGGAGAAAGTGAGGCTGTTGACTTTGCCCAGCCCTCCCTTACATAAATTGAATTCACTTAAAAGCCATGGCATCACCTTCCTGATTCACGGTCCTCTTTGAGAACTAAGGACAAACAACAATGATTAAGTCCTAATGGCATTTTTAAGTTACTAGGTGACATTTTTACTCCATCCTTCTTCAGCAACAGAAAACCAAACATAAGACCGTTTTTTTCAGTTAAATTTCTGGCCCATGAAAAAAGTTCTAGGAGAGTGACATAAACCTATAAATGGTGACATTGAGGGATGTTGGGTAAGTCATCCCACTGTACTTTGACTGCGAGTTATTAGGAAAATCAGTGAGCAATGAAATGTGTTTGTTTTAGGAGTGATAGCCAGGCAAACTATAAAGTCAGAATATGAAAACCTCTTCGGGTTTCAGTGTTCAAAATAAGAAGACCTCCGTGAAATTCTCAGAGCCTGTCATTTAGCAGATGCCTAAATCCAACCAACATGGTCATAAGCTGCCCGATAGGCTCAAGAATGCTATTGGGTGTTTAACAAAAACAGTCCAGAAAGGGAGAAAAGGATTTAAAAAAAAACAATGAAGAAAAAATGTTTTCTTTTCTAGAATAATTACTCCAAAGTCTGAAAATGTGCCTTTGTCACCTAGGAAAATCACGTTCATTTTTACGTGAAATTAGGTGATATTAAAAACAGGGCTAGTGCAGTTAGGAGCTTAAAGATGGCTTCCTGACCTCTTATGGGGCACTTGATAAGCTATGTTATTGTGATTGAAGGACTGTCATTTCAAGAAGGAATTAATTTCTTCTTGGTTCCAAAGCTCAGAACTGGGAGCCTTGGCTAGATGTTGCAAAGAAAGGAGTTTAGCCTTGATTTCAATAGGAAAAAAAGCTTCCTGTTACTTAAGAACTGTCTAGTGGGTTCCCCCTAATGTGAGGCCCGTAAACAAAAGGAAGGTGATCCCTTGTTAGGGCAGCTACAGAAAGGGATTCTTATACCTTTCCTGAGTGACTAGATGATTTACAAGCTTCCTTCCCATTTTCCCATTCTTTGATTATTTCAGAGACATAGAGTTGAAATATTTTCAACCAACTGTCTAAAAAGGTTTCTTTAGCAACTCAGTTTAAATTCAAGTAAAAAAAAATTAACAAGTGCCCATTATGTTCCAAGACTCTCTCCCAGAACTCTGGGGTTACTATGAAGAAGCAAGATCATAATCTCTTTCCTTAAGGAACCCACAGTTTGGTAGCAGGAGGTGACAGAAAGATGAATAACTGAAACACATTTTAAAAAATGATTATGTGTATGGGAGAGGTCAAAAAGGCCTGAAATACTCAGGAATTTAGGGTCACATTAGTGAGTGCTTTGCTAGGGAGGTGACATCTAAACCACATCTTGATGGAGGAAAGTTTTAGAAAAGAAAGGCAGAGAAGGGAGGGAGCAGTCAGTTGGCGGGGCGGGGATGGTGTCCAAAATGTCATAGAAAGATCAGTGTGAAATCTGGGAAGATCATGAAATCCAGCTTCAGTGGAGTTGGAGTGTATGCGAACTTAATACTTAATAATTTAATAAATAGTTTAATAATTGGTTATTAAAAACTTAATAATTAATAATGATAATAATGATGATAGCATCTACTATGTGCCAGGCATTGTGCTAAGGACTGAGGACACAAAAAAGAGGCAAAAGACAGGCTTTGTCCTCAAGAAGCACAAACTCTAATGGATAATAATAGCTAGCTATTATCTAATTATCTAATATATTATATTATCTAATAATTATAACTATAATATAAATATATATAATATAATCATAATATAATAATTATAATATCTAATATATTAGATAATGTACATTATCTAATATGTAATATATGTATATACATACATCTCTGTGTGTGTGAGAGAGAGAAAGAGAGGGGGGAGTAGGGGAGTGATGGGGAGAAAGAGAGAACAAGAATAACATATTTTTCTTATATCCCCAAATATCTGGATTTAAAGATAACACACACACACATGTGTGTATACATACATATATAAATGGTAGATATTATATTACATATTACATACTAATTACATAATACATGGCATATTACATATATAAGCACATTTTAAGAGAGTTGCCTGCTATATGTCAGGCACTGTGTTAAGTACTTTACAAATAATATATTAATGTATCCTCACAACGACCCTGGGAAGTAGGCGCTATTATTCTTTTCGTTTTACAGTTGATGAAACTGAGGCATGTAGCGGTTAAGTGACAGGTCCAGCATCACATGGCTAATAAGCATTTGAGGCTGAATTTGAACTCAGGTCTTCCTGACTCTAGTTCTAGCCCTCTATACATTCCACCACGTAGCTACCTTAACGATCACAGTAACAGTAACGGCGGCATTTGTAGGTGCTTTAAAGTTTTCAGAGTGCTTTACAACTATCTCCCTTTAGAATCACAGCATCCTTGATAGGTGTGTCTTATGATTACCCCCATTTTAGAAAAGAGGAAACCGAGGCAAATGGAGGTTAAGTGACATGCCCAGGGTCACACAGCTAGTTGGCGCATGAAGATATATTTGAATTTGGTGTTTCCCGACTGCAGGACCAGTGCTCTACCCCCTTCATTGCCTATCCACAGCTAGAACTCTTTGGGTACATCTGTATAAAGAAAATTAAATGAAACCTTGAAATTTTGCACTATTGGTAATTCATCCCAAAAGGCCCCTGTAATTGAATGTGGCATAACATGCTGAGGAATAACAAACCTGAATGGTTTTGTTCACTAGAGCCCTTCTAACAGATTGTTTTGTCTCTGAAAGGATCTTACCCTACCTCTACTTGCTTCATGTTGTTGAAAAAGGTATGGGATTCTGGCAGCTTCGATAAGGTTCCTGTCCACAAAGACTTTTAACTCAGCTGAGATAAATGTAAACTTAATGTAGGAAGGGATAACATCTGGTAATTCATGTGCGACAATTCACTTGTGTTGAGCTGGGATTCCTGTGGCATTTATCTACTCATTCCAGAACTAAATGCCAACTATGCAAAATACATTTTAGCAAAGTTTTGAGATATAACCCAGAATATCATGATCAATTTTGAAAGCATTCAATGACTTTTTCCCCTGAAAATGCTCTTATAATATGCATCCCTGATTCTCTAACCACACCTTCCTGGTGACTTCTCATGGAAGGACAGATGCCTAGTAGAAATGTTGAGTCTTTTAAATAGGATAGCAACTATAGTTCTAGCTTATGCTTTTTGTGATCAATCCCCATGTATGACATACCAATGAAATAAGATGATGGCCTTCAAGAAACCAACATGACTTACCATAGAAGTTAACTTTTGGGGACAGATAACCTAGGTTCATGGCTTACGGAGAAATCTGCTTTCTCAGAGAGTTTCTCTGTTGACTCTCCCTTCTATACTCTGTAAAGAAGAGATCAGCCAAATTGGGACCCCTTTAAATAAGCTATGTGGCTGAAGAAGAGGGCCATAGGAAATCCTGTAATATCAAACTTCCAATGGAGATAGGAAATTTCTTAGTGGCAATGAACTTGGGGCAGCAACATTTGACTTTGCATATAAGCAAATGCGTATTCATAAGCAATGAGTACAAGCCTCTTTGGAAACAGATTAGGATGTAGAGATCTTTAGAAAAGTGCTTCACAAAATTAGAGCTGGTACTAAAGTAGAGTGATTGATGGCTTGCCCTAAGACTTTTAGGATAGCTGATATCTTGGGGAGGGGTGGGGCACATTTTTCCTACAAACACACACCTCCTGATCCACCGAGTTTTATACTGTGTTATTCCGCCACCTCCTTTTCCTTGCCTAGTCCCAAGTTAACATCCTTATGACCCCATTCCTGTAACCATGTAGCCCCTTTCCAAGGATCTACGCACTTCCACTCCTGCACATGCCTGACTTCTACCTCCCCTTACCCACACCTGGTCTTCTCTTGGGAATAAGGCAGGTAGGGGTTGTCAGCCACATTGCAGGGACTCAGGCTATCACTTCACCCGACTAAGGCAGACTGTCTGTAGATCCTTCACTCAACTGAATTAATTTCAGAATTCCTAGTAACACCTCAGCATTCAAGATTAGTCAAATTAATCAAAAAACATATAAGCACTTACTTTGCTCCCAGCACTGGGCCAGGCCTTGGAGATTCAAAGATAAAAGTGAAATGGTCCCTTCCCTCAAGGAACTTATATTCTTTAATGGGAAACAATGAATATAAAGAAATCTATACAAAATTAATCATTATAATTGCAAAGGTACAGCTTTTGAGGTAACTATGAGTCATCTTGAATTCCATGGAAACAGCAAAAGTGTCTTTGGAAATATATGTGTCTTTACACTGTAGGTGGCATTATTTTTCAGAATAGTAAACAATGAGTCCTCAACGCCATCTTGTATTTTGGGGTTAAGCACAGTTCCTAGTACTTTACAATAAAGTATCAGTGATGAGGTAGTGTTCATCATAATGTACTAGCACAGAATCAGAAGTCAATGACTATTTGATGTTCTGGAAAATATCCTTAGACTTTTCTAGCGCTATAGAATTCCTTATCTCAGCTGGTGATGAAGTGGCTTAGTAATGGCCGCTTCTTATGGGAGAACAGTTTGTATTGAAAGAAATGTCAAGGAGAATGCTGTCTTCATCTCTAAGGCATGATTGAGAAGCGACTCTGTATGATTATCCATCGAAGCTAGACCAAAGTAAAAGAGAATGACATGAGACCAAAATGCAGGAAGTAACTGTGATAACAACAACAATGTAATTAGGTCATGTCTATACTTCATTTACAAGGAAGGATGAGATTTTGCTTACAGTTCTAAAGCTGTTTCCCCGTCCTTTCTGTAGCAAGAGTGTTGGAAGCTAAAAATAATTCATTTCTGAAGAATGCCTTACTACAGCATGTCCCCCAAAGGAAGATGGCATATCGTGGCTTACGATGTATAAAACTTATGCAATTGGAGACAAGAGCAAGTATGCTCTCTGTAGTCTTAAAAAAGAGCACCCATGTAGGATTAGGGACACTTGACATGTTGACCACTCCCCTCCCTCAAAAAGATATAGACATATTTAGTTGAATAAAGACTTAGTAATGGTGAGATATGGTTCTCAAACAATAGTAATCAAATTTTAAGCAAGATCATAATAGAATTAGTGTTCAGAAGAAGGACAATAATAGGCCTTCTTTTGACTCTGTATGGACCAGATGAGATCTGGATTATTGTGTTCACTTCTACAGTAGGAATCATAATATTTGAAGAAGGACATTGATGAACTCGAGCTTATACAGAAGAATATGACTAGAATGGGAGAAATCTTGAAAACATGAAAGATGAAGAATAGTTGAATAAGCTATGGTTGTTTAGCCAGTCTGGGGAAGAAAAGAGTGAATATCGACAAATAGGTGATAGATTTAGAAGTGGAAAGGGCCTTAGAGGTCATCTTGTCCAATCCTTCCTTTGTACAGATCAGGCAACTGTGGCCCATAGTGGTGAGGTGATCTGCTTAAGGTTACTCAAGTGGTCAGTGAAAGGTGGTATTTGAACCCCAGCCCTCTGATTCCAAATCTAAGACTCAATCCTCTGTGCCATATTGCCTGTCATAATAGCAAATGTTTGAATTCTGATATTCAGAAAGGCTTAAGGTAAAATAGTCAAGAGACTCCAGTGTGGCTCGCGAGGTCAGGAGGAAAAAAAAGTAAATAGAAATTACATGGAGCCAGATAGAGAACTGGACTTGGATTAAAGAACTAGGTTCAAGTTTCATCATAGCCTTGATACAACAGGTAAGTCATTGCTTAAACTCTTTTTGCCTCAGCTTACTCATCTGTAAAAATATAATGAGGTTGGCTTCAATAGCCTATAAGGTTTCTCTCTTATTTCTAAATCAGCAGTCCTATAAACTTAATACAAATGGATTAGTAGAAATTGCTTCAAGTAGAGTGAACTGTGGTTGAGCTGGTAGATTCCCAGTCGACAGAGCAGAGGCTGGAAGATTACTTGTTGGAGATGTTGACAAGCATTGTGGTGAAAGAGTGTTGACTTGGCATAAAAATGAGTTTGAAAATTAATCCACTGGGGTCCAATTCAGTTTAATACAAAGAGCAATCATTAAGCCCCTGCTGTTTGCCAGACACCATTATAGGACATGGGAATACAAAAATAAAAATGAAACATCCCCTGCCCAAAGGAGCATATATTCTCCAAAAAGCTGGAAATGCAAATAATTAAATTTAAAATGTTCAAAGTGCAGGGGTTGGAAGTAGACTGCAACAAGGTTATGATGGAAAGGTCATCGTATTTAGAATGAGGATAAATTATAGCTCTACTGCCTATGTGGGAAAACTCATCTAATCTCTCTCAACCAATATCTTCCTCTCTGTAAAATGATGCAGCCGAACTGATATCTAAGGCCCATTCCATCTCTAAATCTGTGATTCTATTTTCCTGTGACCTGGGGGAAGGGATTAAAAAAAAGACCTCATATATAAGTTGGCATTTGGGTTGAGTTCTTACATGGATCTAGGAATTCCAAGGAGTGGAAGTGAGAAGGAGAAACATTCCAGACCCAGAGGTGGACCTTTGCCTGTGCAAAGGAACAATGGTGGGAGACAGTGTTACAGAATTTATTCCCTTGCCTTCCCCCCACAAAACCCCTCAGAAGTACAAGAACTTACACATTTCTAGAGAATTCACTTCAAGTAGAGAAAATAGTAACAGAGCTTTCCCATATTTCTGTTGTCAAATAACATTATTTGTGATGAAAATAGGAATTCTGTTTTTAATACAAGGTAACAGAAAAGCCAATGGTGAAAGCCTACCATAGAGTAAATAATATGCATTATCAATATGATTTCTCGCTGATGTGGCTGACCCTTGGTAACATTACATTTTCCACTGCTGTTCCCCCTTGATTTTGCCTTTGCTTACCAGTTGCTTTCTGTTTTCTTGTGGGTGCCCAAGGTTTGCTGCTTCCTTCCAATATGTTAGGGGCAGTACTCAGTGTTCTATGTCTCTGATTTATCCATCTGTGTTTCATTTCCCACTATCTGGAAAAAATAGTTGTTGCTTGTGTGCAGTTGGCTATTAATGTAGCACGATGCCATGAAAAATGCTTTGGTTTTGATGTGAAAAAGGAACTTAGTTATAAATAAATCTGTGCTATGCTTTTTGCTATATATGTGACTGCCATTAAGTCACTTAACCTCTCTGGACCTCACTTTCCTCATCTGTAAAATGGACTTTATGAGCACTAAGGTTTCTTTTATTTCCAAATCTATGACACTCTAATTTTATGTATAATATTTCATTTTGTGGGTAACTTGAATAAAATAATCCATACCCCAAAAGAATGTCTCACTATGTCATTCCTAAAAAATCAGTCACTTAGCCTTTTCTTGAAAATCTCCAAGGAGGGTCTAAAGCAGCTTGTTTTCCTTTTCTACTACTCTAATTTTGATGAAAATAATTTATCTTTCAGCTGAGACCTTTTGGAGATAACGCATTAAAGCTGAGGAAAATTTCTCTGTTGGTAAAAATGTAAACATCCTCCTAAGCCAATTAGAGGCATCATGATACAGTGAAAAGAATTCTGGACTTGCCTGGAAGTTCAAATTCCACTTTAGACACTAACAGCATGACTTGTGATCCTGAGCAAGTCATTTAACCTCTATTGGCCTCAGTTTCTTCATGTGCAAAATGAGAGGGTCAGACTCAGTGACCTTTGAAGTTATTTCTGGCCTTAAAGCTATGATCCTAGCAACAAGGTGGCACAGTGAATAAAGTGCTAGAATCAGGGAGACCTGAGTTCAGGTACAGGCTCATACACTTATTACCTGTGTCTAGTTAAGTGACTTGCCTACAGTCAAACTCCTTGACTTCTGCCCATCTTAATTTCCTAATCTGTAAAATGGGGGTGATAAGAGCACGTATCTCCAGGGCTATTGAGAGAATAAAAGGAGATAAAATTAGTAAAGTAGTTTGCAAAACTTAAAGCGACCTATAAAGGCCAAATATTATCATCATTACTATGCTATAAATATAAGAAAGGAGATAACTGGGGGAATGCAAACTTTCCGCTGTCCTTAATCCATATCTTGTACTCAGTTAGAAAAATAAAATTGTATATATTATTTGTTGTTGATAATCAGATCATGTTAAGAAATTTTGATTTCTGATGTAAAGGTCTCAGAATAGGGGCATTGTATATCTTTGCAGAGTTTGGGTATTACAAAGGGAATATTCAGTGGATATAAATATATTGTTTTAGAAGTAATGTGAGATTTGTATATGATTTTTTAAATGAAATCTTAAGTGGTCAAAATTGGATATGGTTCTCTTTCTTCTCACCTAGTATTAATTTACAGGCATTCCAAGTGCTTTAAAAATGAATTGAATTATGTGTGCATCATATAAATATCTAAATTTTGCAAGCCATTCATCTCCTTACTAAAATAGAATGTGTTTTGATTGAAGATGACCATGTTTAAATATTGTGCCTGAAAAATTTTTGCATTGTTCTGTTAAATATATGATGATTATTTTAATAAATTTTATCCATTAGGCAATTAGTTAAGGGAATTGCAGATACTGTGGAAGAGGATGGAAGAAAATTGGTAATCTAAAAAATTATTCAAGGTTCTCTAGGAGTTAACAGTCCTCTGCTTGTCTGGTAAATCCTTCTAAATATGAGTCTTTTGAAATGGAGTGGTACAGAATATTGTCCCTAACTTTTTCCCATTACAGCACAGTTATCTCTTCCATATCATGGGGGTTATCTGGAAAATCTGTGTAAAATTTTTTGGCTCTCTTTTTGTACCAAAGAAAAAATGTGAATTATTATGGTGTTAAAAGATAAAGAATATCAATATTATACAATACTATACATGTATTTTATGCATTTCTAAATTTCTAAACCTTTTCTGTCATCTGCTGGCCTTCACATGCTGTCTGCAGCTTCTACAAAATTCCCCCCAAATTCCTATTTAATTCTTATGCCAACCTGTGATATATAAATGTGTGATGGGGAAAGTTGTGATGTGAAAGGGATAACTGTAATGTAGACCTGCACAACTTGTAAATTTATTTGGGCCACAGATAGGTTAGACTAGAGGCAGACTGGTGATGGCTGGTTGCCACAGGTCATGGGACAGCCACACAAAATCTTTGGTGAGCCACAGGTTGTGCAGGCCTACTGTAATGGAATAGCTTTCTCTCCCCCCACCCCAAACTTTTCTCACCTCGCATAATTACTTCTTCCTGAAGTACCTGTAATGACCTTAGACCCAGGGAGTCAAGATGTAGGAGTATAGGCAACAACTTTGCTGAACTCTCTCAGCATTTCCCTTCAAATAACTTAAAAATAGTTTCTCAAATCAAATCGTGGAGCAACAGAGCCAAAAAAAGTCAAGATGAGTCATTTTCTGGCCTAAAACAATTAAAAGGTCTGCAGGAGAGGTCTATGACACCACCAGCTCTGAATGTGTACAGCCACAGCACTAGCTGTGGGTCTTGGCAGTGCCTGCAACAGGTGCAACAGCTGCTTGGGGAGTGCTCAACAGTAAGCAGGAGCTGGGGACAGGCAACTGGTCAAAAAGAGATGATGATGATATTGTAATCCTGGTATTGGGTGTAGCTGGCACTTATTGGCAACTCTATTATTACTCCTATGCAGTTCTGAATTGCAGGTCTGGGGCAAAGAGAAATACTAGTATTTCTGGCTGCCATGGAACAGGGCTCTTCTTGGCTAAAGACCAGAACTCAGACCAGGAGAGCAGTGACCACAGCTCTCCTTTGTTCACATAACCTTTCAGACTCCAGAACTAGCTTTGAAAACAGCAGCACAAGAAAATCCTGAAGTTTTGACAGTGCCCCCCTCCACTCCAGGTGAGCAGAGCCCAACTTTAATATCAAGTTCAAAGTTAAGAAATAGGCTGGAAAAATGAGCAAATTTTTAAAAAAAGAATTTGACCACAAAAGTGACTAAGGTGGCAGGGAAGACCAAGACATAAACTCAGAAGAAAACAACAATGTAAAAACAAAAATTCTCAAAGAAAAAATGCTAATTGGTCCTAAGTCTAACAAGAATTCCTGAAAGAGTTAAAGAGATGAGTGGTAGAGGAAAAATTGGGGAAAGAAATGAGAGTGATGCATTATGAAAAGAGAATTAACAGTTTTGTAAAAGAGGCACAAAAAGTACTGATGAAAAGAACACCTTAAAAACCAGAATTGGCCAAATGGAAAAGGAGGTACAAAAATTAATAGAAAAAAAGAGCTTCATAACAAAACAAAATTGGCCAAATGGAAAAAACTCACTGAAGAAAGTAATTCCTTAAAATTCTAATTGGGCAAGTAGAAGCTGAAAATTCCATGAGCCTTTAATAATAAAAAAGTCAAAGGAATGAAAATATAAAAGGAAATGTGAAATATCTCATTGGACAAACAACTGACTTGGACAATAGATTGAGAGGAGGTAATTTAAGAATTATTGGACTACTTGAAAGCCATGATAAAAGAAAGACCCTAGATATCATATTTCAAGAAATCATCAAGGAAAATTGCCGCAATATCTTATATCTGGAGGGTAAAATAGAAATTGAAAGATTCTATCAATGACCTCTTGAAAAAGATCTGAAAATAAAAGCCAGAACTTCAAAGTGAAGGAGAAAATATTGCAAGCAGTCCAAAAGAAACAAATCAAATGTCATGGAACCATAGTCAAGATCACACAAGACTTAGCAGTTGCCACATTAAAGGAGAAGAGGGCTTAGAATATGATATTCTAGAAGGCAAGGAAGCTAGGATTACAACCAACAAAACTGAGTATAATCCTTCAGTGGAAAAAATGGATATTTATGAAATAGAGGACTTCCAGGTATTCCTGATGAAAAGGCCAAAGCTGAATAGAAAATTTGACATTCAAACACAGGACTCAAGAGAAGCATAAAAGTGAATATGAAAGAGTCCAATAAGGGACTCAATAAAGGTAAACGGTTTGCATTCCTATTTGGGAAGATGATACATGTAACTCTTGAGAGCTTTATCATTATTATGGCTGTTAGAAAGAGTCTAGATAGACATAAGGAGTGAGAGTGAGTTGGTTTTGTTGGGATCATCTCCAACAAAAAAAGGAGGAGGATGAGAAGCAGAAAGAGGACAATAAGAAGAAGGAGGAAAAGAAAAAAAAGGGAGAAGGAGGAGGAAAGAAAGAGTGATGAACTGGGAGAAGGAGGAAGGGATATGTAGAATGCATCATGGGGAAATTTTCCTCACAAAGCAAGCATGCAAGGAAGAGCTTTTATAGTAGAGGGAAAAAGGAAGCGATGGGGCGGGGTGAGGCGGCAATGTTTAACCCTCACTCTCATAGGAATTGGTTCAAAGAGGGAAGAATACACACACAGACACACACACAGAGTAATCATAACTGTGAATTTGAATGGGATGAACTCACCTATAAAATGGAAATAAATAGCAGAATGGATTAAAAATCAGAATCAAACAATATGTTGTTTACAAAAGAAATACTGAAACAGAAAAACACATACCTAGTTAAAATAAGAAGCTAGAGCAGAATCATTTTTGTGTCAGTGGAAATAAAAATGGCAGGGATAGTAATCGTAATCTCAGATAAAAAAAGCAAAACTAGATGTAATTTAAAAAAGATATCTAGGAAAATTACAATGGGAAACTATTCCATTGCTTCACCAATTCAGTTTATAAAGATTAAGGCATTTCCTATCAGACTGTTAGATCAAGAGGAATTTTCTTTCTCTCTCTCCCTTTCTCTGTGTGTGTATGTGTGTGTGTGTGTATGTGTGTGTGTGTATGTGTGTGTGTGCGTGTGTGTACATGTGTACATATATGTATACGTATACATATACACACAGAGCTTATCTAGACTTTGAGCCAAGCACTTGATAAAATATCTCATACTATTATTGTGCAAATATGCATAGATCTGAGTACAGTTATACAGATTTGGGGCTGGTTGAATGGCTAGACTCAGAATATTTGTTCATAGTTTTATACCACCTTGGCAGGAAAGCCCAGTAGAGTGCTCCAGAGTTTTCTACTTTGCCCTGTACTTTTTAACATTTTTATCAATGATAGATAAAGGTTCAGAAAGTATGAGTATTGAATTTGCTGATGCCCTGAGCTAAGAAGACATGTTAACATATTAAATGATAAATTGACAACAATCTCAGTCAACTAGAATAGGAGTTGGCAAACTATGGCCCTTGGGCCAGAGCCATATATTTTTGTATGTCCATGAGCTCAGAATGCTGTTTATGTTTTTCATCTTTATTTAGCCTGTGAGCTCAGAATGGTTTTACAGGAAAACCATTCTGAGCTTGTGGAGCATCTGAAAAAACAGCAGTAAAACAGGTGGTGGATAGAATTTGGCCCACAGGCTCCATGTAAGTTGCTGCCCCCTGGACTAGAGTTTTGAAATGAGTGGAATAAGATGAAATGTGGAGTCTTATCCTTGGAGTTAAAAAAATCAACCTTTCATGTAAAAATAAATGGAAAAGTTGTATTAGACCTCAGTTTTCCTGA
The DNA here is from genome assembly GCF_011100635.1 of Trichosurus vulpecula. NCBI lineage: Eukaryota > Metazoa > Chordata > Mammalia > Diprotodontia > Phalangeridae > Trichosurus > Trichosurus vulpecula. The sequence goes on from NC_050577.1 coordinate 234,978,318, forward strand.
ACAAGATCTGGGGGTTTTAGTGGACTCCAAGGATAATGTTTTTCCACAGTGGGATATGGAGTTCTACTTGACTTTTCAGCCACTGTAATTTGGGATTTCTTTAAGAGGGAAATAACTACAATGGATAAAGATATGTCTCTTTTTATCTTTCCTGCTCCAGACATATCTGAAGTATTAGGTTCAGATCTAGGAGCCATTTAGTTTAAGGAGACCATTGATATGCCAGAGAGTTCTAAGGGGAAGATAACCAAAAAGGTACAGGGCCTTGAGTCTATTTTAGAATGATCAGAAGGAAATGGGGTGGGAAATTGCCTGTAGAAGAGAAAACTCTACGGTGGACATGATAGCTGTCTTCAAGACTGTCCAATAGAAGAGGGAATGCACTTACCTTGGTTGACTTTCTCAGTGGCCTGAAACAGAGATAATGCAAAGTGGCAGGTTTAAGCTCAATATCAAGAAATAAAGAAAGCTTCCTTAAATTTGGAGAGCTGTCTGTAAAAGGAATTAGTCCCCTTGGGAGGTAGGAAGTGTTCCTTATCATTGGAGGACTTCAAGGAATGGATAGGGAAAAAAGGACACATCAGGATTATGACATTTATTCTGATTAATACCTTGGTGGGTTATGTGACAGTGGGAATTCCTTTCAGATATGGAATAGACTAGATGACCTCTGATGACCTTTTTAGCTCTTAAATTCTGCCATAAATAAAACTGACCTTGTATCCAAGTTTTGTAATCTGATTCACCTTTTCATCCAAGATTTATTTATAATATTTTGTCTTCCCCATTTATGTTAGAACAATTCTTAACATTTTTTTTGAAATTTTAAGTTCCAAATTCTTACCTCCCTCCATCTTACCTCTCTCTTCCCCAAGATGGTAAGCAATCCAATACAGTTTATACAGGTGCAATCATGTAAAACATTTCCATATTAATCATTTCATCAAAGATTTCTTAAGTGTATATATAAATGCGTTGCTCCTTGGAGTACTACTCTTAGAGGTACATCTTCATTGGGACATCACTATGCATTGGATAATTTTTTGTTAAACATTTCATGGGACTTTTAAGGCTAAGTGCTGGAAAGGAGCTTAGACCAATGATTTTAATTCCCTCATTTTACATATGAGGGAGCTGTGATGCTGAGTGGTTGAGGGATTGGGCCAGGGTCATACAGCTAGTGAGTGCTTGAGGAAGAATTCAGTTTCAGGCTTTCTTTCCTCTGGGCCCAGCTGCCTCTATGAAATACATTTTGCCATCATTGACAAGCATTATACCTGTACAATCATTGTACCAGTATAACTGGCCCAGGGAACTGCCCTGTGGTTCATTTTTATAAGTACCTGCCGCCATTTCTTATTCAGTTTTAACACATTCTTCAGAAAAAAAAGAAACACACTTTATTTAGGTCCAAGAGAGAAATCAGTGTTCAAGGACCATGACAAAGGGTTGGTTGTGACATTTATTCTGATTAAATTCTTGTCTCTGAATATATCCATTTCCATAAGGAATAAATTAATGTTGAAAACATTAAAGATGACAACCATTGGAATGATCTAACATCACCAGAGCAAGTATCTACTGCAGATTACATTTTGCTGGTAATCAGCATATATATTATCAATTAACTTAACAGCTACATGTTCAGTCATGTTTCTTAATACTAATCAGTGGCCCTGAAGCAACACTGGGAATGGTAGAAATACATTTACAGTACGTAGTTTGGGAAGTATTTAATCAAGGAAGATGTTGTTAAAAATAAGAAATATGAATTAAAACATTACCTCTCTCCAAAGACTCCATTTTATTTACAACACACTCATCTTCACCCCATTTTGCCAATGTATGTTTAGCAATACAGTAAATGGAAAAAAAAACATTTCATATAATTTCTCAGGCAGTGTTTTTTCCCCTATCTGGAGTTAATGAGAAATCCAGGAAATAGGGGATATTTTATTACTTTTCAAGAAGGTTAATTAAGTTCTACAGGCATTTATTAAGCCACTACTGTGTGCACAGTGCTATACTGTGAAGAATACTATGCTATTAAGAATAGGAAAATATCAAATAAGTGGTATTTCTTTACCCTATGCAATTCACATTCTCTGAGGGCAATATCACATAAACACGGAGAATGTAATAAAAAGCATGCGTGAAAATTCTGTGAAACAGGTGCAGAACAAACCATTTCATGAGCAGTGGTTGGGAGATATAAAGAAGGAAATTGGGGGCTGATGCAAGGGAAAAAATCCTAATAATTAGAGTTGTCAGAAGCAATGTGGACTGTCACTGGAAGACTAGGTAAAAACTAATTGGACATTAGTCATATATACATACACACATATACTGATATTATATACTGATGTATGATACACACATCATTCATTCATACATACATAGTATATATGTATGTGTGTGTATGTACATATATACTTACACACACATATATATACACACAAGAACTCATCTGAATGAATATTCTCTAACATGTCTCTTTCAACACTAGCTGTACTACTACATCTGTCCAACCAATATTTTCTACCCTCTTCCTCACCTGTGTCCTCTCTTTGTCACCTATGAAATGTTTAATCCATCCTTTAAAGTTTACCTATAAATAGCACCTTCCCCAGGAAGGCTTCTCGCCTCACCCTGCGCAGATAGAATCTGAATTTCAGGATCAGAAAGAATCTTTGAGATTATTTAGTCCAGCCCATATTTGAAGAAGAATTCTAAATTCAGAGCATGCTTCCTCGCCTCTGCTCTCAACTCCCTTCCACCATTTTTATCTCTTGCCACAGTGATTAATACTATTTTTTAAGTGAAATGGAAATGATACTTTACTGCCTTGTATTTCCTCTCACAATCACTGTGACTGACACAATTAAAATTTCACTTCCGTATGTATTGGATCTTCCTATTAGAATGTAAGGTACTTAAGGGAAGGAACATTTTTATTTGTTCCCTCACTGCCTGGCACAGTATATGACACATAGTGGGTGCTTTTTAATGTTTGATGAGTGTTGATTGAGAGTCAGATTGGCAAGGCTTAGGGAAGAGTGAAGGAGAATCCATCGTCTATGACTTTTTTCCAGTAAGTTTGGTGGTAAGGAGTTGAGAGACAGATGGGATGGCAGCTGGAAGTGGGTAACAGTGAGTTCATATATGTTTATACAATAAAAGTTTTGCTTAGTGTACATTTCTATATCTTTTTTAAGAGCTGTGAAATGTAACGATTAAGTTTACTAAGGGGGAACATCAGATATATACAGTAGTAGATGCCATCTATGTTAAAAGAAAAGAAGTTCTAAGTGTAATGAGATTCATGGTTAGAGGGAGAAATAAAATGAGGAGTGTGACTAGGAGAGAATATAATGATAACAGTGGCAGACAGGGTGGTAATGAGATGCATAGCTTGGCATGGAGGGTTTAATCCTCAAGTAGTCCTGTTTATAGATGCCAGTTGCCCATTTACCCCATGTTTTCTGACCAGCATGTTGACTGATCTTCCTATTGCCCTGCTTCCCAACGTGGGGTGAGTTGGGGCATGAAATGTCCTAGTAAAATATTTTGAGTTAAAATAGACTTTATTTTACAGTTGGATGCTAGGTGGCATAGTAGATAGAGTGCTAATCCTGGGGTCAGGAAGACTCATTTTCATGAGTTCAAATCCAGCCTCACACACTTAGTAGCTGTGTGACCCTCAGCAAGACTCAACCCTGTTTGCCTCAATTTTCTCACCTGTAAAATGAGCTGGAGAAGGAAATGGAAAACCATTCCAGTACCCAAAAGGGGTCATGAAAAATCAGACCCAACTTAAAAATGACTTAACAATGATTCCTCCATCAAACAACTCAAAAGTGGAATTTCCATTTAATCTTTTGTCTTTTATACTTCTTAGATGCTCTGCCTTCCCTTATCTTTTCATATTCTCCATTTTTACTTTAAATGACATGGGGTCACAGACTTAGAAGGGAATTAGAAGCTAATCTTAATCCACACTTCTTCTGTTAACAAATCAGAAAATGGAGGCCCAGAAAATTTAAAGGCTTGCACAAGGTCTCTGAGGTAGTAAATGTTAAGTCTGACTTCAGACCTGGAGTTTTCTCTGCTATACTGTGCTAGCTTAGCTTAAAGGGTGAAAATGTTTTATTGATTTTTTTTTCCTCCTGGGATCATGAAAATGAGGCCATCAGGCCCAGCCCTCTAATTTTTACAGATGAGGAGGTTAAATGACTTGCCCAAGGTTACTACGTGGAGTAAATAAAAGAGGATGTAAACTCAGGTCTAATGGTCCCAGAACCCATGTTCTTTCTGCGGAATCCCAGTGACCCCTCATAATCATTTCCTGTGATGGCATACCTCTTACTGTGCTGAAGTCAACAAGGCTGCCAAATTATATGTGTGAGCATTTATGATCGCAAATTGGCAAATATTACAAATAAGAACTTGATTTGTTCTTTTGTTCTTTGTCTAGAGTTAAGAAAGTGATAGATAAAATGTTAATAATTTGGATTAAGTTTAAAAGTCTGTTGTGGGTAAATTTTTCCCCTGTGTCTCTCAGAGCCTGTTTTTAAATATTTACTGAGATGCCCCTGGCCAGAATCCTCTTTGGTTAACATAAAGGAACAGCTAAGCAAACCATCGGATACAGCGGGTACATTCTGTATCCCTGGCCCCTTCTTCTCCTGCAAGAGGAGAGAGTCATTGTCCTTCCTTCCCATCATGGAATCCAGATTTGTCATTATAATTAGTGAGCGTTTGGTGGCCTTTTCACGTTGTTTTTGTTTGCATTATTCTAGGAGTAGTGCAGACTTGTAGATTGTTCCTTTAGTTGTGCTTGCTTCGCTCCCCCGAGTCCTTGCCAGTTTTTTCCAGCGATTCTTACAGAACAGGGAGTCCTTCCCCCCTCCTTTCTGCCCCAAGAACTTTGTGTTCTTTAGGAGACTGAACACTAGCCTGCTGTGTTCCATTGCCACTCGGCTGTATTTATCTAGTCTTTTCCACTCAGTGCCCTTTCAATACTCCAGTTTCCAGCAATCATACTTGAGATACAGAGCTATTATCCACTTGACAAAAAGCTCCATGCCTAGGGATTGCATTTAGTTGTTTGGAAGCATATGAATTAGACCATGTGTAAACTTATACGTTTTTATAGGATATGTATTTTTATAATCTTTCTTTTATATTCAAAAATAAAAGTTGGTGGAGTGAGGAAAATACCACATTCCATTCAGGTACAGGCAGTGTTTTATGGATTAGAAATTTCTATCGTGACCACTTTCTTGAGCTTCAGCATGATGTAAGGGAAAGAAAACGGAATATGGAGTCAGGGGTACTGAGTTCCATCTCTGTCCCTACCCTCCTACTTATATTTGCTGTGCTCCCTTAGGGAAATCTTTTGGCTTCCCGGAGCCTTAGTTTCCTCATCTGTGACATGACTGGATTGAACTAGATTGGGGTGGGGAACTTGTGGCCTTGAGGCCCGCTAAGTTCTCAAGTATGGCCTTTTAACTGAATCCAAACTTCACAAAACAAATCCCAAGGACGAAGTTTGCATTCATTCAAAGGGCCACACTGGAGGACCTAGAGGGCCACATGTGGCCTCGAGGCTGAAGGTTCCCCCCGCCTGAACTAGATGATTTCTTAGGTCTTTGATAACTCAAATGCCTACAGTCATATGAGGGCAGAAAAAAATGAGCATTGTTCCAATGAATGATCAAGTTCCCATTTTTTTAAACTCCCTTCATTCAAAGCTATAGACTAATGGCTTTGAATTTTGGCATGCTGAGGTGATGATGCTGGGGTGAACACCTGGATTGACTTTTTAAATACTAGGAAAGTCATTGGGCCAATTAAGAGGTGGCAGTTCAGAGAATTCAGAATTTTAGCCAATTGTTCATAAGAATTTAGTAGGTGCTGTATAGAATTGCCCTCCCCCCGCCAAAAAGTATTGAGTTATGGTCCCTGTACTTGAAGACCTTATAGTCTGACAAAGATTCTAAGGCCTTTAATAGCATCCATTGAGGGATCTGTTATTACCACTGAGATAACTTTCAAACTCATGGATTCACTAATCTTACCTTCTCGTGAAGGATTTAATCAACAAAAGCATTGTTAGATTCGCCTTTGGCCCAGTCTTGCACCATGAAATGTTGACCAAGTCTTACTTGGGCCTTCTTGGGATATGGGAGTATGGTTTGGACATTCTGGTTACTTACCATATGCAGTCGTTTTCACCATGGGCCCTGGTAATGCACATTCGTTTTAGGATTACAGAATCTACAGGCGAAGGGGGATTTAGTGAACATTTAGTCTAGGCTCTTAACCTGGGATCCCCAGACCTCTAAGGGTTCTATGGGGAGATTTCATGGCGAGGGGTCTATAAAGTTCAATGGAAAAATATCTTCATTTTCACTAATCTCTAGCTGAAATTTCGTATATCCTTTAGATATTTAAAAAAATTATTCTGAGAATGAGTCTATAGGCTATACCAGACTGCCAAAGGGGCAGGGGTGGAGCTGCATGGCAGAAAAGAGACTAAGAATCTGTGCTCTAGACTAAAGCCTTTGTTCTATAGATTGGAAAACTGAGGCTTAGAGAAATTAAGTACTTACCCAAGGTCCCATATCAAGGAGATGGCAGAAGAGAAACTTGGAGACAGGTCTTCTCATATCTGTACAGTTTGTTGAACTTTCCCAGCAAGTGCACATGTTACAGAACCACAATGAAGAATACCATGGGCCACATCAAAAAAAAACAAACAACCAAAAAAAATCAACATTTGTTCATTTGTAAGCAGTCAATTGTGACTCACACTTGACAAGCTCTTATTGATGAGAAAAAAAGGCAAATATGACATTGACCTAATATCAGGGGACAACATTTTATAAAAATCATGGCATGGTAAAGCTGAAGGGTGTCTGAGAGCTCGTCCAATGTAACTTTCCCATTCGCCAACCAAGAAAATGGAGCACAAATGAGTCATTGATGAACCAGAATCTAGCTCTCCCAAACACTAGTTCAGGGCTGTTTCCTGGATCAGGGGAGGAGCCCAACCAGTGTAGTGTAGTGGAAGGGGCACAAAAGCGCCATTTTTGTTCCCAACTTCTCTGTACTTTAACTTTAATTTCTTAACACCTAGGGCCAAATAAGAAGAGGTTTTTTCCCATTTAATATCAGATCACTTAATCTAACATTGAAAAGCACTACTTTTAAGTTTGAATGTAACTAGATGGAAGATGATCTTCATTAATTTGCTATCTACAATATTAATAGATGCCTTCAAAGCCATCATTACCTAACAATAATTGGAGGGGGTGGGGAGTATTATGGATTTCTTTTTTGTTTTTAACTCTTCCTTCTTTCTCAGTTGTCTTTTCCCAATGTATCTGCTGTCACAGCATCTCTCTTTGATGAAAGCAGCTTTTGTGTATTTGTAGGCTGCTATATGAAGAGCATTTCTACACATTTCTAAAATAAGAACTCCCTGTTTAGACTGAAGGCTGTATCTAAGTATATGTGTATTTCATCTATGCATACATATATTCACACGTGCAATATATGCTTACATGTGTGTATATATATACACATATACAAAAGCATATGAATGTGCACATGTACATCTTGTACACATAAACTTATGTATATGTATACATGTGTATCTATGTGAGTATGTTTAAGTATTTGTATATATACATGTGTGTGCATGTACACACACACACAAATGAGGCAGCTAGATGGCTCAATGGATAGAGTACTGTCTCTGACATTTACTAGCTGTATGATCCTGGGCAAGTCACTTAACCTCTGTTTGTCTTAATCCACTGGAGATGGAAATGACAAACCACTCCAGCATCTTTGCCAAGAAAACTCCATGGATAGTATGGTCCATGGAGTCACAAAGACTCGAACACGACTGAACTATATATAGAACGACTGAAATTTACAGACACATACACAAAGGATATCCCAAAAGTCTTAATTCAGTTTTCATCCATTAAAGCTTAAAACTACACTAAGAATTCTAGTCAAATCTGTGTGTGTGTGTGTGTGCGCGCGCGCACATTGACATTTATGCACCCAGGTATGTACATATGTGTATTGTGAAAGTATATGTATATAATGTTCATGCTGTAATGTATGTGTTTATGTGTAAGTGTGTGCATGTTTGTATATATGCATGTGTAGATAAATATAGGCACCTATGTATGTATATATGCATGCATCCACATATGTACAATGCCTGAATATATGTATGTGTGTGCAACATATGTATATGCTTACATACCCATGCAGATAGACATACTTACATACACATTGTGTTATGCATGCATTTCTATGTGTGCAAAAGCACATGTGTGTGATAGCTATCTATGATATCCCCAACTGGAGGACTAGTGCAGGAATTCCATCTTTGAAGATCCAGTCTGTGAGTTGGTACTTAGGAGGTTGTTGTTTGTTCAGTCATGTCCAACTGTTCTTGACCCATGTGCGGTTTTCTTGGCAAAGATATTGGAGTGGTTTGCCATTTCTTTCTCCAGCTCATTTTACAGATGAGGAAACCAAGGCAAGCAGGGTTAAGTGACTTGCCCAGGGCCACACAGCTAGTAAGTGTCTGAGGAAGGATTTGAACTCACTCAGGTCTGCCTGAGTCCAGGCCCAGTGCTTTATTCACTGCAACACCTATCTGCCCTATTTAGTGGGTTGCCCGAGTCACCTGAACCTGGATTTATAGAGTGTTTCCTGCCTAGGTTAAGCATGTTCCCCACTCTTCTCTCTCTCTAAATCTTTCCTGATTCCCTTTACCCTCCCCAACCCTCCCAGCTCCACTTCCCTCCATCTTTACCCATGTGCTTCCCTCTCCCTTTCCTCCATCCCTTCCTTCCTTTTCTCCACAGGTAGGGTTTTAAGAATCCACTCTCTTGCTTCTTTCCCAGTATAGCTGCTGCAACTGTGTACATCTCAAAACCTGTAATCCAGTTAGTTACGTGATCAGCCCCTTCTCCTAGAAGCCATTTTTGTCCCCAGCTACATTCTGCCATGAAATAGGACTTTGCCCTTGGGGGGTTGAGGTTGTGTGCAGATTTCCCAAAATAAAGTGCAAGGGCTGTTTATCGTGGTGTGTTATTATTAGTAGGCAATGTAACCCTTCACACCTCCGTGAGCTCAAGGATCACGATGACTCTTTAAAACCTAAAAGATTTAGCCTTATTAAACCTATTGGTAGCAGCAAGGCAGAAAAATCACAGTAACCTTCCTGTGTAGATGGAGAGGCAGAAGCAGCCTGAGATAACCATTGAGCTTCCCATGGAGACAGGCTTCTTCTGCCTTTCCTCTTCCTTACAGAACCTCCTTGCTGTCATCTTGACATGCAAATGAGTATTGGACACATAAAGATTTGCCTGTTACTGATTATCAGCTTAAAAGCTTCTTTTATTCAGCACAGTGCCTAGCTCATATTGGGCAAGCAGTAACTCATTTTTTTCTTTCACAGTAAGGTTTGCAGCGCATTGCCACATGCAGGCCACACTGGGGCATCTTAGAGGACTATGACAAGACTTCTCACATGCTCCACCAGAAACAAGAGATGACTTAATGGCTCCATTTAGTGGAAGGAGTGCTTGACAGGAAGTCAGAAGCCCTGGGCTAGAATCTCAATCCTCACCTTTTTAATATGATCTTGGGCAAATCATTTAACCTCTTGTGCCTCAGTTTCCTTATCTGTCAAAATGAGAAGGTTGAGCTTGATGACCTCTGAGGTTCCTCCCACCTCTAGATCTAAGACCCCATGAGTAGATGACCTATAATCTCACTTCTTTCTTTAAAAAAAAACTGTGAATGTCTAAACTCTGGTATAGATAGAGGAGAGTATTATCATGTCAATTTTTAGGTGGGAAGACTAAGGGCAAAATAGGTAAAAGGGTTTGCCCAGGGTCACATAGCTAGTCAATGCTGGAATGAAAATCTCTTAAATCTAAATAGGGCATTGTCACTTTTCAGTTAAATATAATAAGTTCCTTGAGTTCAGAGACTGCTATTATTATCATCAGCACCATCATCATCATCATCAATTCCCATGCCTAATATGGTACCTGGAATTTATTAGGTGTTTTATAAACATTTCTGTGACTCTGGGCAAGTCACTTCACTTAACCTCTCTCAGCCTCAGTTTTTTCATCTGTGAAATGGGACAGACAATAGTAACATCTCCCCACTTGGATTGTTATAAAGATCAAATGAAACAACACATGTGAAGCACTTTGCAAACTTTAAAGTGCTACAGAAATTTAAGCTACTATCAATAGACTATTACAATTTGTTTTAATGTCCAGTATATTTCATATATAAAAATCTCAGCATGTAGTTTTTAGCCATAGCTATTGACATTTCTTAAGCATCATTATTAAGTTTTACCCTCAAAAAATCAAGGTACGACATTTTTACTACATTCTCTAATGTCCTTGTGATGCTGCTGTTAATGGGTATCAATCTCTTAAAGGAATTTGATGACAGTCAAATTGTAATATTTTATTGTGTTTTGTTTCCTCCACAGATCACCTCCATTGAATTCTGATTTGTGGTCTGCTTTTTTTTCTCGGCTCCACCAAGTTTGGCATCCCTTCAACCTCAGTCTGTTAGATGCTGTGTTGAGGATGTAAAATTTGCCAGGTTCTTCCATTAAGGAGTTTTAATTCTCAAGTTGTAGTGATGTTAACATCAACACAAATCTTTCTAAGGCTATTTAATAGATTTTAAATATTTATTGGAACACAAAGGGATGCCATTTTTCTAGATTTAATATCCAAGAAAATCCTTACCACATATACTCAGAGGAAAATGTTTCACATATATTAAAGTGGAAGATATATTTTAAATGCATTCCCAAGATAGCCAATAAAAACTCTTATTTTAATAAGGAGCCTCAAACTTTTATTCTGCTCTTAACCCCAGTTGTAATCAGAGTTGATAGGGCGTCAGGCACCTTGTAGCTTACTCATTTTCCATGGTCAAGGTCTTGTATAGAAGTGATGTTAGACAACTTTATTCCATCATGTCGTTCCCGTCAGAAACCAATTAAGTGGATTCTCATTTAAGGCAAGCTGATAACTTTTCTCCCCGTTCACTTCAGAGTGACAGGTATTTTGTCTTTGAAATTAATGGACAAGGCAACTACATTTTTTTAATTTTTAAAATTTAGCTGCTTTTTTTCATTTCTGAGCAGGTAGCTTCTCAGACATGATTTGAGGGATAAGAGATAAGGCACCTGTACAAAAATCTTCCTTCAATCTTGGTATCTTAAGTTCTATCACTAGAGATGTTTTCATTTGGATCTCGAAAACGTCTGGGGAAAATCTCTCTGACAGAACAAAACAAAACATAATAAACTGGTTTATATCTTGGTCCTGTGATAATGAGCCATTGCCTAGGCCAGTGAGGGAGGAAGAGGTCACACTGATTTCCAGTTGCTGATTCTTTGTACTACAGAAGATGACAGAGACAATTTAATATAATTACCCAAACCTTATTAATCACCCACAATATGTAATAATAGGATGTTATATCTGAAAGAAACCTAATGATCTATAGACTGACTGCCCCCCATTATTTCCTAATTGAAGAAACTGAGACCTAGAGAAATAAGATGATTTGCTCAAAGAATTGTATTATAAATTGTTCTAAACTTCACTTACATAGGAATGGTCTTTGATACGGAAATTTCAATGTGGATTCATACATGAAGGTAGTATGTTAAGTAGTCACTCCTTAGTTTAGTTTCATCATTGTTAGAAGACCAGACTTGGGAAGATCTGGAAAACTAGTCAGTGATCTCATCCCCTTGCTCAATTCTTCCCTGTTCAGAAAATCAACAATCAGGAGCCTACTGTGTGCAAGACATTAAGCTAGGGACTGTAGGAAACATATAAAATCATCATTATCATCCTTATCCTCCCCCAGAATGGAAGTACAGTAGCAATTCATGATCCAATGCTATCACTGACTGTCATGGAACTTTTAATCAGCTTGATTTTCAACTTAATCTGGTTCTCTTCTCCTTAAACATTATGTTGACTTTCCTTGCTGGGGTTCACTGTATTGACACTTGACTTAACACAAGCCCCCAGTCAGCTTTAACCCTATTTGCAGCTCAGAACCCCCTCAGTCTTCATTAGTAGCAAGGATTACAGGCATCGGATACTGTGAAATCAAAGGGAATATCTTTTGAGAAGAAGATATTGGTTGTACAAATGATCATTGGTCATCTATCTTCCAGAATGTTATTTTCGTATAATTATTTGGAGGGTTTAAATCTATATTATACATGATAGCTAGGGCAGCTAGGTGACTCAGTGTATAGAGCATGGAGCTTGGAACCAGAAAGACTTATCTTCGTGAGTTTAAATGTGGCTTCAGACGCTTCCTAGCTGTGTGAACCTGGGCAAGTCACTTAACCCTGTTTGCCTCAGTTTCTTCATCTGTAAAATGAGCTGGAGAAGTAAATGATGAAGCACTCCAGTATCTGCCAAGAAAACCCTAAATGGGGTCATGGAAAGTCAGACATAACTGAAAAATGACTTAAGAAAAATAGGTGGTTAGAGAAAGATGGTGGGAGAGAATTAGAAATAGTGGGAATGGATTGACCTTTGATTTAAGAAGTTAGTTAAGAAAGGTAGGCAAAAGATAGCTTGACAGTCAGAGTCAGAGGAAAATATTTCTCTTCCCTCTCTTTACCCCCCCCACAAGATAGTAGATATCTGTTGCATATTTGAAGACCAAAAGAAAGAAAGGAGTTAATAGGAAGAGAAGTTTGACAGGAACTAAAGGTTAGTTGTGTTTGGACTGCAAGGGAATCTTTTGTCCAATAAATAGTTTTTGAAGGTCAAGCAAGCTGGTATTAAATGTACCTGAGTAAACTTGCCCAGAATCGCACCATTTTTATTTTTGTTTTGTTTTCCTCTTATCTCATTCTCTTTCTGATAGATTAAAATCTATCAGACCAGACCTTTACATGTTTGCTCACTACCTGGGCCTAAATTCCAACCCATTATAATGACTGCTGCTGTGAGAAAGTTAGAAGGCAATTTCAGCCCTGCCTACTTTAGAAGGTAATGGTGTTCCTTCCTCCTTCCTTCTTGTACAGGACCAATGACATCCTCACGGTGATGATGTGACTTGCAGGTAAATTGGATTTGAGTGAGGCAGAACTTTGCAAAGTCATCAGCCTCCAGCCTAACTAGGTCTTCCAGAGGTATATGCATATTTTGACAGTGGCCTTCTGAAGAATAACTTTAAAGGTGACCAGGAACTATGTGGTCTAGTAAAAACACTAGTGAAGGAAAGGCTATGATAGCTGGATTCTTGTCTTGGATCTGCCACAGCCATGGTCAGTAGAACATAATAAGCTCCTTGAGGTCAGGGACTGGTTCATTTTTGTCTTCTTATTCTCAGCTTCTAGTATAGCAGTTGGGAACCTGCAGCCCTGAGGCCACATGTGGCCCTCTAGGTCCTCAAGTGCAGCTTTTTGACTGAATCCAAACTTCATGAGGCCATGTGTGGCCCTTTGACTGAATCCAAACTTCATAAGGCCACATGTGGCCTTGAAGACCACAGGTTCCCCACCCCTGGTCTAGTACAATGCCTGCACACAGCAGGTACTTAATAAATGTGTATTGAATCAAATTAAATTGCCCATATTAACAACATTTAATTTCTTTTGGCTTTACTTTCTTCATCTTCAAAATGAGGGTAGTAAGGAAAAAGGGGGTATTTGATATGTGGACTAAATGCTGACATTGTATGTTTGAAATAAGATGTGTTCGTTTTATTTTTTATTTTTGACCAGTGATTTCATTCACATAGAGAGGACCTGCTGAGAAAGTTGTGACCAAGAAAGATCTGTTTCTTTTTTGTAATTTATGATATTAGAGAATTGCCAGGGGCATTGATAAATTAAATTAAATTATCCCCAGGATTACCTAGTCTGTATATGGGAGAAGCAAACTTTAACCTGGGCCTTCGGGTTTGGGAGAGTCTCTCTGTCTAATATACAATACTGCACTCTATGGTAAGAGGGGAAAAGTATCAGGGAAGGCCAGAGGTCACATCCGCTTTGTGGCTTTATGGCATCACTCCCCTTCCCACAATTTTCCCCCGATGTAGTTAGCCGTATTTTTAAATCTTCTTATGTGCTCACAACCTCCCCCATTTTTTACTTTACCTCCCCCTCCCTTTCCAAATATTAGCCATTTCTTCAGCTGTGACACTTGCATTTTCAAGCATCGCCAAAAAATTAGGAGTAGAATGATCCTTAGCTTGACCTGGGCCACATGAAGTATCCCACCCCTCTCCTTTCTTTTGTAGTAGAAAGTAACTAAATCTGCCAAAATCTTAGAGTCTTGTTTTGAATGAGATGCTACTGCTCATAATCATCCCCACTCCACTTGTACCCCAAGAATTTAGTAACCAGATTTGGAGTCTATTGAAACATAAGACCTTTGGTAAGAATTCTTGACAAAGGGAAAAGTAGCCTATATATGTATTTTTTTTCCACCACCACCCCACTAAAAAAAAAAACCTTGAGAGGGAGTAAACTAAATTGTATAAATCTGAGATATTCCTAGACTAGACCTAACTGCAGAGCTCCATCTTTCTGTGTTGCTAAGGTGAGGAGATTGGTTCCTGGTATCCTGATATGGGACTTTTTCCCCCTAGAGAAGCAGTGTTAGAGATGGGATTTTCCTAGAGCAATTATGGTGGTAGTAGTGTTAGTAATAGGTATTAGAAAAGGTAGATAGAAGAAAAGTCACAAAATAAAAGTGATTGTTACAAAAAATTCAAAGAACAAGAGTATCTCTAAAGAAGAGATTATGTGAAGATACCCCCACTCCTTCACTGCGATGGGGAGTGGGGGAGGTCCATGGGCATAGTACTTCACAAATATTTTCATACTTTTTCAATATATAGACTATTTTTACTATTTTTCCCTTTTAGTTTTTTTTTTCCTTTTTAAAATTAGTATATGTATGTATGTATAAGTACATGGAGAGAGAGACGGACAGACAGACACACTGTCAGGAAGGTGAGAAGAGAAAGATTGCTAGGGAAATTATTTTTGATGAAGTAAAAATTACATCAGTAAAATGTGTTTTGCAAAAGAAATTGACTTAAGGTATAATAGCTACTGTACTCTTTGACAAATTATGTTTTAAATAAGGATTTATGAGCTAACCAAACCCAAAGACGATTTCTAACATTCCCCCACCCCACCCCAGAAAAAATACATTCTGAGTTCCAATTTGCTAGTTTAAATCTAGGACCCTTTTGAGGTAAGATTTAGAAATTAATGGATGTTTTCTTTTCTCGCGAAATCCTCTCATTTGCTGTCTCAGTATTCCCTAATAAATTTTAAAACAGCAAGGTACGCAAGCTTATTCTCTCAGCACAACCTAGTGGAATAAAATTTCCTTTTTTGAAATGTTATTATTAGTTATTTAATTTTCCTTGATTTTATCAACAGTTTGAATACTACACTTACTTTTTTCAAATCTGAGGATATACACAGTGTTTCATAAAATATATGTTGTACCTAAGACAGTTCCATGTAAACAGCATACGCTTATTTTATTGAACTATTATTGAACTAGTTGTTCATGTAAGCCGATAAATCCACTTTAAGATAAATCCCCCAAATCAAAATTCATTGTTGTACCAGACATAATGCTAGGTACTGATCATATGAAAAGTCAGGGGGATCGGGCCTCATTTTGCATGAGATTACTGAGGGAGATCCAGTCAGTATGGGAAATTCACATTTTGATCTTAAAGAAGATTAAAATTTTATAAATTTTAAATGGCAATTAGATATGAAAACTATGTAAAATACTTTCCAAATTTTAATTCCTTATGTGAAGTAAGTGATTATTATTAGTAATTATGTTCTTAAAGCTATAAACAAGTCATGCATTTAATGAACTTAATCTTGAAAAATGGGAATCAAATTTAGTAACACGGTGTGAAGCTTGTCTGTGAGTCCATTTTATATAGTTAAAAGAATTTTCTACAGTTCATTATGTTATTTATAGTACTCTGAAACCAGTGTCAGACCTAAGAGGAACAGAATAAAAATATCAGAACATTTGAATTAAAATTTTCAAAAATTTAGTCATTTCTAAAGAAAGAGCACCACCTAGTGGGAATAGGAGTTTTCACCATCTTAACTTAAAAGAAATGCAAAGATGTAAAAAGTAAAAGGATTAATTTTCAAAATAGACATAGTACAGTCCATCTAAAACTATATGATGTAATTAAATTCATTTTTCCTTTCTTAAGTGCCTACTATGGGCTAAACCTTGGGAGTAGGGGCTACAAACCAAGTAAAGCAAAATGTAGGTAGAAAGGCAATTGCTCAGACTACATGTGTTTATTAAGTTTCTCATATGTGCCAGGCGCTGTCCTAAGCTAGGGGGAAAAAAAAGAAAGGTAAAAACAGCCCCTGGCCTCCGCGAGGTTACATTTCACTGGGGACTCAACATGCAAACAGTTATGAACAAACAAGGCACAGACAGGATAAACTGAAGTTACTCTCAGAGGGAAGGCAGTCGCATTAAGGGGTGCCAGGAAAGGCTTCTTTCAGAAAGTAGAATTTCAGCTCACACTTAGAGGAAGCCAGGAGGCAGAGATGAGGAGGAAGAGAATTCCAGACATGGAGGACAGCTAGTGAAAATGGGAAATGAAGTATCTTTTGTGAAGAATAACAGAGAACTCAATGTCATTGAATCACAGAAGAGATTAAGATGTAAGGAGAATGGAAAAGCAGGAAGGAGCCTGGTTATGAACCCAACTCACATTGAATGCAAACTGGAAGGCATTCCTGCAAAGACAAAATCTGAGGAAAAATTATAATGCATTTATCTTATTTTATTTCGTTTCTTCCACAATGAATGACTATAAAAACAAATGATCATTTTGGGGGGAAAAGGTTCCTCCTCTTCATTCTTTTTTTTTTGTTATACATTTTTAAAAACAATGCCAATCTAATAAGGAATAATAATTTTAATCACCATTTGTGAATATCCCACTGCTCATCTGCTGCGTTATGGACTGAAGGATCCATTGACCATGTCTGGTAGCATCCTTGTCAGTCTCTAACAAGTTCTGACGATGTCAGAAGAGTCTCTCCTAGAGAAAGAATTTGGGGTGCCTTCACCCAGGTACCTGGTGATAGTTATATAACTAGTTCAGAGGACCCTTATCATAAAATGCAGCTTCTCTGTCCTTAATGTAAAAGTCGATTTTCCTGGAATCGAGAAGCTTTGCAATTTACCAAAAGCAACCCACACTGCGCACCTCTTTCTGTTCAACTCTGGGCCTAATTCATTATCCATCTGTGCTGGTTTTCCCAAAGAGGTGATGGAATAGAGTTGCAGAATGAGACAGGTATTTTCAGACATAGTGAATGCGTGGACTTGTGATGCTCGGTTTTATTTTTGTAGAGAAAAAGCATGGCGCAAGAGATTAAGAACATGTCTCAAAGTCAGGAAGACCAGTTTTTGTGTCTTGCCTCTGACTATAAACTGAAGAGAAGGTGCTGACCTGCCTTGTACACTGAAATTATATTTTGTTCCTACAATGTTCATATAGGTTAGTTTAGTATAGTATTGTATAGTATTAGTCAGTATGTGTCAGGTTAGTGTCAGGTAACAAAAAATAGGAAGTAGGAACTAAGAGTTTAAGGGGGAAGGTAGAAGACACTTGGAAAAAACTTCCTCTAAAATTAATTAAGTACTCATCCAGAGACCATGTGCTGAGAAGAAAAGCCAGCTAGGCCCCAGTTAATGGCCCTTGTTCTATAAGTTGCATATAAATTCCTGACATGAACTATAAAAACCATATGCTTTTGTTCAAGTGTTTTTCAGTCGTGTCTGACTCCTCATGACCCCATTTGGGGTTTTCATTGCAAAGATAATGTAGTGGTTTGCCATTTCCTTCTCAAGCTCATTTTACAAATGAGGAAACTGAGGCCAACAGGGTTCAGGGACTTGCTGAGGGTCACACAGATAGTGTTTGAAGCCAGGATGAACTTCTAGACTTTGGGCCTGTCACTCTCTCCACTGTGCCACCTAGCTGCCTTTCAAAAGCTTGCTCTCATTTTAAAGAGGGAATTTAGTGAAGTGGGAGAAAAAAACAGAGGATTGAGAATTTATAGTGTAGTTTTAGAGTCTCGCTGGGCTGCACTTTGCCCATCTGTAAAACTTGAGGTATTTTAAAAGATATAGTTGGTTCTTGTGCTTCTTTCTCCAAGAGGACCAAAATGACAAGCCCAGGTTATCCTGACCCTGAGGCTGATTTTCTAGTAAACCATAAAATCCTTATGTTACTAAGGCGACCCAAAGGTGACCTTGATAATTTTCAGGTGACTTTAGTATGCTAATAAGTCAAACCTAAGGTAATATGATAAATCTTAGTGAAGCCCCCCCCAAAATCTCCATGAGACTCCCAAAATCCTGACCGTGGAGCACTTCTCCAACTGCTGCCTGTCCATGCTGTCTGAGTGCTCCCATCTCTGATCAGCAGTTACACAAGTGGCTCTCTGCGCCCCTTTTCCCCTACACCCACCCCCCCACCACCCCACATGTTCCTCTGTGCTTTATTAAAGTGTGATTGATGTATTGTTCCCTATACCACCAGTGTGATTCAAAGAACCAGGCTCACTCTATCTGAGCCAATCAAGCCCCCTTGTAAGGCATAAGCTGGACACCTGGGCTGGGACTGAATTCATCCTCCACTGTACCTACCATAGTGAGCATGGTTTCATGAACCCACTGTTAGAAAGCAAGGACTGACAAAGGAACCCTGTGCTCCTCCTGCTAGAGACCTCCCCTGCTGGTTGTGCTTAATAGAACACCTTAGTAGATGTCCTTTTTCTCATCAGTGAATGCCAATAAATTCCCAAGTCCAGTCCCATTCCACTTATTTGTAACAAAGGAGGCCTTTTATTTCTTATTTTGTTGTTTGTTTATTTTGGTATGGGGATGGGGTGAGAAATGATTGTCCTACCACTCCCCCCTGCCAAAAAAAAAGAAATAAAAAATTGTCAAGGGAGTATTTTTAAAAAAGGTACAGAAGAGAATGTAAGTTGAAAAGTGGATACAATGTTGATTTTTAGAATTTACTAAATTTATAAGTGGTCTGTGGTGTAGATTCAACGTTTCTGACGCAGTTTTCTTTTTTGTTCTTTGCATAGGAAAACAACCATGTTCATGGATGTTTCTCAAATTTATAATTAAAAATTAAATATAATTTAAATAAAAATAATGAACCTGTAAGGCAATATTTTGATCTATCAAATCAAGTGCTTTTTTAAAATATCAGGATAAAGCCCAACAAGTTCTGTACTTGTTTCAGTTAACTATGAAATGGTAAAGATGTTTCTGGTAGCATTGTTTTTTCATTCCATACCTGTGATTTCACGAGTGTAGGGAGGTCCCTGCTGAGAATATTGTGTCTCTACCAATTCAGATCAACAACTTCTCTGAGACGGATGGTCTTGGAAAGTTGCTTGGGGGATAGTGAGAAATTTAAGCTTCTTGCCCAGGGTCACATAGCTAGTATGTGTCAGGATAGCCTAAGCCCAGGTTATCCTGACACTGAGACTGATTTTCTGTCTGCTACTTAATATTATCCCTCGCTTAAAACAGTAATAACAGTATTAGTAACAATAGGTAACATTTATATAGTCCTTGCTATGTGCCAGTGACTATGCTAAGTACTTTACAAATATTATTTCATTTGTTCCTTACAACAACCCTGGGAGGTAGGCGCTGTTATTATTTATCAGCAGGAGAAATTGAGTCAGAGATTTAATTGACTTGCCTAGGGTTGCACAGTAAGTGTCTGAGGTCAGATTTGAACTCAAGTGTTACTGACTCCAGGTCTGGAGCTCTATCCACTGTGCCACCTAGGTGCATTTCTGCATTTCATTTATTGCTTTCATATTCATGTGGACTATTTGTGCCTGACCTGTGGTAGAGCCTTCCAAGCTCCTACTGGTCTGATCAGCCACAATCTGCACATTGTACCTTGACTCTACCATAGTGATGTCATTTTGATCCTCTTTGAGAATGGAGAACAAGAATCAACTATAGCTTTCAAAGCTCCTCATGTTTTACAGATGGGGAAAATGTGGCCCAGAAAGACTTCTCCCACTTCACTAAACTCCATCTTTAAAATGATAGTAAGTCTCTGAATGGCTGGTAGTCCGGCAGATAGAGTTCCAGGCCTGAAGTCAAGAAGACTCATGTTCTTGAATTCATATCTGCCTCTGACACTTAGTAGCTGTGCAACCCTGGGCAAGTCACTTACCCCTGTTGGCCTCCATTTCCTCATCTGTAAAATGAGCTGCAGAAGGAAATGGCAAACCCTTCCATTATGTTTGCTAAGGAAACCCCAAAACGGGCTTATGAGGAGTTGGACACAACTGAAAAACATCTGAACGCAAGCAGGTATAATGTGAGAAATTGAAGTGTAGTGTGAGCCATTGTGAGAAAGTAAGTATGAAACCCTAATTCAGGATGACAAATATAGTCAGTATGATACACTTGTCCCAGTTGATCAGATTTGCCTATAAGTGAATGTACTAGGAAAAGATGACTAGATTGTCCTTTTTTTTTTCTTTCCACTGTCACCTGCGTTTGTACAAATACTTCCTAAGACCTTTTCAATTGCTCAGTCTGGCACCCATCTGCAAATGTAGTTTACAACCCTTCAGCATCTTAGTGAGTAGTCACCTCTGTGACTTGATGTGACTGAGAACAGTTTATTACCTGGTGACCAGGCTTCTTGTTATGAATACTGCACCTACCTAGGCTAGACTTTGTCAAACAGGCTTATGATCCAAGAGCTGTAGTGCTTGATGGGACTTACTTTAAAAAAAAACAAACCAAAAAGCAAAAACCACCCCAAATCTTCCAAGAAACCACATTAACCCATCCCCAAAAGTGTCAGAGTGGAAATTTAATATAAAGGAAAATAAATACATATATTTAAACTGGATAGAAAACACTAACTTCTGAAGAAAAAAGAGATGAAATGATCCAAAGATGCAGTTGGGACCTGTTTTCATTCCTCACGGGAAAGTTGGAAGCACTTTCCTCTCCAGTCTCCTTGGTATACATACAGCTAAGCTTTTCCTTCCTCATCTTTGTGCTCTCATTAAATGAAAGCGGCCATGAGAAAAACTGGAGGCAAAATTGTAATATTCCTTGATTTGCAAGAAGATTTAGGTTAACGTTTCCATTATGTTCCATTAATGAGTTACATACTGCTAATCATTAAAGTCTTCCTTTGCCAGTGGTTATAAGGATGGCATAAATAGGTTGAGAAATAAAGATTTTATTCATTCTCGCTGCCTTTTAACTATTTGGTCTTCCAAATGATCATAGATAATCTATCTTAACTTACGTTTGGTGCAAAAAATGCCATTAATGGATGCACCAAGGAGAGAAGAGGGGGAAGGGGGCACAAATTGAAAAGGGTTGGGAAGAAGAGGAGGGTGCCCAGTTTAGAGGAATACAAACTTGAAGCTGGAACAAGGTAGTATGGGGAAAAGGTCCAGTGCTCTATCCACCAAGGCACCAAGCAATTCCAAGGGGAATTCTTGGACCTGGGGTGAGAGAACTTGGTTTCAAATCCCTACTTTGGTATTTCCTGTGTGAATGACCTTGGGCAAGCCACTTAAACACCATGGACCTTGGTTTTCTCATCTGCAAAATGGGAGTATAGGTTGGCTGCTGAAGTACATTCTACTTCTTGATCTATGATCCTCTGATCCTATGATGGCAGGTATGGAGGATTGAATATATTATCCTCTTTTACTCAATGCCTGGTATATAATAAGTGCATGATAAATACTTCCTGACTTATTCAGCTCAGTTTCTAAAGCCACTTTTATTTTTTCTCTCTTTTAATTTTTTCCCTATAAATGGCATACTCATTGAAAGGAAAAAACAATATATCATGTTACTAAATTATTCATATATATGAATATATATAACATGAACATTCTGCAGGAATCCACAACCCATTTTAGCATTTAGAAGAATAGTTTATAACCCAGATTAGTTTATTAGGTTTCTTCCCTTATATTCAGGAAGGTGTTCCCCATGTTTTTACAGTTCCTTCTTTAGCCATAAATTATATGTTCCTCCTATCGTAAGAAAAAAATTGGGTTGGGTACAAATTATTTTTTGTGTGGATAATAGGAATGAAAATATTTGAGTCACGCTGTAGGGTAGGAGTGTAAGTGGGTGAGTGTGTTTCATTTTTCTAGCTTGTGGGCTGTAGTTCAGTATACTGGCATTATTTCAAGGCTTAGGAGTACTGTTCAATTTTTTCTTTTGCATTCCTGTTATTTGACTTGTTCTTGATGTTGTGGTTGGCATTTGGGGAGTTTGATCCATAGAAACATGTTAAAGTTAAAAAAAATGTATCCATCACATACTTCTAAACCACTCATGCGGCTATTATTAACCATGTATGTCCAATTCTAGCTGTGTATTCCTGTGAGTACTGATGCTTTTGCTGGGTAGTTGAAACTAGATTCTGAGGTTATATAGATACCTTAAATTGAGGCTTTGGAGAACCTTGAGAATTCCTAAAGCAGGAAGTGCTATTTTTGTTCCCCTCTAGAGCAGGAGAGGAGAAAAGATTTCTGAAGAAATGGGTAAAGGGAAGTAAAATAAATTGGGAAGAATGTTCTGGTTTTCTCTGAAGCCCAACTAATGCTATGGAATTTTTTTAAATGAAACCTTCTTCTCTTGTCTTCAACCTGAAGTATTCATGCCCTTAAAAATGGGTACATAAACATTGAAATTTCTGGAGCATGGCTACATTCCACAAGAATACTGTGATACAAGAATTCTTTTCTTGGCAACATGAGTCACTTCAGAAATTCTTTGGGGTCCCTCCCTTGCAAGGGTTCTTAATTTGGGGTCTGTGACTTTAAAAAATAAACTGTATTTCAATATAATTGGTTTCCTTTGTAATCCTGTGTATTTTACTTTATGCATTTAAAGATGTTGTTCTGGGGTGAAGTCCATAAGTTTCACAAGACTAATTAAAAGAACATTAAAAAGGGGGTCCATGAGAGAAAGACACCCCCCATCTCTAGAGAGTGTTTAAGATGAATTCATTTGTAGGATCCTATGTCTAGATGGGCAGCTAAGTGGCAGCGGATAGAGCACCCAGCCTCAAGTCAGGAAGACCTGTGTTCAAATCTAGCCTCTGACACAAGCTGTGTAACCCTGGGCAACTCACTTAACCCTGTTGGCCTCAGTTTCCTCATATGTAAAATGAGCTAGAGAAGAAAATGGCAAACCACTCCAGTATCTCTGCCAAGAAAACTGGAGATAGGGTCACAAAGAATCAGAACCTACTATAAAGTGATTGGACAACAAAAAGACCTAGAGGTGGAAGGAATCTATGAGGACATCTTGCCTAGCACCCTCTTTCTTACAGGTGAGAAAACTGAGGCCCAGGAAGGTTAAATGCCTTGTCTAAGGTCACACAAGTAGTAAGCATCAGAGCAGGCATTTGAATCTAGGTCTTCTGACTTCAGAACCTGTACCATAGCTACTATACCAAGCTGTATCAGCATTTTCAGATGCTTGGTTTACATGCAAATTTCCAAAAGCACACCCTTTGAAAAGTGGATATATCTTTACACCAGCTTCCCCCAAGTTTTAGGAGAGGAATCAGTGAAGTTGGAAAGAAACTATGAACATTAACAAATGAATGTTATAGCCATCTGTGATATGTTGTTTTTCTTTTTCTTTTTTTGTATTATTTATTTATTTGACATTTTTAGTTTTCAGCATTGATTTTCACAAGAGTTTGAATTACAAATTTTCTCCCCATTTCTACCCTCCCCCCCCACTCCAAGATGGCATAAGTTCTGGTTGCCCCATCCCACAGTCAGCCCTCTCTTCTGTTACCCCACTCTCCTCCATTGCCTTTTCCCTTACTTTCTTGTAGGGCAAGATAGATTTCTATGCCCCATTGCCTGTGTATCTTATTTTCTAGTTGCATGCAAAAGCTTTTTTTGAACATCTGCTTTTAAAACTTTGAGTTCCAAATTCTCTCCCCTCTTCCCTCCCCACCCACCCTCCCTAAGAAGGCAAGGAATTCCACATAGGCCACATGAGTATCACAATACTCATGTTGTGAAAGATTAACTATGTTTTGCTCCTTCCTAACCTATCCCCCTTTATTGAGTTTTCTCCCTTGACCCTGTCCCTTTTCGAAGAGTTTGTTTTTGATTACCTCCTCCCCCTGTCTGCCATCCTTCTATTATCCCCCCTTTTTTAACTTCTTCCTCCTTCTTTCCTGTGGGGTAAGATATCCAATTGAGTGTGAATGCTATTCCCTCCTCAGGTCAAATATGATAAGAGCAAGATTTACTCATTCCTCTTCACTTGCCCCCTCTTCCCTTCCTACAGAACTGCTTTTTCTTGACATTTTTATGCGAGATAATTTACCCTATTCTATCTCTCCCTTTCTCCTTCTCTCAATATATTCCTCTCTCATCCCTTAATTTGATTTTATTTTTTTTGGATACCATCCCTTCATTTTCAACTCACCCTGTGCCCTCTGTCTCTCTATATATGTATATTCCCTTCAGCTACCCTAATACTGAGGTCTCATGTATTATACACATCATCTTTCCCTGTAGGAGTGTAAACAAAACAGTTCAACTTTAGTAAGTTCCTTATGATTTCTCTTTCTTGTTTACCTTTTCATGCTTCTCTTGATTCTTGTGTTTGAAAGTCAAATTTTCTATTCAGCTGTGGTCTTTTCACTGAGCAAGCTTGAAAGTCCTCTATTTTATTGAAAGTCCTCTATTTTATTGAAAATCCATATTTTGCCTTGGAACATGATACTCAGTTTTGCTGGGTAGGTGATTCTTGGTTTTAATCCTAGCTCCATTGACCTCTGGAATATCATATTCCAAGCCCTTTGATCCCTTAATGTAGAAGCTGCTAGATCTTGTGTTTTTCTGATTGTGTTTCCACAATACTCAAATTGTTTCTTTCTGGCTGCTTGCAGTATTTTCTCTTTGATCTGGGAGCTCTGGAATTTGGTGACAATATTCCTTGGAGTATTATTTTTGGGATCTTTTTCAGGAGGCGATTGGTGGCTTCTTTCAATTGCTATTTTACCCTCTGGCTCTAGAATCTCAGGGCAGTTCTCCTTGATAATTTCTTGAAAGATGATATCTGGGCTCTTTTTTTGATCATGGCTTTCAGGTAGTCCAATAATTATTAAATTATCTCTCCTGGATCTATTTTCCAAGTCAGTGGTGATTCCAGTGAGATACTTCATATTGTCTTCCATTTTTTCATTCCTTTGGTTCTGTTTTGTAATATCGTGATTTCTCATAAAGTCATTAGCTTCTACTTGCTCCAGTCTAATTTTTAAGGTAGTATTTTCTTCAGTGGTCTTTTGGACCTCCTTTTCCATTTGGCTAATTCTGCCTTTCAAGGCATTCTTCTCCTCGTTGGCTTTTTGGAGTTCTTTTGCCCTTTGAGTTAGTCTATTCTTAAGGTATTATTTTTTTCAGTATTTTGTGGGGTCTCCTTTAACAAGTCATTGATGTGTTTTTCATGGTTTTCTTGCCTCACTCTCATTTCTCTTCCCAATTTTTCTTCTACTTCTCTAACTTTCTTTTCCAAATCCTTTTTGAGCTCTTCCATGGCCTGAGAACAGTTCATGTTTTTCTTGGAGGCTTTTGATGTGGGCTCTTTGACTTTGTTGACTTCTTCTGTCTGTATGTTTTGGTCTTCTTTGTCACCAAAGAAAGATTCCAAAGTCTGAATCTGAATCTGAGTCTGTTTTTGCTGCCTGGTCATGTTCCCAGCCAACTTACTTGACCCTTGAGTTTTTATTGGGGATGACTGCTTGTAGAGTAGAGAGTACTTTGTCCCAAGCTTGAGGGACTGCGCTGTTGTTTTCAGAGCTATTTCTATACAGCAAGCTCTGCCACACCAGTGCTCTTCCTCCCCCAAGAACCGCCAACCTGGACCTGACTCAAATGTAAGCTGGCTCTGCACTCCTGCTCTGATTTGCCACTTAATTCCTTCCACCAGGTGGGCCTGAGGCCATACGCAACTGCATCTGTAGTTCTGTAGCTGCATCACCTTCACTGTCCCTGGGGTGGTGGGTGAACCGCAAACTCCTTTCACTCTGTCCCAGCAGCTTTTCCCACTAACCTTCTCTGTCGTTTTTGGTGTTTGTGAGTTGAGAAGTCTAGTAACTGCCACAGCTCACTGATTCAGGGTGCTAGGGCCTTTTCCACTAGGCTCCTGGTTTGGTTGGTCTGTGCAACCCACACTGGACTCTGCTCCACTCCACTTCCAGGTCTGTGTGATAGACCTTACCCCACGACCATCCAGGATGTCCTGGGCTGGAGCCCTGCTTCCCTCTGCTATTTTGTGGGTTCTGCAGTTCAACAATTTGTTCAAAGCCATTTTTATAGGTTTTTGGAGGGAGCTTGGGGGGGGGGAGCTCACAGAAGTCCCTGCTTTTCAGCCCCCTGATATGTTTTTTCTTAAACTCCAGGTTGTATATGTATATATTTCATATTTGTGGATGGAGCTGCATGCAATCTGCTCTCCTTATGTATCAGGGATTCTGTATCATGTGACTTTGATGAAAGAATTCAATTACATTTAAAATACATTTGTTAAATGCATAAATAAAAGGTATTATATTACTTTCTTGGGATATAATCAACTTTTTTTTTATTGGAGAAGCAGCTTTGTTAATATCTTTCTTTAGACTAAAACATGAAATAGGTGTTCCCAGAGGCTTAACATAACACAATAGTGTAATATTGTTGATTTTGTTTCGATTTTTGTCATCCCTGTTTGAATCTTTGTAGATTTGGCAAGGTTGGTTTTGTTTGTTCAGGACCCTTACCTCCATAGATAAAAAGCTCTCACATGTTAGGAAACTGTCTATGCCAATGCTTAGCACTTGTTCTTCAGAGAGTTGTGTTAGGGCTCGCTGAGAAGTGGCTTGTCGAAGGCCATACAGCCAGTAAGCCTCCAAGGTCTTCCTGACTCTGAGGCCCTTTCTCTGTCAACTCAGACATACTTACTTCTTCCTGGGAAGTTTAGACTCTTAAAAACATGTCTTGGAACTATTCCTGCTAGTTTTAAGTAGGGTGAATAAAAAGACTGGTTCTGTTTCAGCTCCTGTGTAAATGAGTGATAAAATTTTATATTTTGGGCCCTTTGAGCTCTTTCAAATGAAAAATCAATGACATTTAAAGTAAGGTTTCTGCTCATCCCTCTTAGAATCATGTCAATTCGTTGAAGAAATTCACGGGCCATCAATGTAAATTTGCCTGGATAATGTGCCTCTCACATTTCTGATTCTGTAGTGATTAAACTGTAGCCACCTATGTGTCATGCTATTCATAATTTTTTTAAATGACACATGATTTACTTTGTTATTAGAGAACTAGATATTGGCTACCTTGATAACTAAGCTCATATATCCACTTATCTAATCCCTCAAAAGAAGTACCCACTCTTATAAATTGTTAGATAAGAGAGTAAATTCTGATTTAATCCCTTCTAGGATTTTATATTCGTTCCATTTCAAAACAAGTGTATTAGGAAGCACTGAGGTTATGGGCACTGAAAACCGACATTTTAAGAAGAGAGTTAGCTGAAGACATTGTGTAAAGGTTTGTTTGTTTTTCCCCAAGAAAATAAAATGTGTGGAAAATTGCATATAGCATCAGCTTTCTTTACAATAAGTGGTTTGGTTGTGATTTTTTTCTTTTTTTCATCTTTTTATTTAAAAATATTTTAAGATATTTTAAATTATTTAAAATATTTAAATAATTTAAAATACTTTAAGAGATGCCTCTTTGGCAAAGGAGAGAAGAAGTATAGAGGGGGATAACTAAGTGATGTAAAAATTTTAAAAATTTATGTGTGTGTGTATGTATATATATATATATATATATATATATATATTTATATGTGTGTGTGTGTCCGTATATATAAATGTATATGCACGTATATAAATATATAGACATCTTTTTCCCACCTTTTAATTCTTTTATTTTTTTAGATTAATTATTTTTAGTTTTCAATATTCATTTCCACAAGATTTTGAGTTACAAATTTTCTCCCCTTCTCTCCTCTCCCCCCATCCCGAGATGGAATGCATTCTGATTAGCCCTTTCCCCAGTCTGCCTTCCCTTCTATCACTCCCCCCATCCCCTTCACCCTTACTTTCTTGTAGGGCAAGATAGATTTCTACACCCTATTGACTGTATATCTTATTTCCCAGTTGCATGTAAAAACAATTTTTAACATTTATTTTTAAAACTTTGAGTTCCAAATTCTCTCCCTTCTTCCCTCCCCACCCATCCTCATTGAGAAGGCAAGCAATTCAATATAAGTTATACATGTTTCATTATGCAAAACACTTCCCAAATAGTCATGTTGTGAAGCACTAACTATATTTCCCTCCATCATATCCCACCGCCCATTTATTCTATTTTCTCCTTTGACCCTGTCCCTTAAATACACATCTTTTTAACAAGAACAAAATCAAGCATACCATGTTGACTCAGACTGACATTTTACATGTTAAGTATTCAATCTGCCTATACCA
Source organism: Trichosurus vulpecula (assembly GCF_011100635.1). Taxonomy (NCBI): domain Eukaryota; kingdom Metazoa; phylum Chordata; class Mammalia; order Diprotodontia; family Phalangeridae; genus Trichosurus; species Trichosurus vulpecula. The sequence goes on from NC_050577.1 coordinate 235,007,004, forward strand.
ATGCTGCTAAGAGAAATTTGGGGGGAGATCATGGTTGCTACTGAAAAGAACACCTCAAATGGTTTTGCATGGACCTTCGAATGTCCCCATCTTCATTTAATAAATGAATACATATCTGTTGGCCATGAATTTATCTGATTTCCTTTTGAACTTGTTTGCATTTGTGTTGTCTGTTGCCTCCTGGGATATTATTTCATAAGTATATTACTTAATGAAAAAAGTTTCCAGACCTACATGTGTAATCACCTAGCACTGTGACCTAAGGGAAATCACAATTCATCTGTACCTCATATTCCTCATCTGATAAACCTATACTATTCCTCTCAGAAACTTGCTGTGATGATCAAATTAGTTTTAAGTCTCTGCTGTACTGCTCTTGTAGCAAATAAGTGTTATGTTGAGAAAGCAAAAAGATAGAACCAAGCTGGATGGGAGGTTGGATGCAATGGTATCTAAGAACTTCACTAAATCCTCCTCTTCACAATGAAAAATCTGCATTTTTAAAATGTTTTTTATCCCTAAATTGTGTCCAAACCATTAAAATGACAAAATTTTGTTTGCTGATATATGGAGCCCATTAAGATGATAATTGGATTTCTTTTAAATTATAAGTGGTGTAACAAAAGTCCATAGAAGACCTTAGGAAGAATTGGGAAGGTTGATAGCATTCTTTTCAAATCATGAATAGATGAATCACTTATCAATAAAACAGTAATATATGGAGAAAATACTTTATTTGTGTTTTATCATGAATAATTTACATCTCAATTTGTTCTGTATATATTCCTACATCAAATTATTCTGGTCTTGCCGTGCATATAATGAAGTTGGTGTGTGATTTGGATGCATGGCTGAATAGTGGTACCATTGACAGAAGTACTGAAGCCAAAAGGAGCAACTGAGATAGGGCAGAAAATACAAGTTGAGGACAGGTTCAATTCAACGTGCTGTTGCCATGCCTAGGTGGAGTTCTATTTGCTGGTGTGCTACTCTGAAGGTCAGGGCTAGGGATGGACATTTGGAAATGATGTGTATAGTGTTGGTAATTGAACCCATGTGAGTAAATGGCATTTCCAAGAGGAATAGGGCATCGAGGGAAGGTGTGATCCAATAAAAAAGAACCACAGCGAACCCCCCTGTGTGGGGCTAAGAAGAGGAAGTGCTCGCAAAGCAGAAAGTGAAAGAAGCATAATCAAAGATAATTGGGAGTGACTTAGTGTCCCTTAGGAGAGAGTAGTTGACACCAACAAATGTTACAGGGGAGGCTGAGGACTGACAAAAAGGTCATTGCCTTCTGTCATTGAGGAAATCACCGAATTTTTCACTAATGACCTTTGAAAGAATAATTTTGGTAAAAGAGTGGGAAATAGGCCAGAGTGTGAGGGGGTGGTGAGCATGTGCCGGTCTTGGGGGATACAATCTTCTCAAGGAGTTTGGCAGTAATGGTATAAAAAGCAAAGGACATCAATCAAAAACTCACTATTGCAATGAGAGGGAGGAAAGAATTGAGAAAAGTTTTAACTGGATTAGAAGGGTTTAGAAATTTGCTTCATGATTGTACATGTATAACCTGTATTGGATGGCTTGCTATCTTGGGGAGGGCAGAGGGAAGGATGGGAGAAAAAATTGAAAATTAAATCTTATTAAAAATGAATGTTGAAAACTATCTTTACATATAATTGAAATACTATTTAGTAAGAAGTGTTTTGCTTGTTTGTATTTTTTTTGTTTTATGTAATTTTTTGTTTGCTTAGAAATGGAGAGAAGAGACTGAGACAGAAAGAAGTCAGAGAAAAGAGAATGATTAAGAAGAAAAGGGCATTTACCTGAGCAGGGAAGGCCGCAAGGAGCAGAATCAAGTCAATCAAGCAGTCACTCTGTAAACATTGAAAGTTTAGCTTTGATGAGGGACTTGACCCTTTTGCTACTATTGTTCTAAAATTCCTGTCTGTCCTATGTTGCCAGTGGTCTTTTCTAGATTTCCTTCCTCCCTCCTTCCCTTCCCTTTCCTTCCCCTTCTATTTCCCCCTCCCCTTCCCTTTCCCTCCCTCCCTTCCTTTTTCTTCCTTCCTTCTGTCTTCCCTCCCTCCTTTCTTCCTTCTTTCCTTCTAAATTGTCTTCCAAAAGCACTGGCCTAACTTCCTGGTTCAACTTTGTTCGGTGGCTCACTATTACTAGCTCTAGAACAAAAAAAAATCTTCAGTTTGGCATTTAAAGCCCTTCACAGTCTGATTTCAGCCTACCTTTTGGTATTTATGTTCCATTTCTCCCCTTTGTGAACTATCTATTCTGGCCCTGTTGGTTTACTTGTGATCTCTCAACTTGGCCTTCCAGCTCTTACTTCTACACCTTTGCATAAGCTGCCCCCATGGGCCTGGGATTTATTTACTCCCCCCTTTCCTGTTAGAATCCTCAGCTTAGCTCAGATATCACTTTTGGAGGGAATCTCTTCCTGACCTATAATAGTGGTTTCTTTCTCCTCAAGTTATCATGTGTTTATGTTTTGGTTTACATGTTGTAAACCCCAGTAGAATAGTAGCTTCTCAAGGGCAGGGACTTAAATCATTTTGGCTTTATATCCTCATTCCTGCCAGGCAGCACAGAGGAGTGAATAGGGAAATAGCCAAGTCAGGTTGACCTGGGTTCAAGTCCCAAATCTGACCCATCCTGGCTCTCTGACCCTGGTTAAGGCACTGTACTTTCCAGTTCTCTAGGCAATCCACTAAAGCAGTACTTTTCAGAAGGTACTTAACAGCATTAATAGAGGGAATTTCTTCACCGAGGATCTCCATATACTAGTAATATCTCTACTCCAGGTCCAATTCCCAGTTTCTGTCCCTAGCACCTAGCATAGTGGTCAGTACCTAGGTACCTAAAAGAAATGGTTTATCAAACTCATCCAATTTTTTGTCTTCATCCTGAGTGACTATCAATTCTATTTCATACTTCATTGAGTTGGAATTAATTTAATAGATGGAATTTATCAAGACCTTTAAGGCAGAGGAGAGAAGGAATTAGCATTTAGAGAGCACCACCTATGTGCCAGGCACTGTGCTAAACATTTTAAAGATACTACCTCATTTGTTCCTTACTAAAACCCTGGAAGTCAGCTGCTATTATCATCCCCATTTTAGAGTTGAGGAAACTGAGGCAAACAGAGGTTAATTGACTTGCCCAAGATCCCACAGCAAGTATCTGAGGCTGAATTTGAACTCAGGGCTCCTAATTCCATGCATACTTCTCTATTCACTGTGCCACCAGCTACAATAATTACAACAACAATATTAATGCAATATTATATCCCACTTCATAGAGTTGCAAGATCTTAAGCCCTTTGGAAATCCATAAAGTGATAGGTAAATGGGAAGTGTGAGGTCTCATGATTTTTGTGAGTGATTCTTCTTATGTTTAGTTGTGGTAGCCCTTCTTGTTTCTTAGTAGAGTCCTTCTGAAATCCTTTCTTATCATGGAGTCAGGAGTCAAACTGTGTTTTCATGAACCTCTTTGTTCTTTGATTTCCGTTATAAACACAAGAAGATTTTCTGTGGGAGGCAAAGAGGAAGATTGGTTTTAAAATGATGCAGCTATATATAATCTAGTTAGCATATGCTATTCATTGTGCATTGCAGACTATTCAATATTTAAGCAATGTAATATGACATTTTAAAATATTTTTAGAAACTTTTATGAAACTTTTTGGGGGCTAGCAGTACCATCGCACATGGCCACTAGAGGGCAATACATGAAAATGATTAGAAATAAAAGGCAGCCTCAAACTGAACATTTGGACTTGGGTAGTTTGACTGTGATACGTGTGTGTCTGTAGGTATATATGTATGTGTTTGTATACACCCATACGTGCATGTATGTCTATGTATGTGTGTATATATATATATGTGTGTGTGTGTGCATACACACATGTGTGTATACATATCTACATACAGATATATTCCTATCCAACTTAAATCATGAATCTAGCTATATTTTCAGAATGTAAAAGTTCATTCTTCCATTCTTTTGATAGTAACTAATTCAGCTCATACAGATAAAGGGAAAAGCCTCAAAAGTGATTTATCATGACAAAGTAATTGTCAATTAAACCTGTTAGCTAAGCAGGCCAAGTTTTTGTTTCATTTTCTTTGTTTATGCAGCAGACACATAAACACAAGTATCCTTGTTTCTTTATTTTTCCATAACTCAGCTCTTGTCCTTACACTCTTGTGTTAATTCAAGTACTCATTGTACCATTGTTTAGGGAGATTAATGATAATAAGTTATTAGTCCTTTTATCTAAGGAAATGAGACATTTTCCACCCATCAGGATGACTAGCTTCCTCCTTGTGTTTTTCATGGGATTTTGCTTGTCTTACCTCACCACCATTGCTGAGGGTGATAGCAGAATCCTATGTAACATAATCAAGATTTCTCATTCACTGAACTCCTTTTCTTGAAAAGTGAAACCAATCCAGGTAAAACATGGCTTGTTTGTCTCAATAGTATGAGAATCTAAATAGAATAGAGTCAGAGGGCCCATACTGAGCCAAGAAGTGAGGGAATGAAGCAGTGACTGTGTCATAGGGCAGTTTAGTTTATTTGGGCATTTGCAACTGTTACTTCTAACAATTCTCACATCTCCTCTTTTGCCTCACCCTCCACCCCTCCAACAAACAAAAAAATAACAACCCCCCCCCCAAAAAAAAACGACAAGCACAAACCAATGCACAAAAACCCAGTGTAGGTTAATTACTGTTTCCGGGGAGCTATTGATGAGACAGAGATCTACAGAGATGTCTTTGTGGAGACACGTGCCCTTTGATGGCAGCACCTTAATTCATACCAATAATGAAATGTTCAAGACCCAATTCCGTTTTTTTTTCTTTTTTGTTAACACTCTTATTTGTGCTACTCTACCCAGCTAACCAGAAGTACTGCATGATGAGTCAAACTCCTCATGAGAGAGCGTTTCTATTTATACACCAGCTTATTTCTAAACTCGAGATGTACTAAAACTGCTTGATCCTACTATGCTTGATCCTACGACTTAGGTTTTATGAGGTATTTTTGCCCATTCAAATACCTGCAAAAATTGAGAATTGTGTTACTTGATGTATGCTAAAAAAAAAAACCCTCCCTCCCTCCCTCTCTCTCTCTCTCTCTCTCTCTCTCTCTCTCTCTCTCTCTCTGTCTCTGTCTCATCTTTCTAACCATCTCTCTGGATCAGAGTGCTACATGGCCATATCTAGAAATGACTTCAAAATTGTTTTCATTTCTGCCATATTGTAGATGTAATACTGTGCAAGTCACATCCCCTCTCTAGGTTTCAGTGTGCTTTTCACAAATTAATAATTGGATTGCTTAATTCATAGAGTTTTAATAAAATCAGTTCTGATAAATACAAAATGTTTTGAAAACCATAAAGTTCACCATAAATGATAATGAAAATGACATCTTTTTGCTACGTCAGTGATTAGACCAACTTAGATGAAATCGGCAAGGGCACATTTCTACAAACTCATGGTAACAGAATTCCTTTTGGAAGACAATGTTGTATAAATGGACTATGACACTATGAATTCCAACATCCCATCACCTCTCGAATTTTCTTGATGCTTCCTCATACCGATTTAAGAGGTGATTTGTTGAAGTGAAAAGACTTTCAAACTTGGGAGTCAGGAGACACCAACATGGAATCCCATCTCTGGGCTGCTTAGCTGAGCCCTAATTTCAGCATCTTTAAAATAGATATAAGACTTGTACTTTTACACAAGGGTTTTTTTTTTTTTTGAGGTTTTGATGAGATGATGTGTGTTGTGATTTGCAAACCTTTAAGAGTTATGTAAATGCAACATGCTGTTTTGGAAGATTTCCTATATCCTTTCTTTTTTTTTCCCAGCTAGTTAATAAGACCCTTGAGGGCGAGTGACATATGTTTGCTTCTTTCGAATCCTGCCATTATGCTTAGCATGATGCTAGCGACACAGTGAATACTTAATCAGTGTTTAATATCTTTTCCAATAGTTTAAAATCTTCTATAGAAAGCATTTATAAGTGGTTTCTTGAACTATTCTCTGTTCCTTATAAATATCAGTTTAAATGGTCTAGAGATATTGCATAACATATGGAAATACAGAGTTAAATTTAATAATTAAATTTGATTGACCTACTATTGCAGAATGACTCACATAATACTTATGCTGTTATATATAGAAGTAGTCTCCTCTTGCCTTATTCCTTTACTGGTCCCCATGACCATGTTCTCTCTCTCTTATCTTTCTTTTTCTCCCCTCCCTCCTCCTTTCTCTGTTTCTGTTCTTTCTCCCTCTTTTATTTTCCCCTGTTCCCTCTCCAGTCTCCTTCCTCATCTCTTACTCTCTCCCTACCCTTCATCCCTTTATCTTTCCTTTTCCCTTCCTTCTCTTTCTTTCTTCCCTCTCCCTCTCCCTCCCCCCTGTCCACTTTGCCCCTTTTTCTTTCTCCCTCTCTCCCTCTCTTTTCATTTTCCCCATTCTCCCTTTACTTCCTCTCTCCTCCCCTCCATTCTAGAGAAGGAGCTAGGTGATAAGATGGATAGAGCACTGGTCCTAGAGTCAGGAAGACCTGAGTTCAAATGTGACCTCATCTGGACTTACCAGATATGTAGCCTTGGGCAAATCACTTAACCTTTGTTGTCCACAGTTTCTTCAAATAAAAAAATGAAGATAATAGCATTACCTCCAGCACAGGGTTGATGTGAGAATCAGATAAGATAACTGGATAGCACTTAGCACCATGCCTGAGGTGTGGTAGGCTATGTACAAATGCTTATTCTCTTCTCTTCCCCTTCTTCATTCCTTTCCCTTCTCCCTCCCTCTCTTTTTTCCTTTCTTTCTCTCTTCTCCATCCTTCTCTCCTTTTCTCATACCCAGTACCAAATTTACTATCTGTTTTTTCTTACATAGAACCATAGTAGAACAATAATATCTGTAACTATGAGAAGTTGCAATGAGAATACTTACACTTTTAGGCTTTTGTCTTTGTCCATGTGACAGGATAACTTTGAAAGCCTCTGCTGTACTGTGTCTAAAACAAAGATACAATGACTGCTGCCCCCATATTGTAATTTAGGTAAAGAAAATATAAATGACCTTAAATAGCATATAAGATTTTACTTTTTCCATCCCCAGCACCATAATGGAAAAAAAACCAGTAACAAGAGCACAAGGCCGCCATAGAGGTGGTCCAAAGACCACTAGTTCACCCAGAGGAGCTGTGAGGAAAATTCTGGACTTGTTCTGAAATCCCTGACTCACTAGGATGCTACGGAATCCTGCGGCAAAGTTTACAATTTATAGCCTGGTGGAGGAATGCCAGTAATCTCTGGTTAGGTGTGTAAGTGGGAGTGAGATTTCTTCCTGTTTCACCTGAGATGGTGTAGTCATCTATCCAGTGGAACTAGGCCATGCTGCACACTGGGCACAGGGTAAGCTGAGGGGGCCTGGAAGTGAAGATTTTGTCTGAGCTGCTGCCTCATGAACTAGATTTCTATCCTTCAAGAAGTCGTAGAAAGGCAAGAGTAAGAACAGCTGTTTGTACCCAAATGTGGTCATGATGCTTGGAAAACTTAGAAGAAATTAAACCTGTTGGGATGGTTCCCCGGGGTCTGTTTGTACCTGAGGGAGGACATCTCTGAGTGCAGCCGCCTGGCAGGTAGATCCTTCCCCGCCTTGGCTATGTTCCTGTCTTGTTTATGGTAACTGTTACTAAAAATGAATTAATGTTATCCACTCACCTCACCAATTTGTGCTCAGAGAGACAAGGGAGTGACCAATTCTCAAGCGAGGGTTAAAGTAGGTAGTAGTTAGGTGTTGTAGTGGGTAAAACCCTGGACTTGGAGTAAGGAAGACATGATTTCAAATTCTGCTTTAGACACTTAGTAGCCATGTGACCTTGGGCCAGCATCTTGACCTCTCTAAACCCAGTTTCCACATCTGTAAAATGGGTTATTGTGAAAAATTAAATGAGATAAAATCTGTAAAGTGCTTTGCAAATAGCAAAATATGATATAAACTCTAATTATTATTAATATCATCATCATCATCATCATCTCATTGTTTGGCCCACTGCCCTGAGAAGCGGAAGTAGGCCATCTATCCCTAACCAATTTGCTCTAATATCATGAGTTTTACTCCAGCTAAAGAAAAAATTCCATTTGATAATTTAGAATTCAACAAAGATAAATAAGAAATTATGACAGTTTTTGAATCCCTAATGATCTAGAAATGTGTTACTAGCTTCTCTTTTAGAGAAACACAAAAGTGAGTTCAATAGCCTTTCTCATTGTAAATGTGTAGTATCATAGGCCTGTTAACAGGGCCATAGATTTGTTGGTTGAGATGTTCTATAACTTGGTGGATTATATATATGACTGTGCCAATGAACATCCAATTTATATGTGTGTTACTCAGCATAATGCATGTGTATGGATAGGTAGATCTAGATCACACCACTATAATATGCTTGATGTTTGTATGTGGACTTGGTGTTCATTGCTTTGAACATCACTTCCGAAGTATTTTAAATAAAGCTGTTTGAAATGCCTGAGATGGCCACTTAAAAATAATAACTTTGCATATCGTGAGATATTTTTCAGGATTCTAGGTCCACTTTCCTGAACATTTGCTGCTGTACATTCCGAGTTGTAAAAAATACACTCCAAGTCTGTATTGTGGTCTCATCTCAGTTTAAGAAAATCAATTGGCCCGTTGTACATAGGATGAATTGGAAAGGTGAGAGACATAAAAGAGAGCAATTTGGAGGCTATAGCAATAACCTGATGAGTAGTGATGAGGGCTTGGAGTGGGTTGGTGTCCATTTAAGGAGAGAGAAGGGAATAGATTCCAGAGATGTTGTAGAGATAGAAACAACAAAATTTGATAAGTGAGAGGCTGAGATCAGGAGAATGGAAGGTCAAAGAGAATGATAATTTTGTGAACTTTGGTGAGTGGAAAAATGGTGGTACACTCAACACAAAAAAGAGAAATTTGAAAGAGGGGTGGGTTTGGGGGAAAAGATAATGAGTTCTGTTTTGTATTTTGTTTTTTCCAATCACATGTGAAGACAATTTTTAGCATCTGTTTTAAAAAATTGAATTCCAAATTTTCTCCCTCACTCTCCTCCCCCCTCCCTAAAACAGCAAGCAATTTGATATAGGCTATATATTTGTGCAATCATGTAAAACATATTTCCATATTAATCATGTTGTGAGAGAAAAAACAGACCAAAAAGGGGAAAAAAACCCTGAAAAAAATACAGTGAAAATAGTGTGCTTTGGGGCAGTTAGGTGACAAAGTTCAAATTCAGCCTCAGACACTTGACACACTTACTAGCTGTGTGGACTTGGGCAAGTCACTCAACCCCAATTGCCCTTCCTTCCCCCTTGCCAAAAAAAAAGAAAATAGTGTGCTTAGATCTGCATTCAGACTCTGTTGGTTCTTTCTGTGGATGTGGATAGCATTTTCCATCATGAGTTTTTTGGAATTATCTTAGATCATTGCATTGCTGAGAAGAGCTAAGTTATTCATAGTTCATTATCACACAGTGTTGCTGTCACTGCGTACAATGTTCTGCTGGTCCTGCTTACTTCACTTTGCATCAGTTCATGTAGGTCTTTCCAGGTTTTTTTCTGAAATCTGCCTGCTCAGCATTTCTTATAGTATAGTAGTTTTCCATTACATTCATATATCACAGCTTATTCAGCCATTCCCCAATTGATGGGCATCTCCTTGATTTCCAATTCTTTGCCACCACAAAAAGAGCTGCTATAAATATTTTTGCCCATTTCTATAGGTCCTTTTCCCTTTTTTATAATCTCTTTGGGACACAGACCTAGTAGTATTATTGCTAGATCAGAGGGTATGCACAAGTTTGATTGCCCTTTTAGCATAGTTCCAAATTAAAAGAGTGATTTTCCGTGAAAGCATGATATAGTTATCAAATTGGCAGTGAAGGGAATGTGCTAAGAGTTGCTTCTGAACTAGGCTGTTTTCCTTGTAATCCTTAGTCTAAGTCCTCACACCTGCTTTGGCAGAAAGCAAACTTGCTAACACCTCTTGACTCAAAATAGGATGTGCACTCCAAGTACTTATACCTTCAGGTAAGAAGTAATACTCTCCTACAAAATAAAACAAAATCTCTTCATATGACAATTTCTTCAGTATAAATCCTGTACTTATAGCAATTTTGACTACCATTTAACTAAATGGAATTTCTATATTGCACTCATAGCTACAGATGCCTAATATTCTCTGCAATAGATCAAAGAATAGGTAGGTTCAGGCAGTCACTGCCAGTTTAAAGATGAATGAAGTGACTTGGATATGATTGTTGGATAATAGAAAAGAATGATTCTAGGAATGTTCATTATGATACTAAAATAGAATAATAGTAATTAGGAGCTAGCGATTGGAACTATAATTTGATTGGCACCTCATTTGTAAGTTACAATCTTAAGAATAGTTAGAGGTTAAATGACTTGCCCAGGGTCACATAGACATTATGTTGACAAAAGAGTATGTAATCCCTACCTACTAATCACATTTGGAATTATTCATACTTTTGGGCTCATTTGGAATGTGAAGTTCTTTCACAATACACACATACACTCAGGCAATGCCATTTCAAGAGACACAACTAGAAATACTACTTCTAGAGTTGAACATCTTCACTTCTCATCTGTATACCCTTAATTTTGACCCTTGATGTTAGACTTTTTTGTTTGTTTAAAACACTTTTTCAAGAAGAAATGTGGGTTACAATTGACTTCTCCTTTCCAAATATCTTTCATAATATTTTTAGGAGAAGGCAATAAGGAATTCTTAAGCATCTACCATGTACCATGCTCTGTGCTACGCACTTTACAGATATCCTATTTATTTTTCACAGCAACACCATGAAGGAAGTGCTATTATTATCTCCCATTTTACATTAAGAACGTGAGGGTGGATTTGAACTTGGTCTTCCTGACTCTATCCCCAGCATTCTATCCACTGCACCACATAGCTGCCTCTTTAGCAAGTTGATAATAACATGTAAAGCAGGGAGAAGCCACAGAATCTCATTTAAAAAAAAAAGCATTCAGGAGTCATCTAATTCAATCCATACCAAGAAGGAATATTCACAACCTAAAAATGGCCTTCTGTTTGAAGAATTTTAGGAGACACTATTACTTCCTAAGATTGCCCAGGCCACTTTGAGACAGCTCTAATTGTTGTGTTTTTTTTTTTCTTTTTTGTTTGTCTCTGCTATCACACCTAAATCTGCCTCTTTTCATCTTCTGAAGCTCATTGTTCCTGGTTCTTCACTTTGGAAGCAGAAAGATGAATCATAATTCTTCTTCCACTTGACTGCCCTCCATATGTTTGAATACAGCTGCCTTATTCTCCCAATGGCCTTCTCTTCTCTGGGCTAAGCACCCTCAGTTCTTTCAGCCTTTTCTTGTCTTTTTCTTGATGTCCTACAGTTCATCAGTGCTCTTCTTGACTTTGGTGCCCAGATCTGAACATGACAGTCCAAATGTTATCTGATGAGTAGAGAATAGTGGTGTTATCAACTCCTTATTTTTTTTGGAAGCTGTGTTTCTTTAATCCAATCGAAGAAAGATTGCATTAGTTTTTTGGGAAGATATATTGTATGTATAATTTATAAGGAGTTGGAGCTTAGACTCTCCCCCCACTTTCCCCAGAAACAAAGCTTCCTAACCATGGCTTCCCTACCATGATTTTAGGAAGTTGATTTTTTTCTAACATGTAAAGTTTTGCATTTATCACTACTGAATTTCATCTTGTTAGATTTTGCCCACTGCTAACCTTTCAAAGTCTGTGCAGCTCCTAACAACTATCTCCTTAAAGACTTTCTCCAAGACGCATTCTGAATCTAAAATTGTAGAAGTCAGCAAGTTGGGTAAAGCTCCCTTGAAAGCATTACTTGAACTGCTTTTGAAATGGCTATATTTTGAAATACACCTAGACCATTTTTTTCTTAATAGATGGAAAGACCTATCTAACATGCCTTTGAGACTTTGAAGAAAACTCTTATATTGGCATGGATATTGTATTCAATAAAAGAAGTGTTATCATTGAGATTATAATTCATAACAGTAACTATAAAGATGTGAAATCTGACAAAGTGGAGCTAGAACTCTCCTAGAGTTAGAATTACCTAGGCTCAGCTTCTGCCTAAGGTTATATAGCTCTGGACACATCTCTCTGCGTTTCAGTCCCCCAGACAACTCAGTAAGAAAAGAAGTTGCAGACCAGTTGCTCATCTGTGTTGGCAGAATGAGTTTGCTTTGTCAGGATTTCCCTGTGCTATTGAAATAGGTCTAAACAAGAAACAAACAAAAAGAAACAATAAGAACACAGATGAATAAACATTCCTACACTAATTTGATTACCTGCCTGGGCCCCAGTTTTATTTACTTTGCCCTCCTAAGTCTCCTATGCCCAAACCAAGGGGTAAAAAGAGGGAAAGAAATATTAAGAAGGATAGAAGATGAGGATGTCCATCAATTGGGGAATAGCTGAATACACTGTAGTATATGATTGTGATAGAATACCACTGTGCTGTAAGAAATGATGAACAGGTTGGATTTAGAGAAACATAGAAAGACTTATATGAAATAATTCAGAGTGAAATGATCAGAAGCAAGAGAATATTATATATAATAACTATTATTGGTAAAGTAACTATGAAGGACTAAGCTATTCTGAATGATATCATCATTCAAATTCACTACGAAGGTCTTATAAAGGAAAATGCTATCCATCTGCAATGAAAGAATTGATACGTGGAAGTATGTATTCTATGGTTCCACATATGTATCTGTGTCAAATTGGCTTTCTCTAATGCTGGGTTTGGAGGAAAGGGATGGAGACAGCTTGGAACTTAAAATGTGACAGAAAAAAATTAAAGAAAAAAAAGAAAAAAATTAGTAGAGGAAGAAGACAAGAGAAAAGTGTTTACTCTGAGTTCTTCTGTGTACAATGTAAAGAAGGAATGGCATCAAAGAGGTGAAGAAGGTGAGGAAGGGGTACATATTGAGTTTGGGAAATGACCTCTGCAAAGGCACAAGGAATAACAAGGTCACTTTTTCCAGATCACAGAAGGTGAGTGATATGTAATAAGCTTGAAATTGGGTTATGGGGCCAGAGAGGAATGGAGGAAGACATAGGGATGCCGAGTGAAGCCATGCCCTTTCCAGAATCAGTGGTGTTATCAATTGGGTTAATGTTCTTAAAAGAAGAGGGAAAAGAGATGGAGTGTACAACAGGACAGAGGACAAGGAAATGACCTAGGTTAAGAGTCTGATAAGATGTAAAATATTTAGACATACTGGTGTTGTCCATTCACCAATCAGTCCAGTATCACCCAGTGTTTTGTTCCTCATGCTGGATCAAATCCTTAGGGTGTGGTCTCCAGGAATCCCTAAGCCTGATCTGGGACTCATTGAAGGTGTTTCCGTTTTAAAGGAACAGATCAGTTTTGAATTGAAAAAGGCTAGCATCCCATTAAGAGAATGTTCTCTCATACAAGTCCCATCATTGTCTTATTTATTGAAGTTGTTTTTTTTTCTTTTTAAATTTTAATAGTATTTTATTTTCCTAGTTACATGTAAAGACAATTTTTAAATTCACTTATTTATGTCATACCCATTATGTCAGGTGTTGTGCTAGGTTTACATATGCAGAGACAAAAAATGAGATTGTCCCTTCCCTCAATGAGTTTGTGTTCAGTAGGAAGAAACAGCTTGCAGATCCATAAGTATATACAAAATAAATATGAGGCCATTTTGAGAGGGAGCCACTGAGACCTTTGGGAATGAGAAAAGACTCATACAGGAAGTGGAATCTGAGCTGACGTTGGAAGGAAGCTAGGCAATTATAAGAAGTGGAGGTTTTCAGGGTTTATATTCCAAGTGAGGGACACAGCTTGTGCTAGGCATGAAGATAAAGAGATGGACTGTCTTTTGGGCAGAACAAGAAAGTCAGTTTGGATGGATTGTGGAGTGCATGAAGGGGAGTAGGTAATGTATAATATATATGTCTTAAAAGGTATATTGCCCATTGCCGTTCTCTTTTTGGAGACTTATTCCATCTGTAAAAGAATGGGGAAGGGAGGAATTATTTGTACCCTCCATTATAAACTGCCATGAGGTAAGGAAATGTCCATCTGTAATTGCAGCATTGCCAAACATGGCTAAACTGGCAGGCCCTGAACAGGTCTTTTGTGTGTCAGCGATTCAATTTGTATTGGCCTACTTTTGATCTGTGCAGGGAAATCTAGTGGTGCTGGCATGATGCATCAGACCTTTTTTTTTTCCTAGTGACTGCTTGGGCAGGAAAAGCAATATAAAGTGGGGAGCGCATTAAAGTCAATAATGGGATAGGAGTAAAAGGCTTTACATAGCAAATTTAATTCAAGTTATTCAAGCAGGCAGTCAAGTATTTGTTGGGTGCTTAATATGTGCCAAACACTGTGCTTAGTGAGGCAGATATACAAAACAAAAACAAAAAAGGTCCCTGCAATCAAGGTACTTATATTCTGTTAGGGGAAGACATGTCAATAACTAGGTACATATGAAAAATATTAAATATATACATAGTAGAACAGTTAAAATAATTACAGAGTAGATCAAGATAATTTGAAGGGTAAAAGCTCCTTTACGCTGGAGACAGTTGGGTATGGGTTGTAAAAGCCTCCTTCAGAGGATGGGATTTGGGTCTAATCTTGAAGGAAGCCTAGGAAACTGAATTACAAGTGATAAAGGATTTTAGAAATGGAGACCCTGGAAAGGCAAAGAGTTGGAAATGGAAGGTTGTTTTTCCAAGAATTACAAGTAACAAGTATTTCTTAAAATACTTACTGTCAGGTACTCTGTTAGGAGTTGGGGGTACAAAGACAAAACAGTCCTCAAGAAGCTTACAGTGTATTTGAGGGGAACAACATTTACATTGATATGTAAGCATAGAGTACAAATAATTTCTGGGGAAAGGCCTACATCTAATATGAAGATAGTCAAAAGTAGTACCCAGGGATGAGGGCTTCCCTTCCCCCTTAGACAGCCTAAAAATAATTAGAGAAGTTGATTGCCATGCCATTTATAGAAACAAAGATACTATTGATTATCGGTGCTTAAACCTTACAGACTTAGGAAATCCCTTAAGTGATATTTTTAGCTGAAAAGAGGTGTTAGTCACATGGCAGATAGACAGTCTCAGGAAGATTCAGAGCCAAGTTCATGCCCTGCCTCTAACACAGGCAGAATGTGGAACCCTGGATGGTTCTGGACCACTGTGAATTACAGGGCAGTTGTCCATATGAAATGGTACGAGGGGTTTTCTCAGCGATAGTTACTTTTACCAGTTAGATCACAGATTCAATTCAAAATAAAATAGTAAAAAAGTTGATTTCCATGCCTCATGACCATAGCAATTAAATGAGTGAAAGAGAGACACACAGCTAGGTAGTGTTTGAAATTGGATTTGAACCCTGTTCTTCTTGCCTCCATGCCTAGACCATCTCCATTGTTATGCCAAGTGGTTTTTAGATCCATTTCAGTTGAATTCAGTTCAAGGAATTTTTATTAAGGAGAAGTTGCTTGGCATCATGGATGGAAGGCTAGCCTGGAAGTCGGGAAGATAAAGGTTCAAATTCCTACTCCTGACGTATTCTATTTGGGTAACTTTGGGCCAGTGTCTTAACCTGTAAGTGCTTTAGGCAAGACTCTCAGTTGGGGAATCATTGCCAACTTGCTCTGGTAAAGGGATTTTCCACACTGGGAGTTCCCTACACAGATGAAACCACAAGTCAGGACTATAGAAAGTAAACAATGCACAGTGGTTTATATTAAGCATTGGAGAACACAAACAACAAAATACCTCTTCCCCTGGTGAATCTTCAACAAAGGTTTATGGAAATGCCTATTATACCCAAGTCATTGGGCTAAGCACTGGCAATCTAGCTTTCCTGAATCAATTAACATGGTTGACTGGGGATGCAAATGGAATTTGAAATGACAGCTCTTTAGATTGAGCGTCTTTGTTGAGGAGGATGATGGGCAATGCTGCCTCTCTCTTCTTTTCCAGTTGCAGGTATTTTTCCACATAACTTTCTAACTGCCATTTCATTCCTGCCTGCTAAATTCTGGTAAACCTTTCAGTAAACCTTAATTTATATCAGTACTTTGAGTCTGCATAATTCTTGCTAAAAAAGTAAAAGACTCAGAATAGATTCATAGTTCACTGAGAGCAGGGATCCTTTGCTGAAACTTAGGGACGTTTCTCAGAATAACATTTTTAAATGAAAAAATAAATTCATACAGTTAAAGAGAAAATCAAATATCTTAAATGCAATGATTACATTATTTTTAAAAACTGTGATATAGTATGTGGGCTCCTGAAATCTATATCAAGGCCTCTGGGGGATGTGGTGGGCCATCATATCCTAAATCAAGAATCTCTAGTCTATAGTATGAGTGTTCTCTCAGCATATTTCATTATATTCATTAAACCACATTCAGCTTTCCTCCCAGGCCCGGTGACCTTTACTTTAATCTTGGTCTTCCCCAAATGTTATTCAGCCATCTTCCCTCCAAATTGCGATGTCCTGCCTTACTTGTAGTTACCTGTATTACGCAGTTATTAATATCCATCAGCATAGTGCCTACTCATGCCTCTAAGCAAACAATAAATTGGCAGTGTTCATTCTTAGAACAGCTGAGTGTTAGATAGAACGCTAGTCCCAGAGTGAGGAAGTCTCATCTTCTTGAGTTTGTATCTGGTATCAGACATTGACTAGCTATGTGACCCTGGGCAAGTCACTTAACCCGGTTTGCCTTAGTTTCCTCTTCTATAAAATGAGCTGGAGAAGAAAATGACAAACTATTCCCATATTTCTGCCAGGAAAACCCCACATGGGGTTAAAAGAGTCAGATACAACTAAAATGTCAGAACAACGACAACAAAGTTTGTTCCTGGGGTTCATATGTAGATCCTGTTAGCCTTTATTTTTGGAAGCAGCTATATTTTTTCTCATTTTGTTTCTTTTCCTTCCTCTAGTCCAGCCAGTTTATCTTATCATTCATCCTAAGAATATGATCATGTTTCACATGAAACAAAGTTTTGAAGTAAAATAAAAGAACAGTTCTCATAGCTTCCTTTAAACCCCCAGGGGTTGTGGACTCACATGAGTTCTTGCCTACACCCTAGTGAATTCAACCTCTTGATCACCAATATTATCTATCTTTTTAAACCAATATGCCTTCCCCAATGGTAGATGGCCATTTGATATGTAGATATTATGGAGGAGATTAATGTTTCACACAGAGAGTTGAAGTAGATATCATCTGAAGTTCCTTGTAAATCTAAGATTGTATGCCTATAAAAGCAAAACACAACCTGGCTTATATGGCTATGTACCTCTTTGATTTACTCAACCTCTGCATATGAATTGTATAAAAGGAATTTTCTATAGTCTCCACCAGGACAGTATGTTATCACTTAGGAATTTTATGCGTACTGAAGAGGTTCCCACAGAGTCATTTTACAAAATTTGATCTATCTCCACATTGTCTTTTCAGTCTCCACCAACTTTACTACAACATTTAATTACTTCATCTGAAAACGGCTCCTATCTCTTGATCATTTATCAATTGGGGGAATGTCTTGGTTTTTTTTTTTTATAAATTTGTCTCCATTCTCTATATATTTGAGGAATGAGGCCTCTATTAGAGAAACCTGCTTCAGAATTTACTTCCCAGTCACTATTGCTAACTGTATTTTCCTCCATCTTATAGTGTCCCCCCCCCACTTATTCTTTTCTCTCGCTCCTTTCATCCAGTCCCTCCTCAAAAGTGTTTTGTTTCTGACTGCCCTCTTCCCCAATCTGCCCTCCCTTCTATCATTTGACACCTTCTCTTATCCCTTTTCCCTACTACTATACGCAGTTGAGTGTGTCTGCTATTCCTTCTTTGAGCCAGTTCTGATGAGAACAAGGTTCATTCTCTCTTCCTCACCTCCCTTCTCTTCCCCTCCATTGTAAAAGCTTTTTCTTGCCTCTTTTATGTCAGATAATTTACTGCATTCTACATCTCTTTCCCATTCTCCCAGGATGTTCGACTCTCACCCCTTAATTTTATTTTTTTATATCATCCCTTCATATTCAACTCACCTCTACCCCCTCTGTCTATATATACACTCCTTCTAACTGCCCTAATAATGAAAACGTTCTTATGATTTACAAGTATCCTTTTCCCATGTAGGGATATAAACAATTTGACTTTATTCAGCCCCTTATGGTTTCCCTTTCCTGTTTACCTTTTTATGATTCTCTTGAATCTTGTATTTGAAAGTTAGATTTTCTGTTCAGCTCTGGTCTTTTCATCAAGAATTCTTTAAAGTCCTCTATTTCATCGCATATCAGTTTTTCCCCTGAAGGTTATACTCAGTTTTGCTGGGTAGGTAATTCTTGTCATAATCCTAGTTCCTTTGCCCTTTGGAATATAGTATTCCAAGCCCTCTGATCCTTTAATGTAGAAGCTACTAAGTCTTGTGTTATCCTGACTGTGGCTGCACCATACTTGAATTGTTTCTTTTTGGCTTCTTGCTGTATTTTCTCCTTGACCTGGGAGCTCTGGAATTTGGCTACAATATTCCTAGGAGTTTTCCTTTTGGGATCTCTTTCAGGAGATTACCAGTGGATTCATTCAATTTCTATTTCACCTTCTGGTTTTAGAATATCAGGGCATTTTTCCTTGATAATGTCTTGAAAGATGATGTCTAGGCTATTTTTTAATCATGGCTTTCAGGCAATTCAATAATTCTTAAATTATCTCTCCTGGATCTATTTTCCAGGTCATTTGTTTTTCCATTGTGATGTTACACATTGTCTTCTCTTTTTAAAAAAAATTTCTTCTGGTTTTGTTTGATTATTTTTTAATTTCTCATAAAGTCATTTGTTCCATTTGCTCAATCCTAATTTTTAAGGAATTATTTTCTTCAGTGAGCTTTTGTACCTCCTTTTCCATTTGGCTCATTCTACTTTTTAGGAAGTTCTTTTCTTCAGTGAATTTTTGTGCTTCTTTTTCCATTTGGACTAGTCAAGTTTTAAAGGTGTTATTTTCTTCAGTATTTTTTTGTGTCTCCTTTACCAAGGTGCTGTTGACTCTTTTTTTCCCCATGATTTTCTTGCATCACTGTAATTTCTCTTCCCATTTTCCCTCTATCTCTCTTACTTGATTTTCAAAATATTTTTTGAGCTCTTCCATGTCCTGAGAACAATTCATATTTTTCTTGGAGGCTTTGGATGTAGGAGCTTTGACTTTGTTATCTTGTTCTGAGAGCATGTTTTGATTTTCCTTGTCTCCATAGTAACTTCCTATGGTCAGAATTTTTTTCCATTATTTGCTCACTTTCCTATTTCTTGACTTTTAACTCTTTGTTAAAGTAGGGCTCTGCTTCCAGAGTGGAGGGCACATTGTCTCAACATTCAGGGGGTTTGTTCAGCTGTTTTCAGAGATACTTCTAGAGACCTGTACATTTTCAGTTCTTACAAGGTGGTGTTGATGTAAGGAGAGCTGTTTGCCTCTCTCCTGGCCTATGCTCTGCTCTTTGAATGACCATGAGCACTCTTTCCTGCCCTGGAATTGTGAGGAGGGTTCCCGCTCCACTATGGTTTCAAGTTCTGATGTGCTAGTGCTCCTCCTTGACCTAGAACTGCCACCCAGGCCTGTGACCTAGGTCTGAGTATAGGCAAAGCAATAGACTCTTATCTCAGGCTAGCAAAGATACCCCTGTAATATCCTTCTCACCAGTTGTCAGAAGGACATCTTTGGGCTGAGAGTTCCAGAAGCAGCTGCTGCCACTGTTGATTCAGTGGCTCCGAAGGCCTGCTCCTGGTTTGCTGAGGCTGGTGTGGCTTGTGTTGGACTGTGCTCCACTCTCACCCAGGTGTCACAGACCTTTCCTGCTGACCTTCTAAGTTGTCTTTGGCTGGAAAGTTATTTCATCCCATCCTTTGTGGGTTCTGCTGCTCCAGAAATTATTTTGTAGCATTATTTAAAGGTGTTCAGAGGAGTTTTGGGGAGAACTCAGGTGAGTTGCCTCCTTTTCTTCACCATCTTGACTCTGCCCCAACTCTCCTCTCTGTCTTATTGCTTCTCTACAAGATACTTCTCTCCCAATTTTAAAATTGGTGAGATTAATGAAATACAATTTTAGGATATTGTAGTGACACACAACATACTGCTGAAATTTTGATAGTATCTGTAAATACTTTTCCTCATTTCCCATTACACACTGTACATGGTGTTTAAGTTTTTTTTTTTTTTTATGTTTCTCTCTCTATTTGAGACACTTATTGCTTCTGTTTAGATACTCTGTATATAAAAGGGAATTTTTTTTTCTTGAAGGGGCAGTATGGGATTGCTTTCCTTTCCTCACTTCTACTTAGTTTTATCTAGCATGTTAATCTCCCATTTGATTAAAATAGCCTGATAATGGATGCTATTCCTTGTTCATTATTATGCATAGTGTTTCTTACTGCTTTCCTCTTCCCCCCAGAGGATAAGGGAAAAGCACACTTTCTTTTTGAAAACTGCTTTGTAGGTGCTTCTTCTCCAAGAAAAGAAAAAAATATATATTGTCTCCTTACCTCTAGATGTGACCTCATACTTGTATATTATTTGTAATTTCATTTAATTATTTTAACATAATTAACATTATGAATCTGACTTGGGGCTGGGGTGGGGATAAGCTATTTAACAGTAAGTAATGATAGTATCACCAAATCTCTATTTGCTGGTATCCTTTATTGTGTAAAAAGTTAGGCATCTAAGCTATAAAGATGCTTATTTGGAAAATAATGATTGAATTTATGGCACAAAAAGAATTCAGGCTCGGCAGTCTGAGGACCTGGATTCTCTGATGATTAGTAGCTTTAAGACTTTGGTAAGTTGCTTAAAATACTTGAACTTCTGTTTCCTCTTCTATAAAATGAGGGCATTGGCTAAGTCAGCAACCTTTAAGTTTCAGGTGGTCTGTGAATTTGGTTTTTAAAAAATCTTTAAAAATTTATTTCAATAAAATTTATTTCCTTTGTATTTTTTTTTCAGTTTTATTCAATTAAATGCATTCTACCCACAGATTTCACTAGAATTGCCAAGGGATCTGTGACACACACACACAAAAATTAGGAACCTCTGGGCTACCAAAAATAATGGAAAGGATTAGCATAGAAATAGAGAAAACACAATAATTGCTTTTTGTAGATGACATGATGATTGTCTTAGAGAGTTAGAAAGCTCAAAATTAATTGAAGCAATAACTTTAGCAAAGATGCTGTGTATAAAATAAGCCCACATAAGTTATTAATATATCTGTTTATTACCAACAAAACCCAGCAGGAAGAGATGGAAAAAGCAATTATTTTTAACATAAAATGTAAAATGCTGGGTAGTCTACATACTAAGACATACAGGACCTATATGAATGCAACTATGAAATACTCAGTACATAAATATAGATCTAAATAAACCAATATTAATTGATCATTGGTAGGCTGAGCTAATATAATAAAAATGACAGTACCACCAAAATCAATTTAATTATTCATTGCCGTACCAGTCAATCAGTGTTTTTTTTAATAGATCTAGGAAAAATGACAAAATCCATCTTTAGGAACACAAGGTCAAGAACCTCAAGTGAAATAATGGGAAAAAAGTGACCCACAGCATCCAATCTCAAAAATGTGCTCCTTATTAGTAAACAACCAAACCAGTAGTGTCAGACTCAAAGAGAAAGAGAAAACCACAAATTGTTATTACCTATGGTTTATCATATTTTTATTTTGTTAATGAGGTTCCAAAGTACTAGGGAGTTTTGAGGGATAGAGAGTTCCACACCTCTGATTTAAACCGTTTGATAGTGATTTGGGATGAAGTAAGTCCATCAGTTAAATAGATTAGTCTACAATGTGCAGAAGTAAATAGGCACAATAATGTAGTGTTTTAGAAACCCAAAGATCCCAGCTGTTGGGGCAAAACCTCAGTATTTGACAAAAAATGCTAGGAAATCTGGAAAGCCTTCTGAAAAAAAAACCCTAGATATAGGTCAGTATCTCAGACTGTATTTACAGGGTAAGCTCTAAAGTAGATGCATGTCTTACACATTAAGGGTGACATCCAGAATTAGAGGAGCAAGGAAGAAAACACCTTTCAGATCCATGGATGGGGAAGAGTTCATGGCTCCACAAAGGGTAGAGGGAATCACAGAAGAAAAGTGGGAAAGTTTGATTAGTTAATGTGGTTTCATCTCCAAGATACATAGGGACCTGATTCAAGAATAAGAGTGATTCCTCAATTGATAAATGGTCCAAGAATATGAACAGACAGTTTTCAGGGGAAGAAATCCAAGATAGCAGTAGCACTATGAAAAAATTCTCTAAGTTTTAGAGCAATGAAATTTTAGAGACATGAAAATTAAAATAATTCTGAGGTTCCATCGCATGCACTTAGATGTGCAAATTTGATCAAAAAGAAAAAAAGTACAAACGTTGAAGGGTCTGTGGGAAAACTGATACAGTAGTATACTGTTGTTGAAGGTACAAGCTGGTTTAGGCATTCTGCAAAGCAATCTGGGACTCTACACAAAGTTATTTGATCCAGGGATGCTACTCCTAACTCGGTACCCCACAGACATCAAAGAAAGAGGAAAAGAACCTACTTGTATGTTGATGACGACAACAACAACAACAGACATCTGTTAAATACATGCTGTGTACCAGGCATTGTCCTCAACACCAGTCATATAAAGAAAGGTAAAAACAGCCCTAGCCCTCAAGAAGTTTACAGTCTTACAAGCTTACAAAATGGAGGCAACATGCAAATAACTGTGCACAAGTGAAATATATAGACAATAACTTGGCGATAGATACTTTGACAGTGAAAGAGCTAGCATTAAGGAGAGGCTAGGAAAGCCTTTTTGTAAGAAAGTGGCATTTTAGCTGTGACTCGAAGGAATCTAGGGACACCAGGAGCAGGGATGGGGAGAAAGATCATTCGAAGCAGAGGGGACTGCGAGTTGAAATGCCTAGGGTTGAGAATGGAGTGTTTTATGAAATGAGGAGCAAGGAAGGCAGTGTCACTGGATTTTAAAGTACAAAGAAGGCAGTAAAATGTAAGAAAACTGGGGAGTTAAAAGGGGATGTTTCAACAATCTGGCTAGCAGCTGTTGTGGGGGTGAAAGACCAACACAAGCCCAACAATAAGCACGCTACCAGCACGCTGCAAAACCCCAGTTCCTTTGACCTGCTTTAGTAAGGAAAGCAACATTAAGGGGTTGACAACCTTACTTTAATTCAGCATACAAATACCATTCACTTAGTTCAGGGGGAAAAGCCAGCACCCTGAACTTTGGAGCAAATACAAACAAATTACAAACATCGACAGACAGACCAAACACAATTCATAGTTACCAACATCTAGGTTCAGCCCGGGAGCTCGTAACAAGGGCTGGCCCAGAGTCACATGTGCCACCACTGCTGTGGGTAAGAGCTCTGAAAAAGAGAAAACCAACCCCTGGTTTTATATCTTTTTCAGGGTCAAGGGTGAGTCACACATGCGACTCACCCATGTGACCTAGAATTGTCACAAAGACCCGCATGGTCTAAAAGCCTCTGATGTCCCAAACAAGTCACTCAAACCCATGTGTAAACTAGGCCCTCCCCTGAGGCAAGGAGGTCACCAAGGACTCCCAAATCTTATCAAGGAAACAAAGGGCAAACTCTTCAGGGGCACTTGGTTGAACTGAGTGCTAAGAGCCCATTTTGTTTACCAACAGAGGGGGCTAGGTTATGAAGTACTTTAAAAATCAGAGAGGATTTGATATTCAGTCCTGGAGGTGACAGAGAACCACTGCAATTTATTGAGTGGTTCGATAATATGGACAGATTTGTGCTTTAGGGAGATCACTTTGATAGTTTAATGGAAGATGAATTGGAGAGACAAGAGACTTGAGGCCATGAGACCAAATTGAAGAAAATAACTATACCCCAAATGAGAGGTGATAAGGCAGACTGCGGTGACATCTTCCAAGTTCAAAAAAACTCTTGTTGGAGGACTCATACTCATCTATTCTATGGAAAATGAGTTGCAGGTGTTATGATATCTGTATGTTGAAGTAGAAAGTAAGAAAGCCATCACAGGTCTTTTGATGTAATTGTAATATAGAGTTTCCCTAATAAGGACTATTAAATGTCTTTTAGCCTGAATGTAGCAGGAAACCTTGAATGATTTTAATATATACATAAGAGATACTTTATTAGAGAATAACCTATTAAGCTACACTTTGTTCTACTGAGTCAAGCACATTTTTTTCTTTTGTAATTAACACATTAAGATAATGAGTTGCCTGTGACTGAGTTAATTTTGTCCCATTGAAGATGTGGTCTACTGCAAGAAATCATCTGACTTAGACTGCTCTTTCCCCACTAATGTTTTTGGCAAGGAGAGACCTTCATGTTCCAACAGACTGTTGTGAAATCATAAGCAATTTTTAGAAGGAAGATAATAGGGATATGTATGATCACTGGCTGTTTGTCTTCGCTGTCCCCTTCTTTGAACAATAATACAATTCATGAATTTTCCTGTTATTTTTGAATGTTCTCTCTGAGATACATAGCAAATTGATCTCTAATTATCTTCTAAATGCATTGCTTCCTTATGCTGAGTTGAAAACTATCAACCCTTAGTTTCTACATAATTGAAGCACTTATCTGGTATACATTCCTTCCATTTTCAACTCAAATAGCTACCATACTAGTTCAGCTATTTGCAAAGTCCTAGAAAACCTGATGTCTCAGAGTAGGACTTTAGCGGGGGATATATCATCAAACCACAGATCAAAGAGTAAAATAAAACATTCAAAGAGCCCACTAATAAAAAAACTCAAAAAACTAAAGAAATAATTTTTCAAATTATGATTAGAATTATTACAATTTTGAGAACCTGTCTGGGTGATTGAATGAGTTTTCATCCCCCAAAAACAAAGCACCTCACTCTATTTGTAATTATGAAAATATTTAAGTAGCAAAATAAAAAAAATATGCTCCTATATGGACAAACATGCTATTGCTAATATTTTCTACTGAGTATATCTGGATATATGTTCTTTTATTTACTTGTTGCTTATGTTATATTCTTTATTGTGCTTAACCCTAATTGTGGCTACCATTTTGCTTAAGCAGGGTCTCCACAATAAAGAACTCATTTCAAATAACGTGCTTTAGGAATGGGACTTCATTCCTCTTAGTCTCCTAGAACTGATATTTTAATACTTAACAAACCAGCCTATTAAGTCAGTATTGATCCACGTTACTTTGTTTTCTATGTCCAGCAAATGGCTTTAAGCAAAATTATGAATAGTTTAATGGTGAAGTCATTGAGGAATGGCCATTTTCTAACTCAAATGTGAATTACATTTTCTGTTTCAAGGTATTAAGCTATGGAGGCTTTTGTCCTCCATCAGTATAGAAGATAGCTTTCAAAAATGTCTATTTCAACTGTCAGGGCTAATAATTTTTTTTGAACTGTATGACATTTTCCTCTGGATAAAGGATGAGAGAAAAAGAGAGGGGAGGAAGAGAGAGAAAGTAAAAAACAAAGAACGCTTAGAATTATTAATAGAAACCCTTATTAGTTGGACATCTGAACAAACCCTTTTCAGTGGCCACTTTTATCTTATTTGGTATGATTCTTTACAAAAAGTATTAGAAGTGGCCTGTTGGACTTTGGCTGCTGTTTAACTGGAAAACACAGAAATACATAGAAATGGTAACTGTAGAGGAGTTAACAAATCTTATTCATTTGGTTGCAAAGATAAAGAATGGATTTGCATTCACATTTTTGGCTAATAATAATAATAATTTCTTCACGATTTCTACTTTGACAAAAATAGGTAGAAACCATCATGACGTGGGTTTATTTGTTATTTATGGGGGTGGGGGTGGGGACAGCCATGCTTCTCTTTGCCTCAACCTCTCCTGACAGTTGGATTGCCCTAACTTTGTACAGTTTCATTACTTCAAATGAGGAGTCATGACCTGTGAACAGTAGGCAGTGGTGGAAAGCAGAACTGTCAAATAAAAATCTCCTCATTTGTAGGGATCACAAGGACTTCCCTCTATGCTTGCTTGACAGTTAGCTAAACAAAACATTAGTAACAATATGTGTAAGTCCTTTCCCTTAAGACTGGAAATATAATTTCAGGGAACGTGAAGGAGATTTTCCATTATCTGTGAAAATAGGGTATAGGGAGGTTTTACTCCACTGTATCCAAAGGTGAGAATGGAGCACATAAGTAGAATATGAGTTAAGAAAAAGCAAGTTTGCTGACTTAAGAGCTTGAATAGCATGTGTTTAGAGAAGAGGATGTTGTTGTTGAGTCATTTCAGTCATGTCTGACACTGTGTGGCCCCATTTTGGGTTTTCTTAGCAAAAATACAGGAGTGGTTTGTCATTTCCTTCTCCAGTTCATTTTATCCATGAGGAAACTGAGGCAAACAGAGTTAAATGACTTGCCCAGGACTAAAAGGCTAGCTAGTAAGGGTATGAGGCCAGATTTAAATTCATGACGATGAATCTTCCTGACTCTAGGTCTGCGTACTCCATACACTTCACCACCTAGCTGCCCAGAGAAAAGGATGGTGGATTGATTATATTTTATGGAACATATTCATGCAAACAATTTTAATTCTGTTTTTAAAAGGTATTTTGTAATTGGCATTCAGGATAAAGGTGAACAGTTTCACAAGAGTTACATCTTATTTTGTACAACTACAATTCTTCTGTTAGACAATCCCCTTTTAATTCTAGTGCTTTCTCTCTTATAACCTATATATGTCCTGTGTATACCTTGCTTCTGGCTTTGCAAATATTTATACCCTTTTTGTCTCTCCCATTAGAGTGTAAGCTTCTTGAGGGCAGGCATTGTCTTTTGCTTTTTTTTTGTATCCCCAACACAGTGCCTTGGGCATAGTAGGTACAAATGCTGATTGATTGTAACCAGAGACATTCAAGATGGAGACAAAATATCACCTCCCAATATCAGGATGTAATATATTGAATTACAGTTTCCATTCCTTTTTGTTTCAACAATTACCTTCTTTCTGTTACACTTCCAGTTGAACATTTGAGGCAGTTGATTCAGTCAATAAAGAGCTAGCCTGAAAACCTGAAAAACTTGAATTTCAGTCCTTCCTCAGACATGCACTAGCCATGGAACCTTTAGGCAGTCCACTGAACCTCTTGTTGCCTCTGGACAACTCTTATGGAGGAGTTGCCTTTCTGCCTCTGGGGAGGTCATTATCTTAGGAGAAATCCATTCCCGTGAAATCTGAGCTCTGCTCCCACAACCCTACCTTCAACAAACATTTACTGAGCAAAATATTTGAATGGAGGAATCAGAGATATAATCTAGCTACAAGCTATACTCTCAAGAAACTCCCAATCTAGCAAGGGAGGGGTAGTAAAATATAAACATGATGATTGTGTAAGTGGAGGCTCAATGTGTTCAATACTCCAGAAGCATTGTAAAGTACTAGGGAAGTCGAAGAAGTAAAGCTTACTTGCCCCATCTGTCAAAGGACAAAAAGAAAAGACAATAAAGCAAACCAGCTTTACTGAAGAGACATAATTACAATATGAAGGGTAGTCAGAGTAGATGGTAGAAACAGGTCAGGTGTGGTGGACCTCAGTTCCAATTTGTTTCACCCTGCCAGAGCCCTACGGGGAATTACACCACCCCAACCAGGAAAGTCTCCTAGGTTTTTCAAGAGTTCTTATCTGGGCCTAGTGGGACTAGGTATTGGGAGGAAGGGACCAAGGAACCTAGACCTGGGGACGGGCACTGTTCCATTCTGGTGGGGGAAAAGAAGACTTTTTAGGGAATTGGTTACCAGTTAATATTTCAGCTGGTCCTATGACAAAGTCACTCAAGGATTTTTGAATTTTTCTTTTCATTTAGTGAGATGGGGCGGATACTTGAGCCATTGTAGCTTAGGTAGATACACGTACAACCATATATGTTATTGATACATATACAACCATTTATGTTATATATAACCATAAATGTGCAGAAATCTGGATGAGTTAGAGAAAGATTTTATCATCTTTCCCTTATATGAGAGACCAGATTTTATTGGGGAGGCATCTCATTGTAAAAAAACAAACAAATGAAAAACCAAACAGTCTGAGCTTCCTGGAACATGTAAATAATTCCAAAATGATGAGCCCTCTGACCAGATGGAGGGGGTGGAGAACTGCAAGCTACCTCTCACAGCCAAATGATCCAGATATAGGAGAGATCCAGATAGACTGGAGACAAATGAATTATCTGCACTGCAAAAGATATTGTTGGAGCTTAACGATTTAATAGGGTCACCATACTGACCGAACTGACCACATACATGGTGGTATAACCAACTCTAAATATTTTATTTCAACCTGTGGTAGAAAGGAGAGCATGTAGTAATGAGTTCGGAAGTATCTGATTGGCACGTAGATGATCGAACATACATACAGTCAGATTGTAGAAGTTAATTTCCGTGATTACTTCTTAATGCTTTCAATGTAATGATGATAGGGTATATAGCACCCTCATCATGCCATTGACCCTTTTAATTCAACAAACATTAAACATCTACTATGTGAAAAGTACTAGGCCAGGTACTTGAGGGACAAAGACAAAAAATGCAGTAATTCTCATCCTCAAAAGCTCTTATTTTCCTTAGAAAGGAGAGTCAAATAAGTACTCATAAGTAGAAGAAGTGTGTTGTGCTGGATAGTAGACTGATCTAGTCAGGAAGACCTGAGTTCAAACCCTGACTCAGATACTCACTGGTTAAATGATCCTGGACACTTGACCACTGTGAGCCTTAGCATTGTTTTTTAGTCATTCAGGCCTGTCCAATTCTTTGTATCCCCATGGACCATAGTGTCCCTGGGGTTTTCTTGGCAAAGATGATGGAATGGTTTGCCATTTCCTTCTCCAGTGGATTAAGGCAAACAGAGGTTAAGTGACTTGCCCAGGGTCACACAGCTAGTGAGTATCTGAGATTAGATTTGAACTCAGGTCTTCCTGACTGCAGGCCTAGTGCTATATCTGCTGAACCACCTAGCTGCCTCCCGAGTCTGCTTGTTTATAAATGCAATATAATAATAGCGAAGAGTATTGCATACCTTATAGTACTACATTATTATCTTTGCTGATATTATTACTAAGCAAATGCAAATTAATTTGAAGAGGAAGGAAAAAAAATGAGATGAACCAAAAAAGGGTGACACCTGAACTAAGAATGGAAAGAAAATAAGGATTGGACGAGGCAGAGATGAAAGAGCGCATTCTAGTCCTAGGAAATACAGATGTAGAGAGACAGAAGGTAAAATAGCAAATTCAGTGAAAAGCTGGGAGTCCAGTCTGGTTGAAACGTAACACGTGTCAACATGAGTATTGTGAAATGTCTGGCAAGATAGGTTAAAGTTGTGGAAGGCCTTAAATACTGGCCTGGGTAGGTTGCATTTTATTTTGAAGATAATAGGGAACCTTTGAAGGATTTAGAGCAAGAGAGGGACCCAGGGAATATATTCTTATTTTGACAGCTGTGTGAGAGTTGGTGGAGAGGGAAAGACTCAGGAGTCAGAGGGATGAATTGTAATGCTGTTCATTGCGATAGAGTCCTAAGAGAGCTGCCCCCAACCCCAGTATTCTAACTTCATTATAGGCCTCACTGTACCTACCTATCCCTGCCCTGCAATGTGGTAACTTATGCCTCACTGCGCACTGGAACAACAGGTGTGTCCCTGAACTCTTAGAAACAGACGGCGTGTACATGTGATGGAAACCCAACCACTATCTCTTCCTAACTACTGCCCCCAGACCCATTCCCACAGAAACAGGTGTGTTCTTGTATTCAGTCACAATCGCATCATCCATCTAGCCCAAGACAGAACCACAATACTTATCAATCTTGATCAGACAGGACCACAATAGCTAGCCAATTGGAGGGCAGCATGACCAGAATATTTAACCACCAAACCATAGATGGGACCTTTCCTCCATTACCTAATCCTCTAATGAACTCCTTCTGCCTTTTAAATATTAATCATATTCCTATATTCTATGTAAATTTTGATTGTGTAATCAGCATCTTTATAGAAATCCATCTTGCTTTCTCTGAAGCTGCTGGTTCCTCTTGGAACTTAGTCTGCTTCATGAGAGGTGTCAATCTCAATAAATGCCTATACTTGGATTAGAGGTGGTCTGACTCTGAATTCTTTGAGACTATTCCACCACAACACACCATGAAATCCCAATAGTTTTGACCCTAGGTGGGCAGAGACTAAACTGCAACACTTGGATTATGGAGCCACAGATGATGTTGAAGCCACCAAGTCCAGTTCCTTCATTTCACAGCTGAGAAACTGAGACCCGCAAAGCTTCGGTAATTTGTCTAGGGTCACATAGCTTTGAAATGATTAAGTCAGAATTTGAACTCAGGTCTTCCTGACTACAAGTCTAACATTCTTTCCAATAGGCCAGACTCCCTCTGGTTGGCAAGGTGCCAGGCAAGAGGTGATAATTATCTGAATTAATATGTTAGAAGGAAGAAGACAGATCAAAGGTGTAGTGGAGCTAGACAGATATTTAGGAACTGATTTACTTTTGAGTGGAACAATAAATAATCAAGCCAAGTTTGTCTTAGCTTCTTGGGAGAATGATGGTACCCTAAACCTGAAGAGGAAACTTTTGGAAAGGGCAGGTTTAGAGGAAAATAGCAGTGGTTTCTGTTTTGAACACCTTGAGTTTGAGACACCTAAGGGAGCATATTGAGTTTGAGATCCCCAGTCCAGAAGTTATCAGGGTGGAAGGTGGTAAGTAATGTCAAAAGATGAATAATCAAAGAGAATAGTCAAGAGCTGAGAAAAGGTGATTGTGTATAGCAATTATTACATGTTACATACAAGTATTACATGTGTATAGCAATAAAATTACAAGGGGCTGAAAGGTGAGTAGGTAGTGAAGAAATATAAGAACCTAGGACAGGGGTGGGGAACCTGGGGCCTCAAGGCCTCATGTGACCGTCTAGGTCCTCAAGTGCAGCCTTTTGACTAAATCCAAACTGCACTTAAGAAAAGGATTTGTTCTGTAAAATTTGGAATCAGTCAAAAGGTTGATTAATATGGAAATGTGTTTTGCATGACTGCTCATGTATAATATTTATCAAATTGCTTCCCTTCTCAGTGATGGGGGAGGGAAGAGAGAGTGGGAAAAAACGTGGAACTCAAAATTGTAAAAAAAAAAAAAGAGTTAAAATTGTTTTTCCATTAATTGAGAAAAAAATAGAATATTAAAAAAATTAAATGTTCAGGCCTGCCACTTAAAACATTCCTGAGTGCACAAATGAAAATGTAAATTTGGAAATATTTAACAAAATAAATGAAAAATATAATAAAATATAGATGATATTAATGTGTGCTTTTCTAAGTTACTACGTATGATTTAATTGACCCCATTTCTGTCTAAGTTTGACACTGTGGGACTAAATAACCTCAAAAGTCCCTTCTATCTCTAAATCTTATTAAGCACCCATATGACATCATTGAACTCAGTTTGTATGCCCTTTGAAGCAGTAGGTGGTCAATGAGGATCTGAGAGTAAAATTATGTAGAAAATATTTCTACATTCAGACTACCTGCAGCCTTGTGCTATCAGGACAAAAGGATTTATCTCCAGTCAAGCTTGAGTAGAACACAGTGAGCTTTCCCACCTTAGATTAAATTCCTTGTAAGGCTGGGTGGGATCTGACCAAGATCAGGAGAGTCAATTCAATCTCATTATCAGTAATGTCCTTCAAGAAAACTGAGGAATTTAGAAAAAGGGGAGAGCCTCTGAATCACCCCAAGATATGGGTTATTAATAATCACTTCTCACATTACAGTGCTTAGCACATAGGTGCTATATAAATGCTAGCTATTATTATTATCAGTTGGATCCAACAGCACATGTGATTTTCTGCACCCAGTTTTGCATCCATTTCCGCAAAGAAGGTGAATTTTCTCATCTCTTGAGGAGTAGACATTAATTTGTTGTTGTTGCTATTGTTCTCACTGTTTACATGGCCATAACTTGTTCTTCTTCAACCCTGTTTCTTAGAACCCTTGGATGTCTTCTGTGCTTAGCTCAAACATCTTTTTACAGGACACTCTTCTCAGTCTCCCCAGCTTCTGCTCTTACTTTACCTCCTATCTCCTCTATATGTAAATTCTGTGAATAGATTTATGTACAAGTTGTGTCTTCCATTAGAATGTAAACTCCTTCGGGGAAGGGACTATTTTTTTGTCCTAGTATTTCCATTTCTTAGCCTAGTACCTATCATCCTAGTACCTATAAATCCTTATTGATTGTCATTGTGCATATATTGTTTTCTTCACTTTGGATTGGTTCATACTTTTTTCTTCATATTCATCACTTCTGAATGCATAATAATACTTTCATTATGTTTATCCATTGATTTGTTTAGCCTTTCTCCAAGTGATCCACATTTATTGTGTTTCCAGTTCTTTGCTGCTTCAAAAAGTCTGCCTTTGTTGTGACAATGGACAAACACCAACAATCTTAGGCAAGTTAGTTAACTGTTACAGAACTCAGTTTCCTCATCAGTAAAATGAGGAGGTTGGAGTAGATGGTTTCTGAATACTCTTCCAGCTGTGGATCTCTTGTACTAACAAGTCATTATAAATACATAGGAAAGGGGAAGAGAATAAGAATTCATAAGGCAACTATTATGCACCTTGCATTGTGCTAAAGCACTTTACAAATGTTATCTCATTTGATCCTCAGAACAGTCCTGCCCAGTGTGGCATGCCCACATCAAAGAAGTTGTGCTGTGGAGCAAAGCAGAATTGCAGTAACTCAAAAGCAATGTTAGATGCGCAAATTTAGAGACATCTCCACTCCAAATGTTTGTATGGACTATTTGTGCCTGACCTGTGTTAGAATCTTCTGAGCTTGTATTGGTCTGATCACCTGCATTCAGACACACTGTACCTTGACCCCAACATAGTGATGTCATTTTGGTCCTCTTCGAGAATGAAGCACAACAACCATTATTAGACCAATTTTATATTTGAGGAAATTGAGACAGATTAAGTGACTTGCTCAGGATCACACAGCTAGTAAATGTCTGAGACTTGATTTGAACTCAGATCTTCCTCATTCCAGGCCTAGTTCTCTATCTATGGTACCACATGGCTGCCTCTCATCACCTAAATACTGTGGTAAGAAATAATATGAATTCTCAGGGTGTCAAATACCATATAGGATTTCACAAGTAGTTATGATGAGGATAGGAGGAACAGGAAGGTAAAAAAATTTTTTTCTACTTCTTACTTAAGGTTAAGGTATTATTGAGGGTTTAAAGATACATGGCAGCGTAGAATTGTACTTGTAGCTAGCACTAAGTAGTGCTACTGAAACATGTCACTTCACATTTCTGGGACTTACTATCTTCATCTGTAAAGTATGAATAGTAACAGTACCTCACGGTTGTGAAATAAGATGATATATGTAAAATGCTTTGCTGTGTTTAAAGTGTTACATAGGTGCTAGCTATTATCGTTATTATTACTCAAATTTTAATTGCTTTTCTGCATAATATTTGGCTGCCATACCTTTCTTTTTGATGATGAAATAAAGTGTTTTTGGTCTCTAACCTTGTTATGGAGACCAAAATGATTCCCTGATGGATTATATCAAACAGACTTTTAGGTGAAATCAATGTAGTCTGCATTTATGTCCTTTCTTTTATCCATATCCTCTTTTCATCATTATTAACTAATTGTAATAAGTCAGGATTGGTTTGCTTGTGTTGTATGGTAGGGTTTTTTCCCTCATTTTTATTCTTCTAGCTTTGTACTAATTTAGATTTTTGCTCTAAAAACTCAGTACAGAGTTAGCTGATTCAGGAATAACTCCCACATCAGAAATGAGTCATTTCTTATATGTTAAAATAAACAATGCCATTTTTTGCTATTTGGTTTTGGACAAGTCCACAGCCTACCAACTCTTTTCTTAAAGAAAGTATTCATGACATGCATCCATTTATGTACAAGCTTCTATGTAGTCTTTGTTTACCAACCTCATCCCATCTGCTTGATTCATATATTGTTTGTCATCCTCACCTTTTCCTGCATTTGCATTGAAGTCACTGAATATCACAATATATTTCAAATTAATTTAGAGAGATTTATTGTGTTCTTTGAAGTAATTTTCTACCTTTTCATCTTTTGTTACGGATGTCAGGGAAGAAGCTATTTTTTCATGATGTTCTCTTTAGAAAAATGATTATTATGAGCACTTCAATATAAGATGATTAAATGTCCCCAAAATGATATTTCTTGTTGCCTTGGGGTACTCAGTTCAATTCTACCACCTTGGTTATCTGCCTCTCCAAGGAGAACTTGGGATCCATCATGAAGTTTAGTGATACATTCCTCATTTATTCTGGTTTCATTTATGGTGAAATATCAATATTGATAAAGAAATTCTTCTTTTACTATTTCTACTCATTAGACATTGGAGAAAGGATCTCATATTTGGACAGAGGACCTCACATTTGGAGTATCGGTAGCTAAATTAAATTTTATAGGTGTTCCAAAACTATGTGAGAGTTTATCACTTAAACACCTTTCTTACAACTCTGTCATCATCACCACAACAGTAGGTGAGGTTCTTTATTTCATGAGTTGCTATCACCAAAGAATTCTTCACCAAAGAGCCAAAAGATTACTTGCTGTCAGAATCATTTTAATTAGGCTCAAAAAGAAGACTCCATCTGTGGTCAGAACCATATTGGAATGCTTTTCAACATGTTAGAGTTTGTCAGGGCTTGGATTATTCTGACATTAGCATTAAGAACCCAGGGTCATCACCATATCGTAATGAAATATCAGTGTTGGATTTTTGTGGAGAAGATATAAAAGTAAAAACATAAAACAATGACCAATTAATAATTAATTATGAGCTCAGAGAAATATATATATATATATATACACATATGTATGTGTATATATTTCTGAACATTAAACACTTCTTCAAGGATACATGATTTTATTAGTATAAGGTACTTTTCCACCAATGTAGGCCATACATGCTATCTAGCTTGGTCATTTTCAATAGTTGCCATAGCCAAAGATAATCATCACTTTACATCCAGCTTGATAATTGATTTTCCCAAACTTAAGTAGTCTGATCCTTGGCCATCCGATGTAAATGTCTTTCACTGGACACTACTCAAAGCCTTTCCAGTTTGGCAGGTGTGCCATAGCCTCTGGAACTAGACCAGGAAGAAGCATTGGCATAGGATATCCAAACTTAATGGCTGTAGTTTACCTAGCCTGACCCTTCAAACTAAGAAAGGAACATTTGACCAGTGGGATAGGGTCCCAGCTTTAGAGATAAAAAGGGGGCCTTAGATGTCATATAGTCTTACCCATTTATTTTGTATATGAGGAAACCAAAGCCCAGATATGTTAAATTAGTTGTTTAAGATGGGGCTTACAGTATATTTAGTGATCTTTCTTCTTCCCCAGACTGCCTTCCTGAGATGCAGTTTGTTTGAACAAAAGTGCTTAAAACGATCTCTCATCATACTTCCCAAACCTGTATAAAAATTTCTCTATTTGAATTTCATCCATTTGGATAAAAGTCTTGTGCTTCTCTGAATCTCCTGTTAAAATGCATATATGCTTAAGAAGGACAATATAATTAGCATCTTTTATCCATTAGTACATTTCAACCACAACCTGACTTTGCATAGTGTTTCAGAGTGGTTTCATAGCAAAAGCCCCATGAGATAACTAATGCAAGTATAATTATCCCCATTTTGCTGATGGAGAAACCTCCTCAATTGAGTTAAGTAACTTTCCCAAAGCCACACAGTATGTGACAGAAATAGGACTTAAATTCAGGTCTTCTTACTGAAGATTCAGGATTCTTTCTGTAAAGTGACACTGACTCATGATTTAGGAGGTAATAACCTAGCAAGGCTTACAGAGTAATGAGTTGATAAATTAATCAACAAATATTTATTAAATTCCAGTTATGCATCCAGAACAGTGCTGAAGGCTTCTGGGTAGTACAGAAGAGGTACAAGGTATAATCACTGAACTCAAGAGCTTAAAGTCTGATTCGAGGGATGAGACTAGCTTGAGTAGAAGAATAGCAAACACTAGTGGGTAAAAGTTCTAAAGAGACAAATTTAGGCTTGATACCAGGGGGAAACTTTCTAACAGAGCTGTTGACAAAACAAACAGGCTCTTTAAAAAAGAGCCTTTAAAAAAGTGGTAGGTAGGTCTTCCTTGGAAGTCTTGGAGCAGAGGGTGAACAACCACTTGAAGACATGTGTTATAGTGGTGATTCCTTTTGTGTACAGATTGGAAGAGATGACTTTGGAAGTCTCTTCTATTTCGTTTGGTGATTCTACAAAAAGAATTCAGTTGTCTGTTTCAAGAAACATCACTGTAAAAGAGTGGAAAATGTCCTTTTTTTTTTACCATATCTTAGTCCATCTCATTCCCTCTTTCCCCTTCCATGGCTAGGGGTGTGTGTGTGTGTGTGTGTGTGTGTGTGTGTGTGTGTGTGTGTGTGTGTGTGTTTGTTGGGGAATGACATGAGGAGACAAAGAGAATAGAAAATTAGCAAAAGATAAGATCATCCAGAGAACAAATTAATGTCTGCTACAGTATTTTTCCCAAAGATGACCCTATAGTCTCTATTTTTTGTCTATCCTGTTTTAAATATATAGGATTAACCTTTAAACTTGTGGGTTTTTATCTGTTTCTTCTTGTTATGGTGTATTGAATAGAAAACCATCCTCACAGTGAGGAAGACCTGGCATCAAACCCTATTTCCCTATGTCAGACCTACTAGCTGTGTGATTCTGGGCATATTACTTAGCCTTTCAGTGTCCCAGTCAATTTTCTAAGACTAAAAGCTGCAGAATATTAGCTGATCTGCATTGGTAGATAGAGTTTCCTCACCTGGAGCTCTTGGCACTCATAAAAAAAATTATAGTTTTAGATCAAAGGGGCTTCATTTCATATGCCTGGAACTGGGAAAAATTTAAGTCATACTGGTTATGGGGTACAACAGTGAGATTAGCAGAGGTCAGGGTGAATGTGTCATTACTTGTGATTCTTCCCTCATCCATTTCATTCCTTTCCTCTCAAATGGGACAAAATGTTCAGCACAGGGTGAACTAGATAAACAATATTGAATCTAATTCAGAACATTGTAATTGCATTTGTGTGATGTCTTGATTCTCCCCCCTCCCCCCAAATATCTCTCCTCTATTTCTTTTTCAATGTTGCCTGTTTTTGAAATGAACTCATTACAAACAAATATACTTATTGTGTTAATGTACATCATGATAAATTAATGGAAAATTATTTTATGAGGTATTTTTGTTAGTATTTTCATTTAGGAGGTAACAGATTTCTGTTATAAGTAAAACTTTTACTCGTGTATTTTCTTCATGGAGAAAGTACAGAGACAAAAAGGATTTTGTTATGGTTGATAGACCTTTTTCTCCCTGAGGAATTTCCCTGACTAGATTTTTTAAAATGCTAGGATTTTCAATGGCGTTGGTCTTTGATCATATTTCTGGTAACCACTGACATATCCTGAACCTATTCCTTGGATCAGTGCCAGGTATAAGTAATTTAGGTAGCCCTAGTAGGTAAGTGACCAAAAGTTGGGAAACTTTTAAGCATATTTTTATAGACTTGCATTTGTTTAGTGCTACAAAATCATGAATTCTATACTCAGCAGTCAGTCAAGTCAAATATATTGCTGGAAACTCCTTTGGACGGTATAGCCCAGGGGGTGCAATTTTCAAACCTTGCCTAAGGCACAGAAATGCCTCCGGCTAACATTATACAAGAACAGATAAATCTATAAACAGGGGAGTGGTTTGAAAGAAAAATTGGGGGAAAAAAACACTGAATGAGGGTAAAAGGAGAAAGAAAAATATTTTTGGTATGACTGTCAGCATGGGGCAGGGGGGAGTCAGATTTATTCATTTTTCTATGTAAGGATAGAAGGCCAAGGGTTAGTTGTTCTTTTCACCCTCTCTCTCCCCCTCTCCTTTTCTCTTTCTTTACATTTTCTATAGAATAACATTGATTTTAGAGAGTTTTGGTATAGTACATCTCAAAGGCGAAAGATATACCAAGTATCTTCTGAAAAAATACATTCTTTGACAAACAAATTTTAAACTTCAGAATATTTCTTCCATTTTTTTAGTTGCAACTTGGCTTTTTTCTACTTTATTTCCACTCCTTTATATAAATTTCAAGAGTTTGATGTTAAGCTTCTCTGAATCCATTTGGTTTCTATTGTTGAGAAAATTTGTAATTCAAACTGTTGTGAAAATCAATGCTGAAAACCAAATATGTTAAATAAATAAATTTAAATAAAAAAAAAAGGAGCCCTATATAGCAAACTTCATTAATTTGGACTCAGTTACATTGACTGAATCTGACTTTTGTACTTTATTTTTATGTACATTATTAAACTTAATTTTTTTCAATTAAAAAAATAAATCTCAAGAGCCATTTGGTTACCTTTTATATGAAATAATTCAAATGGGCATCCCAACTCCTATGGAAAATGGTAGACATCGCTTGAAACAAACGAACATCACTTTACCTTTTAATTTTGTTGAAAGTTACATGTGTTTTGTTTTTATGTTACAAGCGTTTATTGAATACTCCTACTCCATGAAAGGTCTCATGTAAGGCAGTAAAAATAGTAAATAAAATTAGCCATGCAGTGACTTCATTTAAATTGCATGCAGCATTCTACTTCTGTAGCCACCCATACTTCTCTTTTACATTTTTTTTAAATCGAGAGAAATCTATTTTTTCTCCCTCTCACCTCAATGAGAAAAAAAAAGAGAGAAAAGAAAAAAACAAATTGCTTTTGACAAATATGCATATTTAATCAAAATAACTTCCCTTATAGATTGTACCTAAACAACATGGTAAGGTGGGTACTTAGGCCTTTCTTCATTCTGATTATACATATGAGAATACTGAGTTCCAGAGAAGTTATATATTTAGCCCATGGCCATATAGCTGGAGGAAGAGGAGAGATTTGAACTCATCTTTTCCTAACTCCCAAGTTCAGCACTTTGCTGAATATACCATGTTTCTAGTTTTTATGATGTGACACTAGTTAAGATAAGGGCAAAGGAAGATAATTTCCAGTTGAAGACTGACTCTTTGCACAATGTCTGTTGGATTTTTAAAAGTAGAGATGAGTGTGGGGGAGGAGTACATTATAGGTACATTGTGCATCTCTGCTGACCACATCAGGGCCAAAGATTCATAGCTGGAAAATGTCATGAGAGTCTGTGAAAAGAAAGATAAAAGCTCACAAAATGGTTTTTGGGTTCATGGCAGTACTTTGCAGTTGCAAACAGGGAATGTTTATCTTTCGAAATAAGCAATCAGTTAGAAACTGCTTTCAAATATATAAGCTCATTAAGCTACTTGCTTTTTTTTTATGCCATCTCAAAATTGGCTAGAATTAAAAAGTATAAAATTTGTGCAAGTGCAAAATGTGGGTGGACATAGCTAGAAAATAATTTAAGTGAAAAGTTTGAATAGTTAACTAATTATGAGTCAACATCCTGTGAAGTGCCAAAAGAACTAATGCCATCTTGGGCTATGTTAATAGAGATACAGCGTCCAGAGCTAGGAGAATAATTGTCCTACAAGACTCTGCTGTGATGGGGCCACATCTGGAGTATGTCCTCTGTGTCATAGTCTAAAGATTCCTTGATGAGGTGAAGCACTCCCAAAGGAGATTTCAGTAAACATTTATCGAGGATCTAGTATGCATGCAATGCCACATACTAGGCAAAGTTTAAGTGAAACATCATCCTTAGTCTTAGGATAATTATAGGCATTGAGTTGATTTGGTGAATTGAGTACTGGACCTAGAGCTAAGAAGACCTGAGATCATCTTGTGTCAGAGACATACTAGCTCTGTGACCCTGGGCAAGTCACTTAACTTTTCTCAAGGATGGAGACGACAAAAGCAGATATTTATAAAGCATTTTAGAAGCACAAAATGTTCCATATACATGATTGTCTTTGATCCTTACAGGAACACTCTGTGGTGTGTGCAATAGCTAATAGTGTCCCAAATGAGAAAGACAGAGGCCCAGGGAGGTCAAGTGCTTGCCTTTGGTCATGTTGCTAGTAAGTGTGACATGGTAGTGGGGGGAAACTCAACACAGTTCAGGAAAATTAAGTAGAATTCTATCGAATAGTCCAGGAGGCTCTATGCATATGAACTAGGGTTTTTGGCCTGTTTGAGTAGAGATGTGTGAGACATGAGAAAATAAATAAAAACCAAAGCAAAACCAAGATCTGACAACTGATTGTATAGGTGAGGGGAAGTCACCAAGGCTCCCAACTTGAGAATGGTCATATGCCCTACAGAAATATGGACATTCTTAAGAATGAAGAGTATTTGGAGGTCACGATAATGTAATAAGATCTATGATCACAATCCATTCATGCCATCTAATCTTGTGAAACTCACCCTGACTTACCCAAATAAAAAGAGATGGGGGAGATTCTTACACATCATCCACTGCCCTTGCACTCAGTGTGTCCTTCTCTTCTTGCCCAGTCTACAGTGTAATCTAGGTATAAGTGTGGATGCACTGGGAGGTTGAGTGAAAGGGTTCTGAATTATTCTTGAGCAACTTCTGATGTCCAGTCCAGATCACATCATAACTGCTTTGAAGGGTAGGTTCTGGTGGAGAAAGAAAGAATCTAGGGGCATACACAATGGGGTAAAGAAGGGGAGAATGTTTGCTAATGTAAGTGAAGGAGGTAAGATGATTGTGTTAGAGATAAGGCAAGAAATCTCTCACCAGGGAGGGTAGAATGAAACCCATTTTCCACCCACCAGTTGTTTGATAGTACACTTTTTGGGGTCATGTCATGAACATGCATGGATCTGGTATCCCACATTGGGAACTCCTATTCTGGACAGAGGAGCATTCTGATACCCTAGCTCCTTTCAGAGCTTACTCCCATATTCTCTACCAACATGGGGGCAGTGAGGAAAACTAAGGATGTCTTGCAAGAAAGTGTTAAAAACACTTTCATGGTCTCATTTTCTCAAATGGTCACCAAAGGTGTGTAGAAGAAATTGTAATAACAACAATAGTTGAGGCCTCGTGGCACAGTGGAAAGAATTCTGATTTTAGAGTAAGAGGCTGTGGATTCAAATTCTGCTTCTACCACTTACTACCAGTGTAAACTTGGGCTGCCACAGTCTGTTTTCTTATATGTTAAATGAAGGGGTTAAATGGAATCTAAGGTCTCTTCCATCTCTAAATGTATCAACTGAGATCTCTCATACTTTTAAAAATTTTTCAGAGTGCCTTACATTGTTTTATTTGAGTTTAACCAAAACCCTTTAGATGTTGTAATTATTATTATCCTGATTTTACAGTTGAGGAAACTGACCCTTAGAGAGATGAAGAATTGCACATGGTTAAGCTAGTACCTGCTAGCAACCAGCTAGAGGCTGAGACAGACTTTGAACCCAGTTATTCTTGACTGTCAAGTCCTACTTCTCTTAAAAATGAATGCTTTGGGGCATCTAGGGGGCACAGTAGACAGAGTACCAGCCCTGTGGTCAGGAGAATGAGTTCAAATTTGACCACAGACACTTAGGAGCTATGTCACTTAACCACGATTGCCTCTCCCCCTTCAAAAAAAAAGAATGCTTTGTAAAGTTGGCCTACCTTGAATGTCTCAGTTAAATTTATAGCAAAATATACTTATATACACATATATGCATACACCAAAATGTATATATACATATATATGCCATCATTAACCCTAGTAGATGAATAAGAATAAAATGCTGCTATTCTGTCTATGAGGTAAAAACAGAATTTATATATGTGAATATGCATAGACTTACACACACATACATATACATTCTTGTTCAGTCATTTTCAGTTGTGTTTGACTCTTCATCGCCCCATTTGGGGTTTTCTTGGCAAAGATACAGGAGTGGTTTGCCATTTCCTTCTCCAGCTCATTTTACAGATGAGGAAACGGAGGCCAACAGGATTAAGTGACTTGCCCAGGGTCATACAGCAAGTAGGTGTATGAGGCCAGATTTATACTCAGAAGATGACGCTTTCTAGTTCTGGGCTCAACATTCTATACACTGAGCCACTTAGCTGCCCATCTATTTTTAGGTAAATTGATAGAAAGCTAGATGTGTGTGTGTGTGTGTGTGTATGCATATATGAGTATCTATGTATATATGTTTATATGCTGTATTATATACATACATATTGTATATATGGTATATATTATGTACGTTAAGAATTCTGTTTTTAAACATTTTAGATTCTTTTAGCAAAATATATTTTCCATGTGGCACATTATCTTCTCTACCCATATATACATATAAAGTAATGGAAAAAACAGATGTTTTGAGTTAAGATTTAAATCACAGATTTTTATTGAATTAAATGAATAACTATTGAAAAACACATCCTTTCTGTCACACATTGTTCCCATTTCAGTACTGTCATGAGAGGCCTTGCTGAAGAGACTTTTTAAAAATCAAAATAAGCATTTCCCTTGGTTTGGTGATTTTTTAAAAACTGGATATGAAAATTGTTTTATCATGTTGAAATTTTATATGCACTCTGCATGCTATCAGAGGATACTTTGGCCAAACTAAAAACTGTTTGAAGATATAGAAAATAGTTTACAGCAAAAGATGCTTTAAATTACAATATTTAGACATGTACATGCTTAGTGAGAGAATTTTAGAGTTGCAACCATGCACTTTTAAAAACAAATCTAGATAAAATAATAGACAGCTTAGTATAGTGGTTACACAGTTAATTTAGGGTTCAGGAAGCGATAGGTTCAAATACTACGAGACCATGACAAATCAAATAAATTCCTATTGCTGCAAAGAACCCTCTAATACTGCTACAGTCAGACAGTCAAGAAAAATGTATTTATTGCTTACTAAGTGCTTATAACCCTACTGGGGATACAAAAAAGGCAGACTCACAATCCTTACCCTCAAGGAACACACATTCTAGTGGTGGAGGTCACATGCAAATTCAGTAATTTTTTCAGTCATGTCCAACTCCTCATGACACCATTTGGGGTTTTCTTGGCAAAGATACTAGCGTGTTTGCCATTTTCTTATCGAGGTCTGGACTAAAAAAATATTGTTGTTAGCTAAATAAAATATTATTGTTAGACAAAATGCATATGACATCATAAGATTTACCAAGCACTTTGCATATGTGATCTCATTTGATCTTCGTAAGACCCCATAAATCCTACAGATATTATGTCCATCTTTCACATACTGATACTGAAGCTCAGTTGATTTAACTGAGTTGTCTAAGGTCACACAGTAAGTAAAGACAGGATTCACAGGTCCCTTTTCATTATACCACCAACTTTTGAGGTAGATGAGAAGAAGGAAAAAGGAGATCTGTGAAAGAGAGGACAAGGGAAGAATGCAAAATGGGGAGCAGAGGAAGATTATGTGATAGAAAGGGAGGGAAAATAAGGGAGAAAAGATATCTTCAAGGCATTGCTTTGCATATAGTACTTTAAAAATTTCTGAATAGCATTGTGGTTTTTTTTTTTTTTTTGAGAAAACTGTCTTCTCTCACTTGTGACCATTGGTACAGAAGAGAGACAGACAGACACAGAAACTCCAGAGCTACAGAACCTGGATTTAAATCACACCACTAATATTTACCACCAGTGTCACCCTGGAAGAGTTAATTAACCTTCCTGGACCTGTGTCTCTTCATTTGTATATTCCAGTTCTAGTCCCATGGTCCTTTGGACAGATAAATAGGCCATGGTCTTTAGGACCTGATTGCTATTAAATAGGTAGCCATTGCTGGGCCATCAGTAAGACTGTTTCTTTATTGTGGCTAAATTTTGAGGGAAAAAATTTAAGGTTTCAGGTATGCTTCCTTGTGTCAAATCAGAGAAAATCCCAAATCTTATTCTCAGTCATTGTGGGGTAAGAGGTGGCATTAGCTTTCAATCTTGTTAAATTCCTAGGTGCTACAAAAATATCAGAAAAGTTAGGTGTAGAGACCCTGTTATAGAGCTCAGATGAAATAGAAAATTTATGCATAGCATAGGACAATTAAGGACATCTACATCTGGCATAAAGACCATTTGGTTCTATATTTCAGCCATAAGACATTTCTACATTCACCAAAGGTCAAAGAAGTAGCAGTTTGAGTTGTGTGGGGGTCTCATTTGGTGAAATAAGCAGAAGGGTAGCAGATTTCATGAAGTCAATCACTGGTTGAAATATGTAGGAGGTTCTTCTGCTATGTTTCATAAAAGGAAAGCCCCAAATAACGGATCACTCTTATGAATCATTCTAGATCGTGTCATTATTTCTCTATTCATCCTGGAAGTTCACATCTATGTGGTACTTTCCAAGTGACAATAGTACTCTGAATGGGATGACACAGTCATTATCAATACCTCTTTACAGATGTGGAGATGGAAGTTTAAGATGATTGTGACTTGGAGTCACACAGC
Organism: Trichosurus vulpecula; assembly: GCF_011100635.1. Taxonomy (NCBI): domain Eukaryota; kingdom Metazoa; phylum Chordata; class Mammalia; order Diprotodontia; family Phalangeridae; genus Trichosurus; species Trichosurus vulpecula. The sequence goes on from NC_050577.1 coordinate 235,051,741, forward strand.
TAATAATTGACAAATCAAGACTTTGAAACCAGGTCTTCTGACTCTTCAGTCTAGCATTCTTTCCATTATACCACTCAAGAATCTCATTGGCTAGGAACCTGGAGAATTTCTGTGTAAAATGTGTTTCCTATCTATATTAATGAAAGCCTATTATGCCAGACTGTGCTTCTGGGATTAACAAGAGTTTAGACTCCTCTCTGACAATTAGAAAGCCATAAGGGGATGGATTCTCCAGTATGGAATAGACCAGTGCTACTTTGCCAGATTTGTTTATTTTCAGCCCTAGCCATGGTGCATTATATGGGAAGGAGTTCAGTTCAATTTAAACAACATTTATCAGGTCCTTTTCATTGTTCTGGCCTTTTTCAGTCGTGTCCAACTTTCTGTGACCCCATTTGGGATTTTCTTGGTGAAGATACTGCAATGGTTTGCCATTTCCTTCTCCAGCTCATTTTACAGATGAGAAAACTGAGGCCAACAGGGTAAAGCGACTTGCCCAAGGTCACACAGCTAGTAAGTATGTGAGGCCAGATTTGATATGAGGTCAACAGGGTTAAGTGACTTGTCCAAAGTCACACAGCTAGTAATTGTGTGAGGCCAGATTTGAATTCAGGAAGATGAGTCTTCCTGATTTTAGGCCTGGTGCTCTATCCACTGCACCACCAAGCTTCCCCTAAGTAAGTACTTATCCTGTTGGTTCTGGGGATCTCAAAGGCAAAAATGGAAGTGTTTCTGCCATCGATGAATGTACTAGATGCTGTTTGTTTGGATGGAGATTTGTTTCTTAATGGCAGAATCAAGGAAGCAAGATGAGGTTTTAAAGAGACTTTTAGACTTCTTTGTTCATTCAGAGTAAAGGTCAGATTCTAGTCAAATTAAAAAATAGCTATCAGGACTAGACCCATGATTTTCTCTGTAGGGTGAGACAATTCACTTCACTAGTGAGGGTCAGTACCTTCTTTGAAATGTATTATCTTAGAAAGCAAAGTGGATAGACTTACACAGGCTTATATAACCAAAGTGAGTGAAAGGTAGAGCTTGAAACCAGTTTCTCTTCCAAGGCTGGATTTCTATCCACTCTGCCCTGCTAACACACACACACACACACACACACACACACATGCATACACACATGCATACACACATGTGTACATATGTTCATATACAGACACATGCATGCATAAACATATGCACACATACGCACATGCATGCATACACACATACACACCACTTATAGCAATTGCAGAGTACTTTACATATATTATGTGTCATCTGTGTCCCCCAACAATCTTGTCAAGTGATTACTAAAGCTTTCCTTATGTCCGTTCCAGAGGTGAGGAAACTGGAGCTCAGAGAACTTTAGTGAGTTGCCTATGATGGCACCATTGGTAGATGTCAGAGGCAGGATTTGAACCCAGATCTTCTTGCCTTCAAATCTAGCACTCTACTCGGAGCTCTTTATTTTGTGATAAGGAATCCTCCCTTCTCAAATTGACTGTCCTACATTCTGCCTGCTAATTTTGTACACGACCACTCAGGCTTACCTGTATCACAGTAACCAACTGTATATGGACCACATAAGTAGCATCTTCTCATAACCACTGAGAAAATGTGGTCTAGAGAGCTTTCTATTTTGAAAGATTTGGGTCCTTAGATTTATAAAAACCTGGCATATGTTGTTATTATGTGGGGACGAAAGGTGGTCAAGGAAACTCTGAAATTAGCAAAGTAAAAAATCGTGTACATATTGTAGATGTGTTTAATAGTCTTCAATCTATATGTTTGGCCTAATTTAACAATGTGTTTGTTTGGCCAAATAAGACAATCATGCACATGTTTTGAGTGACATCCCATTTAACTGAATCCAAGTTGAGTATTAAAAGGGAGGCAGGATGATGGATTGGGCAAACAATGGAATGTGAGGGCATTATGCAGTTATAGCAAAGATCAAGGTTACTTAACTTCAAGAAACAGTAATGACCTACTATGGGCACACTAGGTAAGGGGTTAGACTGTAATGTACTTGGAACCTTTGTCTGACATTCCTCTGATGTGAATTTGTACTGCCTTGTTTGGGTTCTTGATGTCTGTCCCAGGCAATTACAGTAGCTGAAATTACTTTATCTCTTGTACTTAATCCCTACTTTAGAGAGGTTGGTGTTGTTATTAGAATAGAAGGCAATGTCTGGTCTTCTCTCTTGTTGGGTGTTTCCTTGTCTCTGAGACTTTGCTAGCTAGTGATGTGACTGTGGTCAAATAAGTTAACTTCTCAGAGTCCTGAGACTTTTGTTGTTTCGGTTGTGTCTGATTTTTTTGACACCTTTTGGGGTTTACTTGGCAAAGATACTGGGATGGTTTGGTTTGACATTTCATTCTCCAACTCATTTTAGAGATGGGGAAACTGAAGCAAAGAGAGTTAAGTGACTTGCTCAGGATCACACAGTAAGTGTCTGAGTCCAGATTAGAACTCAGGAAGATGACTCATCCTGACTCCAGGCTGGGAACTGTACCCAGTCCACCACCTAGTTGCCCTGTGAAACCATACATCCTATGTGTGACTACTCATAAAGACACTAAAATGACACAGTCCCTGACTTCCTGGAGCTTTGGTGTGAGGTCAATATTTACATTAATGAATAAAGACAATATAATCTGAAGAAGAATGAAGTAGGAAAGTGATCACTTAGGAGGTGACTTTATTATCATCTCATGACTGTATTATCAAAGGGCAAACAACTATTGTTCCCTGTGAAAGGACAGAGGAATTCATATCCAGATGTAACTTTTTATTCAGAGGAAAAACATAATTTGAGAAAACTTGGACTTACTTTCTCTTTCCCGATCATATATAAGTACCATGCCTATTTCCCTAATTAACTAAACAAAGACATTTGCTTTATGGTATTTACCAATTTAAAACTCTGGTGGAAAATTTTTTGAAAGTATTTTTAAAAGACCTTATGATAGCATTACTTGACATATGATAGATTCAAAACAGTCTCTACTACTTCAAATTCCTTGATTCTCTAGGGTGGATAAACTAATGCAGGAAACATTGTCTCCCTCCCAAATTTGCCTTTCCTTCATCTCCACCTTGGAAAATGTGTAAATGGAACATTTATTTTTGCCACTAAAAGGTGCCAAGTGATTTGAATATGATCTTTAATGTTTTCCTTCCGGCTGAATACACTGTAGGTTAACTTGGGTGTTGGGAACATTGCTTGCTGTGTAGAACACTTGTCTGAAAGTACCATTTTGGGATTTTAAGAAAGCTTTCTTCTGCCTAAGAAATCTCTCAAAACAACAATAACAAGGGTTTTTGTCTTGGGTCTGTGGGAGACTTATGGGAAAACCTGAATAGGACTTGGACAGGATGAGGTATGGTGGGGTTTTTATCTGTGTTGGTGGAGAAACTACCCACGTCAGAGAGACATCATGGACCTTTCAAGGTACAAAGTTTTAAATTTGTATGAAGTTTGATTTCAGGAGAAGAAAATAGTACTTTGTTATTATTGTGAAAGCAATACAATGATTATAAAGCTCAGTATCAGTGGTTCTTAACTTGGGGTCCTTTAACTTTTTTATATATATTTTGATAACTACATTACAGTGTCATTGATGTGTCTTGTAATCCTGTGCATTTTGCTTTGCTTGATTAAATTAAATAAATTATCACTTACAAACCTTACTCTGAGATGACCATAGGCTTCAATAGACAGCCACTTGTGTCCATCTTGCACAAACACACACATACATACCACACAAAGATTAAAAACATTTGCCCTACAGTTTTTAAAAGAAAAGGCAAGTTAGATGAATGCTAACTCATAGTATCATAGTTTTAGAGCTGAGAAGGATGGAAGATACCTAGTTCAACCCTCTGATTTTGCAGCTCAGAATACCAAGATGAGGAGGACTGAAATGACTTTCCCAGGGTCACACAGGCAGGAAATGACAGAGGAATGATTAGATAGGAAAGAGATATAATGAAATATCATCTTAGCTTCTAAAAAGTTTGTGGCACTTGGAGCTCAGAAAGACACAATTCACTTCGTGTGTGTGTGTGTGTGTGTGTGTGTGTGTGTGTGTGTGTGTGTATTTTGTATTGAAAAGCATTCCAGATACTTTATACGGTTACTGATTTAATTGCTGTGCTTTACTACTTTCAACACACTAATCTACCTCAATTTATTTTGTATTGTAAATAATGAAAGTAAAGACGTGTTTTTTAAAGTCTTAATGGGAAAATAATACAACGATCTTGTCATTAATGAACAGGAAACAAAAGAAGAAAGAACAAGGCGTGTCCAGGAATATAATGGATACAAATCATTTGTTGTTTATACACTGCTTTAAATATACTCGGAAGCATGCTTCAGGCTAGTCAGAAGAGGTCCTCTGTATTACACTGTGCATGCTTGCCTGAAATGAAACTGTATGTTATTGGTTAACCAGGATGTTTAGCATAATCACTCTGCTAGACTGTGGTGGAGGGAGGTGATTATCACTGAGAACAGATGGGCAGGTCCAAAGCATTGCCAGATTCAGAAAAGCTCCATTTATCGTTGGTTCTAGCTTTCTTTCCTTCCGTGCTCCTCATTTTATGTCTGTGGATGTGGTGGGTTTGCTGTTTATTCATTTATTTTTCATGAATGTTCCAAAGAAGTAGTTGAACTAAAGGTCGCTGCCTGGTGACCTTCCAGATGAGCTCTGAAACGTAGGAGTGAGGGATTCAAAATACTCTCACCGTGAATATCTGGAAGGATGGGACAGATTTCATTTCACACTGTAGCATCCCTAAATGCATGAGAGGATTTATCTGTATGCTTAGTGCTCTGCTCTGCATCTGGAGCTTCTTGTGGATTGTACTGTCTGTAGGATCAGAAATGATTTTCTCGGATATGAACTCCGTTCCTGGCTCCCCTAAAGTGCATCCTCCTAATGGGACCCGATTTTATACCTTTCAAGTAAGTGTGCTTTATTAGTTTCAGTCCTTAAGAAGTTGAAATGAAGTTAAAAAAAAACTTTTAACAAAGCAGAGCAGAAAAGGATGAAAAACTGCTTAATGTGAAGTTTTAGAAAAGGCATTTGAAATTGATCATGTTCAAGACAGTTCACTCGGTTTATCAGAAGTGTTCTGTTTCTCATGGAATGAGTATTGAAATGATATAAGCACTTTAAATCAAACTAGGATTACATTTTTATTTGCAAGATTGTTTTCCTTGAAGACTTATTAGATATGATTTGTTTTCTAATGTCAGCCATAGACATGTTATTGTCCCTGATGAGTATTTGATAGACACTTTCTTACAAATCTCAAAGTGAGTAGGATGAAAAAAAAATTTGGTGCAACTTCGTAAACTGTTTATTGGACTTGGAGAAAACCCTGATTGTCTCTATATCTTATAGCTCAACACCCTACCTGATGTTTTACATTAATTATGATCAGTGGCTGACCGAGTAGATATTAATACTGTGTTTACTGAGATTTTCATTTTGTTCAGCAAGGTAGATACTCACTGAGCCAAAGGCTTTGCTACGTAATCAAAGGGTCAAAGTGATTTATATGAATGTGAAATGTGAAGTTATCATCTACTGTCTCTATTTCAAATGTATTTGCATAAAACAGTCATCAGTCTGCCAGCGAGGCAAACCTGTATCAAAGCTGAACGAACCTCCCCCTTTTATTTTCTTCCCCAAATTTGATCATTCAGAACTAAGGTTGTCATTATAATTTAGACACATCATTATTAAAAACAAATTTAAAAAGCCACCACTCCTACCCCTAGTCCATTGTGGGATTAATAAAAATCCCCCTACCTTGATTTACTTTAGTTTAGTACATGTCAGCAAGAATTGAAATATGAAAATCTAAGCACCATAACTTGCATTCATGGAGCTAACGAGAGAATTTCAAGTTGTGAAATCAAGACTGGAAAAGCACATGTCTCCTTTGTTGTTCCCACTGTGCTTCACAAACTGTGAGTCCTGGATATAATTATTTTTTGCCCCTCCACCCCCATGGCTACTCCCCTCCACTTTCCCTTTTTATATTACTATTTTTAATCCTGCTCTGCTGCTGGCTTTACACTGATGTCTGCTGAGAGTGGAAAGCTGGGCTGTTGGAGTGTATATTCTTGCCATTCCCTGTGGTGATGGGCAGAGCGTGGCAATGATTCAGAATGGCAGGTGCCCTGGGGCTGCCTTTCCTCTGAAGGACCACTTTTTGCTTCTAGCCCTGAGATATGAGCACTGTTTGCAGTATCCTGTGTTTAGGATCTTGGACACTGTCTTCCGCATTAGGGATTCTACCCTCATCTCAAGTTCAAGTTTGTGTTGCTCAGTCATCACACAGCCTTGTTACTGTGACTTATGTATCAGGTTTCTTTTTTTTGTGGGGGAGGACAGAGGAGGGGAGGGAGCAGTGTCCTATTGTATGTAACATTTTATACATGACTCCCACATTGTTTTTATTGAACAAGTTCATACCAAACCTCAAAGATTTCAGATATAAGACTCAAGTTGGTAAGAAGCTATTTGCTGTTCTGCTCTGTTCTGTTTATGTATAGATCGATGTTTGATCCTAAGAAACTTGGTTATGTCTGGAATTAGAGACTGGCCTAACAGTATTTACACACTTGGGGGCCGGGGGCGGGGAGGCAAGGTAGAGGAAGGCTCCTTGCCTGAAAGTACGTGCTTGGATAAGTCCACTGCTTTATTTCTGATGGAAATGAAGAACTACAATTTTCTTCCTTTTGTTTCTTCTCTGTGATAAGTTTGCCACAGAGAATCTTTAATTGGAATGCTGTAATAAGAAAGACGATACTGTTATAGTGGCATAAACCAAGTAGCTATTTTTAATCTAAAAAGTATCTTAGAAACAGTATTTCATTAAGTTTAAAATGACATTTTTCTATTCAGAAGGTTGAGTTAAAAAGCCCTGCAGAAATTCAGCCTCAAGAATTTGGGGAGAAACCATGGTCTTTGAAATTTTTCCTTTTCAAATCTAATGCAGAAGTTATCTTTTCCAATCAGCCAAGGTAGGTTAGAAAATAAGACCTGGCTTCATTTCTTTGTGATTGAATGATCAGACTATCTTTCCATAATTTTGATGAAATTGTACTTTCTTTACACTAAAGAAGAATAAAACTCAAAAGTTTAAAATGGAGCAGGTGAGGAATTGAAATTTACTAAAACCACATAATTTTTTTAAAAAATCACATTTCCATTTTTAGTCAAACATTTTGACATGAAGGCTTTTAGGGAAATGAAGTTTAGTATTTAAAAAATTTCATGTAATCCTCAGTCTGAGTCAGTGTTTCCTTATTCATTTGTGATTTCTCATGGGCACATTACTCCCTTGATAATTTTATACATGTGTGATTACAGCATGAAGCTATCTTTGCTTGTATTCTCCTTCTCAGGGTTTCCTAGGATTGTCAATTTTGATTTGAGCAGTTGTCTTCACTGAATTGCTTATCCTGGGTTTAAAGTGGGAAAAAGTTCTGGAGCTTTGATGCCTAGATTTTTTTTTTCATCAAAGCAATTAAAATGAGTGTAAGAGTGAGAAGTTTATGCCATGTAGAATTTTAGAGCAGAGCTGTAATCTGGAATTTTTTTTCATATTGGGCAAAAAAACTTTTTGGGAAGACAAAGAGTACATCAGAACATAGTGTTACCCTTGGTTCAGCTGTGTGTGTGTGTGTGCGTGGCCTGAGACCGCAAGGCCACATATAGACCTCTAGGTCCTCAAGCATGGCCCTTTGAATCCAAATTTCACAGAATAAATCCCCTTAATACAAGGATTTGTTCTGTAAAACTTGGACTCAGTAAAAAAAAATCTGCACCCAAGGACCTAGAAGGCCACATGTGGCTTCGAGGCCACAGGTTCCCCACCCCTCGGGAATCTGTTGTGTGCCCCTGAGTAGGTTGCAGGGGAAGGCAAGCCCTCGGAGAGGGGAACCACAGCAATGGTATCCTGGGAGTGACAATCTGAAATTAACTGGATATTCAGCATCCTTCTTCACAGAATAATGGAAGACTGAGAGATTAGAGGAACCTGGTGTCTGCATGAGGAGGAAATGTATCTCCCAATATTTGTGCCCTGGGACAAATCTCCATCATCCAGCCCTGGCTGTACCTCCACATAGAGATTATGTCCTATACAGATTCATATTTGTGGAGATTTTTCTTAACTAAAAAGAAAATTAAGGAAATTGAAGCAAATGTAATATAAAAATAAAGTAAGTACAGTTATCCCTTCCACATTGTCACTTTCCCAATTGTGATTTTAATATATTGCAAATCAGCATAAGAAATCGAATGGGACTTTCTTGGAAGTTTTGTGAAAGCCACAAATGACATAGAAAAAGTTTAGAAACTTGGAAATGCATGAAACAGATAGATAGATAGATAGATAGATAGATAGATAGATAGATAGATAGATAGATAGATATAGATATATATATAGATATATAGATATATATGTGTGTGTGTGTGTGTGTGTGTGTATTATCACATAATGTCAACATATTTTATCTTTTAATACCATAATAATTCAGACTTCTTCTCCGGTACAAAGGGAGAGCCAAAAATTTTTATACAGATGTTTCTAAATTGTAAGGGGTGGCACACCTCTAACCCCTGTGATGTGGAAGGGATAACTGTCAATTTTATGTCTGAGAAGTAAGGGGTCAGAAGTTATGTTTTATATATTTCATTCTATGTTTTTCACAGTGGTAATGGATTAATTATCTGATAAATTTAATGGCAAAAAGACATTTTTGTCTATTAATAAATGTTACCATTCCCATGGATATTTGCATTTCATCTGTGATGTATGAGCCTCTCGATATCTCTAAGTTAGTGAGTCCCCAGTAGTGCGAAAGAACAGGGAAAAAGTGCCATTTTGGTTGAAAGTCTTCCCATGCCCTTCAGTTCACACCACTGAGAATACAATCTCAGCTACTTAAGAATCCCTCCATAGAGGAAAAGGAAACATTACATTAAGTCAGTGTACTTGCCATGCATAAAAAGTCTGATTTCCATAGATTTAATTATTTAATAATTTAATTCATTGATTTAAAAATTAAGTGGCTAAAACACTAAAATTCTGCTATTAGGGAAAAAAATGATACTTTATCTTTTGACCATGATGATATTCTCTCCTCTATAATCATATGCCCTAATACTCCATTATTCCCAAAAACCTCATTGATATGGGTACTCCCACCTACCCTGCAGATCTCAGCCCATCCATGTATTCCCATCTCTTGTAACTCTGGTTCTTGTCCTCCCATAATCTCAATATAGCACATTCACATAAGCATTCCTGTGGTCTTCCTTGTACTCTTTTGACAAGATGAGGGTTCCAGTGGGACTTGCGGGTTGTCTGTTGCTTGGTAATTCCTTTTTCTCATTAAACAATTAGACAATCTCCACCACCTTCCCCCACCCCTCACCGAGTCACATTTATGGCATCTGTGAACATCATAAGCACATACTACTAGTATATAAATACACAGGAAAAGTTGTAGAGGAAATTTGTTCAGCATTAAGACTGTGCTTTATCTTTGAATCCTTCAGTATACGTAACCATAATATGAAGTATCTAGGAAGTAAGAACTCTGAATTTTGTGCTGGATAGTTTTCTATGGAAGCAAAATACTGGCTCTTATTGTGAATTACTTTTTTTTCTTGAGTATTTCTTCATAAGTCCGTCTGCTATATGCAAATTATTAATAGATGGTATGTCTAAAAATCTCCCCCCTCTCCTCTCACACATGAATCATGAACCTTAATTGATATGCACTTTTTCTCTATTGGTAGTTAAGCCTACATGTAGCCATGGAGTCAAGGCAGGGAACTGTGGTAGAAGGGGTCATCTTGCTTACAGTTGACTTCCCCTTGTTCTGACCAGTGTTTAGGAGAAACATGGACTGGAGGAATGACCTTTAGTAGAAATAAAGATAGATCTATTTTGGCACTGCATTTCTTAGAGAAGTAAATGCTGTGAAGAATAGTTTTCCTCTATGATCAGTTTGTTTCTTTTCTGATTTTATGATTTAATTGGTCTGGGAGACTTCCAGTGAGAAATCCTTGCTCTCAATGAAGATCAAAAAATTCTTTGCAACCAAGAGTCTTAAAGACTTTCTTGGAGCCACCAAGAAGTTCATTACCTTGCCCAGGATCAGAGAGCCATTATGTGTGGAAGTTAGAAGTTGAACCTAGGTCTTTGTAACTTGGGGCTATTCCTCTATCCAGCAGACCACACTGTCTACTTGTGACTAATTTGTACAAGATAAAAATGGAGGATGGGTAGACAGATATGTACAATGCTTCTAATGGATTAAGAAGGCCTGAAAGGGTTGCAATCCTAAGGGAGTTATCCTTATGATGATGATAATAATAAATACGTATATAGCATTTACATATATAACTTTATATAATTCTACATATACACATATAAACACATGTGTAGATATATAAATGAGTATATTTCAAAATCTTTTTATTTCATATATTTAAAAGCATTATTTTAAGAAGAGATCCATAGGATTGATCAGACTATCAAAAGGGTCCATCATGCGCGCGCGCACGCGCACACACAGACACACAGACACACAGACACACACATATATTAATTACTATTCTAGACCTTTCTGCATCTTACAGATGAGGAAATGCTGGTCCAGAAAAGACAAAAATGAAATCAGTTGTCCTCAATGAATTTATATTCTACCTTAGGGAAATAACTATACATACTAAATATATGCACAGTAATATTAAGTAAGTTGGTGGAGGCAATCGGCTTCATTTTTGGTTAGCTAGGCCGTGGCAAACTAGCCTGATACCTATTTATGAGCATTGTTTGTATGGGAAGCATGTTCTGAGCTGGGAAGGCAGGAACATAGAACTGCTATGGGGGAAATTCTCTTCTTGTCCAGCAGCAGTTATCGCCTGTTGTAGAATTTCCTCCTTCCTCATCATTTGCCACTGAATGTAATCAGATTTCCCTCCCTCAGGTACAATCCTAGGGATTAAGTTGTTTCATTTTGTTCTCTGTGGTCTCCTTGCTGAAGGTATTTCCTTTCCCTCTGGGTAAACAATTACAGCAATAAAAATTAAGTGAGATGCTTTTACAAAATGAAAGCAAGATAGACACTGTGTGATAGAGTAAAGAGGAATGGATCTGAAGTCAGAATACTAGGTTTAAATTAAACATCTGCCGTATGTGATTCCTTAAGTTCTCTGTATTCACAGTGCCTAGGTACGTAGTTGATACTTACTGATTGATTTCCTGCCCTCTCCTTCTGGATGATCTCTTCTCCTTGGACTTTTGTCTTGATTCTCTTCCTATTCATTTTGACCCCATATTCTTAGCTTTCTGTGCTGAAGACTTAAAAGGCAGTGTATCCCCTGCCCCAGCAATTTATGAAGATAAAATAGTGTTTTACATATAGCAACACGGTATCCTAAGTGCTACATTTTGGGAAGAAGGATGTATTCCTCCTTCTAAACAATAAACTTAGGAATTTTTTGGAGTCTGTAATCCATTTGTAAATTGGATATTTCATAAGTTGTCTTTTGTTTTCGAAGAGGAACAGTAGATATCACTGGGTGATGTCTTGACTTGTGCATGAAACTCAGGTGTTTTTGACCCCAACTGAGGTCATCTATTACACCCCAGGCCACCTCCAGTCATCTTGACTCTTGTTTCTAGACTTCCATAGCAACAAGAGTGATTGTCTAGAAGAGGGAAGCAGTGATCAAAAACAGCCAGTTTCACTGCGTGCCCAAGGGTATGGAATCCTCAGAACCTAGGTCATTTCGTTTCCACAAAGGTTTATTCAATTTAACTGTATTGTATTGAGTTAAAAATACTCATCTCTCTTTTTATTTTGTTTTGCTTTATTTTGTCATGAGAGATAAAAGCATTAGTTTTCCTTTCTTTTGGGATCTTGGAGTAGACGGGGATTGTCATTGTGATTTGTTCAGATTTTTGCTAAGTTTACCAATTTTCCTTTATCCTTTATTCCTACATTTGAAACTACGATGCTACGTTCCAATTAGCCAACTTCTGTCCCATATATTTTGTTACTTTATTTTACACACACACACACACACACACGTATGTGTGTGTGTGTATATATATGTACCCATGCACATATGTGTTAGTATACATATACACTTATACACATACATGTTTATATTTGCATATATATGAATACACACACACAAAGAAATCTTTATGCATGTAAATATACACAAATGTAGCACATGGTGTTTAGCTTGGAGGTTCAAATCCTTCCTCTGACAACTGTTGTGTCGGTGATCTTGGTCAAGGCACTCAGTCTCTATGTGTTTCAGACAATTCCCTACAACTTATCTATTAAGTTTCATATAGTTGTGATCTGTTTTGCTAGAGGAAATTTCCATACCTACAATTCACTCTGCTGTAGAAATTGTGAATCTTGTTAGGCATAGTGACATACACCAAAATTATCTGCTTCCGATGGGGTTTAGGCCACTGGATTGATTAAGTTCAGAAGTTCTAAACTACAGTAGGACCAAAGCTGATTAAAGGTCTGGATTATGTCCCTCATTGATATGGACAATTTCTGAGAGTAGGGAGAGAGCACCAGCATGCCTAGGAAGGGGTGAATCAACCCAGGTTGGAAACAGAATTAGTTAAAACTTCTGAACCTATCAGCACTGGGATTGACGTGTGAGTGGCTATGGTACTTCCAGGCTGGGGGAGATAGTGGGACCAGATCTCAAAACAACAATAACAAAATTAATCCATCATACATGTAGTTTTACAATGTAACTTTTAAAAAAAATTTAATGTATTTTCCAATTACATTTAAACACAATTTTAACATTCTTTGTTTTCATTTTGAGCTCCAGATTCTTTCCCTTCCTTCCTCTCTCCTTTCTCTCCTCCTTGAAGAGGCAAACAATTTGATACCGACTATACATGTGCAGGTGCTCAAAACACAATTCCATATTAGGCACGTTGCAAAAGAAAACACAGACCAAAAGACAAAACAAAACAAAAAAAAATGAGAAAAATAAAAAGTAAAAAATGATTCAATTTGTGTTCAGTCTCCATTAGTTCTTTCTCTGGAAGTGGATAGCATTTTTTATCGTAAGTCCTTAAGGATTGTCTTGGATCTTTGTATCGTTGAGAATAGTGAAGTCATTCACAGTTGATCATTGTAAAAAACTGCTGTTGCTGAGTACAATATTCTCCTAGTTCAGCTCACTTCACTACAAAATATAACTTTTGAAGATTGTAGAGATGTATGCTCAGACAAGAAGCTATATGAGATTACTGATGGACTCACTGTTCCTTTCATATAAAAGTACCTCATTTATATAAGATATATATATGTATATATATACACACACACACATATACACACATACATATATACGTATGTATATATATAAATGTATATATTGGCATGACATGATGGTCAGATATCAGACACCAATGCCATCTACTGCATCCTGGGCCATCACCGGTCATCCTGGCTTTTGTTTTGCCATTGGACTTGGATGATTCTGAAAGAACGACTGAGGCTGATGACTTTGTGCAACTCTGCTTCACTTCAATCCACTTCACCTGGAAGTCAAGACATCACCCTGTTATGTGACAGGATGCCACCCAAATGAACACGATGTCATTGTTCCTCTTCAAAATTAAGGTCAAACAACAGCAGCAATATACAATTTACCTATTAAATCTATGTAAGATTTTACTGTATAACTGCAGTTAATTGTATGGTGCAATGGATAGAGTCCTGTGCCTAGAGTCAGGAAGACATAACTTCAAATGTGCTTCAGACACTAGCTGTGTGATAACGATCAGGTCACTTAACCTCTGTTTACCTCTTTGCTCATCTGTAAAATGGAGATAAGAACAGCACCTACGTGACAGGGCTGTTGTGAAAATCGAATGAGAAAGTATTTGTAAAGCACTTGGTACAGTCCCTGGGACATAGTAGACATTCTCTCTCTCTCTCTCTCTCTCTCTCTCTCTCTCTCTCTCTCTCTCACACACACACACACACACACACACACACTCTCTCTCTCTCTCTCTCACACACACACACACACACACACACACACATACACACACACACCACACCCTTAGTCCCTTCCCCTTTCTCCCTACCCTTGTTTCAGAAATGTCTTTTTTGGTTGTTGTTGCTTTATGAGGCCTTCTTTGGCAATATGGTATTTGATAAAACGGTTGTTGTACTGTTCCTCTTCTTCCCACAGCAAGACAATGCTACAGTTGTTTCTAGGTGATGGGCATCATAGGTCTAGAACTAGAAAGGACCTTAGAGGTCCTTTTATAGATAGGGAAACTGAGACCCAGAGGGGGTGATTGATTTGCCCAAAGCCATAGAGAGAGCAAGTAGCTGAGTTGCTTGTTCCTTTGAAATTGCTCATGGTCACAATCCACTTACATAACGCTAAATAATTTTATATAAATTCTTAAGTACATATTGATGGTCATTTAGTACTAATATTTTAATGGACATTTTAAATCCTGGTAATTACTACTATTATGTTTTCTTCTTACAAAGGGATTCAACTTAAAAAAGAATGTTGACTAGCCCCAAATTCCAGCTCCTCCTGTGATATTTTCATTCATTTGATAAATGTATTTTGAACATTACTATTTGCATCTTAATTATTACTTCTTTTGTCAGGCTTAAAATGTTGAATGCATAGACAAAATGAAAATCACCAGTTTATGGAACTGGTGAATTTCAGGAGCGAATACAAAATATCAGCAAATTCTGAGAAGAATCACTTGCTTCCCATGCTGAGCATTCAGCACATCATGTGGGTTTTTAAAAGAGGTTTGTATTTCTGTTAGTAAACAGCAATAAACAATATTGCTTCCAGCAGGGCTTCTAGAAAGTCAGACAGAACCTCAAAGGCAGCAGCATGTCATCAGTGTCGTGGAGAGGACCATGATGCTGCCTGAGTTGGAATTTTAAAGGACATCACAAAGCAGAATTGGGCAAAGTCCAATAAAAAAAATCTGGGCTATATCACCAGGAAATGGTGTTAATGTCAGCATCCATGTAGCCAAAATATATTTAGCAGAAGCATGACTGACATTGGTGGAACCCAAGGGGTAGAAAGTGAGTGGAGAGGAGGAGACTCTATTCCTAAGTTTCCTTTAACGGTATGCAATCAAAATAAAAGTGACCTACATCAAAACTGGGCTTCTTGGGTGTGTCCCTGCCCCATCCTGTGCATTATCTGGAGTGAGCAGTTGTTCTGTGTTCTCTTTTCTTATGTTTTGCTTTTATCTATTTGGATATAATCCATTAAGTTTCTTGGTATTGATCTTGGAATATTGGAATACACCCATAATCATGCAAGCCATACTTTTTGTTTATTTGTTTCGTATTACAAATAGGAAGTGGAGGGGGGGAATGAAACCCTTGAAGAAGACAGGTTAAAGTTACAAAATATTTTAAATGGTATTTATTATGTAGAAATACTGTTTGGTTTAGTAGATAAAGAGCTAGCCTTGGAGTCAGAGAGAACTGGGGTCATGTCCCACTTTTGACATTCCCTTTCTTTGTGACCACCATGAATAAGCCTTTTAGGACTACAAGAAACATAATGAGGTGGAAAAAAAGGTGTGGATCTCTGTTGCTAACGAGGTTTCTTGCCAGGGAGTTCCCTAGAAAATTGGAATTTCCTGATTATCATTAAGTAGTTATTTCTCGAACTTTTTGATGATTGAGTGAGGCATCTGGTCTAAGGTTTTGTTAATATTGGGATTCCTGAAATATTGGGTATTGGATACCCAATTGGGTATCCTATAATATTGGATACTGAAACTTTACCACTGTTGCATATCAACTCCTCTTTCGTTTATGTTCTTAGAGACTTTTTTAGGTTACATTAGATTAAAAGACTTAGTTAGATGTTCAAATATGACTTCAGATGCTTCCTATTTGTGTAACCCTGGGCAAGTCACTTAATCCTGATTGCCTCCAAAAATAAATGCATAAATAAATGATGTGTGTGTGTGTGGGCACACATCTAGCTAGTATCAAACATAGGACTGGGATCCGAGTGTTCCATACTTATACAATATACCTACACACTGCTTCTCTATTCAATTAAAATGATTTTTAATCAAAATAATTATCTGTGCATAAAGGTAGGAAATATTGAATATAGCCATTTCTGTGTATAGTATAACTATATGTGTTTAAAGTTATTCTTGTCCCAATCAATTAAATTATATATTTTAAAGAAGAAATAAATAGCATGTAACCTAAAATTAAAGCAACTAGGTGGTGCAGTGAATAATATGTCAGCCCTGGAGTCAGGAAGACTCATTTTTTTGAGTTCAAATCTGGCCTCAGACTCTTACCAGCTAGGTGACCCTAGGCAAATGACTTAATTCTGTTGCCTCAATTTCCTCATCTCTAAAATGAGCTGAAGAAGGAAATGGCAAACCTCTTCAGTATCTTTGCCAAGAAAATCCTACATGGCATCACAAAGAGTCAAACAGGACTGAAATGCTTGAACAGGAACAAACCTAAAACTATTTAATTATCAGGAAGTCCCCAAGGCTTGGGAGGTAGGATCCGTTAAGTGAGATACTCTACTGGTTTCTCGGTGCCACTACCTTATTTAGCCAGCCTTTCTCACTAGTCTGTTTCTAGTAAGAGAAGCAAAGTATATTTCTCTTTTCCCTTACTTGGGAAAAATAGTGCCCCCCAACACTTCTTTCTTGTTTTTATTTTTTCATATTAGTGTACAACTAAATAAGTTAGGAAATACACTTTCAGTCGTGTCCAGCTCTTTATGACCCAATTTGGGGTTTTATTGGCAAAGATGCTGGAGTGGTTTACTATTCCTTTCTCTAGCTCATTTTACAGAAGAACAGCTGAAGTCAACAGAGTTAAATGACTAGCCCAGGGTCACACAACTGTTAAGTGGCTGAGGCTGGGTTTGATCTCATAAAGATGAGTTTTCATAACTCCAGGCCCAGTGTGCTGTGCACGTGCCATCTAGCTGTCCAGTATACTAGAGGAAATATACTAGAGGTTAAAAAAAATGAAAGGGGCACCCACTGTCTTAGTGAAGCTTTAACACTTCACACATGTGAACAAATGGTAAAGTAGGTCTTCACCTTAGTTGTATTACTCATAATAGCTAATGCATAGCACTTTAAGGTTTACAAAGTGCTTTCCATTCATTATCATGTTTGATCTTCACAATACTCTTTATGAAGTAGGTGGTGTCATCATCCTCATTTTATACATGAGAACGCTGAAGCTGATCAGTTTAAGTGATTTGTCTGCTGTTACATAATCAGTATGGGCCGAAAGCAGGATGCCAACTCTGGCCTTCCTGACTCAGTGAGCAATAAACATTCTACCCTCTCTACTGTGCCTGGCAATGGCCTACTTATGTATGTTTGCATGTATCATCCTGCTAACTTACATCTTTCCTTCTAGTTCAACCTAATTTTCTCCCCCTTGCCTGCTAGCTGGAAATACTGTCTTTTTCACGTGAGGTAATAGCCTATAGTTTAATTAAGTTAGGTCGGGTTTAGATTTTTTCTCAAACTCAAATCACTCTGGTTCTTGTTGGCCAAAAATAGGTTCCCTGGCAAAGCTCCACTTGGTCATTGTTTGGACCCTGATCAGCTCAGAGTGAATGTAAATAGGTAAATAGCAACTGTTTCTGTTTTGGCCAGAAGCCCTGAAGGTCTTCCCCTCCCAGATTGAGTTTTTTTTAGACTAGGAAAAAGAGGCCATTAAAAAATTGAGGGGATGGGGCAGCTATGTGGTACAGTAAGTAGAGCACAGGCCTTAGAGTCAGGAGGACCTGAGTTCAAATTCGGCCTCAGATATTTGACACAGTTACTAGCTGTGTGACCTTGGGCAAGTCACTTAACCCCAATTGCCCTGCCCTCCCCCCTCCAAGAAAAAGAGGAAAAAAATAATAAAAAAAGAAATTGAGGGGATGCCCATCAATTGGGGAATGGCTGAGCAAGTTGTAGTGTATGAATGTAGTGGAATGCTATTGTTCTACAATAAATGAGCAGGTGGATTTCAGAAAAACTTGGGAAGATTTACGTGAAGTGATGCTGAGTGAAGTGAGCAAAACCAGGAAAACATTGTACTCAGTAACAGCAACATGGTGCGATAACCAACTTTAATAGACTTAGCTCTTCTAAGCAATTCAGTGATCTAAGACAATTCCAAATGACTCATGATGGAAAATGCTATCCCCATGCAGAGAAAGAACTATGAAGTCTGAATGGAGATCGAATAAAACTATTTTCTCTCTTTTTTGTCTTTTCCTTCTTGTGGTTTTTCTCTTTTGTTCTGATTCTTCTTTTGTAACATGACGAATGTGAAAATATGTTTAATATGATTGTACATGTATGGCCTGTATCAGATTGCATGCCCTCTTGGGGAAGGGGGAAAGGAAGGAGGGGGAAAAATTTGGAACTCAATCTTATAAGGATGAATGTTGAAAACTATCTTTACATATAATTGGAAAAAATAATCTCCACTATTGAGTGGAGAAAAAAGAATAATGGCCTAGCCCCAGTGAACATTTTACATTTTTTAACATTTTATTATTTTTATTTTTAGTTTACAACACACGGTTCTACATAATTTTGAGTTCCAGATTTTCTCCCCTCCCTCCCCAAGACGGCATGGAATCTCATCTAACTACCACGTATAACTTCGCATTGAATTAATTTATACACTAGTCAAGTTGTGGAGAAGAATTATGACCAATGGAATGAATCATGAGAAAGAAGAAACAGAACCAAAAAAAAAACCCAAAATCAAAAACAAAAGAAGAAAAAAAGGCGAGCATGAAGTGTGCCTCAATCTGCATTCAAACTTCATAGTTCTTTCTCTGGATGTAGATAGCATTCTCCATCATGAGTCCTTTGGAGTTATCCTTGCACCTTGTGTTGCTGAGAAAAGCGAAGTCTGTCAGGGTTGGTCCTCACGGAATCCATATATCTGTGGTTGTGTACAATGTTCTCCTGGCTCTGCTCCGCTCACTCAGCATTATGTCGTGTAGGTTTTTCCAGGTTGTTATGAAGTCCGTATCATCCCCATTTTTTATGGCACAATAGTATTCCATTACCTTCATATACTACAGCTTGTTCAGCCATTCCCCAATTGACGGGCATCCCTTTGATTTCCAATTCTTGGCTACCACAAAAAGAGCTGCTATAAATATTTTTGTACATATGGGTCCTTTTCCCGCTTGTGTGATTTCTTTAGGATACAACCCTAGAAGTGGTATTGCTGGGTCAAAGGGTATGAACATTCCTGTGGCCCTTTGGGCGTAGTTCCAAATTACTCTCCAAAATGTCTGGCTCATCTCACAACTCCACCAGCAATGTAACAACATTCCAATTTTCCCAATCCTCTCCATCATTTAACATTTTCCTGTTTTGTTATTTTAGCCAATCTGATAGGAGAGATATGGTATCTAAGAGTTGTTTTGATTTGCATTTCTCTAATCAGTAGTGATTTAGAGCGTTTTTTCATATGCCTATAGATAGCTTTAATTTCTTCCTCTGAAAACTGTCTGTTCATATCCTTTGACCATTTCTCAATTGGGGAATGGCTTGTATTCCTATATATTTGGCTCAGTTCCCTGTATTTTTTAGAAATGAGGCCTTTATCAGGGATACTAGTTGTAAAGATTTTCTCCCAATTTTCTGCTTCCCTCCTATTTTTTGTTGCATTGGCTTTTTTTGTACAAAAACCTTTCAATTTAACATAATCAAAATTATCTTTTTGCTAATATTTTATTTAAAATTTTTGCATCAATATTCATTAGGGAAATTGGTCTATAATTTTCTTTCTCTGTTTTGACTCTACCTGGTTTGGGTATTAGTACCATATTTGTGTCATAAAAAGAATTTGGTAGGACTCGTTCTTCACCTATTTTCCCAAATAGTCTACAAAGTATTGGAATTAGTTGTTCATTAAATGTTTGATAGAATTCACATGTAAAACCATCTAGCCCTGGAGATTTTTTCCTAGGGAGTTCACTGATGGCATGCTCAATTTCTTTTTCTGAGATGGAATTATTTAGAAATTTTACTTCCTTTTCTCCTAACCTGGGCAGTTTATGTTTTTGTAGATATTCATCCATATCTCTAAGGTTGTCAAATTTATGGGCATACAATTGGGCAAAATAATTCCTAATTATTGTTTTGATTTCCTCTTCATTAGAGGTGAACTCACCCTTTTCATTTTTGATACTGGTAATTTGATTTTCTTCTTTCTTTTTTTTTAATCAAATTGACCAAAGGTTTATCATTTTTATTGGTTTTTTCATAAAACTAGCTCTTTGTTTTATTTATTAATTCAATAGTTTTCTTGGTTTCAATTTTATTAACCTCTCCTTTGATTTTCAGTATTTCTAATTTGGTATTTAATTGGGGATTTTCAATTTGCTCTTTTTCTAGCTTTTTCAGCTGTATGCCCAGATCATTGATCTCCTTTTTCCCTATTTTATTCATGTAAGCATTTAGGGATATAAAACTTCCCCTAAGAACTGCTTTTGCTGCATCCCATAAGTTTTGGTATGTTGCTTCATTAGTGTCGTTCTCTTGAATGAATTTATTAATTGTTTCTCTGATTTGTTCTTTGGCCCACTCATTCTTTAGAATTAGATTATTTAGTTTCCAATTAATTTTTAGTTTATTTTTCCATGGTTCTTTGTTACAAATAATTTTTATTGCATCATGATCTTGAAAGGATGCTTTGAGTACATCTGCCTTTATGCACTGGATTGTGAGGTTTTTATGCCCTAGCACATGGTCAATTTTTGAGTATGTGCCATGTACCGCTGAGAAGAAAGTATATTCCTTTTTATTCCCATTCAGTTTTCTCCAGAGGTCTATCATATCTGCCTTTTCTAAAATTCTGTTTACCTCCTTAACTTTTTTCTTATTTATTTTGAGGTTAGATTTATCAAGTTCAGAAAGGGGGAGGTTGAGGTCTCCCAATATTATAGTTTTGCTGTCTATTTCTTCCTGTAACTCCCTTAACCTCTCCTCTAAGAATTTGTATGCCTTACCACTTGGTGCATATATGTTAAACAATGATATTGCTTCATTGTTTATGGTGCCTTTTAGCAGGATATAATGTCCTTCCTTATCTCTTTTAATTAAATCTATATTTACTTTTGCTTTGTCTGAGATTAGGATTGCTACACCTGCTTTTTTTACTTTAGCTGAGGCGCAATATATTTTACTCCAGCCTTTTACATTTACCCTATGTGTATCCCCGTTTCAAATGTGTTTCTTGTAAACAGCATATTGTAGGATTATGGTTTTTAATCCATTCTGCTACCAGCTTCTGTTTTATGAGAGAGTTCATCCCATTCATGTTCAGAGTTATGATTTCTATCTGTGTCTTTTTCTCCATCCTGTTTCCCCCTGTTTATGCTTTTATTTCTTCCTTTCCCCTTCTCCTCAACAAAGTTTTGCTTTTGACTGCCGCCTTCCTCAGTTTACCCTCCCTCTTTATTCCCCTCCCTTATCTTACCATTTCCCACTTGCTACTTCTCCCCTCCCTTCTGACCACCCCCCTCCCTTTTCCCCCCCCCCTTCCCCTCCTACTTCCCGTAGGACAATTTAGATTTCTAAACTTGTCAGGGTATGTTATTCCCTTCTTGAACCAGATCGGATGATAGTAAAGCTTAAATACTGCTCTTCTCCCTCCCTTCTTTCCCTCTACTATAATATGTTTTTGTGCCTCTTCATTTGGTTTAATTTACCCTTTTCTACTATCTCCTTACCTCTTCTCTCATAGCCCTCCCTTTACATCTCTTACTTACGTTTTTTATCTTTACATCAGTTAATTTATACAGGCATTCACAATCTATGTGTATCCCTTTCAATTGTCATAATAGCTGTACCATTCTCAAGACTGACATATACATAGAACATACATAAGATGATATAATCCCACATAAAGATGCAAACAACCTGCCCTTATTGGTTAATAAGGTTTGTGGGGTTTTTCCCCCAGGTTACCTTTTTATGTCTCTCTTGAGTTTTGTATTTGGAGATCAAATTTTCCATTGAGTTCTGGCCTTTTCATCAGGAAGGTCTGGAATTCCCTTATTTCATTGAATGTCCATCTTCTTGCCTGAAAAATTATGCTTAGTTTTGCTGGGTAGTTGATCCTTGGTTGTAGTCCCAGCTCCTTTGCCCTTCGGAATATCATATTCCAATTTCTCCTGTCTTTTAATGTGGAAGCTGAGAGATCCTGCGTGATCCTGACTGTAGTTCTACGATATTTGAATTGCTTCTTTTTGGCTGCTTGCAGTATTTTCTTCTTGAGTTTATAGTTCTGAAATTTGGCTATAATATTTCTTGGTGTTTTCAGTTTGGGATCTCTTTCAGGGGGTGATCGGTAAATTCTTTCAATGACTATTTTGCCCTCTGGTTCTAGGACCTCTGGGCAGTTGTCTTTGATAATTTCTTCAAAGATACTGTCAAAAGCTCTTTTTTTCATTGTGGATTTCCGGTAGACCAATAACTCTTAAATTGTCTCCTGGATCTATTTTCCAGGTCAGTTGTTTTCCCAATCAGATATTTCACATTTTTTTTCTATTTTTTTCATTCTTTACATTTTGTTTTACTACTTCTTGGTGCCTCATAGATTCATTAGCTTCCACTTGCTCAACTCTAATTTTTAATGAGTTAGTGTTTTCGTTTTGCTTTTGAGTCTCCTTTTCCAATTGGTTGATTTTACCTCTCAGGGTGTCATTTTTTCTATTTAGATTCTGAATATCCGTGGCCATTTCACCAATCTTATTCTTTAGGGACTTTTCCATCTTTTCCATGTTTTCTTTTACCTCCCTAATTTGATTTTTAAAATCCTCCTTTAGCTCTTCCAGCAATGCTTTTTGGGCTGGAGACCAGTTCACATTATCTTTTGAGGTATCAAATGTATCTATAGTGTCATTGCTGTCCTCTTCCAAATTGGTATTTTGATCATTCCTGTCTCCATAAAAAAGAATCTATAGTCCTCGTTTGTTTTTTTGTGTGTGTGTGTGTGTGTTCTTCTTCATGTTGGTTAGCCTTTTCCTGGGTTTACAACAAATTTCTGCCTTTAGGGCTCAGGACTCTTTGTCCCAGCTTTCTTATTCTGGGGATTGTGAGTCTAGAATTATAGCCTTCAGTTTCCTGAGGTGTGGGGGAGGGGTCTGGCTCCCTGACGTCTCACTCCCTATGGGTGCTCTCCAGCACTGTTGCTCTTCAGCAATGGTCTCAGCTGTTTGTTGTTTGAGCTGATGTCTGGCACTTCCCCTGGGGGAGCAAGATTACATCTTGGCTCATGGTGTTGACCCCTGCCAGCTCTGCCCCTCTGGGACTAATGAACTTCTACTATTTGACCACTGACGCCCCACTTCTTTCTCCTCTGTTCCAGCGGTTTTGTTTTTTTTCCCGAGGAATTCTCTGGGTGAGGGAGGGAGGGATTAGAACTACTTACCTGGCCATTATGTCTCCCGGAAGTTCAGGATGCCCACGCTTCATGACTTTGGGCTGCAAGCCTCGGGAGTTGGTGTTTCCTGGACGGTGGCGTTGCACTGCCTCTCATCGCTTCCACAGACTGCTGTCCTGTGTTGGGAGGCCTGGGGATCTCCGCCGGTTTCGGGGGCCCAGCTTTCTCTCAGCCTGTCTCCCACGTGGGTTTCCTGGCTAGCCGCTTCTGCTTTGGTCTGGAGCAGCTCCGCACGCTGAGGACTCTCCAAGCCTACAGATTTGTACCTTCGGCCTTTCAGACTCTCCTCGCTTGGAAATTTGCCCATTCAGACTGCTCATGGTTTTTAACTCTCTCAAATCTGCTCAAATTCACTTTTTTATAGGAATCTGACAGACCTTGTGAGAGACCTCTGGTAAGACACTGTTTTCATGCGGCCATCTTGGCTCCGCCCCCAGAAGTCTCGGTCAACATTTTACATTTTTAACAGTAGTAGAACCTTAACTGAACCTAGTTTGTCCTAATGTACTAAGGAAGAATTGAGAATTCCTACATGTTGAAGACCTTTAACCTATCCATCCCCAAACCCTGTTTCCTTACCTGCCCTTGGCTGTGACCTCTACAAACCTAGCATCAAATTGCCTTTCTCTGGGATTCTTTTGTTTTTGTGTATCCCTCCATCTTCTGTTCCTACCCCTGGTTCTCCTCGGAAGTTGGTATCTCAGGTATCATCACCCACCCTATAGAGCCATAGTCTACACTCTCTGAGGAAAAGGTTACCATTTTGCCTGGCACACCCACACTCATGGCAGATTTTTCTCCTTAGAATCCTCCTCCTTCCCTCCAAACATGCTTGCCCCATGAGAAACAATTTATAGTTATGGCCTTGTTCAGACCTATACACCTACTATTTCAGCTAAATTCAAGGTTTTGATAGGGAAAAATGATTTATGCATGAAATAAGTAACAAAAACATCTCATTAATACACTCAAGGTCATAAACCCACAGAGTTGTCTTAGTATGTGAATATAATCAAGTAAATTAGCTTAGCGTGCTAAAAATGGTTTGCTTAAAGTCATATTAGAAATGTTAGGACATTGTTAAAAAGGATTGCATTTAAAGTTCAAACTTGATGTTTTAGGAAATATGAGCTGCAACTTTATTTTCTTTTGTAATACATTTTAGCATTTGAACATGAACTGATAGTAGTTATTTTAGTTGATAATTGTTGTTTTAAATGAATAGACGTAAAAGGTCATAGGCTCAGATGAGAAAAAGTATTTATGAAACATCCTTTCATTGTCTTAAGAGTGTAGAATTCCTTGGCTGGCTAAGCATGAGTCTAAAATCGCTTGGTTGACTTAACCAGAGTGTAGAATGCCTTGATCAGCTTGAATCTAAACTTGCTTTAGTCAGCTTAATTTGAGTCTAGAACAGCTATGGTAGGAGTGACTGAAATCACTAACTGAAGCAGCCCTTCTCATTGAGTGTTATTTTTTCAGTGCCCTCTGTACGGACTCATACATACAGAGGGTGTAAACATGCCTTTGAAAGCACATGGTTTGCTTTTTCCAACTGATGTGAAAAGGAATGCAACCAGCCCTACACAACCGCACTGTTGGAAAACATCTGCAGTGGGATTGTCCAGCATTAACAAAGGGAATAGTGCAGCAGCATGCCCTCGACACAAAGCCAAAAAGTTGTAGGTCAAGGTTTAATTGGTAACCAAAAACAGCAAGACTTGTTAGGAAGTACTTGTGGATTCTGTTTGGTGGCTATGTTCACACAAAATGGGTTTTCTCTTATATATCTATCCATGCAGAATTCTAAGATCCCGCTATCATTATTCGGGACATAGTATGAAATATCACCAAATCTCACATCTGTGAATAGAATTTACCCTCCCTATTAGCCACAGGAGAGCAAAAAATGAGTAAATCCCTTTCCTGTTGAGTCTCTGATTTTTCCCCCTCCAATTTTCTCCAATTAGGTTTGTCTTTGATTTCTCCACTAAGATGGGGCTTATCCTTCTACAGAATGTGTACACATTCCCAGATGCAGGAATTTAGACTCTAATATACCAATTTTCTCATCTTTAGATGTCAGTCTTCGGGCAATTGTGATTCTGAAGAACACATCCAGAAACGTGAAATTGTCAATGACCTTCAAATCCAACACATGGCTGACATAAATCATTGCCATTCAGGGCATAGCCTTTCTTCCTAGGGCAGATTCATTTGCTGTCTCGATTTAGCGTATTATTCTCAGCTGGTTTGATTATTTGGTATCCCAGTCCACAGGATCCTGGAAGGAATGTGGGGAAAACCATTGGAAGTAAGACCAGTGTTAGCATACTTAACTTTTAGCTTATGATCAAGAGAAGAAAACTCAGAGGAAACTAAGAAACTTATAAATAACACCAAGGGTTACATATTTAAGAAAGTCATGACATGAGGAAAAAATTGTACATTTTGAAAGGAAGTACTTCAAAAAATGACTTAAAATGTAAAAAAAAAATTTCACAGGACAGATCCATCTGGAATACACACACACACACACACACACACACACACACACACACACACACACACCCCAGCTGTGTGATACTGGCAAAGTCATGTTATTTCTCAATATTCTAGGCAACTGTGTGAGAGTAAGACACATGAAAGATGTTATTCTCCATTGTTAGAGGGGCTTTTTTTCTCACTGGGACTTTCCCTAAATTGATAAAAAAAAAAAAAGCTGCTATCATAGCTAGTAGCTCTTAAAGGTTCACAAGATACTTCACAAATATCGTCTCATTTTATCCTCACAACAACTCTGAGAGATATATGCCATTTTATCCCCACTTAACAGATAAGGAAATTAAGGGAGGGAAACATTAAGGGACTTTCCCTGGGAGACTCAGGTATTAAGTGTCTAAGGCCAGATTTCAAAATGTGTTTATATGTATTGTACATAGGGTTATGTGTATACACACATATAAACATACACACATATGTATATATACTCATACAAAATATCACAAAATAGGTCATTCTCCAGTCATGCCAATTGCACTGGGTGTTAATGTACATTTATCAAAACAAAATCTTGATGTTGGGACTGGAATCAAGAACCTAATCTTAAGGTTACTAATGGTATTCTTTTCAGCAAAATATGCAGCATGCTTACATGCTTTTTGGTAGAAAAATATTTTTATTCATTAGCTGTTGTCTGAAAAATATCTATATTGGATGTTCCTTAGCAGCCCTACTAGACAATGGGCAGATTTTACTGAGTGTAATGCTTTTAACGGAAGTCATATTTCACTTAAGAACACAGAATACTAGAAGAATGCTTTGGCTATCCCAACCCAAAACTTTATTAAATCAAATTCTAATCCTTACTAACTTGATGTTCCCTAAATATAGATTCAAGGGTAGTGTTCCTTGCTTCTCCCTTTAAATGCATTTATATAATTTACTACCAAGTCACAATTTTCTGTTGCCACTATTTATGGCTATTTCTGTGTTTTTATTCTGTTCCTCACTAAGCCTGTGAAAATTTGAAAACCAATTCAAAACATATAAAAATCTTCCAGGACCATTGCAAAAACAACTTTTTTTAAAGCTATGAAACAATGTATTTTAACTATTACAGTACACCGGTGAACTCATTTATACAGTTACATTGGTAGATATCAAAACCCATATGTATACCTCTCATATTGTTCTTTTCTGTACCTTTCCATAAATTCTCTGTAGAAAATGTGTCCAATGAACATATGGGCCTACACTTGATTATTTTAATATTTTGTGTTTATCAGGGAAACATTCAGATTGTCTCCTTCCAATCCACTGGTCTTACCACAAAATGAGTTCAACTAATTTTCTGGTCATAATTATCTTTACCATTTTATACCAGTTTTTATCATAAAAGCATTATTAGTAGCATACTGCTTCCTGTTCCATCTCTTTCTGTTTCTTTTCAGTTACTGTCATTGAGATTCTTCTGAAGTTGTGATGTTGCATAATGCATGAAAATCTAGCATTTAGAATACTCCTGTTCAAAAGATGATCTTCTACACTAATGAAAATCTTAAGGTCATTGAAGATGCTATGAAATTTCTCAGATGAAACCAAGTCAATCCACCTCCTACAAAAGATAGATAGATAGAGAGAGAGAGAGAGAGAGAGAGAGAGAAATGGTGGCGGCAGGGAGGGGAGAGGGAAAGGGAGAGGAGAAGTAGAAAGAGAGAGACAGACAGAGACATAGAGATAGAGGGTGGAAGGGAAGGAAGAAAGGAAGGAGGAAGGAAGGAAGTTTTAAAAAAAGAAAGGCCAACTATATAATGCTCTGCATCACTAACATTTAGAGAAATCGAAATCAAAGCAACTCTAGAGGTTCAGCTTCACAACCATTAAATTGGCAAAGGTAATATAAAAGATAGAAGACAATTGTTGGGAGTGGATATGAAAGTACAGGCACGTTAATCCATTATTGAACTAGTCTTACTCTTCTGTGGGTTCAGCTCTAGCCCCAAAGTCACTAAGCTGTGCATTGCCCTTTGACCCAGCAATACCATACAACTATATTTTGTGCAATACCATATTGCCCAAAAGAAATGCAAAAAAGAGGGACATTACCTATATACAATAAAAGTACAGCAGTATTTTTTAACAAGTAACTGATAATAAAGTAGGCATCCAGTACTTCAGGAAGGTCTGAAACTATGACATGATTATAGAATGATAGTGCACCTTGATGAAAGAGATGAATTCAGAGAACCGTTGGAATACTTTTTAATGAAACGATATAGAATAAAGTGAACAGAATCAGTAGAACAATAAACAGTGACAACATTGTGAAAGAACACAGCTATGAAAGATTTAGGATCAATGGAATAACAATTATGAATCCAAAAGTCTAATGATGAGTTATGCTTCCCACCTCCTGGAAGACAGGAAATAGACTAGAGGTGTAGAATGAGATGTGGATAGATTTCGAGGTGCCACAAACTTGGATGAAAATTTAAATCCTTACGTTTACTAACTTTTAACTGAAATTTAACATTTCATTCTATTATGAATGTAGGCAGCAAAGCATCATTCGGTGAAAGAGTTCATAGACTTCGCCAGATTCTAAAAGGTATCCATGATGCAAAAAAAAAATGAAATTAAGATTACCTGCCCCAAAAGGAATTTTTAAGTCTAGTGCATTCTGGACTAAATATTTGAAGAATACTGACTTAATCTAAATTGGTGCCAAAGGCATGTCTATTTCTTAATACAATATAGATGGTGATTGTGATCACCATCTTGATGGTATGATATTACTGTGGAAGAATGTATATCAGTACCTGAGGCAATTAAATCATTATTGTCAGGATTGCTAAACAGATTTTTTTCTTCTAAAACAATAATTTCCATCTTTTATACTGAATTTTGTTTCCATCTTTTGTGGTTTTTTTTATACCACTGGAATTTCCCACAGTTAACGGCAGCTAACATCCCCTTTGCATTATAGTTGCCTGTTTTCTTCTGTGTTCCAGTATCACCTTTCCCCCTACTTTGTCAGGTAGGAAAATACAGGCAGGAAACACCTGTGATATTGTATAGGGAGCTCCCTCTACCAAAACAGAACATAACAAGACTATAACTTAATACATACATCCTAGAGAATGGTCTTAGACACATATTAGTTGAGTGACTGACCCAAGGTCACACAGCTCATAATTTTCAAAAGACTAAGCCCAGTCCTCTTTACACTAAGCCAGACTGGCTCTGTTTGGTTTTTTGTATAATAGACAGTTAACTTTTATTCAGTCAATTGAATTAAATGGCATTAGAGTTTTGATATCCTTAAACTAAAAGTAAAACTTTTTTGCTTTCTGTTCAAATATGCCCAATGGGAAGATCTGGTAGAGAAGACTCTCCAGGCTTGACAGGTAACCTCTACGTGGGAGTGATCTACTGAGAATAATGTCATTTCTTTTTTCCCCAATTCTAGACCTAGTGCCACCTTGATGCACAACTGGATAAATTCCTGGTCCCAAATTAATTGTTTCTTATACTGTCTTCTACATCACAGGCAATCTCCGACTTCTCTCCAGAGACCCACTTCATTCAATTCTGTACCTGTGGGGACATCTGACCAAACCCGATTTACCTTAGTATATAACTCTTGCAGAGAATAAAACACCCTTTTGTACTCAGCCCCAGCCCCTCCAAAAATGACAGACTTCATACAAAACATGTTTTGCCTTTTTTGTGCCCAACATTTTTATTTTTCTAAAGTCAGAGTATGCCAGATCTTCTGTCTGAATAACCTTTTTCTACTGCGCGCATACACACACACACATACACACACACACATGATTATATGTAGATAGAATAGATAGATATGTATTTCACATCTTGTGTGTTCCAATGTCCTTTCAGTTGCTGTCTCTTCCATCCCAGACTTTTACTTTATTTGAGTTAATGCCCTGAGATCTTTTTAAATATAGCAGGAGTCTCTTTTCTAGTTGTTTCAGTGATGAGAAGGGGCCATGTAAAAGTATAGCATCCTCATTTGACTATAATTTTAATGTCTCCTCCATTTTACTGTAGTCAGGATCTGGATGTGAGTCCTTCCAGGCATCTATAAAATGAAGGAGTTGAAACAGGTGATCCCCAAGGTTCCTTAACTGTAGAGCCTATGATTATTTAGGGTTTCAAAAGATACGCTTTTTGTCCCTGGAACCCTAATTGTATCAGTGGCTTTCACATGCCTTTGTTTGACCTCATTCATTGTATGGTTTGCCAGGATTCCAGGCTTCCTCTTCACACCAAAATGAACTAATTAAATCTAGGACTGATTTCCAGTAATGAGGACCTTTAGCATATGCCTCCTTGAGGGCATTTGTTTGTCACAGGCTTTTCAGAATTCAGACTGGAGATATTGCCATGTCAGGACTGATATACATCTGTTGTCAATTAATGATTTATCTGTCTCAAAGCCAGTGGCCAAATAAAACATAAATTTGTTTGCTACAGTAAATATGAATGGTTTCTTGAATTCTGTATTCAAATTGAGAAATTGATTATCATCATTCCGTTAACTATAATGCTTAATTCAAATAAAGACTTTCTTAATCAAATAATATTAATATTTCAAGAATAACCAGTTCCCTGGTTTTGGCCATTAAATTTTAGCCCTTGGCTAAATTATAATGATAAAAAAAACTTTATTCAATTTGTGCTTCCATATAATCTCTTCCTAACACAGGGAAGTAATGTTTTCAGGGAAGTAATTGGGACAAATTCTGAAGAGTATTATGAAATCAAACTATAATAAAAATGGAAAGCATCAGTTTTTGAATGGTCATAATCAACCAATTACCTCTTGGAGTGTTGTCACTGAAATTCATTGTATCTCATGTTGAAAAACACTAAGCTTAAGTGTAAGTCTGATTGATCTTCCTTTCCCCCCTTTTAGTATCTTTCCTAGCTAAACGATTCTATTTCAGTTAGTTCCTTATTCTTTGTTCACTAAGCACACCAGAAATTGATTGCCTAACCTTGATGTCAGGGAATATGTCTTCTATTCCTTTGAGAATTTACCCAAGCATATATGAGGTAGAGATATTACTTAGATATTTCTTGAATGAATACATGTATGGACAGTGGCTCCTGCAAAATGCTTCCCTTCTGCATAGTAAGAACAAGACTAAAGTAGATTTCAGCTTGCAGCTGTAATATGATATTGTCATCCTCCTGTCACGGTCTAATGGCTTTAATTTTGATACAACTGTGTGTCTCAGACAAAGGGAGAATCTAGAGTAGGAGTTCTTAACCTTTTTGTGTGTCATGGATCCCTTTGGCAGTTTGGTGAAATCTATGGTCTCCTTCCTAAAATCGTATTTTTAAATGCCTAAAATAAAATATATGGGATGACAAATGAAATCAATCTTATTGAAACAGTTAACAAATTGTTAAAAAAAAATTCATGATCCAAAGTTGAAAACTCCTGATGTGGAAGATGGAAAAAAGGTTCTTTTAGACTTTAAGTTCCTTTAGATCACAAGTTATTTTATTTCTGTCTTGGTATTCCTAGCTCCTAGCATAACTATTCACATGATAAGTCCTCTATATGTTTTAGTTTAACCCAGGACAAAGAAGAATCAATGTTGTCCGAAAAAGGGGACAGGGGAAGAAGGGAAATGAATGATAAAGACAGGTACTAAGGGAGGGAGGGAAAGGGGAAGAACCATATCAAAGGCCAGCGAATTGGGCTTATCCAGTGTGCTGAAATTTAGAAGACACAGACTTGTACTCACTTGTAGTCAGTCACACCAGACCTAGTTAGCAGGAAGAATTATTTAAAATAGGAAGCATGTGCTTTTCTCAGCTGCTATCTCCCAGCTGGCCTCATTGTGCCCTAGGGACTGATGTCCTGGGTGGTTCCTGTTTCACCTTTCCCCAGCTGAGTTTATCTGCAAAAGTTGATTTTAGGGCATTTTAAAAAAAATTTTTACTGCTTGCCCTAAGGTGCTAAAAATGCCAGCCATGCCTCTGACAAATGGTATGTATCATCCTGAAAATAATTAAAACTAGGTCATTTTACACACATACATACCCGGAGACACACACAACCAAAGCAGTTTCTCTGTACTTGGACAGTGTATATGATGCGCTTTTAAAAGGGGACATAAGAAAATAGCGTGCTCCATTTTCCTAGTTTAGTGTAAACCTTTGAAAATGATGTATTTTTCTACATATTTTTCAATGGAAACTTTAATGATTTTCCTTTCTCTACTTAGATTGATGAATAACACTAATAGAGAGTTGTTTTGTTAAAATATTTTCTTAGGAAAGAACAGTAATATTGAATTTCATTACTTAAATTACTATTTCATTTAAAATGAATTCAAATTATTCTTGTAAGTAAATTTGGAGCTTTGGAATTTCCACGATAGCTCCCTGACATAGTATACTTGGTGATATATTTGAGTCTTCTAGCTATAAAATTGCATTATGCCTAACGTTACAAAATTTAGAAAACTGGGCTAATTTTTTTAAATGTGGGTGTGTTGATGTTAATTCAGAACTTAAATACCTGCATGGGTGCTGTTTTTATGTCAACCATGAGGTTATTTTTCTTTTCATTTACAAAGAGCTAGTGTACAATTTGGAATAAACTACCCTCTTTAGCTTTTAACTAAAAATATGCCTGGAGGGTATTTCTTAGCTAGAAACAAAATATCTACAGGACATAGTCATGAGAAAAGATGAATGATACTCAATAACAGACACATTAGCAGTCACATTGTGCATAGGAAGGTGATATGGTAGATGTGAAGTTAACATAGTAAGGAAAAAAGCATGTTGGATTGAAAGCTAAAGGGTTGCAGTAACAGATGAGACCCTAGAGGTCAGCTAGTCCAATCCAAGATACTTATTTATAGATGAGGAAACTAAAGACCACAGAGCATAAATGACCAGATTTCCTAATTCCAAATTTAGGAATTTTTCCAGCTATATCAGTTTCAGGTCAAGAGTTTTGTCACGTTTGCTGTTGGGCAGAAATTATTTGCATATTTATTTATACATATTCACATATGTATATACACGTGTTTATATGCATTTACATATGCCCACATGTGTATGTGTGTGTATACTGATGAATATTGTATTTTTAAAAGAAATATTGCTAATATCTTTCTTTTAATGTAAATTTTTCTTGATGGCTTCTTGGAGCATCATTAGAATTTCCCCCAGTATCTCTCCCCCCTCCCTCCCTGAGATCCATACCAATAAATAGTGTTTTTGAAGACAAAATAGTGAAAAAGGGGAAATCAGCATAACTGAGTAATATGTGAAAAAAATTTGAAAATATGTGCAGTATCCAACATTTATGAATGTCCCACCTCTGAAAAGGGATGAAATGGGAATTTCTTCTCATATTTCTTCCTTATGCCATGCTTGTTCTTTATAATTTTGAAACATTAACTTTTGGTTTTTTGTGGCGGTTATTTTCGTTTACATTGTCTTATTCATTGTGTATATTGTTTTCTTGTGTGTGCTTACTTCACTCAGTAACAATTCATGTAGATCTCCCCATGCTTGTCTGCCTCCATTACATTGGTAATTTCTTATAGCATAATGATATTCCATTATATTCATGTACCAAAACTGGTTTAGCCATTTCTCAATAGTTGTATGCCTGCTTCCTTTCCTGTTTGATATCACAAAAAATACTGCAGTAGATATTTCTGTGTATGGTGACTTTCTGCTTATCAATAGCCTCCTCAGAAACCCTTTCAAAAGAGTTAAGTCATAGCTCTCTTAGTCCAGGTGGAGAGAATAGAGAAGCAGTGGTAGCACCAAAAGTTACCCTCCCTTCCCTAAGGAAATAGCTTTGATAAAAGCCATACCTATTTTTCATAGTCCCCTTTTAGAAGTTAAATATTCTGGCCAGGGATTACCACTTCCATTTATATCAGCCAAAATGTTAATTGGTGATATCTAAGTAACAAACTGACAGTTTGATAATCCACTGAATAAATGGACTATTCTCACCATGCTCAGACCACTTACTACCCCATCCTTGGTATGAGTGGAGTTTTTGCTCACTCTCCTTCAAGGCTCTACCTTTTCCTTTCCCAAGCAAATCACTCTCCTCTTTCTTGGAAGGTAGAGGCATAGTTTTCTTTTAAAGCCTTGGTGTAACCCAACAAATGGTGAGCACAATAAAAAGGCAAAGTAACGAAGCCTATGCTTAGCTTCCTTTGTGGCCTGCTGTTCTTACGTGCTAATGTTTTATTCTTAGGGATACCTAGATTACAAATTCATTGACAGTCTTGTTCAGTACCATCATCACCACCTCTTGGACTGATAGTTCTAAATTAGCTTCAAGCCCCCAGTTTCTGTCTGAAGTAAATGTTTCTTCTCTCCAAAACAAGGAAAAAGCATTTCTCTTATCTTCTTTCTGATACATGTGCAACAGTATATTTCTTTTGGCCCACAGGGTTTTATCAATTAAATCAAATTAAATCAGTTAAATCAATCCCAAAATGAAAGTGATAGAAAGAACAAATAAGCTTGCACACTTGACTAACTGAACAAAGTATAAACAGCTTTCTTGCCGATGAGGAAGGAAGATTACTGACTCCTGTCCTCAACCTGAAATGGATCAGGAGCACACTATTTGCCTAAGACCCTGCTAATACCCTAGCTCCAGGTACCTCATAGGCACTGCTTACATGGCTCTGCACTCAAATAACTAATTTGCATGGCTTTCTTGTTCTCCACCCAGATTATCTTTTTCCTTCTCTCTATTCTCTCTACTTACAAGTTCTCCTATAGTTGTAAGCCAAGATTTTTTTGGAACTGGAGAGGAACAAGCTAATCGCCCATACTCCCACAACACCAGATGAGACAAGGAAATTTTGGTGAACAGTTGAGGAAATTGAGGTTAAAGTTGCTCCCACATGAACAGATTTGGGAATCAGCTAGGAGCCCTTGGGCAAAAGGCCTATAAAAGTAATTTTTTTTTAATCAGGGACCTCCTGATAAACCTCCTTGAAGGTTGCTTTTTAGCCTTTTTACCAGTGACTTTAATTTTGTGTTTATCTTCTGGATTGCCTTTAAACTTTCTTGAGAATTGCTTTTGCTTGAGGCTATTTGAATATGATTTTTAATAAATGGAATTTATTTAAAACCTCCAGCTCTGAATGATCCATTAGACTAGATGTAGGATAGCAACCCTGACACCTACCCACCATCCTACTTAAAAAAAAGGGGGGAGAGGCTGAGTCTGGAATTTTGGCAATGTCCATTAACCACTTAACTTTTCCTTGGAGTCTTTTCCTTTGAAAGGTAGATTATGTGAATAATATTATTAAGTAACTTGGAAATCTTATAACCTGTCTTTAAATACCCCCCGCCAAAGGACTAAATTGGAATGAGTTGTAACAAATGAATTCTTTAATCTTCATTATTAACAAAGCCACTGTGGGGGAAAATGAAATTATGGTTAATTACTTCTTAATTACTGATGATATAGAGATTTTTAAGCACTTCTGAAAGTTGAAAAAAGTTGAATGTGGCTAGATTGGAAGGAAAATGCTAAATCATTCTGTCATTTGGATGAATAATTTTAATTTATAGGTTAATTTGTCATTATTTAGTAATTTTTGAGCATCTACAGTATTCATAGCACAATATTGAGAAGCCATTTGTTATATGGCTGTGAGTCTCAGAACACTATGGTCTCTGAAGAATTAAAATTGAGTGCCAATCAGAGGGGCAGTGGGGAGGTACATGGTAGGTGTAGGTAGGCTATAATACGAAATGAACAAATTAGAAATGGTAAGATTGGGATTAAAGGATGTCATCAGAAAAATATAATTGAAAAGGAATATGAGCTGGTAATATGATAAAAATAAGAGACAACCATTGTAGCTCGTGGGCTGGATGGTTATCCTTCTGATGTCTAGAAATCTCTGTTGGTTGTTAGTTATAACCCCTGTGCTGACCGTTTGGAAGTTCATGAAAAACAGGTGCACAGGATGGGCAGGCAAAAATGAGTGTCTATCTGCATCACTGGAGGGAGTGTACCCATCAGGGATATCACACATTTGAGTATTCATTATTGCTGCTTAGAAGAGCATAGGTTCATATTGTGAGATCCTAGGTTTAGAAGCTATCAGGGACCAGATAGGCCATATAGTCGTGAGGAAGAGGTAGTGTATGTTCCAGGCATGGGAGATATAAAGTGCAAAGGACATAAAGACAGGATTGCAATGTGTGAGGAAGAATAAGGACAGTTTGGTAAGACCATAGAGTGCGTGAAGGTTAGTAATATTTAATTTAATAATTAAAAAATACCAGCTGGAAATGTAAGTTGGATCCAAGCTGTGAAGAGTTTTGAGAGCCAAAAGGAAGATTTTATATGTGATCCTAGAGTCAATAGACAGCTACTGCAGTTTATAGAGTCTAGTAGTGGCATGTGCTTTGGTAAAATCACTTGATTATTGGAGAAATGGCATATACTGAATACTGACAGTTTATAGAATAATAGGTTAAAAGCTGGAAGGGATCTTAGACATCAGCTAATCTAATCCTCACTTTTTATTTTGTTCAGTCATTTTCATTGTGTCTGACTCTCCATGTCCCCATTTGAGGTTTTTTTGGCAAAGATACTAGAGTGATTTGACTTTTCCTTCTCCACCTAATTTTATAGATGAGGAAACTGAAGCAAGTGGGGTTAAGTGACTGTCCCGGAACCGCAAAACTAGGAAGTACCTGAGGCCAGATTTGAACTCAGGGAGATGAATTTTCCTGACTTCTGGCCTGGTGCTCTATCCACTGGGCTACCCAATGTCTACCCAGCTATCCCAATCCTCACATTTTACACATGAGAACACTATGATCCCAGTAACAGAACTATCTTACCCATAGTCACAGAGGTAACAAGTCAGTATTCATATCTAGGCTCTCTGATTCCAAAGTCAGTACCTCCCAATATTTAATAGTCTTAGTGTGATTTTTTTATTGTCCTCTGCCTCCTTTGTGCTATTTTTTAACTATGTCTACAAAATGGAAGGAGTGGGGGGACACAGGGATGATGTTATTTTCATATTTTTATCTGTTTCATTAATCATCAAGGATAAAAATTAATTAGCAAGGAACAGGTAGGTGGTAAAGTAGATACAGCACTGAGCTGGGAATCAGGAAGAACCTGGGGGAGTTAGAGTTTAAATAACTTGCCCAGGGTCACAAAGGCAGGATGCATGAGAAGCTGAATTTGAACCCAGATCTTCTTGATTTTGAGGCTAGCTTTAAAGCTACTATATCAGGTTGCCTATCTACTTAAGTTAGTTTAAAAAATGAGATAATACACACACACACACACACACACACACACACACACACACACACACTTTTTAAGATTGAATCTCCCTATTTTTCCCGGGATGGAACTGGAATGGTTACTGATGGACCCAATCCCCCTAGTATGGATCTTTGCTTTGCCCCATTTCTGTCCCTGTTTGATTTGACCTTCCTTAGGCATTCTGGTTACATCCTCCACCTACCCCAGGTGCTTACCATATTGGTGCTAGACTTAGTGTGGGCTCAGCATCAGTAGCCTAGTCCACCAAAGATCAGGACTCTAGAGTTCAGCCAGCCTCAGCCTCCCCTGAAGGGGTTGAAGATGTCCAATAACATGCCTGGCAGTTAATAATGACTTTTGTTTCTTTTGTGTCCCTTCAAACTATAATCTATGATCCTCATCTTGTCTAAATGCTGAATTTCCCCTGGATCCTCCCCTAGTACTCTACACTCAGTTGTCAATTAGTATCTAGTGAATGATTGAATCAATTACTAAGAGGTAGTACCCCATACTCTGAATAATAATAATAAATAATTATAACAGTTATAATAGTTGTGATTGTAATAAAACATGTAGTCAAATTCTGATTATTTTGCAAGACACTGACAAACACTTTGCAAGAAAGTTAATAGAGTAAATAGATCTATTTAGATATTACATTTCCTTTCTGCTAATTTAGACAATTTATATTTTTGTTAATATCTTTCCATTTCACTTAAATTATTAAACTTATTGGCATATAATTGGGCAAAATAACTTCTTATAATTGCTGTAATTTCATCTTTGTTAGTGATATATTTACCCCTTTCATTGTTGATACTAGTAATTTGGTTTTCTTCTCTTTTTTTAATCAAATTAACCAATTGTTTATTTTATTCATTTTTTTCATAAAACCAAATCTTAGTTTTAGTTATTAATTCAATGATATTGGCCTTGTCCTCAAAGAGTGAGAGTGTCTGCTCTGTGCTTCCTAAAGTATGTCTACACATCTTATCTTAATTCATTTCCCTGGCTTCTTACAATAAGATAATGAGCTAAGCAGGAGAGGTACTATTATTTCTATTATACCCGTGAAGTAACTGATGTTCAGCTTTTAAAAGTGACCTAAAGAAGGTGAGAGGGGAAGGACTAGAATCCAGCCCCCCACTTCTTTAGGGAGGAAGACTCTACTTGCCCCTATTCCTGGATTACATTTCAAATGGATTGTAGTTTCATTGTCTCTAAGAGAATAATAGAAACAAAAGGAATTCTTGCTCGTTTATTCCTTTTAAGGCCTGTTTTGATGACATGAATCTATAAAGCTGTCAAACAACTTGTAAATGATGGAGATCTGTGGCCTAGCAACAGTTCCCATGGAACACTGAAGAGGTAAATGGCTCTGGTTGTAATCATGCATCCTTACACAGTGAAGAGGAGGGCATCTTAGTGGAGAGTGACTGGGAAAGCCTGATTTATGTTTATTGTGTAGCGTATGGCGAGCTATAGGAATTCCTCCCCAGCTACGAGATTAGCAGGAAATTGTTTTTTTGACATTTGTAACCTTCAAGTAAAGAAGTCTTCCGCTACTATTATTTTCTCCTCTTTTTAATTAAATGAGGCAATCTGTCTACCCTAAAATGGAAATCCACCCAGTTCCTGAGGTAAAATGGGCATAGTCAAGCCAGTCTGGTACATTCCCACTGATTTCAGAAAATGGCTTTCTTTCCATTTATCTCTTTCATGCCTTCTCCTCATCTTCCCCCTACTTAGAAGGGTCTCACTTGCACCTTATCTCCTATTGAATCCCTATCAATCCTTTAAATCAAAGCCCAAATTCTAGGACTCCCATGAAGTCTTTCTTTAATGCCTTTCTCCTAACTCCAACTATTCTTAATGACTTTGATTTTTAGACTTCACATACAATTTAGTTTTGCAATTTTCTCATGAAGTCATTGTGTAATATCATGGTGCGTTATAGTTATTAGTGTTTGATATTTGTTCTCTTACCACATTATGAGAGCCTTGATAATAAAGCCTGGTATCATGGAAGGAGTGACAGATGTAACATCAGAGGACCAGGGATTGAATCCAAGCTTTCGCCATTGTTGGCTGTGTGAATTTGGCAAGCATCTGTTTTCTCCTCTTTAAAATGAGGCAGTTGGATGAATGACCTTTCACACCCCTTCAATATATAAATCTATGATCCCATGATACACATCTTATCTAAACTTTGAATCAGCCCCCAGAAGCTAATGGAGTATTCTGCACACAATTGGCAATCAAAGGGTGAATGATTGGATTAGTTCCTGAGAGATACCAATGCTCTAATGATAATTATATTATATTCGTGTTAAAATAGGTATCAGAATGTGACTTCACGCATTCACTGAGCTGAGCACTTTGGAAGAAAAGAAATAGACCAAAAATTTTCCGGTCATGGAAATATACCTAAAGCACTAGGGCACATATAAAGACAAAACATAGTCACCATATTCAAGGAACTTACATTCTAATGGGAGAGACTGCGTGTAAATAGTTCCATACAATAAAGATATTTACAGAGTAGATGAAGGTAATCTCAGAGGGAAGGGACTTCCAATACTTCCTGTAGTAATGGGATTTGAGCTTAATCTTGCTGGCAGCCAAGGGATGGGGAAGGAGAAAGGAATAAGCATTTATATAGTACCTACTATCTGCCAGGCACTTTGCTAAATGGTTTAAAAATATTATTTCACTTAATCCTCACAACCCTATGAGGTAGGTGTTGTTATTATACCTATTTTAGAGAAAACTAAGGCATAGGTTAAGTGATTTGCCCAAGATCACACATCTAGTAAGTGTTTGAGACTGAATTTGAACCCTGGTCTTTCTGACTACAGGCCCAGCACTCTATCCTCTGCAGCACCTAGCTTCCTAGGGAAGGTAGTAAGTACAAATGGCAGAGTAGATCATTTCCAGGGATGAGGGAATAGTTAGTACAAGGAGAGAGAAATAAAGAGGATTTATCATGAACAAGGAATGTCAAGGAAACCAGTATAAATGGATCATTTAGTGACCATAGGAGAATAAAGTGTAAGAATCCCAGTGAAGTATGAAGGGGCCAGGTTTGGATGACCTTTAAATGCTAAAGAGAAAACTTCATATTTGATCCTGGAGGTGATATTGAGCGACTACAGTTCATTGAGTCAGATAGTGTGGTCAAATCTACAATTTTGAAACATCATTTTGGCAACTGTGTGCATGATGGATGGGAGTGGGAAGAGAAATGTGGGAGAGAGACAAAAAAGAAGGATTTTGCGTGATTCCAGGCAAGGGATGAGACAGCCTGACCAAGCATGGCAGTTGTATGAGCAGAAAGAAGGGAACATAAACAAGAGATTCGGTGTAAAGGTGAAAATGACAATATTTGGGGACAGATTGGATACATGGGAGGAATGTGAGGGCAAAGGGATCATGGATGTTGCGGAGATTGTGAATGTGGGTAACTACAAGGATGGTGGTAGCCTTGATATTGATAAAGAAGTCAAGAAGAGTCACTGTGAGATTGTAAACTCTGTCAAGGCCCATACTATTTTTTATTTCATCTTTATATTTCCAGTGCCTTAAACAAAATTACCTAATAATTTGGAAGCAAATAATACTAAAGTTCTGATTGAAAACTGCAATAAGAGGGATATGAAATGTTGAGGGCCCTAGGAACTGAGATATATTATGTATTTCTGACAGGAGGATCAAATACATGGCATTTTCTGACCCACTAGATATATTTTGACCTTGGTCCTGAAGGATAGGAAGCTAAATGGAGCAAGGACATTTTACATAAAGGAAATGATGTGACCAAAGACAAAAGGGTGAATAGCCCATTTTAGTTGGATTATGAAGTAACAAAAGCCTGAATGGGTAAATTGGAGCCTAATCATAGAGGTCCTTTAATTCTATTTATTAAGGACATAGTATGTTCCACGCAGTACAAAGTGCTTAGATTGCAAAGAAAGAAAAAAAAAAAGGTCCCTGCCCCACAAGGAGCCCAGTCTAATGAGGGAGACAAAATGCAAAAAAAAAATGCAAACAAATACAGGAGAAATTGGAGATAATAATCTCAGAGGGAAGGCCTTGGCATTAAAGGGATGCAGAATAGCTTCTTGTATATATGACACTTTACCTGAGACTTGAAGGAAGATGGGAGGAAGAGACAAAGAGAGAAAAGAGAGAATTCCAGGCATGGAAGATGGAGTGTTTTGTGTGAATAAATGTAAGAATGGTTGTGTATGTAGAGTAGTATGTGAAAAGACTGCACAAGCAGGATAATTTTAGAAAAATCTGGAAAGATTTACAGGAACTGAGGCAAAGTGAAATGAGCAGAACCAGGAAAACATTGTACACAGCAACAGCAACATTGTATGATGAAAAGCTGTGAAGGACTTATATTTTCAGCAACACAGTGATCCAGGACAATCACAAAGGACTAACAATGAAGCATACTATCCATCTCGTGAGAAAGAACTGATATTGTTTGAATATAGACTGAAACATGCTATTTCTCACTTTCATTCTTTTTCTTTTTGAGTCTTCTTTCACAAAGTGACTTACATGGAAATGGTTTACATGATCGCATTTGTATAACCTGTATCTGATTGCTTACTGTGTCAGAGAGAGGGAAAGGAAGGGGGGAGTGAGTGAGGCACAGAATTTGGAACTCAAAACATAAAGAAGTTTAATTGTTTTCACCTGTAATCGGGGGAAATTATATATAGACACATGGACATATATATGCATATATATGTGTATATGTATACATGTATACACATAAATGCATACACACACACACACACACACACACACCCATACCCAGAGAGTAACTGGACTGAGGAGGTAACATCGCTATACCTATACTTAAGGCATTTTTACTTTGAGAGACTGAAGAGTCTTGATTCTATCCCATAGGCATTTGAGAGTCATTAAAAGGGTTGGGTTTTGCTTTGTTTTAATAGACAAATGATATGACCAATGTTGTGCATTAGGAAGATTAACCCAGCAGCTCTATCTAGCATGATTTGAAAAAGACAGACAGAGAGAGAGAGAGAGAGAGAGAGAGAGAGAGAGAGAGAGAGACTGACTAATAGGCACAAAGACTAATTAGGAAGCTTTTGCAATTGTCCAGGCCAGACTACTTTGCTAAGAAGCTTTAGCGTGCTTTACTAAAGTTAGCTCATTGATCCTTAAGGACATCAGTTTCATATTATTAATGCCCAATCCTAAATTGGGTAATTAGAAAGGATGAATGTGTCGCTAGCACACTGAACTTGAGTCAGGTTTCTATCTGTATTTGAATCTGCACTGTGCCCTTTGCTAGCCATGTGGCTCAGGTTCTGATTCTATCTGTGTAAAACAGAGATAATACTAACTTGCTATAGCTATCTCAAAGGATTACTGTGAGGAAAAATTTTTTTTAACAGTGGAAAGCAAATGCAGATGACACAAATGCCCATCCTTAAGGTATGCTTTGGGTTGGATTTCCTTTAATGACAATACATTTGCGGGCATCCAGTGGACCAGGTGGTCTCCTTGGTCCTAAACATCTCACAATTATGAAAAGGTGATCAAAACCATTTATTGTGGGATTTATTTATTATTCCATTAAAATTGCAATGTGAAGTGACTAGTTGATATGATGGGAACTCTCTGTAACCGTGAAATAGAACAAATGGAGTAATAGGAAGAAAACAAGAGAAGAAGAAAGTAGTACCATTTAAAAAAATATTGAATTTAGAGTGAGAGGATATGGACTTATTTATCTCTTCATTACCAGTTAAAGCCTTCATGAACATGGGCAAGACACTCATTAGAGACAGTTGAGCTAGGTACCTCTTAGCTCTGAACCTATAATATTATGATCTGGTTAGGTTCTGAAATAATCGTAGTGCTTTATTAGCACTGTTTATCTAAGTACTGACCAAATCCAAGTCAAGCAGAAGTGACTCTGGATCTCATTCAAATACTGAAATGTCAATAATATAATAATCCATTAGATTGTTATCTCCTTAAGGATTGCATTTGGTTGTAGCTCCAGTGCTTAGCATAGTGCCGGTGACATAGTAACTACTTAATTAATGTTTATTGATTGCTAAGTGAAATTTCACCCTAACATGCCCACAGACAGACCACCATGTCGCTTCTGTGCTAGCTCTACACCATGCTATCAATGTCAACTTTCAATTTTCGTTCTCGTATCTGAGCTATTTCCACCGTTAGAGTGAATGTGAGCTCCTTGAGGTCAGGAACTTTCTTGCTTGCTTGTATCCATATCTCTTGAATATTGCACAGTTCTTGACCCATAGTAAGTGCTTAATCAATGCTTTTGCATTCATTTTATTCATATTTACTACCATTCTTTGAAGATTTTCCTCCATTTCACATATGGAAATATTGACAAACATTGTGATTTGTCCAATTTAAAAAATACAATCACAACAACTTTCAACCTTCCAGATTCCCATGCCTTGTTTTCTATCAAGTGTACCACCTATGGCACAACCTGATTGAAGAGCTGTCTAGAAAAATTCTGAATCCAGGACTTCATTCTGATAAAATAATTTTTTGCCATTTTTAAGGCCCCGTGTTTCTGCAAATCTCTGTTCTTTAACCAACAGTATGATTAAAAAGGACTTATTTAGATAAGTCTTATCTATTGTGTTCATGAATATTTTTTCTTTACAATAGAATGTTCTGTCAACTTTCACAGCAGTAAGAGACA
Source organism: Trichosurus vulpecula (assembly GCF_011100635.1). Lineage (NCBI taxonomy): Eukaryota > Metazoa > Chordata > Mammalia > Diprotodontia > Phalangeridae > Trichosurus > Trichosurus vulpecula. The sequence goes on from NC_050577.1 coordinate 235,095,878, forward strand.
TCTGTCTATTCTGTATTCAAATTGCCTTTAATATTTCTCCATCTGGAAGAACACTCATCCACAATGTGTCAACTGACCTCAATTAACACTAAAGTTTGCCACAGCAAAATATTAAACTTGACATAATATAAGACTAGCCTTTGAAATACACATAGGCCATTTATATTAGAGCTCTGGTTTTAATTAAAAGACAGTCTGATGTTTGATGCGCTACAGTCTGATCCCTTGAGACACATCTCTTAAGTCAACAGGAAAATCGTTAGGATGCTTCCCGGGATGTGATGATAGCCCACAGAAGGGCTTCTTTTGTCTTTAACCCTTAGTGGATACACAGGAAAACCAGGAGAACTGGATGAGCAGGCAGAATGGTGAAGATTTGACTATATCAGAGAGTAGTTAGAAATTCATCCAGTGAGTCATAAGGGGAACATTTCCCTCCCCTGATTTAATAGAGAATAAGGAAGCAAAAGTCCTAACGCCTCTAGTGAGTCAGCCTTTTGTTATAGAACTTTATATGACCCACTTTCCTAAGGTAGCCCAACCCTGTGCATGCCCTAGAAAATCTACAGAGCAATAATTTAGGGTCACAAATTATCCCCTGGAACATTCTATTATCATAAAAATATTGGAATGACTTGGAGAAAGCCAGTATTTTGCATTTAAGTGAGACAAAAACAAGAAGCTAAATAATGAGGAATAAGAAAGAACATCAAAGGGATAAAAGTACAGTAAAAGCTGGTTCATTAGCCAGAGATTTATTGTATTAGGCACTTCTGCAATTTACCAGTACAGTGGTAATTGACATTAAAGATGGCCTTCATGCTATGTTCCCTCCAGTTTATTTTACTTTATTTTATTTTTGGACTGGGCCTGTGATTTCACTGTTACAGAGAGCTCCCAGTAAACAAACTCCCTCTACCAGTACAGCTGAGTACCTGCTCTGCCACTTAATTTGAGAGAACAACCCTAAAAGGTTAAATAACATACCCAGGGACCCATAGATATTATGTGTAAGAGTGGGACATCAATACAAGTCTTCCTGATTCTAACACTGTCCCGGTACACAGTAGGCACTTAAAAGCTCATATTGAGATTATTTTTTAGACACAATACCACACACTATTTTAGTTGATTGAGTTCCTTGAATATTGTGGGTTTGCATAAGAGAGATATGGTAATTCTTTATTGAACAGATTCTTTGATTAATTAGAGGCACTCACATTTATTATTCAGATTGAATTTATTACATTAGGAAGCTGTATATCAATAAATGGAAAGGGCATAAAGACTTAACTGAAGCAGCCTTCTAATAGTGAAAATATAGAGGGGTAAGAGAACAACATTTCAAAACTGAGGCCTGGAGAGTACAGGTTACTTTTCTAATAATTTCACATAGCTACTTAGCATCAGAGTGAAAATTAAAGCACAGCTCTCCCAGTACTTGGTGTACTGTCTTGTCTGTCTCTGTTTCTCTGTTTATCTCTCTCTGTTTCTCTGTCTCTCTCTGTCTCTGTCTCTGTATTTACATAGATAGAGATATGTATATATACATATTCATTATATATGATTTCATTAAATATTTCCCAATTACATGTATATTTTAGCAATGTTTTTAAATTCTGATTTCCAAATTCTTTCCCTCTCTCCCACTCTCCCCTCTACTTGAGAAGGCAAGCAATTTGATATTGATTTTACATGTGAAGACAAGTAGAATAATATTTCTGTGTTAGCCATATTGCAAAAGAAAACACAAAGAAATAAAGCAAGAAAAATAAAGTTAAAAAATGTTTACTTCCATCTGCCTTCACTAGTTCTCTCTCTAGAAGAGAATAGCTTTTTTCTTTGTAGTCTTTTCGAACCATTGGATCGTTGTCTTGATCAGAATAGCTAAGTCTCTCATAGTTAATCATCAGCCCTCCCTCACTTAAATCCAATTCACTTGTAAGTCATGGCATCATCTTCCTGATGTCATGGTCCTCTTCAAGAATAAAGGGCAAACCACACAACAACCACAGCCACGCAACAATATTGCTGTTACTGTGTGCAACGGTCTTCTGGTTTTGCTCACTCCACTTTGAATAAGTTCATAAAAGTCTTCCCAGGTTTTCCTCAACTGATATTGATCATTATTTCTTATAGCACAATAATATTCTGTCACGATCCTATACCTCAACATATTCAGTCATTCCAATTCATTTTCAATTTTTGGTCACCACATAAAGATTGCTTTAAATATTTTTGTACATATAGGTCCTTTTTTATGTCTTTGGGATACAGACCTAGTAATAATAGTGCTAGGTCAAAGGGTATGTTCAGGTTTGTAGTCCTCGGGGCATAGTTCCAAATTGTTCTCCTGAATGATTGGACTAGTTCACAACTCCACTAGCAGTGCATTAATGTCCTGATTTTTCCACACCCCCTCCAGCATGTGTAATTTTCCTTTTCTGTTAGGTTAGCCAATCTTATGTGTGTGAGGTAGGGTATCTCAGAGTTTTACTTTCCATTTCTCCAATCAGTGGTGACTTAGAGCATTTTATTTGACTTTTAATAGTTTTGATTTCTTCTTCTAAAAACTTCCTGTTCATATACTTTGACCATTTGTCTACTGGGGAATGGCTCTTATTTTTTTTATAAATTTGACTCAGTTCCCTATATATTTGAGAAACAAGGCCTTCATTAGAGAAACTTACTCTAAAAATGTTTCCCAGTTTCCCTTCCTTACAATTTTGGCTACATTAATTTTGTTTGTACAAAAGCTTTATAGTTTTATGTAATCAAAATTATCTGTTTTACTTCTTGCCATTCTATGTCTTTGTTTGGGTCATAAAATCTGCACTTTTCCATAGCTCTGGCAGGTATATCTCATGATATCACCCTTTATGTCCAAATAATTTATTCATTTTCACCTTATTTTAGTCGTACAGTGTGAAATGTGGTTTTCTAGCAGTTGTCGTCAAATAGTGAGGTTTTCCCCCAAAAAGCTTGGATCTTTGAGTTTATCAAACATTAGATTACTGTGGTCATTTACTATGGCATATTTTGTGCCTAATCTATTCCACTGATCCACTACTCCATTTCTTAGCCAGTACCAGATTATTCCTAATCCCTGGAAACCAGAAGTGATGCTGTTCCTCAGGTCCCTGATCCCTTGTGACCAAAAGTGATACTGCCCTTCATGCTTCTGCTCCCTATAGACCAAAAATACTCATCTGTGCACTTGAAATGTGTCCCAGGAGTAGGTATGGGCAGTGGAGTTGCCAAACAGCATTTGGTCATGAATCCAATGCTAGCACAGAGGTTCCCTGTAATCTCTTTCTCACCAGTTCACAGGTCCCTTTACTGTCTCTGGCTTTAGAGCTCCTGAAGCTGCTGTTGCTTTTATCACCATCACCTACTCCTGTTAGTGTGATTTGATCTCCATGTGCTCTAGGCCTACCTCCACCCCCATGTCACAGAACTCTCTTTCCAACCTCCTAAAGTTGTCTTGGATTGTAGAATATCTGACCCTAACCTTTTGTTGACTCTATCATTCTACAATTCTATTGGAGGTGTTATTTTGAAATTGTTTGGAGGGAAATGTTGAGAGAGCTCATCTGAGTGCTTTCTCTACTCCTCCATCTTGGTTCCTCCCCTAGAACTCCTTATGCTCTTTTCATTACATAATTCAATTGCTAAAGCAAAAATATATTTCTCTATGAAACAATAGAACATGAATATGCAGCCGTTGTTAATTTTTTGTGTTATGATTACATCAAATGTGCAGTCAGTTACCATCTGGCATGTTGCAAATCAAAATGATGTTTATAGAGTTGGCATATTAAGTATCTAATGGGAGGGTGAAGGTCAAATGTACAATTCCTCCTGGGTAATTTTCCAGTCTAGTTATGATGTACAGAGGAAAAAAAAAACCTGAGATTTTTTTTTCTTTCTTCCCATTATAAGATTACTGAATATTTTCAAAAGGGTGTTCTGAATGTAGAAATAAAACTTTGGCCAGTATAAGATTTGGGCCATTATAGGATATAGTTCAACTCCAAGAGCTTCTTTGGTAGTTCTAAAAAATAACATGAAGCTATATAATAAATACTACACATTAAAACAAATTTCACAAAGAATTTTTAACGATCATGCTTTCATCGGAATATAATCGTTGTTAAGTTTGAAATCTATGGCATCATAGAACCAAATCACTTGTAGCTTTGGAAAGGTAAGGTATTGTGAATTTGGATACAGACAGTATGTTTCAAATAACCATATTTTATGCTCTTTTCTGTTTGGATTTAGGCTTTTTACATTTGTAATTTATAATTTATAATAAAGCTTTGTTGTATTAATGAACACAGTTTGGAATCCTATAATATATTTACATTTTCATCCATTCCTTATGTTTAACCTCTTTTTTCTATGTAGTTACCTAGTTTTGCATATTACCCTGCTCTCTTGTAATTAATGTTTGTTATCAATACAATCTATAACAATTCTTAAAGTAGAATGAATTTTACTGCTTACTTTCCTTCAGAATCATCACAAGGGTAGGTGTGCCCCACAGTTGCAAAATGAAAAGGTGGCTGACAACATTCGTAGGCCTTCATCTGTTCAACTCAGATCAAGATAACAAGAATTTACTGAGTGCTTATTATGTGTCAGACACAGTACAATTGCTGTGGATACAAAGAAGGGCCCTCAAGGAGCTCACAATCTAATGGATTAAAAAAAGGTAAATAAGTGTAGCATGTAAATTGTAAGAGTAAGTACAATCAGATCAAAAATATGCTAGAAATCTGGGTTCCTAAAAATCACCATATTATTCAAAATCACACAGTAAAACTACATGGCTTGTGGGGGGACATGGGGTTAAGGACAGAACATTCAAAAACTTCATCAGTGACACAAGCCAAAGAATAGGAACCGAATAGAAAGCAGTTTTAAAATATATGTTCGTGATTTATACAATAAATAATTCATAAAAACTACAATAATTTGTGATGGCATCTGTGAATTCAGGCTGCTACTAGTCATGTACCCTGGTCCATGATGCCAAGGGTAGCAAAGCCAGTGGTGAAGAGGGGGGCTTCTAGGGCACAGAAGGTGATGGGGAGGGAGAGGGTTGAGTGAGTTCAGGCCAGCCCTCTTCCACCAACAGCTCCTACTGATCTTGGAGCAACTAAATAAATGTAGCATTTTACTTTAAAAAAAGATCTGAAATTTGCTTGTGGAAGTAGGTGTCTAAAGGGTTGCAAGTTGTCATTTATTGTGAAGTGGTTCAGTTTTCTGCATTCTCACAAGTTTCCCATGGATGAAATTGAAAATAAACAAACTTGAAATTCATAATATGCTCACATTGTTAATGTATCAGTCTCACCAGAACAAATTCACATTTTCAAAATAGGTATTATAACTAAACAGATCATGGTTAAAATAGGACCTAAGAGATGGCTGGTTTCTCCTCCTCCACCTCTTGTTGCATCCCAGGTCAACTCCCCATTGGCCCTATCCCTTAGTTGCCCCAGGAGTAGCCTTGAAGTGTCATGAGATTTCTGCCTGTAGGGTGAAGGTAGGGGTTAGAGGGCTTGTATTTCGAAATTCAAGAGCCCTCTTACCCCAATTATCTAATAATAACTTTTAAGCACATTTGGTGGTGCTTACTCCAGTGGCCAGAATCACTATATATGCCTCTGACCTCCTTTAGGTGACTAGCTATCTTACATGTCTATAGGAATAGCCTAATAAACTGAGGTGGTGATTATACATGTCTTTTGTGTTTTTCATATTCCCTGTTCATACTTGAGAATACAGTAAGAAGAAATAAATCTGCATGTGAGATAGTCAAAGGACCTTTCTCAATGCTACTTCAGGATAGCTATTTCAGAATATATTAATGGTCATTTTCCATTAATTTCTAGCACTACGGGATGAGTCATCTGTTATGCCCTGAGACACCCCCTCCCACCACACACACACACACACACACACACACACTCACTCACTCTCTCTCTCTCTCTCTCTCTCTCTCTCTCTCTCTCTCTCTCTCTCTCTCTCTCTCCCCCCCTGTATTGTACAGTTCTGGAGATTCAAGATTTCATTGTGATAAAAGCCATTCCAGTCAAATTTCCTGCATGACATTGTGTCAGAATTCTTTGCTTTTCTTTGTGAAACTCGTTCTTTCTAATGCAGCTGTAGTCTACTGTAATAAATTAAAGGGTACCTTCTCTACCTGCTTAGATAGCTCTTAGAGTATGTTATGTCTGTATGATTGCATTTTCCTCCTAAGTAAATGCCAATGTGACTAGATAGCGTTTTTAGTTTCATAGAGAGTACATTAATGAAGAATAGAAACTCTAAAACAAAAAACAGAAGTGAAATTAATCTGAGCTGTTTTAGCAAATGTGCCTTATAGTCAGTGTGCTTAAAGAACTAGAGTTAATAAATTTGATGTGGTTTAGATTCCATTGGAAGCTTAAACTAAAAACTCAGCTTTTTAAAAGGTGTTACACAGGATATCCCTAAAGCTGCTATCAATTTTAAGACTTTATAGCTTAAAAACTCCCTAAGATTTTTGGAACAACCTGCTTCTGGGTTGTCAACTATTTTTCCTTACCAAGCTTTGGAATGTGTGCATAACTTATGAGAGGCAATGTGGCTAAGTGTTAGACTTGGAACCAGAAAGATCTGGGTGGAAATCCTCCATTTAATACGTTATGGCTATGTGACTGTGGTCAAGTCATTTAACTGCTCTAAGCCTTACTTTCCATTTTGGGGCATGGTGGGAAGAAAGGAAATTCTATGTGCCAGGTATTGTGCTTAGTGCTTTTTACTTAAGAATCAAATGAGACACTTATAAAGCCCTTTGCATAGTGCCTGGCCAAGAGTAAGTGCCATATAAATATTACTATTATGTAATAAGTATATTCAATATAAATGTTATTATTATTATCATACTTTTGTCTACACAACTCTGAGAGGTAGGTGCTATTATTAGCCCTTTAAAGTTCAGGAAACTCAGGCATAGAGTGATTGTGACTTGCCCAGGCTGTGTCTTGTAAGCATCTGAAACTGAATCTGAACTCATCTTCCTGATTCCAGACCCAGCTGCCTGCCTCTACATTTGCAAAAAAACTTTTTCACATCCACAAAACTAGGAATGATAACAGTTGTAAGCGACTAAGCTCAAATGATAGTATATGAAAAGTGCTTTGCAAATCTTAAAGGGCTCTGTAAATGTGAAGTTTTTTTCATATATAATTGATTTTTTAAAGGATGCTTGTACAGGCTGTCCCAAAAGTCTTAATGCAATTTTCAGCTTCAGTAGCTTAATCCAGCACTAAGACTTTTCTATCCACCTGCATTTCCTCAAAATGGTTATCTGTGACTTTCTAATTAAAAATCATTTAACAAATATATCCTCTCTTGAGCTTATCATATGGAATGCATGACCTACTTCATGACCTAAAATTGCCAAGCTTAGAGTCCCTCCTTTGGACCAAACAATATTCCTACAAATGACCATGGTCTCCAGGGGGCTATTTATGAGATATCACTCTGGCAAGGATTGAAGTAACCAGAACTACTTTTCCATTAATGCATTCGTGCCCCCTACAATTCACCTCCTTCTCCTGAAAAAAAATTAAAGTATTGAACTGGATGAGCTAAATGGTCACTTCTAGCCATAAAATTTCGTGAGTCACAGAAAATATATAAACATAGAATTAACTAGTTGTCACCTTGAAGATGTAAGGTGCATACTGTGAAAAGATGGAAAAAGGAATATATGTACGGTTTGTTGGATAGGTCTGCAAGGGATAGGGAACCTGTGGCCTTGAGGCCACATGTGGCCCTCTAGGTTATCAAGAGTAGCCCTTTGACTGAATCTAGTTTGGCCATTGGCCACATGTGGCCTCGAAGCCACAGGTTCCCCAACCTGGGTAGGCCCATCTCAGCAATTGGGTAGTAGTTGATTATCAAATACCATCCTTGGGCCTCATATTTCTTATCTTTGAATTAAAGGCATAGATAATTTGCAGATTACCTATTATAATAATATCTGTTATAATATAGATATAATAGTTATAATAATATAATATAGATATATAATAATAATATATTATATCTATCATGATAATTAGCATAATAACATTTGACCTAGATAATTTGCAGATTATCTTCTAGCATTAAAATGTGATAGTTCTGCAATTCCATGTGATGAATAGAAAAATAAAGAAATAGCAAAACCATAGGATCGATGTACAGCTATCACTGTAGACTGTACTGCTGGAATGATTACAGAAGTTAGAGCACTTTGGTAAAAGGAAGGTAGAATACTGGAGAAAGGGACAAGTGGGTAACTGTTGTCACCTGAAGCCAACTATTGTAATTAAGGACAAAGAAAATGGCCATCAAAGCCATCCAGTTGTAGCAAATTTAGAGAAGGCTGGACTTGGAGGTGTCCACACCTAGCTGGCCACAAAATCATGCCTTTCAGAACACAAGTGAAAATCAAATGTCTCCTTTCTGCTAATCTTAATATCAAACCCTTGTCGCCAGACTCAGTACTTATCTCTTATATTCTGATCCTTATGATCCTACTTCCTGCTGTAGTGAATTCAAGATTTGGAGGTAAGGGACCTAGGTACAGATTATAGGTCTTCCAACTACTACCTGTGTGACTTTGGGCCAGTAAGCCATTTAGTGTCTCTGGGTCTCATTTTCATCATTTTTAACAAAACAAAAAATGAGCAAACTAGATTAGATGACCTCCAATATCCTGAGATCTCCAAGTTTGTATAAGGAGTTGGGTGACCCAGGGGATAGAGTGCGTATCCTGGAGTTGGGTCAGTTCTAAGTTCAAATACAGTCTTGGTTACTTAGCTGTGTTATCTGCGCAAGTCATTTGAAGTCTATCTCCCTCAGGTTCCTCATTTGTAAAATGAGAATAGTAATTGTACCTACCTCCCAGGATTGTTATGAAGATAAAATAAGATCATAAGTATTAAATGCTTTGCAAACCTTAAAGTTGTATATAAATTGTCATCGTCATCATCATCGTCATTGTCATCATCATCATCATCATCGTCATCATCATTATCATACCTTCTAGCTCTCAGTCTTTGAGCCTTCCCATTCTACAGGCTGGAGCCTTGTTCCTGATCTGTTTCATTGTGCACTGAATCTGACTCCTATCTGTGAAGGACTTTCTCATCTCTCCGTCCATTGTTACTCAGCTAGGAAAACTCAGTATTACTTCATAAAATCAGCTTATTCTCAGTGTGCCACAGGACCTGTATCTGGCCCTGCCCAGTGGCAAGGGCAGGAGTACAGGAAGGAATCAATATTATCAAGTGGACCCTTCATTCAAGATTCATAGAAAGACAAGGGCAAGAACTATATAGAATGGGAATTCTAGGAGAGGTTGAGCCCTACCTTGGTGGAGCAGCTACCCATCCCAGTGAGATCGCAGATGCATCAAAGTTTAATCTTGTGAATGAGAATTTCACAGGATGGGGGATGGGAAGATAAAAAATGGCTTGTATAATTATGAGATGTCATCTAGCATTCTTGTCTCTCTCTCTAGAGCATCTATGTAACAGTGTACCACTTTCATATTACTTGATTTTATCATTACCTGGTGAATCTCATAATGAATGATTGACATTGAGTTTATTGCTCTTCTGCTTAAAATGTGACATTTGGACAGGATTTTCTTTCTTCTGGAGTAAAAAACTGTCATAAATATGACATGCTTATCATTATAACACAGAAACAGTTATTTGTACAAACTCATTTCTGAACTAACAGTTTGACAATGCATAGCATGAACCAAATAATCGATTTTTTCTGTTTATTTATTTATTTTAATTTATGGAATAAAACCAGCATTTCCAAAACATAGTGTAATAAAAAGATGATTGCACATGAAACTGCAACTCTGTTATGTACAACTTGCTATTCTTCTAAAATATATAATAAGGTTATCGTGTAAATGTTTTCTCCTTTCATTTTTCTTCCCTCCCTACCCCCTGCCTTAGAGATGGCTACCGTTAGTCACAAATAGGTGTGTGTGAATGTGTGCATGTATGCATGAATATGTGTGTGTGTGTATATATATGTATGTGTGTGTATGCAAAATTATTCTATACATACTTTTAACAGTTTTTTCTCTTGATGCTGATTGCATCTTTCTTCATGTCCTTTATAATTAAAGTAGTTATAGTAGTCAAAATGACTTATTTATTCAGAGTCATCCCTAAAACAATATTGTTACTGTATATAATGTTCTCTTGGTTCTGCTCCTTTTACTCTTTGTTATTTCATGCAAGTCTTTTTCTAAGATTATTGAGCTTATTTCTTATAGCACAGTAGTAATTCATCACAATCATATACCACAACTTGCTCAGCCATTCCCAATTCATGGGTATCCCCTCAATTTCCAATTCTTTGCCACCACAATGAGAGCTGCTGAAAACATTTTACAAAATATAGGTCCCTTTCCTTTTTCCCTAGTCATGTTTGGAAATAGACTTAGTGGTATTGCTACATCACAGGGTATAGGCAATTTACTAACTCTTTGGGCATAATTCCAGATTGCTCACCAAAATGGTTGGATCATTTCACAATTTCACCAACAATGAATGTGTCCCAATTTTTCCACACCCCCTCCAACATTTGTCACTCTCCCCTTCAGTCATTTTAGCTAATCTGATAGGTGTAAAATTATATCTCAAGGTTGTTTTAATTTATGTTTCTCTAATCAATAATTATTTGGAGCATTTCTTCATCTGACTATAAATTGTTTTGATTTCTTCGTTGTTCATATCCTTTGACCAGTTAGCAATTGGAGAATGACTCGTATTCTTTTTTTAGTAAATAGTGTTTATTTTTTTCCAATTACATGTAAAAAGAGTTTTTAACATTAATTTTTATAAAATTTTGAGTTCCCAATTTTTCTCCCTCCCTTTTATCCACTCTCCCCAAGATGACAAGCTATCTGATATAGGTTGTATGCCTGTAACCGTGTTAAATATATTTCAATGTTAAATGACTTGTATTCTTATAGATTTGACAGAGTCTTTATATGAGAAGTTCTTTATTATAAAATTCTTCCCTAAAATAACTATCTATAAATATTTCCCCCAGTTTTCTGCTTTCCTTCTGACCTTAGCTTCATTTGCTTCTTTGTACGATAACTTTTTAATTTGATGTAATCAGAATTATCCATTTTACTCCTAACTTTGCTTTCGATCTCTTGTTTATTCATAAATTGTTCACCTAGCCATGAGTCTGATAGGTAATAAATACATTGCACGTATGCAGCTCAAAATGATCATATTTAAGAACCATTGGTGATGGATAGAGAGGGTGTTGTTCCAACTTTTTCACATGAATTTTACTTCAGCACTCTCATGTTTCCCTCTAAGTCTTCCTTTCTTCAAGGTAAATATCCCCAGCTCCATCAGTTAATCCCTTCATAACATCATTATCTATTCACTTCCTGAAATGTGTGAGCTTAAGTACAGTCATTAAACATATGGTTGACCAGAACAGAGTGCAGCTGCTGCATGGTTCCCATTCTGAAAGGCATGTTTCTCTACAGATTAGGGTAGCATTACCTTTTTTTGCATGCCATTGAAATCCACTAAAACCACCAAGTATTTTTCATAGAACCTGATGTATAAGTAATAGTATTGTAGCAGCAGCAGCAGCAGCAGCAGTAGTGGTCATAGTAGGTAGTAGTAGTGGTGGTGGTAGTGGTGGTAGGAGTAACAACTAATAATAATAATGATGATGATGACCAAGACAAGCATTTGTTTAGTGCGCTAAAGTTTGCAAAGTGTTTTAAATATGTTATCTCCAATCCAATAAAGATTTATTAAGCACCAACTATATGCCAGGTACTATGCTTAATGCTCAGAATTCAATTAACAAAAAGAGAGGCAATCCCTACCTTCAAGGAGCTTATAGTCAAAAGAGGATGAAAACACACAAAAGGAATCAGAAAAGCAAGTACTGGGGTCCCTAAGCAGGAGGTGGCTTGGTTGCGTCTTGTTCCATGGAGTTGAAACTGGGCCGAGCAGCAGATGCAAAGTAGAGTGAGATACCTTTGTGATATCTCTTGAGTGTTACCTAATATAATCTTCACAACAACCCTAGTTGGTGCTATTATTATCCCCCACTGGACATGTAGGTCAGGAAACTGAGTCTCAGAGAGATTAACTGGCTCACCCATGATTTACACAGCTTGTAAGCATCCAAGGTAGGGTTTAAAGTCAGGTCTCCCTGATTCCAAGTCTTCCAGTCTATTCCTGAAGATGACTTTCAACCCAAGTATAGGACTTAAAATTTATCACTCTTAAATTTCATCTTGTTAGTCAGATATATCCTGTTAATTTCACAGGATTTGTTCTTATATTCATGTATATCTCTTACCATTCTGTCCTTCACATGTCAGCATTAATATTGTATATTTGTCTGGCTATCAAATATTCCACACAGAGCAATTAATCAGAATTTATTTTAACAGTAGTCAGTTATATGCCTTTTATAACCTAAATTTGATTTTTAAAAATGCCCCCAAAATGATCTTTGTGTATGTATATTATATATAGAAGTATATCAGATTCCTTTCTCTGGTGCTCTCACTATAATGTGTGTGTTTTTCTCACTAAATGAACGATTTATTCAGAATCCAAAAATGCCCTTGGCATTTTTTCCCTAAGAGAACATAGGCACCTATATTTCCAGCTGGGAATGTGTCTGGAGATCAAACTGTTCAGTTGACAGATGAAGTGGATATTTATTACATTATCCATGATATGCTTTTGTACACATAGTGTGTCACTTTTCACTGATTGTGGGAGGCAGGGCGGATGAGGGAGGGGAATGTCACTAGGAATCTGGTTTCATTATTTTAGTTGCTTAGGGCAACTCACAGTTCCTATCATGCTAAATAGTATGCATTTTGAGAATTCCATAGAGTTTAGTGAGAGCTCCACTTAGGAGATTGTAATTTGTACGATCAGAGTAATTTGAGTGGGAGGAAAGAGGCATGTGGTATTCATTAAAGTGGTTTTCTTTAATCAACTGTCACTACCTTTAGAAAGGGGTAGGCACAGCTCACCATGAAGATTTTTTTTTTTCAAATGTGTTCAGTGTAGTATGCTTGAAAGGTAATATACAGTACCAGGAGAACTTTTGGGTTTTGCCATGGGCTAGTTATGTAACCTTGGTTAAGTCGCATTATAAGCCTCAGCTTTATTGTCTTAAGGAGAAGGAAATTGGATTATAGAGATTTCTAAGGTCCTGCTCTTTCCTTCCTACCATGTTTGAACAAAATCACTTTATATCCCCCAGCCTCAGTTTCTTCATTTGTAAAATTGAGGGTTTTGCACTTTATGACCTCTGAGGTCTCTTTAGCTCTAGAAATATGATCCTATGATCTAAAGTGCCATTCTGAATGGCCCAATCCAGGCTGGTCCCTGAAATATGTATGTCATCTCCTTTACCATCAAAGTTTTTATTTTAAGAACAATATTTTAATAGATGTTGCCATCCTAAATATTCATTATCTGTAAGCCATATGGAATGAAAAATCTTCCAAAACATAGAGACATAGTAGGAATGGGACATGGAAAAATTACTTGGGAATAGAAATATACATATATGTATACATGCATATATATGCATATAGAGATACACATATATACATATATGTATACATGTGTGTGTATACATATAATATACACACATTCCACATATACACAGCCATATATGTATATATGTATATATATGCATACATACACACATATAACACATTTCTGTCATCCTGTCTGATAACATGCTGTGGATAAGTTCTTTTTTTAAATTTATTTGTTTCTATATATTTAGTTTTCAACATTTGCTTTTATAAGATTTTGAGTTCTAAATTTCCTGCCCCTCACTCTCCTTCCCCCTCCCCAAGATGGCATGCAATACAATATAGGCCACACATGTATGGTGATCAAAGTTTTTTAATGTCCTCCACAGTTGTGGTTATTTTTCATCATGAGCTTTTTGTTTTTAGTGAAATATAACTGGATAAGGCCTTTATGTAATCCACATACTCTAGAATATAGGCATATTATGGTTTTTATTAAGATAAGTCAAGGTAATTTCTATTGGTTTTAAAATACTGGAATAAAAAGAAAGTAAATTTGCTTCCTGGCTGTTGTAGGAAATAATCCTATGTAAAGCTTATTCAGTCATTTCAGTTGCATCTGACTCTTCATGATACCATTTGGGGTTTTCTTGGCAAAGATACCAGAGTGGTTTTCCATTTCCTTCTCCGGCTCATTTTACAGATGAGGAAACTGAGGCAAACAGTGTTGAGTGACTTGCCAGGTTCATATAGCTAGTAAGTGTCTGAGGCCAGATTTGAACTTGTTAAGATGAGTCCTGTGACTTCAAGCCCGTACTCTATCCACTGTGCCACCTAACTGACCAAATAAAGCTTGCATGTAATTTAGTTGTTTTTGGAAAATACTGAATTGCTAATAGGCCAAATCAGGGAGTTTAGATTTGCTGTGGATGCCATGTGGATGGACATGATCAGGGAGCTTTCTGTCTTCTGCCCTATGTAATAAGTATTTGCCCCACTATCCATAGTATAGAGGTAAAAGGAACTTCAAAGACGTAGATCCTCATTTCAAAACCAAAAAATGAGATCCAAGGAGGCTGAATGACTTGCTTAGTCATCAAGTAACAGAGGAGCTATTTGAACCCAATTCCTTTGAATCTATAGTCATTACTCTTTCTCTGTATCCTACTACCTAAAGTCATCTCAAGTATATTAACAGTCCTTCTCTTGGACTCCAGAAGAATAACATTAAAACCCCTGCCTGCCCTGGGATTTGGTAAGAGAGGATCTCAACCCAAGGAGAAGGAAGTGTGTGTGGGGCAATCGTTGACCCTAGCATTTTATACTAGGAGAGCCAACTCAGAGTAGAGAAAACACTGGATTTGAAGTTGGAATCCTGGCTTTGATGCTTTCTACTTGTATAAGCTTAGGAGATATACCTAAATATTCTGTGCCTCAGTTGTCTCAACTGTAGAATAAAGACATTATAACTGGATATCAACCTACTTTTTTTCAGTTCCAAATCTGAAATGCTGTGATCCTAAGAATGTAGATGAAAATGCTGGGGTGGGACAAACTCAAGAAACAAATAGGGGCAAAGAAGAGCCCATTTTAATTTGGAGAGAATGAGTATTTGGAGGTAATGTTAAAAAAGAGACCGCTGGAGCTATGTTTTGATGGACCTTAATGTCATACAGTTAAGTGCTACCTACCTCCATATGTTGGAAGGGCTCTTAGGGATTTCATGAGTACATGTTTGAATGCTGAAGGGAGGAAGCTGAGGAGAATTTGATTTTGAACTTGCTGGATCTAGTTCTCAGAGGAGGAGATGAGAGCACAGGTGGGGATGCACTGGCTTTGGAAGTAAGAAGACTTCTTCTGAAACAGGAAAATTGGGCTGCATGAAAGGACAGATAGAAAAATGCAGTTAGAGTGGGAAAGATGGGGGAGAATTTTTACCTGAATAAGAAAGACTATATTTTACTCTCAAATTTTCAGTTCCTTTGCCATTGGGCAAAACTAATCTTCATGCATGAAAATATTCCCTGTAGGAACATGTACATCACTGAGATGGAAATCGGCAAGTCAGGAGATTATTCTATAGCATATACCTTCTGGCAGTGTCATTCCTTCCTATGTGGGTCACCTATAATGGTGCATGCACCTTCGTAATTACTGAACACAATGAAAATGTAAGTCATGCAGGCTTTATCATTCATTTTTTTTTACTAACCTAAAAATAGTAATTCATTTCTATAAAATATCAGTAGTTTCATTAGTGTATGTCATCTTTCTGAGCTCGTTGAGAATAGAGATTGTG
The DNA here is from genome assembly GCF_011100635.1 of Trichosurus vulpecula. NCBI lineage: Eukaryota > Metazoa > Chordata > Mammalia > Diprotodontia > Phalangeridae > Trichosurus > Trichosurus vulpecula. The sequence continues at coordinate 235,111,804 of NC_050577.1, forward strand.
TATTTGCATCCTCAGCATCTAACATGGGGTGGGTGCTTAATAAATGCTTGTAAAGTGATCTGGCCCAAACTGGGCTTATGATCATTCTCCTTCACCCTGCCCACCCTTCCAAAGTTACTGTTTCACTCAGTGCCACTACTGCTCACCCAGACTTCCATATCAGAAAACTATGGGTGTCGTATTGGACTATTCCCTTTCCTTTCATAATATATGTTAGATTGATTCACTTTTTATTTCTAATTTATCCTGTTAATTCTAATTCTGCAGAGTCTCTCACATTAATTCTGTCATTATTTGCACTGCCACCAAAGTATTGTATGGATTCTTGTTCTGACAAAGTTAGACCAGCGTTCCAATCTCCTAATAGACTTTCCCATCTCTTCTCTCCCAAGTCCTATCCATCCTTCATACAATGGTTAGATTTACTGTCCTAATTTACAAAACTGTTCATGTCAGCCCTATGATAAAATCATTAATGACTCTTCTATCTAACAGGTAAAGTTCAGACTCCCATCGTCTAACATTTAAGGCCCTCTATAGGTAGAAAGGGAGATGATGCAGTGGATACAGCTCTGGCCCTGGAGTCAGGAAGACCTAGGTTCAAATTTGGCCTCTGACCCTGACTAGCTGTGTGACCTTGGGCAAGTCATTATACCGTTTGCCTCATTTTCCTCATCTGTAAAATGAGGTGGAGAAGGAAATGGCAAACCACTCCAGTATCTTTGCCAAGAAAACCTTAGATGGCATCACAAAAAGTCAGACGTAACTGAAAAGACTCAACAACAACAACAAACACTTGATTTAATGTGGAAAGAGGTGCTCCAGACCTGGAGTATGAAGGGACAGGTTTAAGTTCTAGCTTGATTATCCATAAAGTAACAAAGTTGTACTAAATCATCTTTTTGGTCCTTTCCAGTTAAAGCATTCTAGGATTTTATGGAATATTTTTTACCTGTTAAAATTCTTCCTGTCCTTGAAAGCCTGCTTAAAATACCACCTCCTTCATTAAGCCTTTCCTAATTGCACCCCACAAACCCACTGGGTAATAACCTCTGTCTTGGCCTTCAGTTTTCCATGTCTCTAAAGTTTGTACTTATTTGCATATGCATCATAGCCCCTCTACTTGAATGTAATTTCCACCAGTAATAAAGCACATTAAGTCTTTTCTATCATAGAGCTCTCCACATAATACATGCTTAATAAAAGTTTGTGCCTCCTTTCTGTTCATTATTTTCTGTTTCTCCTGTATCTAGTTTGTTTGTACATATCTGTTTTTTTATTTTCTCCCCTGTTATACTGTGAGCTACTCAAGGGCAGGGATTATCTTTTGCCTCTCTGTGTGTTTTTAGAGCTTAGCACAATGTTTGTCACATAGTAAGTATTTTATAAATGCTTATTGATTGACTGTTGAAAAATTGAATTGAGCAAACTGGGGCTTTGAAATTAAGACATGTTAAGGTCACACCTTTTCGTGCTGCACTTCTTCCATCCTGTGCTCTTTGCAGCGCACAATGATACCTCTCATCAAGAGTCATCATTGGTCCTAACTGCGCCCAGGTATTAGTCATGTGTACATATCCCACTATTAATTTTCCAACAAATATTCTCTTTTAGATGATAATATGTACTCTGTAAACTAACCCTCTAAGGTTCTTTATATTTGAAAAACTAAGTTATTACCATTTTCTATTTTAAATACTGATTTTGAAATTGTTTAGAGTTCAAATAACTTGAAATGTATATTATCATCAATAAATATTTATGTAGCAAAGCCTTTATTTTTAGCCACCTTTCTGCATTTCGTGTTGTATTTCTGATCCATTATCATTTCAATGCAAAGTGACCCTGAGATCTGTGTTTTCAGTAGAAACTTTCTCTTGAATTCTGGCCCCATATTCCTCCTTGCTACTGAGATATCCTGACAGCATCTCAAAGCTAAAATGCCCAGACCTGAACTTCTTTTTCCCTGACTCTGTCCTTTCCAAATTCCTAAATGTTCTTTTAGCCTTTCACTCAGGCTTAAAAGCCTTTGAATCTTCCCTTTTCTTCATTTTGTAGTTGAGTCATTTTTCAATTGTGTCCGACTCTTCCTGACTCCCATTTGGGGTTTTCTTGGCAGATAGTCAAGTAGTTTGCCATTTCTTTCTCCAGCTAATTTTACAGATGAGGAAACTAAGGCCAACAGGCTTAAGTGACTTGCCCAGGGTCACACAGCTGGTAAGTATCTGAGGCCAGATTTCACCTCAGAAGATGAGTCTTCCTGACTCCAGGCCTGGCTCTATCCACTGGGCCACCTGTCTATACAACTTGCTAAATACTGTTTATTTGACCTCCACAGTATCACATACACATATCTCTTTTCAACTTCTACTTCTACTACTTGCTTCTTTCACCAATATTTTAATTAGCTCCTAACTGATCTATGTGACTCCTTTTTCTTCCTGCTTTAATCCATCCTCTGTGCTCTCAGAACAATGATTCTATTGTATAACTCTGGGCATATGGCTTACCTGTTAATATACCTTCCATAGCTTCTCAAATAGAATAGCATTTAATCTAGCATCCTTCTTCATAATCTGGCTCCTAATTACTGTCCCAAGTGCATTCTAAACTCCTTAGAACTCCCCTAAAGTAGGATAGGTTCCTCAGGAGGTTGTCCATCATTTTAGGTCTTCAGAGTTTACCTGATAACATGTTGGGTGTGTCATGAAATTAATTATTGACTGGAAACAGCTTCAAATAATTATCCTCTTACAAGGACAGATAAATGTAGGGAAAATCTTCATAAAAACAGAACCTCGAAATCAGAAGGGTCGTTGGAGATCATCTAACAAATCTCAAGCCTGAATAAAAACCCCTTCTTTACAGAGTGCCCCTAAGATCTTAGTGCACTTTTAAGTTACACAGTTTAAAATTTTAATAACATTATTAATTAAATTTATTTAATGAAGCTATTAAAGATTGGAGACAGGTAGGTGGCTCAGTGGATAGAGTGCTGGGTCCTGTAGTCAAGAAAACCTGAGCATAAGTTCAGCCTCAGACACTTAACTAGCTGTGTGATCCTGGGCAAATCACATAACTTTGCCTCAGTTTCCTCATGTGTAAAATGACCTGGAGAATGCTTTATATAACAAACCACTCACTTTATATTAGCAAGCCCCTCCAGTATCTTTGCCAAGAAAATCTCAAATGGGGTCATGAAGAGTTGGACCTGACTGAAAGACTGAGCAACAAATTTAAAACTTAAAACTATACTAAGACTTTTGGGACACCTGTGTACACAGTGATGACAACTTTGTAGATGAAGAAAAACAACTAAGACATGGTACTACTACTAATAATAATAATAACAACAGTAATAGTAATGACAATGAATAATGATGATCCTCATAGTTGCAACATGACAAAAAACAAGCTTGGTTCCATAGAAGAGATATGCTAAGACACTCTTTTGTAGAGATGAATGGGGTGATCCAGATTTGGACCTTTGCATACAATATCATTTTTAAAAAATGCACTAATTGGTTTTGATAACTTTTCTTCTTCTTCCCCTTTTCTCCCCCACGCCCCAATTTTTCACTATAAGAGATAAAATTTTGAAACAGGAAAAGAAAAAAAGTGTAGGGAAAATATATGGGACGAAAAGGATAATAAAGGAAAAAAGTAATAAAAGGAAGGAAGGAAGAAAGGAAGAAAGAAGGAAAATAAAGAAAAAAATGCTCCTGGGAAAATAAATCCCCTCTGTATTAAGTATCTAGCTTCTTTTCATTTGTATACCTCTTAGATTGTGTTGTTTTTCTTTTTCATGTCTTCCATATACCAGTATCTGAATTACCCACTGTTGTCGAATCCCATATTGCCCTCTGCCACCTTGCTGTCTTTCTTCACGCTGTCTCCCATGTCTAGAATGGAATCCTGACCCATCACTAGTTTATAAAACCCTTCCCTGTTTTCATGGCCCAACTAAAGTGGCATACCCTTTGATTCCAGCTAGAAATTTTCTCTCATCTATAGATCTCCTGGTACTTTGAATCTCTCCTATGCTGAAATCACGTTCTAATTTGTTTTAAGTTGGTTTGTGTTTTCTCCTTGATAGTAAACTTTCTGAAAGTAGGACAATATGTTTTATGTTAACTATCTATTCCTAGTCTCTAATTCTGTGCATTGTACAATGTAGCTATATAATAATTATGCATTAAATTACATAGATTTTTTTTTCTCATTTGCACTTTCAGTAGGAACATGAAAGTGTTAGGTCAGAGTATGATGAGAAGAGGTACAATGTAGCTTCTCCAGCACTTGTATAATGTAATACATTCACAATTATGATTGGAGTCAGCTTGTTGTAGTAGAGGGAACACTAGATTTGGAGTCTGAAGACCTGGGTTCCAATCCTGCCTTTGCCACATTTTTTTCTGGGGTGCTGGACCTATGATTTCATCCGTAGTAGGAAACTCTCAATGGGTAACTTCCTCTATCAGTGCAAATTAGCTCATTCTTTGTAATTTATTGTCTTAGAGAGTAGAGTACCTTTGCTGCTTCCTACCTGTATAATCTTGGCCAACCATTTAATTTCCACAGGACTCAGTTTCCTCACCTGTTTAATGAAGGGAATAGCTAAGTGACTTCTAAATATAGTAACATTTGTTGATATCTCTGTATAAGCTGAAAGAACTGACAAATATATGCATGGATGAATTTAAATAAATTTGAAATTCTTTATATAGAGACATAATTAGAACTCTAATTTTTTTGTCCATTCATATCTATGAGCTCACAATGCTGGTTCAAATTACTTTGTTATATAAATGTCTTTCTTCTGAAAGGCTTTTAATTAGTTTAATGCAACTTACGTCAACAGTACAATAAAATAAATTTTTTATGTCTGGAAATTCAGCTGATATTTTTTACCTGTGCAACATGTGAAATTTCTCAACCTTTCATCTAGATAATTAACCTTATTATAATAGGTTTTCTCTTTAAGAAAAACTTTTCAAAATCTTTCATCATGTGTCTTCCTAATAAATTTTGAATAACGTGAATTTCTAATGTATTGTCATTAGAGGAATTATTGAAATATAAGTGCCCTTTCTAAAAATCAACATTAAAACTCATTTATCACTTAAAGGTTTGTAAAGTGTTTTCCTTATAACACTGTTGTGAGACAAATCATGTAAGTTATTGTCCCATTTTACAGACGAGGAAGTTGAGGATCTGAAAAGCTAAGTGAATTTTAACAAGAAGCTAGAAATAGAAAGTTATAACCTACTGATTTACTTGTTTACCTGTTGGTTCCCAACTCACTTTTAGGAGAGTGTAAGTTCATTGAGAGGAGGGACTCTTGTCATTTCTTGTGTTTGTATCCATTAAATTTGCTTTTCTGTCATTTTTTCAGTCATGTCTGACTCTTCATAACCCCATTTGGGTTTTTTAAAGATACTGGAGTGTTTCGCCGTTTCTTTCTCCAGCTCATTTTACAGATGAGCCAACTGAGGCAAACAGGGTTAAGTGACTTGCCCAGGGACACACAGCTAGTAAGGACCTGAGACCAGATTTGAACTCAGGAAGATTCTTCCTTACCGAGGTCTCCTTCAATGTTTAATTAATATTTGTTAAATGAATTGAACTGAAGAAGCTGGTAGGTAGAAAGATTAAGTGTCAAAGTCATATGTCAGTATCAGTGTTCATGACTCTAATTCTAAATGCAGTTATATGCATGTTACTGCTCATGTCTAGTCATTTTTTAGTCCTAATTAGACCCAAATATTTATGGTGGAGACATATGCTAATATTAATTTACCATTATAAATATTCTCCTTACTTTTATAATACCCTAGTTTCTTTTACTGTGGTAACATGAGATATTATATGGTCTTTTAAATGACCAAATTATTGCAATTTTATGTTTGAATGTAGAAATAAATGTTTATGGTTGATATAAGGGAGGGGGAAAAACACCAACTAAATTAATTAACCATCCAAGAGCAGAATGTCTTGCCCTGGCTAGTCATTTCATGTCACTGGTGGTCTTTATACAGAGTTTAGAGAAATACTTCTCAGGGATCCTGGAGAGGGAATTCCTATTAAGATACATACACCTCAAACATTTACTGCTTGTGAGGCATTGGCCAAGTCAAAATTTCTCTGTGCCTCACTTTTCATCTGCAAAATGGGGAAGTTAAACTCAGAGAATTCTCAGGTCTCTTCTAGCTCTAAAATTGTGGTCTCTGATTTAGTCATCTAAATTACTTTCTCGTTCCTCAGATTCTGGGATATCAAATACCCAGGCTGGTAAAATACAGAATCCATCAGTTTTAAAATTGTGAATCTGGTTTGAATTTCTAGGAAAGAAGGGGACTGATTGATTTCATTTTGAAATATCATATATATTTTTCTATTTCTTTTAGTTCTCTCTCAAATTTCCTCTGATATCTCACATATTTATAGAAATTTGAAAGACTCAGATAATTTAAATACATCTAATTCTTTAATTAGTGTGTTTGGAAGATTTTTAAGAAGATTATATATCTCCTAGATTTTTTTTAAACAAGGAGGTATTTCAGATATCATGTTTCATTTCCACATGTGCATCTCCTTCCAGGATTTTGATCTTTTTTGTTTGTTTCCAGCAGATAGCATTTAAGTATTTGTGTGCAGTGGCAACAGTGTGCATGACTATTGTTATATCAGAGTGAATTCCCTTTAAGTTTCTGAAGCATTTCAGAATGGTTATCACAGAATCAAAAAATAGGTGCTGAAAAGGGCCTTAGAGATCAACAAGTCCCATTTCTTCTTTTTACAGATGAGGAAACTGAGGCCTAGGGAGATTAGATGTCCCTACTTCTGAGTAAAGAGTTTTTTGCTTATGGGGATTTCATAAATACTAGTTTCCATATGACTTTTTTACTTTAAATTATTAAAAATAAAATTAAAAAGTAACTTTTTTATATGCACAGCAGCACACAAAAGAGGACTGTATATGAGACAATGAATCTTCATTGCTCTTCCTTTTTCAAAGGTTTTTAAAACTGTCCAATTTGTTGGCTTTTCTTTCTGTTCTGTATACTTGAAAATGGTTTAATGGTGCTCACAATAGCTACTCTTTAACTCCCAATTAAAAACTGTAAGAAGAAGAAAAAAGCATTTTGTAACAAATAAACATAGTCAAAAGGAATCATAGGTACTTCTGAAGACTTTCAGACTTTTGCTAGGTAGCTCAGTGGATGGACCATAGTGTCTGGAATTAGGAAAACCTGAGTTTTAATAATGTTTGAGATACTGACTAGCTGTGTGACTCTAGGCAAGTCACTTAACCTTTGCTTGCCTTAGTCTCCCCAACTGTAAGATGAGGATAATAGCAGCACCTACCTCAAACGGGTAATGAGAAGATCAACTTATATATTTCTAAAGTGCTTAGCAGAATGCCTGGCACATAGTAGGCGATATATGACTATCCTATTCTTCCTTCCCCCTTCACTTCCTTTTAAAATATTGCTTTTCTGATTCTACTCTCTTTTCAATTCATACTATCCAGAATTCTCCAAAATCATCTCTTGCATCATTACATCATTACTAATATACTTTTATGTTCATACATCCAAATTTGCTAAGTCATTCCCCAATTGATGGGCATTCCTCTTCAATTATATCTCTTCGTTTCTCTGACCCGTCCTTTCTCCCTTGCCTTCTTCCTCTCTTCTCCCTTTCTTTCTCGCCTTCCCTCCCTTCCTCTCTCACCTTTCCTCCCTTCCTCTTTATTTCTCTTCCTCTTCTAATTCACTCTTTTTGGAATCAAGAAGGTTTTGTCTTTATTTGTTTGCTCACAACTTCTACGTTCATGAGGTTGTCCTCCCTCTTACCCTCCTCTCCTTCTCCCCACCTCTACTTGTTTACCTACACCAAATGGTATTTATATCCACCCCGGCTTTGTCTCTTTCAGATGACAGAGGCTCAAGTAGCCTTTCTTGGTCAGAAATTTTGACTTTGTATTTCCAGTAGATATTTTTTTCATCATTCTTTGATTCAGTTACACCTTCTGCCATGCCGTTCTCTTTCTCGCCCTCTAGAACCTATTGCTGTCTTTTTGAAGGTTCTCTCTTCAGTATCATCATCCTTTCCCCCCTTAGGATTAATATTGTCTTTTAAATCCTTTCTCCAAAAGAGTTCTCTGGGTTTGTTGATGGTGAGGTTTATTGTCATATTTATTCTACTTTTCTTTTTCTAAGATATGTAAATCATCCTTTTAAAGATACAGTGCATCAGATTAGAAACAAGAAGCTGGAATTCCTTGCACATTTCTCTTCAGATGTCTCCTTGCTACGCAGTTTTTCTGTCTTAAAATTGGGGTGTTTTGGTTCAAGGTACAACAGGCATATATGCCATTGTTATCTACTGAGTGAATCATGGAATTTATTTTAACAAATTGAAGTTCATTAATTAATTAAATGAATCATAGCACAAACATAGTTAAGAAAGATAAAAATAGCTATAGTAGCTAAAGTAATTTGTCATTAACTAGACAACCTCTCTTAACCCTTTATTGTATGACACACAAAATGAGGAATAAACCATTTTTCCCTCTGAAATTAATCAGGCCTTGCCTCTTTTGCTGTTATTTTTATTCCTTTGGAATCCACAAAGATCTAGATCGTTTCATCCCATCACTTTTTTGTTGTTAGACAAAAGGAGAGCCTCAAGGCATTCTAGTAGGTGGAAAATCCAAGTAAGAACAGAAAACTAATAGTTGTTGGAAAAGGTTTGCCAAGAGTTTACTCTTCAATCAAAGTCTGCTAAAGGTTTATGCATACCTATTCTTAGGAGGTAGAAAAATGCCTTCATTTTCAAGGTTGTTAACTGAAAATGCATTTAAGAGAGAGACATACTTATCGAAATAGTGTCTTACTGTAATCTAAGAAGCCATAATGAGTTTCGTGATTATGCTGCTCAGCAGAGACTTTGGTCTTTTTAGACGCATTTGTCATTTTTGCCCCATTTACACATATTTATAAATGACTTTTGACTTTGCTTAGATATGAATTATATGCATTGCATGTGGTGATATTTAAATATACATGGATATGTATATATGGATATAAGTGCTATTATTTATACAGTGCTAAAGAATTGTAAAGAGCTTAACATTTGTCATCTCATTTAATCTTTATAGTAGCTTTGAGAGGTAAGTACCATTATTATCATTCCCATCTTACAGATAAAGAAACTGAATCAGGCAGAAGCTGTGCCCTGTAAACTAGTAAACTTCTGAGGCTGCATTGGAACTTTGGTTTTCTAAACTCTCAGTCCAGTTCTCTATCCCTTGTAACACCCAATTGCCTATGCTTACATTCATGCATATTCATTATAAGCTGAAAAACACATTCCAACATAAAGGAAGATATTCTTTTTTAATCCCATCTTTATAATGCTTTTTGCTAATAAACTTATCACTACTCCCCAAGTGAATATTAGTAGGTATCTACTTTAAATAAATGATCTTACAATGATGACAGTCATATCTAAGGGATGAGAGGCAATATGGAATTGTGGATAGAGCTGGCTTTAAAGTCAGGATGACTTGGGTTCAAATCTTGCCTCTAACATTAACTAGCTGTGTGACCTCAAGCAAATACTTCAGCTTCAGTTCACTCATCTGAAAAAAAAAATGAAGATGTTGGAGTAGATGATGCTCTCTTCCAGATCTAGATTTGTAATCCTAAAACCTCTTTGACATTAATT